>NW_023339650.1:13643655-13660035 GCF_004916995.1 Morone saxatilis
TTTGATTGGAGGACGTGATCTAGCTCCAGTGAGCAGGCTGTGTGCTGTGCTGAGGCAGTCCATGATCTTTGAGGTCCAAGAATGAATAATTTAAGGAGAGCGATAAAAAGGTGACCTTATGGCGGTAAAGGCGACGCAAGAAAAATTGGGTGCACCTAAATTTGTGCTGTGCAACCAATGCAACCAATGCAAGGAGTTAGTCTGGAGCCCTGTTATAATGTTGTTTATCTGATTATGAGTTTGTTTTGAAGGATGCAGACAATGTTGGGTCGGGCCGTTGGCACAGCTGCTGATTGCAGTTGTTGAGGTTATTTGTGTGTGACTTTTAAAGGAATTAAAGTTTTTATGTATGCGATTAACATTAATATAGAAGCAAACATCTATTTGCAATGTAAAGATATAATGGAGTAATGGCGTACTGAGTGACGTCAAGCTTCTCTGTGTATTGTTCCCTGGACTGCTCAGTTTATTTTTTACACAGCCGGGAAGCCCACGCATGAAACTGTTGGCTTTTGGCGTTCGTTTCCTCATCTACCTCAGTGAATTAAGGATTTATTTAAACCAAACCAGAGCTGGTGATTGTTGGGACATTGGAAAGTTTAAGTGAACTTATGATGTTAGGATGATGTGCGAGGTAAAATGACTGTTTTTGTCAGTGGAGTCTGGTGGTGAGTGAGATCAATTCACCAGTTTTTTAACCAGAAACAGCTGATATGGCTGGCTGTTCCTGGTTAAACAGAAAATATCTTACTTCTAACAATCTGAGCCTGTCAGTGGCAAAAACAAGCACTTTCATACATACTTTGACAGGCGCATTATTTGTCCTCAAGGAAAACATTGCTGCCACACAGCTAACTCTTGAATTAAGGGTTTATTTAGACCAAACAAGCATTGGTGATTGTTGGAACAAAGACAGTTTTAATGTGTCTTATTTAGTTTCTGTCCAGTTTGAAGGGTATTTTATGGTTATCTGCAAGGCCACTGGTTTTGTCAGTGGAGTCTGCTAGCGCCCATTCATTTTGGTCTGAGATGCTGGTGCTCTAGAGCGACATCTAGTAACAGTTGTATATAATATATGTGTGTGTGACAAGTGTTGTGTGGTGGCAAGATTGGGAAAACCTATTAAAGTGAGTGCATTGGGCCCATGAGGCCGAAGGATTGTTGTTGATCTGTATCAGTTGATGATCAAACAGCAGCAGGAGGCGTGGCAGGTGCTGCGATAACAAATTCTTATTGAGGATTGGGTTAATAACTAGAAACCGATAAATATCTGGTTGAACACAATCTGAAACACATTAACCTATATAACTACTGTAATGCAGGTCAAACTTTAGTTTCATGGTTGGATAGCTTTTAAATGTGTTAAATAGTACAATACCTTTCTATGTGGAATCAACAATGACAAGCCGTAAGAAAGAAGTGTTTACCAGTCTACTGTGTACCCTGCTGTTGGTACACATGGCATTTGTGTACGTGCTGCACAAGTTGTTGATTCAGATTGGCACAAGGGGGCATGTGGAGTTAGTGTGCTAATAGTCTCTGTGCGTTTCAAATTATGCAGGCCTGTTGAAGAGATTAATGTCAATCTATGACAATGGTGCATATTATTAGCATAGTCGATTGCTCTGATGGGGCGCAGTTGTAAGCAGAACTGCCTTTCTGTTGCAGATTTTGACTTTGATGAATATGACAAACCAGGCGCTGAGCGGTCACGCAGGAGGAGAGGTGAAGATGACGATCTAGAGAGGTAAATCATCTTATAATGTTCTTGTCTCTACAGGAAGAGTGCTGAAGTGTATGTAATTCACAACCTGCTCTGGTAGTCCAAACAACAACTGGTGGATTGGTGCATAATACTCATACCTCACTTGATATTGCTTGTTAGGACATGCAGTGAAAATAAGCCTTTTCATTGTTGGAGAATAACAGGATTATTACTTTAAAATCAATTTTAAATATTACCAATAATTGGCCCCAAAAAACTTAAATGTCTTGTTATTACAATATATTTCAGCTGTTTGATATACCTTAAATATCAGACTCTAGAAAGACACATTATAGTCTACCCTTTCCTGATATTAAGACGGGGACAGTGACAGTATCATAAGGAAGATAAAGAGCATTGAATCGTAAATAGACTTAACACTTGGCACTATTATCTGACTCAGCTAACCTATTATTGGTTGTCTTTTCTCCTTAAAAGTGATTTGGAAGAAGAATTGTTGGAGGAGGACTGGCTGTCAGTGAAAAAGGTAAGAGAAAAAGACAAAATCTCACTCAGTCTCACTGCTTTGTTAACCTTGATTTTATCCCAAACCAAAAAAAACCCCACTTAGTATGGATTCTCTATTTACAAACAGGAAACGGAAAAATACATCCAAAACATAGGGTGTTGGTAGAAGATTTAGAAATTAGAAGTGAGTTGTAGCAGGTGGCTCCTCCACAGGGGGAAGTGTTGATGTGAACCAGGAGGAAGTACAGTGGACAAAAAAGAACTGTGTTGACCTGCCCAGATTGCCTTCACCACATGGGAATAGAGCATCCTTTGGGGTTGGAGGTGGTCCCCTGCCCCCACACCTTACACACAGACAAACAACTGAGGAAGACTATTTTAAAACAGCACACCTTAATGCTCCTTTATTTTGTTTCAGAATCCCTCAGAAGTGTCAGATGAAGAACTGAATGATGACCTTCTACAAAGTGATGATGAAGAGCTAGTTTTGAGGTATGCCAAGTACTGACAAATTAACATATTTTACAACAATTTGAGTTTTCCGCAGAGTCCCGATGTTTTGTTTGTTTGTTTTCAGTGGTCAGGATGTGAGCCTCAATGCCACATACAGCATGGGCACATCCTATAACCAGCAGGACAACTTGCAGGAAGCAGACTACACAGATGACGTTGTGAACCTGGGCGCAGAGGGCTGTGAAGATGGGGATGTAGAGGTGGAGGGGTACCAGCAAGAGGGGGAAGAGGAGTACACAGAGGGATACAGCCAGGAGGATAACACAGAGATGCCTGAAGACCAAATGGATTACACAGGAGAGCAAGCTGAGGGTGACGATGGTTACCAGGATGAAGTGCTAGACATCCAAATCAATGAGCCCATAGATGGTGAATTTCAAGTGAGTTCTCATGTTTGCCTACTCACATGTAAAAGCCCGCAGAGGCACACACAAACACACACACACACTCACACGTCCTCCCACTCCCTTTTCTGTCTCACTCTATTGTATCCAAGAGATAATGTCAGTTTTCTTGTCTCTGTAAAAGGACAGTCAAGATTGAAAATCTATTCAGGAGAAGGAGATGTTGGTTGGCGTTTTTGGGCAGGGGAGGATTAGATTCATTATCACTTCCTGCCAGTTAATTTCTCCATCTTGCTGACAAAGTTTGTGTTGACAGCTTGTTTGGCATGAGGTAATGCTCTGCTGTCGCCTCCAAATCCCCGTGCCATTGTGACCTTGGGGCCTGTATCTTTGGGGGAGTAAGAAGCTGCTTTGTGTCGGGGAGATGTGCTGCCAATCGGCGGAGGTTAATGTGGGGGGCTTTTATCTCGGGCTTTAGACTGGATCTGATAAAGTCTCATGCAGGTGAAAAGATTATTGACCTTCCTGAGGACACCCCATACAGTTTTCTAATGATTGATGCGAGTGTCCCTTTTATTCGTTTCCCTTCCCTCTTAGCCGGGACTAAGAGGATCAAAGATAAGACCAGACCCATGTGCAAATGTCCGTTATGGTCCATTTACCAAGGTGTGATGGTGTTTGGCACCTGACAGAGATATATTAGCCAACCTCCTTTTTTTTTTTTTTCAAACAAAGATAAGATGTTGACCTTCTAACCGAGTCTGTGCGGCACAAGTGGATGCCGAATTTGGTTTTTGGGGAAATGTCTGCAGGTGTGGATGTGTTTGTATTATGTACAATAACTGTTTACAAGGTCACTGAACTGCCTGGCCTTGACATTTTGCTCGCCATGGTATTCATTGAGTACTATGTGGAACAGTTTAAAGGATTAAGCTGTTGTGTTCCCTTGGGGCAGTCTGTCCATCCGTCTGGTTTGCTGAGTGTTTTTTTTTCTTTTCTTTTCTGCATTAATATGTGCTGCTGTTTGGCAGGTTAATGGAGCGCAACACCAAACACCATGGTGTGTCCTACAGTCTGACCTTATTTAGCAATGAGTTTTTGTTTGCGGGTGTTGTGCAGATAGAATGTTTGAATCGCTAGCGACTTCTATACCAGCAGTATGAGCCTGTTTGTTTAGTAGAATGACTGCAGTGTGTATTTGGGAATATATGAAATGATTGCATCATGAGTTGAACTGACATTTTCTTTATGGAGTAGTAAAAACAGTTTTGTTATCTCCCAGAATGTTTACGTCTGGTGATGTTTTTGGCACCAAGTCATGAACTTACAGCGGGGCCAATAACGGAGTGATTTGCGAGGAGTCAGTCAATGATATTTTCACCATCACTGAACTGGGGAGGAGTGTTTTTATCTGTGCCTGCATTTCTGTATATCATGTCAAACATTTACATCTCATTGAATTTCAAATGCTGTCAGGAATAGTAATGAAGCCTGGCTCCCACTGTTATGGTAATTTGGGCTGGGAGGAGGGGGGGTTACATGGTGTCTCCCCAAAATCCTCTCCATGACATTTTAATGTTTGCCTTTATGCTTTGTATGTATAAAAAAAAAATATGTGTCTGTTTACATTGCAAATATTCATAAGTATATCATCATTAAGCCCATGTGTATTTATTTTAGCTATTTAAATTAGATAAAAATGTACATCCATGTTTATGCACATCGATATTTCATAGACTTTGAATGTCAATTGAGCTCCATGTATCTTTTATGCTTATTTATATTTGCCGTACATCATAACAGAATTGCTTAGCATAAATAGATGTTTTTATTTTCAGCAGACTCTCAGTTTTCCAGCAATGGCAGAAACACAGTTGGCTCCTATCGAAGCGTTGTTACCACTTGAACTAATCAATAGGAATTATCTGTGTGATCTTTGAAGGATGATGAATATCAAACCTCTTATGGTGATCAGCATCTGGATGAACATGGAGTCCAACAGGAGGAGGCCCCCGAGGAGGATGAGGTTGGGGGAGAAGAGCAGCAGGAAGAGGAGGAGGAAGAGGCAGCTGAGGGCTCTCAGGTCTTTGACACAGAGGAGGTACCCCCCATACAACACCTTACACTATTTTTTGTTATGGATTAATTGCATTATATATTTATTTATTTTTTTCAAATCTGCTTTTGACGCACATTATCATTTTTTTCAACTATTTATCATAGCTCAGTTTATGAACATGAGTTTGTAGTTGCATTCAAAGCAGTGTAGTTTCATGTAATTTGGTAGGTTTTAAAAAAATAATTTTTATTTATGCAGAAGGTTTGAAGAAGCAATTATTTTCACTATGGCTTAAACTGCGATTTCTCCCCATTTATCAGTTAATTATTTGGTCTATAAAATTCCAGAGAAGTCCGTCACAATTTCCTAAAACTCAAGATGTCATTTTTAAAATGTCTTGTGTCTTACTCACAGTGCAAAACCAAAAGATATTTGTTTAATGTCATGGAAGACTTAAGAAAGCCAGCAAACAATATTCTCATTGTGCCTATTGTAAAAATGGTGAAGGGTTTGTGTTAGAATGTTTGTTTTTATCCTCTGAAAATGTCCGTAGGTTGAAACTGAGGCTGTACCTGAGGAAGAAACAAAGGAGGAATCTGATGAGGAGGATGAGGAAGATGAAGAGTCTGGTCGCATACGGTTCAAATCTGAGAGAAAAGATGGCGCTGTGGTCCGGTTGGCTGACGCAGGGAGTAAAAGGAGAAATATCCCCGAAACACTAGGTACAAATGATTGTTGCTGGGCATGATTCATCCTTCATTCAGTCTTCTGTACTTTGAAAGGTTTACATTATCTGTATTTTATCCCAATTTTCAAGTTTTTTAAAGTGCTTTATTGTCATGCTCTATCTATCATTAGAACTGTCCGAAAAGGCCAAGCAAGATCTGATGGAGTTTGAGGAACAAGAACGGCAAAAGAGACAAAACCGTTATGGAGGCAGAGGCAGAGGAGGAGGAGGAGGACGTGGGGGCAGAGGAAGGGGATGCTTCCCACCTTTTGGAATGGTAGATTTTAGAGGAGGAAACAGAGGAAGAATGAATGACCAGAGGATCCCCCTGATGGGAAACATGGGCATGCAGGTAAGCCATTGTACAGTCATCCACCTGAACAACTTTAAAGGGATCATCCATTTGGCTACATCGAGTAACGCATCACTCAGTACTGAACCACTCCTCTTGAACAGTAGCTAAAGGGAGCACAAGGGCTTCACTGGATAAGATGATTTGAAATGCCTTGACTTTTTTACCTTCTTTTATTTGTCACAGTTACAACATGTGTTTTGTTCACTGCTCTCTTTACTATCCAAGACCTCCAAAGCTATGGTCGTTTTACGCATGAAAAGAGTCAAAACACTTTGCTCCCTCGTATCAGTGTTGATATATGGATTATAGCAAATCATTTGGCAGTAGTCCATTTAGACAGTATTATACAAAATTAAATTTGTTCTTTCCCTCGGATTTAGTTTCTTGTGAGCTTTTATTATTAGATATCACTCCAAGCATTTAATCCTTTGATTTACATGGCTTGTTGGTTCATACAACATCTTTTGAAGGTCTAGGGGAAAAAGTCACTTCAAACATACAACCTAAATCAAAAGAACTAGTGGTGATCATCTTCAGTAACACAGTGAAAGGTTATCGGATTTTCGGAACTGGGCCAGGACTAGTCTGTACTATAATCACTTCTAATCAGGATGTTAAAGAGAACCACATTTTTTACGTTATTGATTTGATCGCTGAATTTTTACCAGGGCTACATTGTGTAAAAGTACACAAAAACAAAAGAAAATGCTAAACTACTAACAGACCACTGTGTTAAAGTAACAGTTCACTCCAGCTCTCCATTGTGTTTTTTATTGTTTTAAAGATAATAGGCCGTAAAACTCAAAACAGTAAAAATGAAAATTTAATGACAGATGGATGACACGCCAACAACACAAACATTCTGGTGACTGCTGTTAATGAGCTCTTACTTTTACATACTGTATGTTTAACTACTTGACTAATTTGGTCACTGACATGTTTGTTTGTTTGTTTGTTTGTTTGTTTGTTTGGTAGCTTTAACAGATAGACTGGCCAATTATCAAGGACCCATTTGAAAGATGACATAACGATATAATTATTGTTTATTTATCAGTTGGTACATCTCTAGTTGATATATTCCAACGATAGCAGACAGCTGACTGTTGCTGTTGGTCTTTGTTTTTTATTGTCTCAGTTTACAGTTTTGTCACTTAATACAAGTTGTAAAAAAACCACGTACTTTTAATCTTCAGGTGAGCTTTGCATTAAAATACTTGAGGATACCATCTTCAATCTTGCTGGTGAATTAACTTGTTTGTGTGTCATCGCATGGCTGCAAGCAGTAATATCAGAATCTTCCCAGAAAGGAATGTGTTTTGACAGGTTGTTTTGATTTTTCCCTCTTCTCCGTTTCCCCATCTCTTTCCAATTAGCAGCCATCCTCCCGAATGCCTCCTCCTCATCAACTTCATCAGCAGCAACTGCAGTCCCAGCAGCACCACCCTTCGCGTCCAAGAGGACCTCCTCCCTTCCAAGAGCATGGGCGCCCGCTGGCCCAGCAGCCCCTTCAGCCCCTCATCCCCCCGCACATGGCTCACCGCTCCCCGCCGTTGCGGCCGCAGATGGAGCCACCACCACGAATGATGAGCTCCCCGCCACCCAACTTCCCCCAGCATCACCAACAGCAGCCTCCACAGCCCAAAAACATCCACATTAACCCCCATTTCAGAGGGCCCACATCATCCTCTGTACAGGGTAGGTTAATCCACAGTCACTCAAGTGCTTTTTATTAGACTTTTTAAATTCAACCTCTGTGGCTTTAAAATAATTTACCCTAGTTTGCAGTGTTTTTCTAGCTTTACCACAGTTATTTTGCAAAATAATTTATAAATGACAACAGTTCTGCCACCTATGCATCAGCAAGGAGATATGTTGCATCAAACTAAGCTTTTCTAATTATACACGAGTTGCTTCAATAAATAACTACACTGAGGAACTGTGTAAAGGAAATATGACATAAGAGACCATAAAATTGTGCTTGTACCAACTAAAGAGTCCAAAATTAACCTTTTGGCTCATCTGTCACAGTGATGAAATTATTTCTCAAAGATTAACAATTAAGTATTATGAAAATAATAATTTTAATTTTACCCAATATTGTTTACTAGCAAGATGCTCTATTGAGGTGCATGATGCCATTATAGCTTGCAGTTATCATCACACTGTCCTGAAAGGTGTCTGGATTAGAATGTCGTTTTGTTGTTCGGTTGAATGACAAGTGAATAGCTCTCTCAGCCAGTAATGGGTTTATCCTCCATTTTTCTTCTGGCGGCATCACCATTTCATTCCCTGAGATGGGTTTATCTGGCCTGTCTGTCCAGGCCAAGATTGAAATTTTGTTAGCAAAGCATGTTAGTGTTGTGTGCATGTGTGTATGCATCACTGTGTGCAAGTACGCATGGGGTTTTCGTTTTGCTCCTGAGAGGAAGACGTGTTCTGGAAAATCAGGGATTGCCTGTGGTTATGATTAAGGGTGTGTGTTTGTGTGTTTGTATATATGTCTATGTATATTTATTTTAGATTTCGTTTGAATGTTTTCCAGTTGTAGATGTTGACATACAATTACAGTTCCCCTTGTTTTGAAGCAGCATGCCAAAAATATGAAAATCCAGTTTATTGAATCATATTGTGCCAATATTTTGTCAAACAGCAAATGTCTTATTCATTTTTTATTTGTTGAATTTGGCAAATTATTCTCCTATATATTTAAAAAAAAAAAAAATGTGCACCCTGATCCATGCCCAACTGTCTAAAAATGTGTGGAGCAACACTGATATAAAATTTAACATGTATGTCTCAACCTTTAGCATGGAAATGTCTAATGGGCTCCTCCCTTTCTACTATCACCATCCCCTCTCTGCCTACTGCCCCTCATTTTCATTTTTCTCCCCCTCCACCCCCCTTTCTCCTGTTCTCTCTCTCCCCCTCTCTATCTCATTGCAGTGCCCTTGATGCCTCCTGCTCAGAGCCAGCCCAGACCTGCTGTGGGTCCTCAGAGGTTCCCTGTGAGTAGCAGCTGCTCCTCTCCCTCCCTTTCGCCTCGCTTTCTCTCCCTCTCCACTCGGTTAGCGTCCCTTTTTTGTGAGGGCAATATCATTATGGCAATTAGACCGCATGGCCTGGCCAAATACTGTTAAAGCAAATCTGTAAACACTGATACGAGTCTGGCTGCACAACTGGAAATGCGTGATAGGGGCTTTAGGCAGTAGACTTTTGGAGGTCGGGGCTGCAGTGGCGGGACTTACTTAGCAACTCTTCATGGATGGGCTGGGGCTCAGACTAGCCAGCTTGGCACATAATGGAATTGTGAAACCAGGATATACTGCCAGTTAAAATTCACTTTCCACAAGTTTGTGTCCCAAAGGCAGGAAGACCTTTTTTGAACGGTATTTGAATTAATGAAACATGGTGGTGGTTTGATGGGGCTGGAGTGAGCCTCTTGCAACATATATTCAGAAGGCCGAATTTCACGTCAGAGAAAAGGAGTCTTAAGTCAGTGATTTCCTGTAAGAAAAGGTCCTTTCTTTTACTCACAAAGAACCCATCCAAGAGATGACGGAAATGCTTTTAAAGTAGTTACTGTATTAAGGGAAATGGCTCGCTAGCAAGTCAGCCAAAGTGCCTTAAGTTACGCTATGCTTCTAGTTAATGATGCCCAGGCATCAGGTGGTGCTGGTACTGACTGACATCTTCCTGGAAAGTGCATTTTGTATGGATTTATGCAAATGGGCCATTGGAAAATAGCTGCATCCAATTGCATTCATGTGGATTTCCAACCCTGCTGCCAAATGAGCCAGGCTTTGACATAGGAGTCAATCTTTGTCAAAAAAACTGTTTTTATTTACCTCTTTTTCCAACCTTCAACGTCCATATCGTGCAGTTCCTGTTCCCTGAGGTCTGTGATTGTGCTAGATATCGATAGCACTGTAGCAGGAAGCTGTTTTGCCTCTTATCAGACAGTAGAAGGTGGGGTTGGAAGGGTATGCAGACAACTGGGCTGATGAACAGCATAGTGTTGGATTCCCCAGCTGTCAATCCCGTTTAGGCTGCTGTTGCCAAGGACACAATTTGAAATGCAGGTGACATACCAGCCGGCAACATTCCATTTACCAGTGGGCACCTGATTACTCATGATTATCATACATTATCATCCCATCAAATTTAATTGTTAAAAGACCTGGTGAATGGGGGGTCATAGCCTCTAGTATTACTGCATTAAATTTTTGCTGGTGGAGACTGGTTTTGAAATATTAATCTCGGTGCCAATTAATGTTATTAGAATATTTTATCCGTTTAGATAATGACATTCAGTTTGACCAGGAAATAAAGATGCCACCAGCCATACTATTTGGAAATGTGGTCAGTAAAGCTGTAGTTTCTGGTAGTCAATACCTTTTTGAAATCCTTTTTATTTATTGCATTTTCATAATTAAATTTTTCCTTGGTGTCAATTGGTAGCAATCAGCTCCTTAGCTCTCTTGTGAACAATACCCATATCCCCAAAACAAAGAATAAGCTTCAATGCCTCCAGACTGTATTGGTATAAGCTGCAAGAAGTTAACATGAAACCTGAAACAAAACATCTCTTTATACTAAAACTTCCACTCTTTATTAAATTCTTTGACATTTGGCCTCTCTCCATTATATATGTCTTGGTTATCCCCTCACTGCTGAGAACTATCCTCGCATCAGTTACATATTGAGCAGCCTGCAGCCTGTTTATCAAGGATTAAAAGGGAGAGGATGAGCTGTTATTTGAGAGGTATTATATGGACACCAGAGTCCTCATTGTGCAAACCTGCCTGCCTGACCTTTTTTAGAACAGTATGATTGCGCCCCCATTGTGATCCCCTGTCTCTGTAAGCCCCTTTGATTAACTTTCTGTTAAGCAAGTTTTTGGGACTCTGGCCTTCTAGCTTTCTAACACCTCTCCTCTCTAAATACCGCCACGCAGCAGTGGAATAAAGATGGATTAAGCCTTGATAGCATCTTAAGTAATTTACAATAGGCTTGGAGGAGGCAAGAAGCCCATTTGTGGAAGTGCCACATGTTGAATAGCAGGTTAATTTTTCAACAGAGATGGATGTTTAAAAGAATAAAGGAGACAGTTATGAGGGGGATTCGAATTCCAAGGAGGGATTAAAGGGTTGTTATCTAGTTTTCCTTGGAAGTTAGATGGGGAGTAACGTGCATGCAATGAGTAGAAAGCTGTCGAACAAACGCAGTGGTTGAAACAAAGGTGAGGGCACTTATCCCCTCCTGAAATACCCTTTCCTTGTTAGAGACAGGCTTTTAGACGCTTTATCAACAAAGCCCCAAGTAGCATTAATGCAGGTTTGCTCACAAATTCAGGCTGAAGGGTTTCTTGAATATTGGCATGTATATTGATGTTTACAACTCAAGATTCTGCGTCTTTTTAATGACTCTTGTCCTTCAATTACAAGTGCTCCATGCCCAATGCAATACTCCACAACAAATTCCCATTTTTCATTACTTTAATTTGTTTGTGATTATTGAGTTCCCAGTATGGCCTATAATTCATGAGTTTTGTGTTTTCCCAGGGACCGGGAGACTTCCAGCAGCACATGTCTGGTAATTTTGGTCAGCCCCAGCGGCCCCCTCATCACATGGAGCCCTTTAGGAACCAGCCACCTCAAGGCCCCCAAGACAGAGAGCCCCTCTTTATGGGCGGTGAGTCCTACACCCAGGCTTCACGAGGGTTACAAAGCTCTCTTAGCATATTTAATCCTATTCGACATCACCTCTGGCAGTATACCTACAGGGTATGCTGCTAGGTTTCTGGTGCTGCTCTATTAGCAGAACTCATGTTAAATGCATGTGTGTATATATATACATCTGAATGAGCCTTGGAAACTGCATTAAACAGCTATGTTTTTGATTTTGCATTCACAGCATTAATGCAGAATTGAGTACAACCCACTTGGTTGTTTACCCTTTTACCTTGATAGAGTTGTCTGTTTTTGTTTCCCTTGCCATAATAATATACATCTAGAGAGGGAGTTACTGATGTATTGAAATTGTCTCATAAGGCAAAACAAAACTGACATCTCTGTTGTGGTGCTGTTGTTGTTGTTTGGTCTTTCTCATGTGGGCACAGAGCGCACAGAGTCAACACGGTTTCCAGGGCAACACATGTTTGATCACCAGGGCCCCAGCCCTCTGATGAACAACAGCCACAACATCCACCACCACCAGCAGCAGCTGCCCGGCCAGGGCCACATGGGTTTCGGCCCACCAGGACCGGCCTTCAACCAGCCGGGCCAGGGTCCGCTAGGACTTTTTCCAAGAGAACCCCCAAGACCCAACCTCCCCCCTCACCAAGGTCACCAGGGGATGATCGGCTTGAATCAACAAGGCGGCCCCCCCAATCAGCCTAGACCGTTTATGGGCCCTCGTCAGCCGTTTGGCCAGCAGGGGAACCTTTTCCCCCCTCCACAAGTTCAATTTGGGATGCAGGTACGACTAAGAGTAAGTGATTTTTTTATCCAATAGATGTCTGTATTTGTGTCTGTATGTTGTCTGTATGCAATTATTTGCTGTTTCCCTAGTTCTTCCCTAATGTTAGATGTGCCTGCTCAATATGGTAATATGATCTGAGTATCATGATGTTTTTTTAGCATCCTGTCTTACCTGTGACAATTCTTGTAAAGGAGCCTGAAAAACAATTCACATGCTCTCTCATCTCTGCCATGAATGTATGAATTTTTGTCTGCTTTGCTCTAGATTATTAAAACTGTTGTGGCAAGAGCAATGACTAGACTAGAGTACTGTACACATGAATAAACTAGAATAGTTATCATATTCACTGCTACTGAAGCGTTAAGGGAATAGACTCATGTCTGTTTGGCACCTCAGCATTTTGTTAAGAGACATAGACAAGAGCTCCCTCTAGTGATTGAATCAGTATTGTTGTACTATGTAGACACTTCAGGACACTAGTTAGAGGTTAATTTATATGCCTAATAATATAAAAATGCCTCATTCAGTGTTGAGATTAGAGTTAATAAGAAGTGATACTATCGCAGTTTTAAAAAATGAAATAAAGATATGAATATGTAACAATAAGTTCAGATTTTGCTGGTTTACTGGTGTTGTGGTTTGTCTTCTTTTCCTCATATTTCAGGGCTTAATGCACGGCCCTCCCGTCTCACAGCTTCCGCACCAAGACTCCATGCCACCCCATCAGCCTATGCACCAGCACCAGCAACATCATAGGCAGGACTTAGCCCATCATCAGCAACAGCAGCAGCTAAATGTCAATGAGCCTCGCCCCATGATGCACCATGGCCAGAATCCCTTCCACCAACAACAGGCGCATGGTAGCCCCAGGCAGATGACTCCCCGCCCTCAGAACCCCCAACAGCGAAACATGTCCAACAGGCAGAGGATGGTGAGAGATTAACATATTAGCTCAACTTTTTTCTACTGAAATTGATGAAGGCAGTAAAATGGGGTCCATATTTTATCACTGTCTCACTCTTAATTACTGTAACTAAAGGTATATATTAAGATCAGATTGATTGTAAACATTGATTGTAAGTTTATACTTTTCCATTTCTCTAGAACACACCTCTCTCCAAGCAAATGCCGCAACGCAACAGCAACCTACGGGAGCTCCCTGTAGCACCTGGCAACACAAACATGAACAGTGCCCGCCCCGCTGCCAACGTTAGGCCTGTTGCCAAGGCAACGCAGGGGGTGCGTCCCGGGCAGAACACTCAGCCGGTGCCTATCGGTGGAAGAGGAAGAGGCCAAGTTGCTGCCAAGACTGAATCACAGCCTGGGGGAGAAGGCAGGACAGTGGTTTGCAAGGAAATCCCAAGCACGCCGTCCAGCACGGCACCACAGGTCAGCTTGTTAACAGTCATGAAAAACAAAAGTGATGGACAAACATTCAGTTAGCTGGCATAATGGACAAATGAATTCAGATAAATATGTATTATATTTTTCAGATATTCTGAAATGGTCCTGTGTTTGTATTTTTTCTCTTCTGCTAAATTCACTGACCCATAAATTGTAAGCTCAGGCAGGCTCATTAATGTGCTGAGAAGGACTCCTATTTATTAAAAGCCCAATCATAAGCTTGTTAATGTCAGCAGTCTCATTCCATTGGAAAGAACAGATCAATACTATTGCACTTTTCGCTTGGGTTTTGCCTTTGATTACATTGGAGTGTCAGGCCGAGTAATATGGTTCACATAGGACACAGTGACTACTGGCTCCACTTCCAGTAAATGGAAACAGGCAGTCATATTGTCAGTTTGTGTTTTTTTTTTTCCCAACAGAACCCTGATGAGGATGAGGAGACACGGCAGTACCGTCTGAAGATTGAGGAGCAGAAGCGTCTGAGAGAGGAGATCCTGAAGAGAAAGGAGATGCGACGGCAGATGCAGGCTGGTGTCAGAAAGAAGGAGCTGCTGGACAGGCTCAATTCCCAGACAAACACTCCAAGCCAAAGCCCAGTTCCTCCACAGATTCAACCCTCACACCAAAATCAGCAAACGCTGCACCCTGTACAACAACAACAACAACAACCACCACCACTACCACCACCACAACCCCAGCAGCAGCCGGAACAAAAACAACAGCCGCAACAACACATACAGCCACAACAGCAGAGACAATTCCCTCAGAGAACACCACAATCATTAAATCAATCATTAAAGAATCCTAATCAGGGCACCCCCATCCCTCCCAACGGCAGCGCTCAGACCCCTACACCCCGTCCCAATGTCAAGACACGCCTGCAGATGGTAAAAGGTAGCACCCAGCAGCAACAGACTCCCGGGCCTGGTCCAGACCAGCAATGGAAACAACCCCAACAAAATCAGCCGCAGCTGCTACAACAGCGAAGGAACAGTGCTGTGCAGAATGTAAACAGACCTGGTGCTCAGATCCAGTCCAATCAGGTCCCCCAAAAGAATATACCTGTAACTCCCTCTGTGGGCCCTGGCCAGGCTCAGGCTCAGACTCAAGGACTTAAACCTGGGACGAAAAGAACTGTGATGCAGCGGGCCAAGAATTCTGGTGTGGATGGCCAGCAGGTGCCTCAAAAAGTCAGAGTCGTCAAACTTTCAGGAGCGGTGAGCACGCAATTTCATTTTTATCCAACACCTTCTTTTGTGTTTTGGTCCGACATTTATTTGATCCTCTTCAACAGATTTTGCCCACAAGGGAAACGACAGTTTTGAAATGAAATGCCACTGATTGCCCTCACACTGTCTATTTTATAATCTAAAAGATATCTAACCTATGGGAATGACAAGGTGATGTCTGTGTCATTTTGGCACAATTGATCTGTTAAGAGTTTCCTCTTAAGCTTTGGGAACTGGTATTTAAGCCACAATGCCTCTACGCACATTTTACCTTTAGAACACAGAAAGGCATTAAAGAGAGCAGTATGACATTTATGTGTAGAGTTGGGGACACCTCATCACTACTCTTAAAGGTTGATATCCTCTTTTTAAGGGCAGAAGAGTATTCTTTTAAAGATAGAGGCCTTTCAGAGGGTAAAACAAGAATGACAGTAACACCAACAAAGTCCAGAATTACCACTGCTGGCTATTTTACTACTCACTTAAGTTACTGCTGTGGCCTTAATTACACATTAATCTTTATTGAAAAACCACAAAGGCATGCATGTTAAACATTCATACTTGTCACTGATGAGACATGTTGGTGGGATGTGATAGTATTTGAAATAAGCCGCTTTCCGACTCCATCCCAGAGGATCAAGCCGCAGAGCCAAAATCGCAGGCTGGCTGCAGATGAAGATAACTGGGTGTCAGTGCGTTAATGGAAACCTGCGCAGAACTATCAGATGTACCGCATCTTGGAGAAAAAAAAAAAGAGAGTGGGATGTGAGGTGGAGAAAGAGAGATGGAAACAGAAAGAAACAGCTAAGGCCTATAGGCGTGCTGAAAGAAGATTGTCTAGATGCTCCCTCTTCCACATTGTTCTGCTGTCATCAACGGGCGCTTGACAATGTTATCTCCTCTCCTCTCTTTTTCCGTTCTCTCTCTCTCTTCCTCTCTGGTTGCTTTTTTTGCCATCAACCCATCTCTCAGGTGCGAGGCAACAAAAGAATGCCAATCCAAGACCCTTGTAATTAATCTTTCTTGGTTGAAC
>NW_023339650.1:13660135-13679796 GCF_004916995.1 Morone saxatilis
GGGGGGGGGGGACATAATACCTGTGTAAGAAAGTTGCCACTTTTGAGGATTTGGATTTGTATGGCTTAGGCACACAGATAAGAGGCAAATTATATTTTCATCAGGGATAATACAAAGCAGCGCAAGACACAAAAGCTGGGGAGGAGGTGGGGGGTGTAAGGGGGATGGGGTACACATCGAGCTGCTGTCGTTCCAGTGTAATGCAGCTTAGCATTTGATGGGTGCAATCAGGAGCTGTGATTTCTATAGGAGGGATTAATCCATTTACTCTCAACTGGGGACAGGTCAGAGATATCGCCTCTTTTCTTCCCCTGTATTGATCTGTCACATCTCTCCGCAGAGTCGGGGAAGAGACGACCTTCAATTCCTCCCCGCATGTCAGCAGAGTTGAGCTGTGACTTTATTTGATAATGAGACCATCACCTTGTTGGGTTGATCTTTATTCCCCAAAGCATGTCTGATAGGGATCCAGCTCCAATGCGGGCACATTTTGCGTTAGCTTTGTAGATGTGGCCTTGCATTTCTCCCTGTTGTCCATAAACACATTGCTTAAATGCTTAATGTGAATAAGAGTTTTTGATGCCCACAGATGGAGATAAAGTATGGAATTTGTGTGAGGTGCTAAATTAGTGTTGTCCCCCCCCCCCCCCATCATTAGAGTGGTACTGGGCCTGTGGCCACCGACGGCCCAGTGCAGCAACAAGGCACCTGGTCGGCAACCCCGCTCAACCAAGTCGTCCAAAGGAAGGTCACAATGACAGGACAGCAGCAACAGGGAACAGTCGAAACACCGCAGGCTGGCCGAGGGGGCATGGGCAACCCACAGCAAAACAGGGTATGTCATAAATGAGCACGTCTGTGCTTTGGACACCAGCAACCATTTCACCTAAAATATATATATTAACAGTACAGACTGTGAGATAATGGCAGTTCTGAAATAAAAGAAGCTGGAATGTCTCCTGTAAAGTTGTCCTGTGCCGCTGGCGCTACCCTGGCATTCAGTAGACATACCAATCGAGCAGTAGTGGTAATAAGACAGGACAGTATGCCAGGTGCAGGAGTATTGACAAGCCGAAAGCAGTGTAACACAGGGGGCTACACAAGGTCCCCTGGCCTCTCTGCACGCCTGTCACCACCAGGCTGCTGTCACAGTTACCATACTCACTGATGCTGACAGGGTAAGGCAGTCACCATAACGCTTGCATGGCTCCCTCTCCCTTTATACTCCCCTGCCCCCAACACACACACACACACACACACATATTCCCTCTACCTCCACTTGTCTCTTTTTGGAGTCTCTCCCTCCTCCACCTTCTCTTCCTCTGCAGCTCAAGAAACATAGCTCTCACTCTCAAGCTCAAATGAAGATATGCCATGCCAAATGCATCATGTTCTGACATTGATGTTCTATGTAGAAATATGATAAGTCAATCATGTGAAAGCTTGGCGTGTCTGAGAGGTGCGAGAGGAAAACACAGCGTTTTACAATTTTCCTTTGTGCTGAGAAATAGTATAGCTCCTCTCCACACGGTTGAATACAGGATTAAAAACTCAAAATGCCTGTTTAAGCAGTGAAAGGTTCGGTCTGTGTTTTTTGCCGTCTTTCTCTCAATTGTATTTTTTTCCTCATGTGGGCAATTTTTTTCACACCTGTCGTAGGTTGTCGTGTCGGGCCGGGGCCGAGGTAGAGGGGCTGGTCCGATAGGTCGAGGTCGTCCGGTGTCCACCAGACAGAGCCCAAGAGTTGCAGAGACCGATCGCTGTACTGTGTCCATAGAGGGCCTCTCCTCATCCACAACTGACACTCAGCTGAAGAATCTTCTCAGGTCCATTGGCCCAATAGAGGTAGATACACTGAAGTGTGCATTTTTATTGTATTGTAGAACTTTTTAACACTTAATGTTATTAAAGCATCCAGTTTATATAAAGACTAACACAATTCTTTGCCGTCACTAAGATCTTTAAATTGTAACTAATGCCAAATCTACTTATTTGTCATTTTTATATTTAAGCTATGTACATCATGGCGAGAACTTTAAACATAGATATTTACTTGTACACACCTAAGTTGCAGTAATTGCATTTTCTTAGTGTGATCCCATAGCGCCCTCTGTTGTAGTGATTAGGTAGGTAGAGTGAAAGGATTAATCAGTTTCCGTCCACCACCCTCGCTCCCTCTTGTGGATAAGGGGAGAGTCTAGGAGTACTCAATTTGTATTTTACTATTTCTTTGTATTGCAGATGTTCAAAATGATGCCCCAGCAGAGGAAAGCAGTCGCCAAATTTTCCAGTGCCCAGCATGCTTCCAGTTTCCAAATGAGCTTCCATAGGTAATCAATATTCCTTCCTCTTTTCATCATCTTTATAGATGTTGCAAATGTGATGGTTTTGGATATTATGTTGTACACCTTGTGTGCAGCACAACATAAGTGTTCATTAGTGTCTTTGCCCCAATGGTTCAAACATTATTATCACAATTGCTACACAGGCACATGATTGATTTGTCCCACATTGATGTGTCGCTGATTGATGGATGAGGAGCACAATAGAGCCAGGGAGTCCTGTTACAAGAAGTCACTTTCTCCCAACGTGGGAGCCTCTCGTGTACAGCTCCAACCCTGGCATAGGAATATTTCATCGGCCCTTTGGGGGTCACCCACACACGGTCAACGTCTCCGCACAGAAGCATCGTTCATCTCCTGTCAACTTGGAACAGTGAACATAAAGACCTTGGCTGCGAGCATGTCATTGTTTGACACTGTCTACCAATTGTCCATTGTTGTAAAATGGCACTGGAGAGACACTGGACATTTAATCCAACTTTGATGTAGTTTGTGAGGAATGTTTTAAGCATCTTACACGGACAATAGGTAGAACTTGTTATATGATAATGGTTGCTCCCCTCCTCAGTTAGATTCATTATTAAAACAAATAGAACACTTAAACGTTGTCATTTTGATGTGACCACTTCATCATAGTTTTTTTATTATTTGTGGCTCGTTCTGGTCTGGTTCGGATGCAGGAAGTGGTTGTGACAGACTGTGGCCAGCCTGTTCACATACAGTAGCAGTGTTTCTCCCCCTCTGTAGATGGCGGTATTTCATCACTAATGGTGCTTAATTTTTTTCCACCTCAAGTTCGCTTTCAGGTACAGATGAGTCTCCATCAGTTTTTGGGTGAATGGCACTACCTAGTGGAGAACGTGCATACAGGCACAGGATGATTTTAAAAATTTGACACATAGTAGTGGCTGGGTCCAAATTGGCATTGGATATAACATGAATACGTTTTTTTTTCTAAATTCCCAGTCAAAATTGTAAATGTTGTGACTCTTGTGTAGATTTTGTGGTGCTTTTCAGTTTCAGTTATGCTTCTGGGACAGTTTGGTCAGATCATCTCTCGATTAGGGTAGTCACTTTGGTCATTTGGCATTTCTCCTTGTTCTAAATGTTATTAGGTCTTTTAACTGTTACATGGAATCCATTTTGGAATAATCCTCCATGCCCTTTGGATGTATATTTTAGTTGTATGTGTGATTATGGAGTAGTTAGATTTAGGTTTCGAAATGTGCAGCGTGTGCACTGAGGGAATGTGTATAAATGTTTTTTGGAGATTTTTTATGATTACAATTTAAATGCATATTGTTCGGGATTTGATAATTAATCGTAGATTTGGTAGATCAGAGAGAATTGCTTACAGTTCTCTGCAAGATATGCAAACACTATGTACATTTTTTGCTAGGATATACATGAGGCTTTCTCCGCTCTGGTAATATGGATTGGAATCTGCGTGACCATCAGTTAATTTTGGTGCCTTATCTTTTGAGCTGCATAGTGTACCTGGAAGAGCACTTTGAACAGTTTGCCTTTCACACTGAGCTAGATGTTTGGCAGTAGAGCAGAAAGGGAAAATAAATTCACTGCAGTACTTTGCCCCTTAAATTGAATTCCCCTTATTATAGTGAAGACATCCTCTGTAAATTCTGAGATCTTACTCATATTGATATCGTACTCCTACATAAAGACACATTTCTTCAGATGTGTGTGAAGTTGTTGTACAATCTCTAATGCATCACTTTATTTTAATTTTCTATGAGCGTGAGCTCTTGTTTGGGGGGTGATGCCACATCAATGAAAACCTTAAATTTTTCAAAATACTCAATTTCCATGTCTGGGTCCTCGATTTCATTAGACATCATTATTTAAAGTAAATATAGCAATTTAGGCTCATTTGCTTTTTACATAATCCCATGATTTTTTTCTTCCTCATACAACATTTTTGTTAAAGCTGGGTTAAATGTTTGTGAAACAGAAGCAGTTCTTTTAAATATTAATACATTATTACCCGTATTAACTAAAAACTAAAGTTTAGTTAAGATGTGAATGTCGTGTACATTATTTGCAGGAATGTGTTAAAGGAAGCCGAGGGGGCAACCATTATCCGTGTAGTGATCATGTACATAAGTAGACCAGAACTTTCTCTCAATATTTATCCTGTTAAAACAAATTTTGAGTTATTCTTTACTTTCGTTGTATCATCACAATTTTATATGTAAGGATGTACCAATGTGTCCAGACATAAATCATTTTACAAATGTTTTGTTTCTAATTTAGAGCCAAAATGAAGAATGACTGGACCACATTTCTGTTTATAAGACATTTGACAAAAAGTTTAAGGGAAAATAAAAACATGGCCAATATACCCTGAGCATGCAGGTATGTGAAGCCGGTTAAACTTTAGCCCAAAGATGTGTGGTTGTGTGTGATGTCCATGTGTCCGGTGCCTTTACGATGAATAATCTTTCTCATTTGTGCTGCATTTTATTCATTGATTCTTTACGTATTCTGTAAGTTCCTGGGTATTTAACTTGCAACATATCACATATATATATATATATATTTTATAAAGCGTTTTTTAACACCTTGTATGGCAAGAAATACTACCTCATGTAGATTTAGGGGGGATGCCACTGAATTTTGGCAATGAAATCATTTGCTTCATAACTTTTTATAGAAACATGAGAATGTTTTCCCCTGCCCATTTAACTGTGATGTCATACTAATGTTCAGCTCCCTACAGCCCGGACATGCTAAAGGTAAAGCAATAGACAAAGTAGCAGCATTTTAAACAATTTCACTGGATTTTGTTTGGTTGGAATAAGCCATAATGCAAAGATAATTTGGAGGGTTGACATTTAGACATCTCTTTAATTACCGTTCGTAAATCAGCTCCTGGCTGTGCATCTGGATGACATCACAGATTAAGTTATTGGTTCTCTGGTAACAATTCATATTCACAAGTGCTTTTTGGCCTCTGTCCTTGACTGCATGTGTGAATCAAATCAATAGATTTAGTGGTATTTCCCTTTTAAAAAATATTTCCCATTACTTGAAATAACTCAATTCACTTCAAGTTTTAAAATAAGCTGCACATGTGTGATTCTTGCCAGTAAAGGTTTCTAGATTCTCAACATGCTTTACATATCAGAAGCTTTGGGACAAATGGGGTGTGTTTAAACTCCTCAAATTCCTTCTTACTTCTTGTAAAACTTGAGGTTGCGTGGTTTCAAGTCTTTTTGTATGTTGTACAGTTGTTCTAAACTTCTTTATGTTTTATTCCTTTTGTTTTGAGTTGAACTGATGTAGAAGTTTTTGTTCCCTAACAATGTGTATTTAATGTCTTCCATGTTGTGCGTTACATTTTTACTTTTCGTACTTTTTAGTGCTGTGGTAAATCCTGTGGATTTAAAAAAAGTATCGGCAATGCCATTGATAGTTATATTGGTATAAGACACCTGGTCTTGTAATGACAGAACAGATTCATATTGGATCTATTTGTACCTTAATTTTAAGAATTTTGTACATACATGCACCTTGAACTACGATGTTCTATTTCTCAGAGTAATTTTCTTGAGGAAAACGGTGATCTGAATGGTGATGAGAACTTGATTTACAGTAGGCTATATTACTAGCAGGATGTTTTTCCACTTACATCACCTCATGGTTGCAGTACAGTATTTAGATATTTGATTAAGCTCATCTGTGACATGTCTGTGGGGCTTTCTTATCCTTCATTATGACTGCTAATGACTAGTATCAATATGTTTTATATGAGCTTTGGGTTAAATACGCAACACTAGCTGGCTTGGGTTATACACAACACTAACAACTTCTTTTTCCATAGGTCCATTTGGTGATCCATGTTGCTGCTGCTGGCTGAAATAATCATTTCTTTGTTTTTCCTCAGGTTACATCTATCTCAGCAGAGCCGTGTCTCAAGCTGTCATCGATATGGTTGCTAGCCCCAAAAGCAAAGTTAAGGGACCATACCAAGGGTTCAGCATGTTTTTAGCAAATCAACAAATTGGGTTATAGATGTGTTATAATTTACTAATGGCTACTTAACAAATTATAACTACAACTTTCCCCAACTTCATATAGCACTGTACGAAATCAATTTGCAAGATAAGTCACATCAAACTATCAGTTGGCTTTACTTTTTGTCAAAGTTATGTTAATGTTGCACGATAAAGCAGATATTATTGGTGCCTTGTGCTTTTAGATCTGGGTAGTTGGGTAGCTTTTCATATGTCCCTTTTTAATGAGATCATTTAAGGTTAACTTTGCAAAAAAAAAACCCAGCCGGTCATTTGAAACCACTTGCTGTTTTGAAGACATTTCCTTATTTCTCAAAGGCTTTGTTTTTTTTTTTATCCTGCTGGTGTGAAAAATAATTCATTTGCTGCATGTTGTATACAACACATCACCAAACTGGTAGCTTTTAATTTATTTGTATAATGTTTCCTCAAGTTATGCTAAACAACTAAGAAGATACAATATGTCATCTCCAGGTAGTGCCTTTGGTTGGTTCAAGTAATAGTTGCACCTTGTTTATTTAAGTTGCCTATACACCAGATGGACTAGTTTTTGTACCAGCAAAACACAGCATCAAGTGTTGTCAAATGACCTACCTTTTTATTTGCCTTGTATTTATCTTGAAGGAAATCAGTGGCTTAAATCTGTGACTCTGATGTAATCATTAATGCAAAAGTCTTAAAACGTAGAAGTATTGATTACATGAGAGGTACAAACAAGTTGAGCAAATGCATGCAAAACCATTGGCATGGTCCAACACTTGCGGTCCTCCTGGTTTTAGCACAGTGGGCTTTTTGAGGTTGTAGCTGCACAGATGTTTTGTTTTAGACGCCACTATACAAATTTGTCTTAAAAAACCACACCTGATAGTGACCACCAGTCACGACGGGTGTCCCCAAAACAGAATGACCTCTAGTATTTTAACACATTGATTTTTCAACAGCGTACTGGTGAGAGGAGCCATTGACCAGCTTTTAGCCGTGATACGACTATGTCACTTTTCCTGCCTTAACTCACTCACTCACTTAAAACTTAAGGTTCTTTTTACAGCCATGCAGTATCCGGCCTTGGAACGAAGATTTTACTTGAGCTTGCTTCCCCCACTAAATAGATGTTGCCGCACTCAGACTATTGGTCCCGACACATTTCCTTCCATTAATGCTTTTCCTGCCATCGCTGTTCTTCCAACTTTCATATGTGACAGTCACTCATCTTTTCTTCAATGCTGCCGTGGTTGAATGAACTTAAGACTTCTGTATCAAGCAGGGTGGCCTACCTGGATTACCATTGTTTGTTAGCCCAGTGGATGGAGGTTTCCATCTCTGTGACGACAGCCGGGTTCACAGAGCAGACACGTTACTCTAAAGCCGCTTTATGGCTTTCACTGCACCAAAGGTCATCCCAGCTTCTTGACATGCATTGTTTGGTTGGATGTTGAAAAAGACACTACAGTGGTTTCCTCCTCTCGAACAGTATGGTGCACCAAATAATGACTGAAAATCCAACCTCGAGTTTTGACTATAACTGTTGACAATCCATCCTGTCATGTGTGTTCACACTTTGAAATGAAATATGAATGAAATAATCACATTTTCTGTTGGAAAATCTGAAATCACTGTGAAATTTGTTGTGATACTGTAAATGATGTGATTTTTTAAAAAGAGATTTTATGTTTTTTAAAAAGTGAATAATTCTTAAAGAGATGGAAATTTACATTTGATACCAGAAACTAAAGAAAAATAAATGTTTTTGACATACACAACAGTGGCATTTGTTTTTATTGTGAAGTTTGATGTGTTTGAGTTCCAGACTACTTCCTTTCAGTTTAAAAGAACCCGGGTCCTTTAGTCAGAGAGGTAATGGTTCGTGTTTGCAGTCCTCTTCACTGCTTCAATATATTTTTAGTTGTGAGTATTTCAATCAAAGAGTGATTAGACCTCTCAGATTCACTGTTAGTTAGTTATCTCTCTGTGCCTCTACCGAGTGTTGTACAAGCAAATATTAGAGAAAAGTGAGGAATACAGGACATTTTGAGAAGTAGAACAATATTTTCCTTCTTTTCTGTCTCATTTATTGGCTGGTGACCCCTCAGATTGGTCTGGCAACCCGTTCAAGGGGTCTCAAACCTCTGGGTTGGAAACCACTGATCTGAAGGATCTATAATCCAAACTAACTGCAGTGTCTCTCTGTTATACTGCATATTCTCAAACCAGGAATGGTTGGAAAAATGTGGCTGGTTGCTTTATGGTTTGTTTCGTGTCGTCTTCATGTGAATTTTGAGGACCAATTTCTAAGACATGATTTCAAAAAAGACCAAAATGTTGTTCTTGATTGTGAAATTTAGATCCAACCTAAAACCGGTGCTGCAGTTGAAGAGATCTAAGACCATGTACACCCGCCAACTCTTCTTTATAGACTACACCAACAGGGAAGGTTGAGAACTCTCCGAAATAATGCTAATATTGTTGTTACTTCATCTGACAACCCTGGTTTTTTATCTTTATTGTGGTTTTAAAAAAAAAAACCACCATATTTCTTAAGATCTGTGCATGTACAGTATTATCCATCTAGTCATTTGTCCATCTATCGTTTATTTAGTTTATTTGCAAAGTCTACATGTATGTAATTTGTCTTAACAAGTTTAGTTGTCGGTTTCCATTTATTGACTGTAAGCGAGGAGGCAGTAGTAAAGGTGTGTTTCCCTGTTTGGGATTAGATCCTTGTAAAAATGTTCCCTCTAACTTACCACTCACGTCTCGGGCTCTGCTGGTTGCTGCCACAGAGGACTAAATGTTGCCTCGGATGAACGGAGGGCTTCCATTCGCAGAACTCTCTTAGAAACGGGGAGTTTTGTTTTCCAGAATGCCAGACTGTTCATGTTTGCAAATGTCAACATTTGTAAAAGCCGTTGTTGAGCTGCAGCAGACTGAGGGCCCCCAGAGGGATTAGAGGAGGCTCTGTTTACCTGCTCTGAGGAATGCTGCCCTGCACGGACGCTTTTGTATCTGTCAGGCACCCAAGGTCACAGTGCCGGGAGAGATGGGCTGCTTTGTCCCCCTCCAAAGTTTCCACCTCGCAGTATCAACAACAAAACACAATGTGGGCGACCTGGGAGAAGGAAATGGAATTCCTGCTCATGTTGCTACAGTGTTCAGAAACTCAGCTTCAATGGCCCCGTTTACCTTTGATTGAGTCTGGGTGAAGGGTTGGATCATTTTTGTCATCTTGATTGGAATATTTTTTTTTAAATCACATTATTCCTTTTGTATTTTCATATATTTTGGTAATTCATTTGCCCTTCTGTTTCTCATGACATGTGCATGTAGTCCACCTTAAATCATTAAAAACAACCAAATTGAAAGCGACTTCAGTTTGTTCTATTGGCCCACAGATCTTCCCACAAATCAATTTATTTAGTGGTTAACTCAGAATACCAGTTGATGCCCCTTTCTGCCTGTGAGTGGAGTCCCTTTTGCATATACAAGTATTTACATCTCCAAGCTGTTGAATATTTTCCACTATTTCCAGGCATTGCCAAGCAGAACTACCGGCGTTTCACCACATGGTGTCGCACTTGCACAACTTAATAACCATGCTCAGTGGGAGAAACTGATGCTGTAATCAATCTCAGAAAGATTATGTAGCCTTCTAATACCACAGCACACCTCCAGAGGACCAGAAAAAAAAAGCATCACTAAAACCTCACTATTAAGTGCTACATGCGCACTATAAGTCCCTGTGAAAATATTGGAGGATTATAGCGATTTGTTAAGACTGACAAATGTTTTACTAAGCTGTGATTCAAACAATGGCTGCGTTTCTTCTTTTGGACCGGAGTGTCAGTCACTGATGGAGCAATATGACCTCAAGCAGCAGACACCGAGAAGCACATTTAAGGGCCAACAAACACACTCGTGTTTAATTTGTCTGCAAGTTAGAAGTTATTTGCGGAGGGCAAACCTCGTTAAATTTGACATGGGCTCTCAACATTTCGCAAGCATGCAAAAGGTAGTTCAAAGCGCCATATTTCCTCCATTTTCTGAAACAGGCCGAAAATTGTTCTGCTGGCTCTCCAAGGAGGCTGAGCTCATTCAATTAGCATGTGAAACAATTGTTATATGTTAATTATGAAGCAGAATTATGTTCGTTTTTAAAGGATGATTGGATCCAAAGGGGGAGAATATCAATACACAAAGCATGGCCGATTTGAGACCTTCATTTGACCGGGAAATAACTCCCAATGTTCAAATGTTCCTCCTTGTGTGTCCAGTGAAGCTCATTCAGACAAAGACATGTAACAACTGCAAGTTTGAAGATTTTCTTTATCTCATTTTGTAATAAACATATAAATAATAAACTCTAGACATTTTTTGACGCATCGCCCTGTTATGAAAGTTAACTGGTATGGTCTGGCTATATAGACTATCCAAACTTTGCATCTGCCGCAGGTCATTTCTATAAAACTATTTCCCTATTACAAAATATGAAAAGAAAAATACATTTTAGTACATTTACAGGAGTTACTTATTAATTTATTTAACGAAACTGTTTCAGTACTACTTTAACTGTTACTGAATTGTCAGAATCTGCATTTAATATTTTTCTCAGAAGAAAACAGAAAAATAGAAACACAACGAAAACAAAAAAAAGAAAGAAAGCAGAGAATGCAGACATGAGGCAGAATATCTGTCCCTCTCCGACAACTTAAACGAACAGTTTCCAAAATAATAAAATTCTTAATAAACCAAGCAGTACAAGATTTTCCAATACTTTCCCAACTACTGTATTTAAATTAAAATATATTCTCATATCTTACACTATTTCAAATAACGAAATGTGATTCGGTAGCGATCTGTCAAAATCTAATTTACAATTCTGTGTATAAAAATATAATTTATGGAACCCCGCGAAGTTTGTTCTCCCCAAAATATAACAGTCAGTTGCACATATGCACATATGAACATTACAACCTGTCAAAGTTAGCTCCTTTCTACATGTTCTTCTTTCTCTTTGCGATATTTTTTCTTTTTCGTTTTTTTCTTCGTTTTTTCTTTCGTTTTTTTTTTTTTTTTTTGCATTTGAAGATATACAAAAATAGATTATGCACAATTTGCTGCTCACACCGTTTCAGAATCCATTTGTGTGGCAGCAGCGAGTTCACATGAGAATAAATTATTCAAAGAGAAACTTTTTTAAGGCTCCATTCATTCTTTGAAAGGGGACACATGGAAAAGTCACTGAAATAAATATCCCAACTCCGCTGGGGCCTTTGTCTTGTCTGTTTGCTCGTTCGTTCGTTTTTTTTTTTAATTATTATTATTATTTTATTTCGTTTTAAGCTACTGAATAGTTCGTGTGTCCTACATTTAAGTCTGGTTCTGCTCCTGTAGTAGAAGTTTCAACTCGTGTATACTGACATCCCAAGTGGATGGATCGAGTGGCTGTCCAAGAGCCATGTTCCCAATTGATAAAGGATCTTGGAGTACCAGTGCACTCCGTCGTTCTGTGCACTGACTTGAGGCTGGGAAGTGAAAAGCAACGAGGACACCCAGTGGGCGAGCCTGACAGGTGCCAGGGCCCAGTGCGCCAGGTCGTGGTCTTCGATCACTGCGTAACAGGACGCAAGGACCTGGTCCACCACGACGGTCCCCTGCACGGTCACCGGCGCAAAGGAGCCCTCGTGCTCTTGCGTGTAAATCCGTTTTACGTTCACAGGCTCGAGTTGACCTCGCTCGGCATCGAACACGAACACCTTTTGTCCACGTTGGACTTGGCTGGCGAAGATCGCCGACATCCGCTCCTCCTCGTCCGTGCTGTTGTGGCCGACGAAGAGGAGGTGCGCGGCGGTGAGGGTGATTTTCTGGCCCGAGTCGGTTTCGATCACGTAGAAGAGCCTCCTGGTCGTCGAGTCTTGGTCTATGAACATGATGAAGTCGGTGTAAATCGGGTTTCCGTCGTTATCTGCTGCCAGGACCCTGTCGCCGGTTCGGAGGTCTTTGACCGCCTTCTTGGTGCCATCCTGCAGGGTGACAGTGGAGGAGCCTGGGAAACAGCCGCCTGACTTTGCTGCCACTGAGTTTTCTGTTAAAATAAAAGATGAAGAAGTTGTTAAAATATATATAATTTTTTTACACCATCATAAAATGTTGATTAAGTAGAACACATTGTGCTACTGCAAATTTATTTTTTTAAAAAACGCCTTCAAGATACATCAAATGTCCCAAAGCAGCAGTATTTAAAAGCTTTCCAACACTTTTAGTACTCAAAAATAAATAAATCACAGGTGCTTTGAGCCATTACAGTTCAGGACCACCGCCCCATTCAAAAGCCCATTCAACAACCTTCCTTTTTTTTTGCTCGTATTTGTATTTTTCCTGCCTACACACATCGTGGTGGGCCATATGCATTTTGCATAATGATGCCCTGTCTGCTCCTCCATGCCAAATGCGTATTGGCTTGGCCCACGTTGTCTGAGACGAGAAAAAAAACTGAAAGCCTTGGCTCATCTATTCTTAATTAAAAAACCCAATAAAGAGCAGGCATTGTTATTCTAAATCAGCTTGTGGATCGAGCTACTCTCTGTAAAGAACACTTACGCCTTTCCCAGCTACTCTTCCCATATTTACTCAGGTGCAGAAACCTCTATGTGACAATTCACACAAATAGGCGACTCACAACTACTGTTTACCCAGTGGAGCCACTTTTCCAAGCCTCTCGAGTTGTAGATTTGAATTTAAATGAGGGCCCGGACTCTTAAATGCTTTCTGTTGTGCAACATCAAT
Source organism: Morone saxatilis (assembly GCF_004916995.1). Classification (NCBI taxonomy): domain Eukaryota; kingdom Metazoa; phylum Chordata; class Actinopteri; family Moronidae; genus Morone; species Morone saxatilis. The sequence goes on from NW_023339650.1 coordinate 13,673,292, forward strand.
GTCCCCTCTTTCTACCACCTCTCCCTGCTTTGTTGTCAGCCTTGATGACAATAATTTTGGCCTTGGTGGAGCTCTTCACATACCAGTCTCTAGGATCACACTGTCCTGCACACAGAAAAGGGGGTTTCCTACTCAGAATTTGGGGGCTTTTAATCTTCTTTTAAGATTCCCGAGCATGAAATAAGGTGACAACTGAAAACCAGATTTACCCCAACCAATTCAACATTGTTGAGCCAAATCCTTTTGGTAAAGTCGCATGACCCCTAATGACACGTCGGCCTGGCCCATACTGTGATCTCAAAACGTGTGTGTTGAATGATAAGTAAGGGATTTATCAATAAAGTCTGAGCTAAGGAGAAAAAAAAGTGCCATGGTTCATCAATCAGCGTGAAGAAATGTTTTCTAAGCGCCATAGGTGTCCGTCAGCTTAGTGAAAGCCTGTAAGGTTATTTTGTCCCAAAAAAAAGGAGCCAAAATGAAGCTTGTCTTAAAATGTAAAATTGGATCTCAAAGCTGAGATTAAAAAAAAAAAAAAAATCCAAATAAAATAGCTTTAACGCGCGGGATATTTTCGTTTTTCCATTAAATGATCAAATCCAAAATATTACCTTAAAAACGTCCTAACTTCCAGCATTTTGTTTGGTCTTCCATTAGTGCGCACAAATCCACAGAGAACAAAATGATTTGTTTTTCTAGGTCACACCGGAGGAGCCTTGTTAGATTATGGTCGTGGTTCCCACCAGGAGACAGTGTGGGGCGATGTAAGATCAAGAAATAAGCTGCATGGGAAACGTTCACAACTGCCACAGGGCTGAGATGTGTTCATAGAAATATAGCTCATAATACACTAATGTTGTCAAAATGAATGAATACACTCAAACATTTAGTCTTTGCACTCTAAATGACCTCATCAGGTAAATGTGAAGTACAAGTTCTTGTGATTAATTACTAATAATCATTCATGAAGTTATAATTTGGACTTTAAGAAATGTATACTTTTGCATTATAAGCGAATCAACAGATATTAAGACACATTTTATTGTATTTGTATGTCAGGTTTAGTTTGTTTGGAGCCTATAAATGTTGACTGGTCACTGAAATCAGGTTGTTTTGGACACTTTGAGGAGTTAATGCATGAAAAAGCTTCACCTCTCCCTTCTTCCCAACTTCATTACATCTCATCTAATTGACATTTCCCTTAGAAACAGAAACTCTCATTTTGAAACTTTCATAGAAGATAAAGCAGGACTGCAGCTTCCCAGAGCTGCACCTGCTTTTTTAGATGATTACAATCGCACCTGGCGGGAAATGCGCACTGCTGATGGATCTGGTTATTTTCTCCTTCAGCCAGCATCACAGTGCGCATGACATATTTTCTCTGGGTACAATTAAGATTCTTTTTTTCTTCTCATCTCGCAGCCATACCTGCTTTCACAGAGCAGTGGATGTGGGCTTTGGATTCATAATAGACCCAGTCGAATCCGGCTTCCACAGCCAACCTGGACAGAGTGCCGTATTTGCTCTTGTCTCTGTCCGAAGTGGTGATGTCCACGGCCCTGCCCTCGTAGTGGAGCGACTCCTCAAAGTGGTGTCCGTCTTCGTCCCAGCCCTCGGTGACCCTCAGCTTCACCCCGGGCCACTGATTCATCACTGAGATGGCCAGAGAGTTCAACTTGTCTTTACATCTCTGCGGGAAGGAGAAATGGACCAATTAGTCACCTGTTGTGTGTCATAGCTTGCAGATATTTGCTGCACAGTGGCGTAAAATGTGGAGACGTCTGAATCTAGAACAGCATTTGCCACAAAAGCCTTTTCTTATGTTGACACAATTCCCTGTTGCCAAGAGTAGCAGGTGCTCACAATTGACTAAAAATATATCATATTTTGGTCGGAGAAATAACGCATTAGACCGCATGCGCCAAACATGGAGGCTTTTCTCCTCTTCCCCCCCATTAGAAATAGCACGTCCCGACACATATCTGTTTTCTTTGCTGGATCTCTGCGGTTCATTACAGTGATAACGATTTAAAAAATCTAATTAGGACTCACTAAGGCCTCGCCCACACCTCTCCATCCCCACCTGACGCCCGTGATTCCTCCCAGCTGGGGTGAAACACTGGGACTGAGCTGCATCTCTGGTCCTGAATGTGGGATTACATTTCTCAGTCTGAGCAGCAGCGTCAGAGGGCACATCTCGGATAAGAAAGCTGCTGATGAAATATTGATAAGGCACCGCATTCGCTTCACTGGCCTATAACATATGGGTCTTTTTGGTCTTGGAAAGGTGCGAACAGCATCCCTCTCTATCAAAATGCGTCGCAATGAGCACAACATACATACATTAGACATTCATGAGTTTGTATTAGGCCAAGAAAATGTCTTTTGTTGGTTGCAACTTGTCTGTTTTCTTTAAATCAATAATTGATATGCAGATGATACAAAGATGATCTTCATGAGCAGCTGCCGCCTTAAAATATCTGGAGTTTGTCCTATAAATAAATCGTCGCACCCCAACCTCTCTGAGCTCTCAATGAAGATGCTTGGCCTTCTCCAAGACAACTATTCTCGACACTCAACCAATATGTCAAATAAAACATCACAAAGAGTCTTTTCAGTCCAACCGCGGAGGGAAACTTTCATTATTCCCTCTCCTGCAAAGTCTTGGGAAACGTGACATGCCTTCTTAAGTCGATGTGTTTTGGCTGCTGACTGACAGACTTGTGAAATATCCAGGGGTGGTATAGGCGCACAGAGAAGCGTCTATGTGTGTGACCCACTGTCCTTTCCCCTGATGGACAATCCTGTGTGTCCTTCAGCAAGAATGTTCACACAGACCCCAAAAACTGGTATGACAAAAAAGATACATATATCAGTGGGTGTTTTATGAGGATATCACACTTGTAGAATGTGTTGAATAAAAAAAAACGCCCCCCCAAAAAAACCTCCCACATTCTGAGTGGGATTGTCGGAGTCAAGAGCCGTAAAGCTTAACCTATTTATTAATTCATTAGGTCGTGTGCCGCAAATCAAGCCAAATTCTGCTCAGCCACCGTGAAGCCCAGCAGGGCGCCCTAGACCGGCGCTTTGTGCTCGGGGTAAAGTTGTTCAACAGCCTCCCTCTTAATCTTTTCACAAATGATTTGGTTAGAGGAAACACTTATCAGCTACCTGTCAGTGCAAACAAGCCGCCAGCTCATCTCTTTCCCGACGCGTTTGCCCTGTGGGCAGAGGCTGCAGCCTCCTAACACACTGCAAAAGAAAATAACTCACATTTTAAAGACATTTAATGTAGTATTGGGTCTTTTCTTAAAAGTAAAAAGTAACATTTGCCAGTGTGGACATTATTCCACGGGCCAAATCAAGTATATTTTTGATTTAAATTACCTCTCAATCTACTCAGCACTTTATTCTGCTTTACAAGTTATCTCTGAAAAATTCTCGAAACAAATGTAATTTCACTGAGAGCACGCTGAATTGAGCAGATTGAGCATTCTCTCTCCTCCATAAGAGAAAATGTCCACTTACACTGAGACAAATAATATTTTACGACTGGACATGAACCAATAGTGTCAAACATTATTGCTTTATGCATTAGATAGATGAGACTGATGCTCCTGTTCATCTCAGGAAACACTATCTGTAAATGTTTGTAAAACGCCACTGCTGGCAACTTTCCTGGGAGTGAGCTGCGTCTTAATACTTAAGGGAGTAGATGCTTGTTGAGCCACTCCACCAAGTAACACGTCTTATAGTCTTGGCTAGACCTCAGTGAATTGACTGATTAATACATGTATTGCACACACCCAAGGGAGCTACTGCAGACACGTGCCTCGTTTCATGTACAAATACAACACATATTTTCTCAAACTTAAGATAACAGGGAAAGTCCACTATATTTGTGCGTAAAACTCCGTGCGTAAAAACCCACTGGGTTCATGCGTAAAACCTTGGAACAGCGCAAAGACCGTTGGCACAGCCTGAATCCACATGTGACCGGGCTTATGCCACTGGCAGAGTAGCATACAGTTCTCCTCTTTTGAATGTGCAACCCGAAATTGATGGCCCTGCGGTGGCATGTGCGATAAGGGCAATCTCATCTGTTTCAACTTACTATGGCCTCCCGCTAACCAAAGGTCATAAGTTCAAATTGCGTTTCAGGCCCAGTTAGCGGTACCTAAAAAGCCCTTTTATGTACATGTCACACTTTGAGCCTGTTGTGTTTTCTGTAAACGCTCAGATGCTGACTGGAAAGCGGATGATGAACCAGAAGCCACAAATACTGACCCCTTTTTTTTATATATATAAATCTATAAAACACAAAGCAGCTCTCAAACATGTTACTTTAGGGCACCCAGATAGACAAACTTCAGCCATAGAGGCAATCACATTTAATCTGAGGAACTCCCACCTCGTTTGTATGATTTTACACAGACCTGTAAAAACAGCTGTTTATACAGCAGGTGGGGTGTTTTACTCAGATTGAAAGCCTTGCAGACATGTGACTCAATATTCTCTGAAATTACTAAAATAACAGTGAAATCAAACTATTCCCCGTCTTGCTGGACACCCTGGAACCTCCTCGAGCATCCGTGGAGGGGTCCCTGAACCCCAGTTTAGGCACCACATCCCCACGCGTCTGTAATTTCATGATCCGTGTGTATGAGAACCTATAGGTGTATCACAGAGGCGATGTGGGGAGGGCTGAGAAGGGACGCCGAGACCGCACGCACAGTGAATATTTCATCGGAGCTCGTGCTCATGCATGGTGCGAAGCACGGGTTCAGGGACTCCGGCGCGCGCCTGGCTTCATCACCACCAGCAGCACCACCACCATCACCACCGGCATTTTATTATTACTGAGCCAATATCACCCAAGCGCCTTTAATAATTCACCAGCATCTGAGTGCTAAAAGTCATGCTGAAGAGACGCGGCATCCTGCAGCCTGGAAAGAAACCAAGACTACATCTCCCCGATGTATTGTGAGCCTCGTCTTATCTGTGCACAACGAGCTATGAGCTTTGATAACTAACTGCCTACATGAGGATGGAGTATTATTTTTTTTAAAGATGTCATCATCCGTGCAAGTAAGGCACCATCACCCCTGTGCGTCTTGCTCCTAGAATTGACCGAGTCCCACCCATTTATGAAGTCCTGATAGTGTTCAGACCACTCTCAAAGAAATGTCACTGTTTTCATGCACCGGTGCACACCATGCGAAAGGCTAAATTACAGCAGCCTGTGCGAGAAAATGTCTGATTGAGCCACGCCATGCCTGAATAAGCCCGGCTGTTTGAAGCGGTGCGCATCACCAGCTCTCCGTATTTCATAGCTGGAATAAAGAAAAGGCGCTTAAAACAAGCTGCAATGTTGAGCCCGAATAGGCAACAAATACTGAATGTGTTCTGCGAAACGTAAGGTAACACGAATGCGCACGTAAAACAACAAATAGAGCCCCACAAAGATACAAATATAGATATGAGGAGAGGGGCACATTAATATTTTAAATACACTGTCACAATCATGAAGGCCAGTGTCCTGACTGTCCGCCTGCACATCACTTCTCCAGCTGGATTTCTACATTCGCTTCAAGCCTGCAGCCTCTGAAAAAAAAAAAACTCCCCATGCTGGTGCATAAAGCGCATCTGCTTTTACAGTGAAGTTAAAAGGCTCAGTGTGAAGAGTTCAGCAGCGGGTAAAACAGACTTCACTTAAGGTGCGCAATCAGTCTGACAAGGAGGTTGTTGCAGTGCGCAGTGATGGTGCGTTAGGGCAGTAGGGGGGATAAAAAGGTTATTCTGTCTCCTTACCTGAGTCATTAGCCTGTCGGCACCGGTGTTTTCCTCATCCTTGAATATGATGTCTGTGTTATAATTGGGAGTCAGTTCTTTAAATCGCTCGGAGTTTCTTGTGATCTTGCCTTCATATCTGCCGCTTGCCCCGAGGGTCTTCTCCGCCACGTTGGGGATGAACTGCTTGTACGCAAGAGGTGTCAGCTTCTTCGGGTGTCTCCTCCTGCCGTAGCCCCTGCCCGGTCCGCATCCCATCCCAGAGGACACCAAGGACAAGCAGATGAGACCGACCAATACGATTCTGGTCCAGAGCAGCATTTTTGTCCTTACAGATCTCAAACGAGTCGCCGCTGCTATCTCTACCGTCTGCCTCTCCCGGCTCTCGCAATGTCCTTGTCTCCTCCTCTACTTCGCCTCTACTCCTTGAAGGTCTCGGTACTTTGCAGTGCTGGGAATATGAACGCCTCAACAAATGGGAATAACGGTGATAATAAAATTTTATTTTTTTTTGGCACAATCGAAGTGAGGTTAAATAAAGAATGTTAGCAGAAGGAATTTAAAAGCCACGGGATCTCTAGTCGAGCTGCAGCCGCTTGTGTGAGGCGACCGCTTTTACTGCTTTGTATTATAGCACCGATCTATAGCAGGGGAGGGATTTGATTGGCTCGCCTAGACAAACCCTCCTGATGTTATCCCACAAAAAAAAAAAAAAAAA
>NW_023339650.1:13679896-13689911 GCF_004916995.1 Morone saxatilis
AAAAAAAAAAAAAAAATCTTAAAAGATTTCTTCCACCTGAGGGTTCGCCTGTGTTGCGGGGGAGGAGGGGCTGTTCCATGGGAAAACATCAATTATAAACCATCTTTTTTTTCACCCTCCCATTTTCCAGATTTCACAGCAAAGGCAGGACAGACAGGGGCACTTCCACAGTGCCGGGCTCAAACCTGAAGCAGTGTAGTTAGTTGGAGTGATTTCGGTGTGTGTGTGGTAATTGAACTGTGTCTGGCGTAACTTTCAGCACAGAATGCATTTCCCAGGAGAAAAGAAACTGCTCGTGGACGCGCACTGGTGCTGGCCGATTTTGCTGTGACCCCGTAGCCACCAAATAAACGAATACACATATTGAAGGGCTTCACTTACTGTACACACCATTAGGCTGGTGGATTTAAAGTCGAAAGTACTTCTAACGTCGCTTTTCTCGTGAAACAGCCGACTGCCAACATGAGTAGGCTACACGAACAAAAATGACTTTGGAGACATTCCGTCACATGTAGGTTAATCAGAGTCTAAAGAAAACCGAGCAAGCAGAACGGAATTTACCTTTTTATTTGACACTACTCGCACTCTATCAAACCTCAAACTTGAAAATAAGCCTGCACTAATATATGTGCAGTGCGCGCACTCGGCACCCTTTCTGCGCCCCTCCTTTTACGCGTCAAAGCATTTATTCTTTAAATGATTATTTCATCCGATTTTTGTCTTCCCTATGCCTATGTTCATCTACTTACACTACATATTGTCACAACTCTGTCTCGCGTCATGAGGTAGACTCCTTAAGAATGCGAGTGGGAACGGAACAGACTTACAGTACAATATAGATGAAGCTTTAGAGAGAGTATTCCAGGCCTGAGCGACTCATCCAAGACGAATTCTTATTGGAACCAGCCTGTTTGGTGCATAAAATGTTAAGTGTGCATCTGGGCCAAGGATCACCCATAGATCCATGACTACATTGTCTCCCTTCCAAAGTCCACTTCATTGACTGATTGCCTTTTGTAACCGCTGTATTTAACCTACTGGCCATAGTAGTAGTGTAATTTTCTCATGAACTCTTTTTTAATGGAGAAGAGAGAGGGGGGGGGGGGGGTTCTTGCACTCATGGCAAGCAGCAACACCCCACTCTAATTTTCCAGTTGCTTGGGTGTTTAGATTTTATTTCAATCACCAAACTTCCTGAGTTGCCTTTAGCCCAGCACACACTGATAGTTAGAATGCTGTGATTAGAGCCAATTAAGGAATATTTTGGTGTTGGTGTTGTTGATTAAAAACTGCATCACCATCACACATAAAACCCCACTGTATCCGCATTTAAGGCATGTCAGACAAAAACAGATATCCCAATTGTTTCAGGAAGTCAAATTATTTGTGTGATAACAAACCAACTGTTAATTACAGGAAGAGGGGCTGTTTTGGGGCAACTTTTAGCTCTCATCACACTGACAGTGTGGCACAGGTGCTCTGAAGTGAGGACAGATATGCCAGCCTTTGGTGTGGCTTCAGTCTCATTAAACCTCACTCTGGCTGACCTCCAGTCTGGTTCAGTCTGTGCCAGGCTTGTGGCACCAGCAACCAGGGCAGGTGAGACTACCCGCCGCTCACTCAGACCGTGAACATCAAGTCTTGGCCAAAAGATGGCTTGTGCACTAGGCATGCTGCTGTGTTACCATGACTAAGATATTCTACTACCAATGATGGTTTTCAGCCTACATATCAGTGAATTCCCTCTGTTTTTGCTAAATGTCATAAAGAGTCACCAGATGTCTTTACTAGACTGCTGTTTCTGCAGAGGTACTGTTCAAACACAGAGCTGACAGCAGTTGTGGTGCCCTGAGGGACACCAGAGGCGCTGTTCAGGTGTCACAGCTCTGAGATAAAATCTGGCATGCCACACAAACGCCTCAAAACCACAGAGACGGGAGGAGGTGAGAGGCAGTGAGAGTCCATGGAGGCCTCAGTCCTCACATTTATAAAAGGATGAGCGTATATAATGATAATAATTAGACTTTAAGGGGGTCTTTGTAAATGAACCAAGTGACAAGATGTAATGCTAAGTGAAATGAATAATGCAGAGATTACGATGAATAATGCAGCCTAAAGAGCAAGGTGTGCTGATGTGAGAGACTGGATTTGAACTTCAGTTTATACCACAGAGGAAACCAACCATCTATCAGCCCGACCTGGGGCAAATAGTATTTGCAAACATTACATTGTTTGGTTTTGGCCTCCTCCAGTGCCAGATGGGTGGAGTTTGTAACTAAATGCAATGGAAATCACAGCAGACAGTTTAGACAATTAATCAAAGTATCAAAGGCCAATTTAGTATATGAACTTTTGTTTGAGAACTTATCTTGATACTGTCTAAAAAAACCTCAAACATCTTAAGACAAACACAAAAATACTTTCAATACCTGCTTATTCCTGTTCAGGACTTAAACAGGATTACTCCTGTTCTGCGTGCGTTCTGGGATGTAAACAACCTGCACAGGACACCAGTGTATCATAGGGTCAACACACGGACAAGAATAATATATTCACACACCTGGGGACAGTGGGTTTGCCCTTCAGTTTCCAAATAGACATTTTCAGTTGCCAAATGGTGTATGAAAGGATTTTATAAGCCCAACAGCTAAACCACAAAGGAGCACATAATCCTGCAATTTAAATTAGAACAAGCAAAGTTTTCACTTGAGTACAACATTATCCAAGTTTTTTGGAAACCCCCCTTTTGTAAAAGCAATCTGAACACCACAAAGTATAAACAACGACCTTTATTAAATAAGCAAAATCCAAAATCTTATATTTGTACCGCTATGTGATATTCTGATACTCTTTTAATTACATTGACCTCGGTTTTGCATATGAAGGTGACCCAGCAAAACAGTGGCTGATTTTATGAAACAATTCTGCAGGGATTGAGGGCATTACACAACTCATATTAAGAAGCCTATTGCATGTGATGGCTAATCCAGTGTGAGGCGTGAAAACGGCCAATGAGTCATCAGTTTTGGCTCCTTCTGTGACACATCAACAGACCAACAGGTCGCACAGACCTCATGTAACCCTCTATCGAATCTGAGACATCTACATCTGCTCTGTTACTCTTTCTTTAAAAACCTCCTTCGTCAGCCTGACATTCAAGGGAATTAAGAGATATGCTTCGAATCAGACTAAATCCACACCCATGTTTGATTTCTTGTGCCACAGTCTCGATCAAGCACGAGCGAGATGCAACTAGAAGTGGTTGAGCATAGTTTTACCAGTTTAAGTCCCCCCAATTACTGCTTTAAAGCCTCCTCCTGTCTGAATGTTTTGTAACATTGTTAGACGGATTAGAACTACAGAATAATCACGCACAAACATATAAGTAGTGTCAGGCTTTCTGTGTTGTTTTCCCTTGCTGCAAATAGGGTTTCCTTTCTTCCAGCCTAATAGAAAGCCGACCATACCACAACTCATTGTGGTTTTCTTTTGCAGGTGGGGTCCACATTCAAACCTTTATCCTGTCCTGAACTTTTGACAAACATTTTATAGCATGGACACGTTGCCATCTATCCCACGAACATGTGTACTCTTTTGTCCGCATTAAAAGTTTGAATAATCTTCCTCTAAATGGTTTATCTAAGCCGCACGCATCAAGCATTATGAAGAGGCAAAGAGTAAAAATTCAGCTGAACAAATTCAGGTGCCCTGAGGCTACTCTGTTAAGCACAATGGAAATTTCACAATACAGTATCTGGAATCACAGCCCTCAGCGTGCCCCGGAGTCTGTAAAGGCATTTTATTTGCACTCTCCAGCCGCTCCCAATACTTAAACATTAAACGCCAAGGCTAGACAGGCAAAACCACTTTGAACTACAGTGCAGGTTGAACTCAGTGGGAGGGGAAGGAGGTGAGTGAGTGGTGAGCGGGGGGCTGTGTGTGTGCGATACTCTACCAGGTGAGTCAGCGTTGGCCGCCGTGCAACACCATTACAATCTTAGGCAATGGTGACGGAGAAGGGAAGGGCTCAGGCTCATTGATATGTGCATGTGGCTGTTTACTTTGAGACATACAGTAACTGAAAGTCTCTTGAGATACTGTAAAGAATTTACATCTGAGTTGTTTTGTCTGTTGAGTTTTCTTCTTTTTTTTTTAAAGGGAGATTGAAGGGAGTTGTTAGCTTCATTCTCTTGACTGTACTTAACTGTACAGAAGGTTTCTAAGGATACACTATAAAGGATCTGCATCTTACAGGAAAAGTATGAAATTTGGGAAACATACTCATTTGCTTTCTCTGCCCAGACTTAAATGAGAAGATTAATACCACTGTCAGATCTGTACGCTAAATATGAATCTTCAGCCTAAAGGTGGTTAGCTTAGCTTAGCATACAGACTTGAAACAGGATGAAACAGCAAGTCTGGCTCTGTCTTGTCATCACTGTAAAGTTGCCAGGCAACCAAAGATTTCCAAAAAGTCGCTACTTCTGGCCAAGAAATAGTCCGGCACATAACCCCCCTAAAGACCACAACCTGGCATTTTTTACACCTCAGTTTTGGTAAAAAAAATTAAGCAAACAAGATATAAAGTGTTGTAACAAATGAGCTTGAGAGTTGCTGGATTTTGTTACTTTTGAACAGAGCCAGGCTACATGTTTCACCCTGTCTACGTTCTTTGTGCTAAGCTAAGCTAATCGTCTCCTGGCTTCAGTTTCATATCTAATGTGCCTAATATAAGAGTGGTTTCTATCTTCTCATTTTAACTCTCTGGAAGAAAATGTCTGGTGCTCCCTGACAGTTTGTCTGGTAGAGTGTGCACCCCATGTACCAAGGCTCAGTCCTTACTGCATTGGTCCAGGTCGATTCCAGCCTGTGGCCCTTTGATCAATGTCGTCCCCTGCCTCTCTGTCCCCCCTTTCCTTATTATCTTCAGCTGTCACTGTAAAATACAGGCATAAAACAATCTGATATGTAGTCCTTGAATTTCCTTTAATTCATTAAAACAAGGGAGAAGAAACTACCAATTGTTTGCTTTTGTCCATAACTGTTCTGACAGTTACGGAGGAGAAATGATAAAGAATACATCTACACAAATCAAGTTGATTTGTTTAATATTTGATCCCTAAAATGTTATTTTATACAGGGGATATTAAGTTAGAGGACTCATGAGAGACAGATAAAAAGAAAGAATGAACAAAATTGATGCAACAAAGACACAGATATCCTGACATTTAGTCTTTAGTATGAGTCAAATTTCAAAAACACTGCATCCTACACTTTCTATAGTGCAACTCTAAAGCATCTTTTATTAGACCCCCCATCTGGTAAATGCCCACTTTTTCCAAATCCAAGATAACCCTGAAGACGTTATCTAGGTTGTTTCCTCAGAAAGCTGCCTTCAGAACCACAGATTATAGTAACCAAATGATCTCAGTCTGCTGTTAGAATAAATGTTGAATATGAGCACAAAGCCGTTGTACTATTTTCTGTGTCTTTTAAATTCTCAAAAAAATATGTTGAACAACAAGGTTACAGGAAACCGCTTTAATCAAAAAACCACCAGTGACTCAAACACATACAGTTGTGAAACAGTCTACAACTGATGTATTTAATCACACTGGTGTGAGAGTATCAGCTATGCAAATATACTTCTTGGTGATGAGCAATCTGCTTCAACATGATCTCTTCAGCATTCGCTTTCATTAAAGTAAGGACACTGATTCTATCTCTCTAATGAGCCCTGAGTACTTTGAGTGTGTGCCATTTCACCCCAGGCTACGAAAACGGAGGTTATAATTCCCTTCTGAGTCTAAAATGAGGTGTAGGAACACAACAAACAGCAGGAAAACTTAATCACACCCCGCTAGCAGGCTACTACACTACCCATTCCAACCACAGTAACCACCTGTTTGCCTGATAGTCAGGCATCATATGCTAACATGCTGCACAGGCATTCCTCTCCTCAATCAGCTCTTTCTCATCTGTATTAATCACATCTGCAAAACAGTGTGTCATCAAACTGACATTCAGTAATTTATTTGTTAGGTTGGCTAGTTAAATATAGATTGCTTGCATGTTTCACATTTCCTCAGTAACGATAACCCTATTTTGCATCACTGAACGTCAGTTCCTGTGCTCCGGCATTATCATTTTCCCTTTTAATTTAAACCGATTTCAAGTTGATTTGCTTCAGATAGACTCGTTTATCAAAAAGAGGAAGTGCTGGCACGCTCCGTTTGTGTTAAATCAAAGTTGATAGCCATCATTTCCACAGCAACTTATATCCTTCCCGCTCTGTGCATTCATTCAAACTTTACTAATCCAGGAAATTGCTGCTACTGATCAAAGTTATTGCCTGGAAGGAACAAGGAAGCTGAACGAAAGTGACACTGCCTCATATCTAATTATGAGTTGTGGCTTTGGATGGACACAGATCTTTGTCAGCTGCATATTTGATGGCGTTTAAAAGTGAAAGCGGCAATTAATTTTGTGTCGAATACTGCAGTCTGTGCAATGATCAGTGCTCTTTAAGGGTAACAGAAATGATCGAGATGAGATCAATCAATCATACAAGTATTTCCCTCAGAATATTATATCTGTTGATTAATTAAAATGTGTTGGTTATTCACATCCAGCTACTTAGTCTGAACAAATGTCTTCCCAGGGTTCAGTTAGGGACTGTACAAAAATGATTAGGGTGGGGCGCTGAACAGACACTTTTAGCATAACCTTCCCGTACATAATGTAACACCATTCACATGGTACAGTACATACAAAGAATTGTAGTGGTGCAGCAGGACCAGCACTCTTTTTTATTCCACACACTCTCTCCTTACTCTTCAATACCTGGCGCCTACATTACCCACAATGCAACTCAACCACATACAGTTCAGTGGGAGATTCTGGTGTCTGCTAGTAGTCGCTAGCCTCAAAGAAAGATGAAGAGCAGGTTGGTAAGCTCACATCTTTGTAGCTTTTTTTTTTAATTTGAAAACTTCAACCAACACTGACTCAAGTGGCATCACTTGAGGCAATCTATCTGATTTAACTCAGCTCCCTCTGGAGCCACGAAAGGCTTTAGACATATTTTTTTACAAATGCTGCCGTCCAAGAATTTACATAGCTACCGTATTGCAGAATAAGTCGACTTAACAATAGCAAACCTTATGGTAAACATAGCAAAAGGATGCATCCTATTTACTGAATATTCAGAGCTGTCAGTGTCACATTTACATTTTCCCTTTATTGTAGGTTTGCTTTGTGTTAATATATAGAATAAAGTGAAGGTAAAAGCTGCTGTAGGATAGTGACAAATGTTAAATTTAGTCATTCAAAAGACCTTCACCCCGTCTCCCAAACAATTTATACTAGTCTCCCTTTAGCAATCTGAACTGCCCAACCCCCTAATAATTTTATACTGTTCCTTATCTATGTGAGAGTGAAAAATGATATATCTATTGAGCTTTAATCCAAACAGACAAGGAAAAAAGTGTCCAGCACCTGTCAGCACACTCCAAAATCAATTCATTTGATCAGAGAGTAGCAGACAGAAAGTGATTCCTGCAGCTGTAGTAATTCACACAAGCAGCAAAACGTCAAAACATGTCAAAATGTGCAAACTGACAAACACTCGACTGCCTCCGAGTGGGAAACTTTGACTCAGTAGATGTATGAGTGTGCATATGCGAGGGCACGTGGATGTACGACTATAGCAGTGGGAATAACAGCCCAACAGAAGTTAATGAGGCGAGTGACTGACGGAGCAGCCTGCCTGTGTCAACAGAGTATGGAAGACAGTCTGGTTGGGAGCTAAGCATATGAGAGAGCCCAGGTGAGGAGAAGGAGCGAGCCGGGAGCCGGTGTTGATGGGACATGTCAAACGCTGCTCCAGAGGACGAGTCTGATTAGCACCCAGACTGCACCTCTCGCTCGCACCTTGTCGATGACCCCTGCCTCCCTCACCCTCTACCTCCACAGACACCCCGAATAACAAAATCCACCTTGAGACATCTTAATTCATTTAAATAAAAAAAAAATGTTAACAAGCAGAAACTCCCTGGGAAACTTCAAATTACTCAAGAAAGGACCAAATCCCTTTATGGCAACTTCATAAAAAGCTGCCAAACAATCAGCCGCTCGGCTCTGGCAGAAGCTTCTGTTCGTGTCCCCTGAAAGAAAATGTGTGGCATTGACCTGCAATAAGAACTCCTTTGATGTCTGATCAGTAACAGACAGGTTAAACTGACAGAGAATAAAATGAGGCAGGCAGACGGAAAGAGAAAGATAGATAATTTTATGAATAGTATAGAATGATAAGATAGATTATGAGAATTGTGTGATATTGATTATTTTTGATAATGATATATATGACATTGACATGACAGACAGACAGGAGCAGACAGAAGACAGATAGATAGAAGTATTTCGAAAGTGATTACTTGGATAGTTGATATTTGAGTTCATTGGGGATACGATATTGGATGTAATTGGATATTTGTGAATAGTTAGATATGAATTGTGTTGATAGTTTTTGGAATATGTGAATATTGATTATGAGATAGATAGATAGATAGATGCAGACAATAATAGACTTGTGCCATCACTCTTGGGTGTGTCTATTTACAAAACAGACACCTCTTACCACAACGCTTATAATAACCACATAAAAGGGGAAATCTGTCTATCTCTCCTTGGGTTGGGCAATATAACAATACTGTATATTGTTTTGATTAGTCTTTTGGCATGGTTTATTTTGGACTGTGTAACAATTTGTGGACCAGACAGTTACTCTCATCACCAGCCAAGAGGACATTGCGTCTCGTGTGGTGATACAGAGTTGGGTAAATCAAACCTTTTTCCCCAGAACACCATCACAAGGAACAGACAGGAACATCCTTGCATCAAACTTGAAACATGCAGGGCCAGGTTTCCAGTTTCCATGTACACATTAGTAATAATAGAATTGTTTGTTCATGCCCTCAAGAAGAAAACTGTAACTGTAAAATAAATAAATCTGTTTAATGCTCTGGTTACGGTTTGGTTATTTTTTTATTCACAAAAAAATTTGTGTGGTAAAAAAAGTATTTTGTTAAGGTTAGAGAAGCTTCGCTGTCATGGTTACAATCATGAACACGTGGTTAAGGTTACAAAACAATTGTGATCATGCTTTAAAAAAACAACATTGTTTGTTAGAAACGCTTAAACAAGCAAAAAAATTAAGTTAGAGGTTTGAAATGTTCATTTTCCAATAACAATATGTATAAGAATTATGAAATACCTTAATTTGATTTGTGTTGTAACTGACATTTGCTTTTGTTATGTACAACTTCCCATACTTCCCATAGCTCTATTTGCTGATTTTCTGTATTTGCAGAGTATTGCAGGTTGGTGAATAAGTTTCTCAGTTTGTTTGCATCTGACTAATTTCCTGCATTTTGAAATGGAACATACTTTCCGTTTAAGAGGTGAATTCATTTTATTCATTTACTAGTGTTTTGGCAGTGCAACAGGCTGTAAACAGTATAATATTGCTTTGTAAAGCTGATAGGGTGAATGTGTTAGCAAACAGTAGCCTATTTACACATCCAGCTGAGCACCATTTTTCTAGCCACTTAATGAATAAGTCCAATACTCACTCTTCTTTTAGCTCTGTTTTGGTCTCCACCAACTCCTGCGGGAAATACATAGCTCTTAATGCTAAATGCTCCGCTATGTTCACCAGCTAGTCGCTAACTTCGTCTGTTTGTCATTTGTTGCTCGGCAGGCATCATAAAACAGGTTCATCAGTGTTGGGTGATAATTCTCCAACAAGGTTATCCACGCATGAGTTCATTCATTCAACGTGTAAGGCTTTGAACTGCATGTTAAAAATAAACATTGTTTTGGGCAAGCTATTAGTCTGCGATCTTTGAGCTCTCTCAGTCAGCGTAATATCAGAACATACCATGGCAAATCACGCATTGTACGTTTGCTATCTGTATTGATTCCTCATGTGTGAAAATGGAATGCAAACAGTATA
>NW_023339650.1:13690011-13693948 GCF_004916995.1 Morone saxatilis
ACCAACTCCTGCGGGAAATACATAGCTCTTAATGCTAAATGCTCCGCTATGTTCCCCAGCTAGTCGCTAACTTCGTCTGTTTGTCATTTGTTGCTCGGCAGGCATCATAAAACAGGTTCATCAGTGTTGGGTGATAATTCTCCATGGGTTTGTCACCATGAGTAATCCCTTCATTACGTGTAGGCATTTGATGCATTGTTAATATAAAAAATATTGTTTTGGGCAGCTTTAAGTTGCAGTACCTTGAGCTCTCTCAGCCAGCGTAATATCATGACATACATGAAATTACACCATTGTCGTCTTGCTTCCTGTTTGTCCCTTCATGTGTGCAAATTGAAGCCGGTTACATTCTTTCATGCTCCACCAGGGTTCACACAGTCTAAAGAGCCAACTGCTTCTCTTTCTCGATTCGTCTCTGTACAGCTTGGTAAGCTGGGACTAATCCTGTCGTGCCACTCCAAATAAAACCCCAAGAATTAAATACGTTTCAGCAATACAAACAAGTAACTGGAACATTGCTTTAGGTGGGATATATGAGGAAGAAGGGGCTGCATGGGCATGTCAGAACAATTCCCAAACATCATATTTCTTTGTGTCATCGGAGAAGGTCAGACTTTATTGTGAGCCCAGCAGTTGTCCTGGATGTTGATTTATATTCTAAATTGGACAGGATAAGGTCTAAAAGGTGAAAGTACAGCCTGTGTCTGGCTGCCCTGTTTGTAAGTGAACTTCTCCCCACTTCCTGTCTACAGGTGGGAAACTCCTCATCCTTTATCTTTACAGCCTCAGAGAACGGCTGCCCAGTGAGGAGCAGAGAGGAGGAGTTTATGGGTTGAAAGTTTTTTCGACTGCTACTGCAGGGTGGAGAGGTTTATAAAAGGCTTAGATCACAGGTGAGGGGATCACAGAGGAGACTGTGCAGGTGTTTGAGGAGTGTACTGAAGGCTGTTTTAGTGCCGTGTACATATGAACATTTTATCATATCGTACATTATCTTTCAGCTTTGTGAAGACGTGTTCTATCAGATCAAAAGCACAGGAAACGGACTTGCTTGAGAGTGGGGCTGATGGTTACACCTTGCAGTTCAGCCAATCTCACAGAGATTATCTCACTCAAGGCTCTTATTATTTAATAGTAGCACAGATTGATTATTGTTTAGTGCTGCTCAAATTGATGTTTATGCTCTGTTCTTGCACAAAAGGTGTTTTCCCACCTTAGGTCCTCTTTTGTTTCTTAAATAACCTCACCTCACGCCATTTCTCATAACAAAATTCCACATTATGGCCATATTCATAGGATATTTTTCAGTAACTACGTGGACTCGTTGCTGTTTTTGCCTCTTTTTAAGTTTTTTTTTTTTTGTTCAATTTAGACCCTCTTTTGTTCCTCTATAATCTCACCAAACTATCAGAGGCCGGCTTCCACCGCAGAGTTTTTGGGAAGGTCGGGGCCGGTGTGAGACTTTGCCACATCCTCCACTTGCGTAGCTCCCTGAAAACTGACAGGGCAGTGTGTAAAAACTCACCCACTCGCTACATTGTCGAGTAAGCTGCCGAAAAGACTGGAGCTTGGCGCTCAAAAATGTGTTGAATTTACTGCTCTGAATACTTTTTCTTCAAATACAGAAAGTCATAGACACAGAGAGAAGGGTTATTGTCTAAACACTTAGATTTGAGAGCGGTCTTAATGACAGTAAAAGCACAGTGCTTGTTTTTCTGTCTTAATCTAGTTCATGTAAATCTGCAGAAAGCAAACAATGTCCATAAAATCATAACAATTACAAGAGGAGGAAAAACTGATTTGTATTCCGCCTGTCCACTAGTCTTGTCCCTGTCAGCGAGTTTGTCTGGTTGGATGTCTGGGTCAGGGTTGAAACAACGTGCAGTGTGACACATAGCAGGCCAATAAAGGAAGCAACACTGCAGAAAGGCTGATCAGAGGTGTCTTGAAGCTATCTGGCCTCACAGCATTGGTCATGACCTGTTGGAGGTCTGAGGTAGTTTATGTCCTTTGATGTGGAAGAAGAAGCACCTTGACGTCCTCCCAAAATCTCATTCAAATGGCAGAGGTTTTAACTCTAAAATCTGATCGTAGATTCTTACAAACACGACTATTTCCAGTCTTATCTTGTTGTACTCTGTACCTTAAGCTTTGGCTGTAAAAGCTTCCATCAGATTATTCTGTATGTCAATAATTTAACAGGAATAATCACAGTCACAACAAATGGGCATGTTTTGTAAAAAGAATTTACAATCTAGGAGTGACGTTTGATGAAAAATTTGAACATGCAGCTTTATCTAGTTGGTTTTCAAAAAGTTATATAAGTACACACGCTTGTAAAAGTAATGAAAGTCAAAAAGTCACAATTAAAACTTGAAAATCAACAAAACTGGAGTTGTAAGTCTTTCACATGACAGCAATGAATAATAATACTGTGAAGATCAGCGCTGTTCTGATCCCTAAACTATGTTAAGAGCCTTATTTTGCATTGAAAAGACATTTAAGGCACTAATAAAAAACTAGGGAGTGAATAAAAGTGGAGGTAATGGAGGTGGATCGATCTCCGGAAGAGTTTGCATAAAATCATCTTCTGATAGTCCTGACATTGTTGAAAAGGTGGTTGTTAACAGCTCAGAGACAGACTTTTAGAGAGGCGACTGCCGCAGTGCTTAAAGCACTTAAAGAGCAGCAAGTGCATCAAAGAAAAAAAATAAGAGTGAAAAAGGAGAAAGTGAACAACTTTAATGAGGGTATGATCAGTGTGCAGCCACCGTTCTTGTCGTGTAGCGAGTGAGGAAGCTGGCAGGGCTAGAATATGGACTTCTCCCCTGCTGCTCGCCATAATTTCCTCCCATCAGAGCACCATACCTCACTTATGCACCTATATATCACTGCACCTGAAAAAGGGAGAAAGCCAGTGGAAGCAAGCAGAAAAGACACTAAAAAAGAGAAGATGTAGGTGGAAAAGAAGGAGAGTACAATTGGAATACATAAAACAATAATATTTTCTTAGTTTGTATTTTGTAGCTATGCCAAATACAGGCATTTATATGTTATATATGAACATTAAATAATATTTTCTCACAGTTCATTCACAGTTTCTCAGAGTGAGATCTTGTTTTTCCTCGTGAATGTGAAGGATCAGTGTGTGTGTGAGAGGATCAACAGATGATTTGGGGGCCAATAGGGGGCACTGGGGGCCTAATCCACAAGTTTGGGAGCAAGCAGCAGTTCAAGTAGCACACACATGCCTTTCCTTTTGCTTCCCCACTATTACACCGAAGCTACTTTGAACTGGTAAACTGAGAAAGATGAAAACTTCATGACTCTTGTGTCATTTGCAGAGATTAATCTGGGGCAAGGCGGCCTTGTGCAATCAATCTTCTGCGCTCGGTGAGACCGTGGACACGGCTGCCACTGTCTGAACCATCATCAACGAGTCAGTGATGTCTAATCAGGGCTTGATTGGCACCCTGGGTAGAAACGGCCTGTAAATCAATCAGATGTGAAGTGCTGTTTCAAGGGCTCAGTCAGCTCTCTGTAAGTATAGACGGTGCTGTTTTGCTTCTACCAAAGACTCACATGTATTTAAGTGTTCTTTTTATTCTTGTATTTTATTTTTTCTTTACATATATACACTATGTATTCAATTTGAACATGTTTTAAAGGAAATCTGCTTATTATGAGACTATATTAACTCTATTTAGCAACTTTGAGAAGCCATCCCTCTAATTATAACTCTTTTCTGCTTCTGTGATGTATTTGCTGTAGTGAATTATGATAAAGCACATTGTTGTCACCAATTATCCTGCACAGACAGACTGACCTGCTCTCCTTCTCTACCTCATGAGCTGTGGTTACCAATGGAAACAGTGCAAGGCTAACATTTACCCTCACTCCTTTGTGTGATGTATTGCAGTAAAAAAAAAAAAAAAAA
>NW_023339650.1:13694048-13703357 GCF_004916995.1 Morone saxatilis
GTGTGAGAGAGAGAGAGGGAGACAAGGCTCTGCAAAAACTGAACTTTTCCAACTAATGTACTTTGTGAGTCTGGCGGTGACAAAGATAAATTAGCCAAAGAAAGAGTGGGGGACGCTTCAACAGCAACCGACCCTCCGACACCAATTAGCAGATTGATTACGCGCCTGAGAGAAGCGGACGCTTGTCAATCAGCGCCACACAAGGGGAGCGACAGGAAGGAGCTGGCGTGGATGTACCTGGAATGTTAAAGGAACAAGAGGCTGCTCCAGGGGATCTATACAGAGGCACTGATCCATAGGACTGTGTAGCGCTCAACACTGACACACTCAAACAGCAAAAGGTGCAAATACCACTATGCCACATGGAAGCCTGAATACCTTCACAGGCTGCAAACTCAAATACCTGTATGACTGGAGGCACACAGGCCTGTTGTGATGGCTGGTCATGCACCCAGCTTCCTGTACTGTATGATCTGAGTGGATTACTGCAAATAGTAATTGTTCAAATAGAGTGTGTGCACGTGTGTGTACATGCACAGATTATTTGCAGACGTATATTCTTGTTTTGTTCATGCACACACACACACAGGCATATACATCCCCACGTTATCCATCAAACCCTGAGGGGCTAGGCAGTGCTGTCCTCTGGATGGTGACAGTCTTGTTCGCCTTCATTTAGCAAGGACACACCAGCAAGGACATAAAGTAAATAAACGCCAGCCGCTAAATTTAGTGCTGCCTGACAGATGCAAAAGCCCAAAGAAGAAGAGAGAGTTCTTTTTAACTAGGATACAAGAAGACGGCAACTGCTGCTGTTCAAGGAAGTTCAGACCAGGTTACCTGCATGCTGTCATTAGCAGAAATATCAAGAAGCGCTGCAGCTCACTTTGGTATAAAAACTTTATTTATGCAAAAACAAACACAGCAAGTCAACAGTTAAAGTCCAGACAGCTCAATCCTCTTCAATGGGGCAGTTAAACTTGGAGAAGATAAGGGCACAATTAGATTTGGCTGAAGAAGGAAAGACCATTAGGTCCTGATTCTCTGCCTCCCCCTCAGAATATATGGTCCACAGTCACTCTTAAAAGGATGAGACGATGACATCACCTCCATATTCAGAATACCTACTGCATGAAAGAATGAAAAAAGGAGAGGAAACAGAAACCAATTTGTTAGATTAAACATTTCTCATGCAGCCGCATGATTTAGAAGGTCTGCTGACCACAGTCGCATAAGGTTTTACCTCCCCTAAGACACAGCATTCTGTCAATCTGGCCCAGCCAGAATTTCTAATTATAGGCTGCAGACGCAAGAAGGTCAAAAGCTTATTAAAAGTCAAGATTAAAATTCCCAATGCATATTATAAGCTACCTCCTCCCCTGACTAGCAATTATTTGCTAACTCATGCCAGTACAGTGAGCAATATTTCTCAGGAGGAACAAGTTACGTGTGAGGTGAATGTGTGTGTGTCTGTGGGGGGATAATAGTGTCATAAATTGTAGTTGCTGACATCTGCTTGCACCTTTGTTCAACCTGATCTCTCCTAGTTAGGAAAATGACAGTATAGGCTAAATAAATGATTTAGCTGTTTTCTCGTTTTGGCAGAAATGGAAAATAATATTGTATATGGTATGTTTTCTTTAGTGTATAATCACCTGTAAATAAGAATTGTAATGGGATTGTTACCTTAAAATGAGCCCTTTATAACTCCAGATTCCGCGGGTCGCCTTCATGGAGATAAACCGCTATGTTTCTAGACCAGAACGGACAAACCAAACACTGACTCTAGATAGGCCCGTTCGCCTTTTCCGCTTGTTTTGCGGTCACCATAGTTTCTCCTTTGCACTGGGAAGGAAGGCGTAAAGTGAGGGAGTTGCAATAAACCGCTAGATGCCACTAAATCTTTTACACTGGACCTTTAAAGACCAAATCAGTCAGTCTGTTCCTTTGTTTTGATATGTGAGGTTGCCACTGCTCGATCTCTGAATGTTAATACAATGTTTACATTGTAGGTTATGAGTTGAAGAAAAACTGAAAATATCTCAAGTCTACGTTTGAAGTTTAGTATCCAAACCACCAAGTATTTACATTTGTTATTATTTTTCTATTATTTAAAATATCAGTGACAAAATAAGCAACAATCAAAGTTAAAGTTTACAGTGAAAAGGAGTCTTGACATTGCTGATTGATGCACAGAAATACATGGAATCACCTCTTTCAATCTAACCCCCATTTACTTCAAACCAATGAGAAAGGCAAAGACAAAAACACAAATATAAAAATCTCCTTTAACCAAAAATGTTTTTTTGGGCCTTTAAAATGTAAATCAGGTTATTATTTAAATGTTTTTCTTATAACTGACTATGAAAATACTATCCCAGTTGTAATAACGCAGAATTATGTTAATGTTATGTTAATATAGTTTCAGAAGTCTTCGCTTGTAGATTGTCTGTCTGAAAGTCTAGCCCTGGAGTAGCATGTTTTTGCACCATGGAGGCAGCCTCACAGTGTCAAGCAGGGTCATCACAATAAACATCTTTTTCTCCTTCTTTCTCAGAGCAACTGCTTTACTCACCGTCTTTAAAGAACATCCCCAAAAGATGTGTGGACAGACGCCTCAGTGGACCAGCTAAGCTGTTGCTAGCAGACATGGTCTGTTTTGAACCAAGGCCATCTCAGTCAACAGGATCGATCTAACTCAGAAAAAAAAGCCTCTCCTTTTTTTCTTCTTTGGAAAGCTTCCAGCGACGTCTAATCACCTTGCTGCTCCAATATAGATTCTAGTTCACCTTCCATTACGGCGTTATAGAGCCTGAATCATAATTGAAAAATTGATTACAGAATAATGACATGACACTTGTTTAATCAGCTTACTCCAAGCCAAGCAAATAAACTTACACATGCACATGCACACACTTTCTGGTGTGTGGATAATGAAAGCTGCAAGGTGAAAAGCACTTTATCAAATGAATGGCTGAAACACTGCAGACCATAGTTATTATCAGTCCAGGCTGGAGGCTGAGACTCCTGTGAAGACCGGGATGCAGCTGAGAGTAATCTCTAACTGGATTTAATTGCTAGGTGGAGAACGGGTGTGGGGAGGGGGGATGATTGGGGGGGTTGCCATATTTATGAAAGTAAACATGATACCTTGCTTCCACGCTGCTTCTTCACATGTGGTTTCCCAATCTCAGGTCATCTTCCCTGCATCTGTTCCTCATGAAGGCAACTGCGGGGAAATAAAGTATTAATTATGGCTGTGTGGTTGAATGGTGTCTGGGGGTATCAGCGTGGCAGCACATTTTAAGTTTTGCCCTTCATAATTCCTGTATGTTTGAGCTCAGACGCAGGACCGGGCATGTTAACAGTCTGCATTGATGCATTCAGGGTCTAAAGAAAACCTTGAAGAAAGCATACATCTGTATTCATGTATTCACAATATAACAATGACCCTCTCTGTGGCTCCAAAAGGGAATAACACCAGCTATGTGACATCCACACGGTGATCAATTTACTCCACCAGACAAACATGTTGTTGCTGACCCCCCCTTCCTCCTCTTTCTCTCTGATCTTTTGGTTTGGGTGACTGGCACTGCACAACAGGCAGACATCATCTCCGAATCCTGTATTGGTCGGGCATTGTCATAAAAAGGTCACTTGATATTTCGTGGTTGTCCACATTGGATCATTTATGGCACCTGCAAAAAAAACCCAAAAAACCCCGCAGCTCACTACAGCTTGGTACGTTTCCATTATGGTAATTTTCAAGTCTCTGTTTTTGTCTTGAATTTCCGGATAGTGCTTATCATCTGCAGACTTAACCATACATTGGATCACCTTGTTTTTAGTTTTAATTTTAATCTCCTTTTGATGTGTTCTTCCACAGAGGAGAGGTAGCGTAATGCACAGGTATCAGTAGGAATTACAGGAGGGCTCCTGCACACTGTCAGCCACACTTTCTTGTGGCTTACTAAGTAGAGCTGGCTGTTGTCGAAGATGAAGGGCCACTGTGAAGTTTTACATAGATGATCATGCCTGATTTTTTTACGTTCTCTGCTCCAACCTTTGAACACAGGATGTGTTTCCAAGTAGAGTAATTAACTCAGGGCACGGCCATTTTCATCCACAGTCTGTCAAAATGCTTCGACGGAAAGTTACCAAATAATGAAAATGAAAGATCAATACTTTGCAATATTACATTCCCGGTTGCATTATTCTAAATGTGTGTGCGACTCAGTTGCAGTGATTACTTAAATTGTGTAATGAGGTCATCGAAGCAAACTTAATTCCAGCCAAGTTCTAAAACCGTTTTTTGCTTGGCTCATAATTCAGAAATGCCTCGGTTGAACCCATTGCACTGCCTTCGCCACAGAGGAAAGTATATTAAGGATTATAAATTGCAGAAATAATAAATGACAAAGCACTTTTTGCAATGGAGTCAGTCTGAGTTAGACAGTGTGTGCGTGTGTGTTTGTGTGTGTGTGTGTGTGTGTGTGTGTGTTGTGTTTGTGCGCGTGCGCACGCGTGTTTATGGGTGACATTTTATCCAGAGAATCCACTTTTTGTTGTCATTTAATGTCTTGTCTGTCTCATAGCAGTAAAGTGAGATTTGAGTGGGGGCACTGTGTGGAGTCGTGGGCTGCTCTCCATGGTGGAAGAAGTAATCAGGTATTTTAGCACCAATACCACCATGTAAAAATACTCCTTTACAATTAAAAGTCCTCCATTTCAAATCCTACTCAAGTAAAAGTACAGATGTATTATGAGAAAATTTAATTAAAGTATCAAAAGTAAAAGTAGGCTACTTGTTAGTTCTGATGCATCAACTCATAAGTAGCATTTTACTGTTGTAGCTGCTCGAGGTGGAGCTAGTTTTAAATACTCTGTATACAGTTACATTTGACTCAAGAAAAAGGTCACAAGATAAATCATGTGAAGTTCTGAAATTTGGATTCAGTCTTTTATACTTTTCTCTAATTTGGGCATTGGAGAGTTTTACCTCTTCCGGCTTCCAACAATAATTATAAATAAATATAAAGTTTGGAGTGTAAATGTCTGTTTTGTGGAAACAAAACATGACAATTAAACACTGCTGCCTTGTAATGGGCCTTAAACATGAGGAACCACTAGTTTAATCTGAAACAACCCATCATACCTTATAGGTGTAAATGTTCAGGAGGGTGGGGGGGTCATGTAAAATATGAATCTGAAAAGTGAATAAAAGTGTCAGATAAATGTAGTGGAGTAAAAAGTATGATATTTCAGTTTTAATGGACTATAAGTAGTACGTAGCATTAAAAGGCAATGGTATAAAAGTAAGAAGTACCGCAAAAAGTACAGTACTTTAGTAAATGTACTTATTTTCCACCACTGGTTGCTATTGGTTGTATTATTCCAAATGACAATGTTGACCTTAAGTAAGACCCCAAATTGATGGTAGATTGGTTATTGTTAAAACCTGGTAATTTCAATATGTTTGATTATTTAAAAAATATGACACACACAGTTTTATTTCTGCAGTGTCATTAAAGCATCAGCATTTTATGATGCTTGATTTTTTTGTTTGTGAGAGCTGGTTTGTCAGATTGTAATGCTTCACAATAGGTCAGTCACTGCAATAATATCTCTATATTTAAAGTAACACTATGTAAGATTTGGTATTTGTTGTGATTTAATTGAGTGCAATTTTTTAAATATAATTACATTACTTGTAATCAAGAACTAGGGAGTCGACAACTTTCTATCTAACATAGCCAAACATCAAGCAAGTGCAAGAACAACAGCAAGAAGAACAAATGGTCATCTGTCTTGTAGCCTTTTATTTCATGAAGCTCTCGCCAATGACTAAAAGCCAGTTTGAGATTCACTCTTGTTGTCCGGTGATCACTCTCTCCTTTGTAAATCACTAAGGTTGAGGCAGAGCAGCAGGAGGACATCAGAGGAACAACTAGAAAACATTTTCTCTATAAAATATAATCCGGTTTCACCAAAATCACAAAGTTGGTGGTCTGTTACTGCTGCCAAAAAGCGATAAAGCTGAGACCAAAGTTACACAATGCAAGAACAGGTGCACCAGACAGAGGCACCATTCACCCTATTACAAGTCAAAATGATTTTGAAGCTGTTATTTTAAGGTTGGAAAGTTACATAATGGGGCTTTAAAAGATGAATCCCTCCCAGGTGCTTTTATGATGTTATGTATCATCAAAAGATATATTTTATGGAGGACTATTTAAAATTTTAAACCTTAAGAAGTACAGCAAGGCTGCACGTTTTCCAGTCACTTAAAAATTTGTATCAATGCTGTAGTTGCTAAAAGTGGATATTGTTATGTTCGATACCAACATTTTGCAATTTGCCAGATATGTTAATTAATGATGTTTCCTCATTATGTTGATTAGAAATGTCCTTAAACATGTGTTGCACGTTGGTTGTATACAAACATAATTCCTAAGAGACAGGGTTGCTGTGTAATTTGCAGACTGGTAGACTGAACAGATCCTCCAGCTGCCTTCACTGTTTTAGCTCCAGTGATGCCTCCAGTGTCAGTGCAGCCCGAGCATCTCTGCCTCACTGGCTGCCAGAGGTATCAATGATGTAATGCTTATCCTGAGACAAATACAGATATATGATATTACATCATCGGTACTAAACCTGGGTAAAGAGCACACACACACACACACACCACACGTGCATACTGTACATAGCCGCACACACACCCACACACACATTTAGGATAATTAAGCTTTTGCTGCTCAGCCTCCATTGTTGACATTCAGCAGCCTTTCAGAACTTTTGAATGTGGTGCTAATTTGGCAACGACGGTGCCTTTTATCATTTAGCAGATGCTTTTCAATCATGTGTGATGTTGTGGGGGAAAATGAGTATCTCAGGATAGTCTAGAGGAGTTTGGTAAGTTGGTGGATTTTGGGGGGAAATGAGGAAGCTTTCAATGTGTCTACACTCAGGGTGGGAATGACAAGACCAGGGTGCAGGAAGAAGCAATTATATCCCCTGAAGAGTTGTTTGACAGTTTTATAGTGCAACATCTATTTTCTCTATCCTCCAAATCGACATCTGTCTGGGGAAAAGAGTGCCATTAGTTCCTCTAAAACACATCTCAATAATTAATGTTATGCTTTGGAAGATCATTGAATATGGTGGATAGAAATGTTGTAGTTGGGCCATTGTTGTCACAATGGTCTGAAGAAAGTGTCAGCCTCTATTTTCATAACACACTTACAGGTAATAAATGTTCTTCACATGTTCTTACACGTTATAATGAGGCGCTGACAAACATAAATGCCACTTATGCCATGTGTAAATCATTTTAAATGCTTTCATAGCTCAAATGTCAAATTATTTTTATAATTAGATATGTGTCAGTCTGCTATTTTAAAAACCTGACAACTAGTAGAACAAGATCAATAACTGGAGGATAAGATTTCTTAAAGAACATCCACAATTGCAGTTGAGAAATGTCAGGTATCACATCTGTAACACTGATTATTAACACAGATAATTTGCTCTCAGTTCTAGCATTTTACTTAATTAAAAAGTTAAGTTTAAATGTTGTTTGTATAGCACATGAGTTTTTTCCTCATGTAGGCCTAAGTTCTGTTCATACTTATCTGTTCTGGTCCCAAGATGAAGAAGGAAATGAAGCACCTTAGCATTGGCCATGTAGTTTAGTTACATAGTGATAAGAATGAATTTCCAGTCATTGGATCCAGGACAGCAAATATTTACCTCTCCCTGCTCATGAGCCTGCCAAAGTACAATTACACTCCATAACTTCCAAGAAATTGCTTCTAACAATATATAGTGACTCACTGTCTGGGTATCATAAAGCTCAAAATATGATCCAAAGAAAATGGGATTAAAATCAATAGCAATTTTCTTATTTCATTTTTAAAAACAATAACGATTGCCTGCATCCAAAATATATCTGCACAATATTTTTCTTTCACCTGCCAAGCACAGAGTTGTTCTAATTTAAGGAATTGTTTCTTATATAAGTTAGGTTGCTATACTTGATCAGTTTAATTTGTGCTAATGTAGTATTTTTATTAGTACTCAGAAATTGGGACTATTACATACTGAATCCAGCAGGACTAAATGTTGTATCAAAGGTAATTTTTGGTCAGTAAAGTAAGATCTCAAGTCCATTTAAAGTTGAGGAATGAATTGCTAACATTTTAACAGTAGACACAGGCTGTAAATTAAGTTATGATATCATCAGTCAGATCATTGAGTAAGAAGACAGCATTTCCTTGCACTGTTCAAATTGCCTCGGGTCACACACTCTCTGCCAAGTAGTGTCCTCACTGCTTAACTGTCTGTTGCAGTTAAAATACATTAGGCCTATAAATTACAATATATTCCATAAAGTGCCTACAGTGTAATCTGAGATGTTATTAATTAGCACATCAGGATTTAGGATTGATAAGACATTCCTGTGAGATTTGTCAGAGCCTGCAACATACAAGATTTTCATCAAGACAGAATCTGTCCATCAGGTGCTAGAAAGAGGAGGAGGCTACACATTTGTCTTTTTAGCATTCCTTTCACCATTAGAGGTCCTTCTCTACAGTAAAACAAATCTATTACACTTTCAATGTTAAAATCAAGTGGGTGTTACTAGAGGTTGTAAGTTGTAAGCAGGCATTTATCAATGGGTAGGTATATTGCAGAGAAAAACTGGCCTCACTCATAAGGCAGCTCTTGGAAAGATTCCACCTGACATACAAATTGAAGCTGCAACAAGGTCAAATACCTGCTCTACCTACTTTATAAATTTAATTCAAATTTTATTCAAGCTTTGGAAATGGACAGATTTTATTTTTAACCTACCCATCATCAGAATTAAATTTTTTCTTTTATAGAAACCAACATTACAGTAGTCCCTTTAGAAATATTTGGTTTAATTGATCTCTGATGTATCCACTGGTGGATACATCTTTACAAAGCTCACATTATGCAGTCAAGCACTAGTCAAACCCACAGGGTTTAATTTTACATTTTGATTTAATTTAGGTATTTCCCATTATAAAGATAGTGAGCAGTCAGTCTTAACTTTGGGTAAAGGGGTTAGGGTTAGGGTTAGGGTTAGGGTTAGGGTTAGGGTTAGGGTTAGGGTTAGGGTTGTGTATAAAACGATGCATAGAATCTACGAAATCAAACACAAAAGGTGCTATCTAGAGCGAATATTTGGTTTGTCCATTCTGGGCTACTGTAGAAACATGGACTCCATGGACTCCATGGACGAGGACCCACACACAATGATTCTCCCAAATGTTACACACTGGA
>NW_023339650.1:13703457-13744324 GCF_004916995.1 Morone saxatilis
GGGGGGGGGGGGGGGGAGCAGTAATGCAGCAAAGGGCCGCAGGTTGAGAAACGCACCCGGCTGCTGCAGTCAGGACTCAGCCTTTGTACATGGGGTATGCGCTCTGCCAGGTGAGCTACCCCGCACCCCTTTCATGTATTCTTTACTGTTACTGTACTGTTGCTTGTAGCAGCTTAAATGTGCAGCAAAGTAAAATAGGAATTTTACCGTGTACATCTACAGTTGCAGAAATTTGAATTTTGCTGTATAATTCAGTATGCAGTTCAAATATCTAATAACTATATGCACCCAATAGCTACTTAAGCCATAAGACTAATTTTGGCCTCCACAATAGCCTCAGCAATGTCCAGGGGTTTAGAAGATCCTTATGTTTGTTGAATATATTTCCATTTAATCACCAGTAGCTGCCTGCATGACTGAAACTGGATTAATGATGCTTAAGCCAAATTGTCACTCTGCACTGGCAGCAGTCTCAGTCCTGTCAGCCTGGTCGTCTGCTGCTGCAGCCTCCTGCGTCGAAGTTCATTGAGTTGTGTGTCCTGAAGTGGCCTTCTGCATATCACTGAGCTGCTATTGTGCTATGAGTTCTCATCAGTGAGTTTAATCCAAAGGACTACCACAAATTGGACATTTATTGAACCAAAATTGGCAAATTCAAGTCACTATACTTAAAAATCCCACGACTACTGGTGCTGACGCGCCTGGCATCAGCAATCATATCATGTTTAAAGTTGCCTAAATCGCACGCCTTGCCCACTTTCACATTTAGTAAAATAGAAACTAAGTGCTGACTCACTGTCTGCTAGGATCAAGCCTAGTGTATAAACAGGAAGACAGACCTAATAAAGTGGTCACAGTGTACACATGCAGAAAGGAAGAGCCTGTCTGTTATGACCCACCTGGTATTTTCCCACAGAACGAATTTCATCCTATATTGTTATGACGCAAAAACTTCCTTATCTAAATAGGCGTCAATGTATTGCGGCTTTTGTAACCAGCGAGAGTTCTTGTTGCTTCTCACAATTACGTGTGAGTGTCATCGCTATTTAGTTGAATACCCTGTAATATTATTTCTTCTCACCGTGAATTAGGGACTACGAAAATTACAGGCTCGAGGTCTGCCTCGCAGTTTTATGAACTTTAAGTGCTGATATTGATGGAAGGGTAATGGTAGTCCTCGGCCCTGAGTGTAAATAGTATCTAAGGTGATTACTCTTTTATCACGTGGGGAGAAAGGTGGAGAAGCACTTAAAGGAAAAGATTAAATGTGAGATACAACATGGAGGGCCTCAGACTGAGAACGCTGGTTTCATTTCATTTTGATGGTTTCGCCTTTATTCGTTGTCACTTTTGGCTCATAACGGAAAAAATATTCAAAGTAGAGTGTAATAGAGACAAACTCTAATATTAAAGTATAATGCAATGTGCTGATAGAAGAACCACCTAAGCAAAGATTTAAGTACTATTTTAAGCAACTTCTTACTTCTACACCACCACATGGACAAGGAAAATATTCTACTTCTTCCAGCACTACATTAATCTGACAGCTGTAGTTACTTTGCTAGTTAAGATTTTACATACAAATCATATGATATAGAAAATATTTAGTGGTGTTTAAAGTAGCTCAAAACAACTACACCCTACCACCCCTACAAGCTCCAACACAGTAATGTATGAGTAATACTAATCCATTAATATAATGAATAACATCCAGAGGGTGCATTTTTTTCTACATAATGGGTACTTTTACTTTTTATACTTTAGTTACATATTGCAGATAATACTATATAGTGTTTATATTTAATTTTGATTGCAGAACTTCTACTTGTAATAGATTATTTTACATTGGGATTTTGAATACTTATTCCACTACTTTTCCTATTTTAGGTGATTTTACACATTGACATTGTCTCTAATGATCCATGTCTAAAAGTTGCAGTGTTTTATAAGGCTGAGGTGTAGTCAAAGACAAATGTCCACCACAGTAGACAATAGTGTATTGTGCTTCTTTATGTTGGTAGTATTTTTTAGAGTTGCGCTATCAGAGGTGTTAAATGTTAAATTATGTCAGCTTATAATAATAAAATATGTTTATATAGTATTTATCAAAAGATTGCAACACATTTTACAAGGAAAGAAGAAAAACATACATGTTACATATTAATTTGTTGTAAATTCTTTATTATTTGGAATAAATATGAATTTGACACATAAACCAACCTGTATATACAAATGAATACACACATGCAGACAAAGGTATCCCAAATGAATAATCTTATAAAAGGCTTCTTTGTAGTGCACACGCACATGTGACATGTGTCAAACTATAACTAATTTTGTTAGACTCTTCATCTTTTCAGGCAGGACCATTTTAAAATTCTGCCATGGGACAGATGAAAATAAGTCAATTTTGGCACATTTACATTTTAATTGAATAATATTGGATAATCATTACTGTGTGTGTGTGTGTGTGTGTGTGTGTGTGTGTGTGTGTGGAGGGGTGGGAGGGTAATAGAAAATTGAATGTGTTAAACTATATTTTTGTATAGTTTGCATGTAATATTTTGTGGCTACAGATGAAAATGTGCCTTTGGAACATTTCATTACTATAAATTAAAATGCACTGTAACAGAATAAAATAATCATAGCAATAAAATAAATACAAAAAATCCAATATATTTATGTAATCCTGAGACAACAAACAACCTACAAAGTGTAGCTCCTAAGCTTCTGTGTAGCGTATTTTATCTGAATGCTGTTCAGCTGAATATGTGATCTTAAGATCTGGCAGTGGTCCACGATCTGTTCAGCATCGCTCCACAGCTGAGGAGTCACCGTCACACAAAAGCAGAACACAATCTGAAAATTGTTCTCCTTTGCTACATCTCCAATCAATCTGCCTGGCAGCTCCTCTGTTCACGGTTAAGCAGCTGTTAAATTATTTTGGTTAATTCGTATCTGGAGGCTCTCGTTACGCAGAACTCCCTAAAAAGCTCTCTTGACACCCATGTCGAAGGGTTAAGATTTTTGATTTTCATCAAAGTGCCCCCCCTTCCCTCCTCCTTCAACCCCCCCTCCCCTCTTGCATTTGGCCTCCTCTCTCTGGGAAGCTGAACATATAGCTGATATCTTTAAATCAAGGGCTCTCCTATCCTTGCAATCACAGTGTCATTGTTCGTCTCATGTTGTGGAAAGCTCTTTTGACAGAGCGCTGTGATGAATCACCTGGCGAAGGCTTTTGGAAAAGACGCCTTCAGATCCCATCGCCTTTTTCATAGAGTTGGAAAAAAAACAACATTCAATTCTTTTCTCCTGCTCTTTCATGTCTCCTGCCGCTTTTTTCGTGTCGTACACACAGTGTTTTAAAAGTTATTCACTGCAAACCCTCCTCTTTTCTTCTCGCTGGGCTTCGCAAAGCAAATATCTGGCGGGTTTAGTTCATAAAGGAAGCGCTTTTACTTGCTTAAGGTGCTGACGGCAAGGCACACTCTGTTATGTTGGAGGCTTAGAAAAACAAAACTTCGCAGGGTAAGTCTCAGCCGCCAAATTAAGTGGCAGAGGCTTCTAATTCTTCCCTGCTCACCCTGTGGAAAAACGAATCCCCTCACTCTTTTGTCCAGTAAGCTGTAGCAATGTAGAGAAACTTGTGCCCTTTTTCAAGTTTGTCATGAAATTCTGCTGTTTTTTTCCTCTTATATCAACTCCTAAAAGTGAAAAGAGGGACAAATATAAACTTGCAGGAGCAGCATGTGCGCACATGATCGGGTCCGGGGTGAGTGTTTTTCAAAAGGCTGAACACATCATAGAAGAAACCGACTGTGGGAGAAGTGCAAATGACACTCCCTCAAACCAGAGAGAGAGAGAGAGAGTGATTTAGAGCACCTGTGATTTCAGTACACCAGAGCACTTGTGCTTTCATAGCTTGTCAATGATCACTCATTTGTTGCAATAGGCTGATTATAAACGCTGTTACACATGTGCAGCATATATCAGTATTTAAATCAAGACAAGCGACAGATTAGCATCTTGTTGGGTTTGTTACCTGTGTCAGCTCTATCAGAAAGGGGGTTTGCAAAGGTGAGGGATGTGATGCATGGCAGCCAAAGGAAATTTATAGATTCAGATGTCTTCTACCTGCCAGCTGTGCAGTGATCACTCCGCCCAATCCTCCAAATGCAGACATAACAAGCTTCCTGACTGATGGGATACAAACTGTTGGACTGGCCTCCAAGAGCTTAACCCTAACCAAACACTGCAAACTTCAATGACACACAGATCAAACCATATAAATACTGATATATTTATACATCAAGAAATTCCTTACCACACCAAACATTCAAGTGATCTGCCAAAGACCTCAGGGCATGGCTTTTTATACGCTACTGAGCAATTAGAACACCTTATTGAAGCCGTATACAATGCAGGGAAATTATAATGTGTTCTTGATTAATGTTGTTTGGAGAGAGTGTAAGTACAGTACTTAAAAGTATTGCATACACAATACAAAACTGGATATTAGACAAATGTCAGTTCGTGAGAGTTTAAAGGTCGGAAGTTTTCTTAAAACCACATTTAAAAAAAACACTACTTTCAAAAGTGTTTTCAAATAGTCTCTTCCTATTTCTTGCAGCCTGAAATGTCTTGAATACAGGGCATGTTTCAACATTTCAGCAAGGGGCACTGTTATTTTGTCACGATTATTTTTTAGTTCTTTCATGGCGATAGTGAATGAAGCAATCTGTACAATTAAGGCACAGCAATGTGAAGTTCGGAGACCTGGACAAACCCTTTGCTGTCTGCAGCGGGAGGCCTGACACCTGGGCAAACACTGCAGCCCAATGATCTGTCATCAGCTATGGAAACCAGCACCAACCTGGTCGCTTTTGTCAGCGCACAAAAGAAAATGCCTCAAATTAATTTAGCACTCGGCATTCATCTTCTGTTGAGGCTTAAGACCTCATCTAAGCTTGCGAAACAGCAAGGGGCTCATGGGGCTTCATGTAAGAATTTTGGCTCATAGGTGAAGCCAAACGCTGTTAAGACGTGACATGTTGACTGTTTAGTGAAGTATGTGTATCCTGTTAATTCAGACAGTTGGTAATACCTGGGATCTACGAAGCCCTCAGATGTACTTCTGTGTGTACCCTCCTTCTCTGATCTCTTTTACTCAGCCTTTCCTCCACAATACCAGACCTCTTGAGGACATACAAGATAATTGTCCCTTAGCCTTCTCTCTTCCACAGACAACTTCAAACAGAGGATTGCAAATTCAAGATTATGTTGAGTATTGCAGTGATGATTTCTAAGGCCCTCAATGATGACATGTTGAGTTTTGAAGTGGCAATCCTGGTGACGCATTGCTCAGACCTTTAGTAAATATTCCCACTGTCTAGAATGCAAATGATTAATAAAGTATGAGGTTTGGTCATGTGTCATAGCTGATCATTTTGCTCTGGAAAATGTATGTCATAACAAATTCAATGGTTGATTCACCCAATTTCCATTGTATTTTATTTTCTGTGATGAAAGACAATACAGACAATTTCCAAAACAACATGGAAGGGAGATTTTTTGAAAGAAAAAAGAATAGTTAACAGACAAAATGTATCTGTATCAAAGGTACCATCAGTCGTAAAAATTCTAAAAATACAAACTTTGCGTCTCTACAAAGTTTTTTCCGTACACGTAAGGTTTTCTGATAGTCTTTGGTATTTAGATATATGCATTACCTTGCCACAAACACTTTACCCATGTCCACACACCCACTCACTACACTACTGACCTCACTGACGTACATATACATATTATGATTTGTGACTGTACTGTATGTCCAGTCAGTATTTTGGGATAAGCTCATAGGAGCAAAACAAAGAACGAAAGTACCTCCATATTTTATGGGATACTGGACATATCCAAGTCCTGCCCTTCATAAGCCGCTCATCCACCTTGACCTCTTAGACTTAGATTTACAGCAATGATTTGATGTACTAAAAAAACATTTCCTTAAGACAAGTACATTCTGTGAAATAGTCTTACCTGCAGCTGAAGACTGACTGACTGTGTATTTGGTGGATCATTCCGAGTAGCAGGGACACTCCACAACAAAACCATCTGCATGGCTTTATACCACTAGGGGTAACTGATAAAATATGTTTTTTTGTAATGTAAGTGAACTGATCCTTTAATATATATACAATGTCACAGTGAGTATATCAATTAGCATGTGCTGCATTTTCTATTTTCATGCTTTAAGTATTTGACTGCACATTAACTGCAGCTATGATACATTTATTGCAGGTATGACTGCTATAGATTTCCACAAAGCATAGCACAAAAGGAGTAACCTGAGTGCCATTTCCATGGTAACACCATGTGGCTTGGTTGCAATCAGTGCAGTGTAGCTACGGCTGTCACACAAAGCCATTCAGACAGTCAAATGACGAGAGACCTTGAGAGTAAGACGGAAGGAAAGCCAGTGTGACAGGGCCTTTTCTTCTTAGCGGTGCATTATAAGGCACACTGCTCAGACTTGATCACACACCAGAGGAACTCATCTTAAGCTCTTTAAACTAGCCAGTAATCCACCAATATGTGCAATGTGACATGAATCTTTTGGCTGGAAAGGAGGGCATGCTACTGCATCGCATTCAGGTCACCTAATTCCTTGTCAGTATTATCCATCCCACATCCATGTTATTATTCTTAACAATACTTGCTTTCAGATCAAGCACTTAAAAGGGAGTTAGTGTATCATCTGGATTTACTTGAATGGCAGGAGAATTTGGCAAACACATCAACATGCAATGCCAGATAAAACTCCAAAAATATTTTCACCATGACATATTTCTTTTAATATAGCTGTTCATTGCATCATATATTGCTGCTACTGAACCTAAACATCACATGTTAAGTCGGAAATGTCAGCCAGGGATCCAATACCAGGATACTCTAATGCGATGTACCCTCTTGTTTGTATCTGAATGCAGAGCCGATTCTGATACACAGCAAACCATGAAGTCGAACGATTTTGTAGACAGGAAATATTTTAATATTAAATTACTTTACCACAAAGATATTTAAAAACAGGTCTAACTAGGCACACATCTTTTACCTGTTCATCAAGTGAAAATGTTATTTAAACTGACTCAGATTGAAGCTAGGAAATTTTAAGGGCTAATAGATTAGGTATGGCAACTAAAACAATTTGATTATAGTTAGATATAGGTGTAAATCGGGGGGGACATTAAAATTGTTATTTCAAATCCTCTTGGAAGGAGTAATAAAGTGTTCACATTACATTTGTCATGTGTTGTCCATTCACTTTGATTAAAACAAGCAGATCATGTTGGAGGTATCCACGTATGTATGAAACAAAAAACAGAAACAAACCAAAAGAAATGCGGCAAAATGTTGATTCTCAGTGGGATCTGCAGTACCAGCATCCATCCCAAAACTACCAACAGTCATTTGATTTAACTGTCTATACACTATAAACTTTAGTTAAAATAGTTCCTTATGCCTCAATACATTGAAATATAAAAAAATTATATATATTTGTTGACATAGACTGCAGTGAATATACCTTTTTCACAGCAGCAATTTTGACATGAAATAGTAGGATAAACACAGGTGTTACCAATGATACTAATTGAGGTTCTGTTCCATTTAGGTCAAACACAGTCAGGTTGCTGCTATTGTGCAGTTTGGCTCACAGGCTATGCTACACTAAATGGAATGGAACCTTAATCATTAGTACACCTGTGTTTACCCTACTCTTTCATGTCAGATGGCTGCTGTGAAAAAGGTCTTTTGTTTTTAGAAAAGTATGCACTCAGATCTGCAAAAGCCCACTATGTGCACAGAAAAAGGGTTAGTTCTTCAGTCTCATAAACATTCAGCATCCACAGTGAAAAGAGAACAAAGGCATCTAAAAATATTGCCTCTCTGCTGTATTCTTTTTTTAACAATATGTACTAATGTTACTATATAACCGTCATCTTAGTGACATTTCATTTGTAAAATGCTTTGATAAAAAGCTCAAAAAACATTAATGTGATTGATAAGAAACTAATTGGGTATTTTATAATTCAGTCCCCAGTTTACAAATCCTCCCCAGGTTTCCTTCGATGTAGCCAGAAGATGAACAATATACTTTGTCAGCCCACCAGTCTCATAGCTGGCTTCCCTGCAGGTTTCTTTTCAGCGACAGGTTAGCCACCAGGGCAGATTAAGCCTTCTCCCCTCCCCAATTATCCAGTAATACCAGCAGGCTGTATAAAGCCCATGTTGGGTTTTGCCTGTTGAATGGTGGCTTATGGCAGCTAAAGACCTCTAGAGGGGGAATCCTGAGGGGATTACTCTCACGTTCTCCATGAAGTGGGAAATCAAAACAGTCTTGAGCGTCTGGGGATGATCTCAAACATCCAGCATTCCCCCACACGCACGCACACACCAGAACCCACCACACACACACACTCACACACATATCTGCGCTCATTTGCAAATACGCACAATTACGCATTTGCACAAACACATGCACACATAAACTTTAGGCATATTGGACACTCCCATCCCTCTTACCCATTGACATCCAGGGTTTTTGATACCCAAGTATAGACATCTAACAAGGGCCAACTCCACTCTGAGAGGATTAGTGTAAGTCGGACTGATAATGAAATCATGGGCTGAGTAGCTCTTGGGAGGATTTCATACAAAAGAGGCCAGAATTACTTTGTCTTTTCTTTTTCAAATCCTTTATTCTCTACGGTGAGAACATTAAGAACAGTATGAATTCTGCAACGCATGTCACCCTGTGGCCCCCCGTCCCTCTGTGCAGGGAACCCAAACATTTCCACCGTCCATAAAGAAACTGCTTAGCCTGCTCTCATCAGCAGCGGAACACATCGTCATGGCATTAATCTGCAGTAAGGCCTGCATCCTCTTTCACCACAAGAATTTCGACTGGGATTACACAGACGATCAGCGTTCTCTCGCATAAATAGATTATTGCACAAGCCAGGTACAAAAAGTAGGCTGTGCTATGGTGAATTGTCAAGTGTCATCATGAATTTCTAAATTATTGTAGAAACATAATAATCCAGTCTACATTTACTGCTCAGTTCTTTAGTAGAATTACCGCTTAGTAGCTTTATTAATTCTCTGGGTTTATGTGTAGTATTACATGTTGTATATTGTACAAATTGTATGAGGTTACATGATGTGATTTTGGATGACATTTCAGAAACACTGAAACAATATTTCTTATAAAATAATTATTATATCATCTTCTTGAATCAAAAAAGATTTTCTAACACTGTTGCAGAAATATTTGAAAAACAGTAACTCAATAATCTCTGCTCTTATAGATTATATATATATATATATATATATATGATAGATAGCATATAGATAATTGTTACTGTATATGAACAAGAAAGTCATGTCCTTGTGAAATACAAAATACAAAAGACAGTAGGTAATAATAATAAAAATTGTTTATCCTGCGATTTTATTTGTTTCCTGAATCACTGCACTGCTTTATGACTTCATTTTATTGTTTACTGTGTCTACTTTTAATGTAGCATTTTCCACTGGCCACTAACTGTACATGACCTTGACCTTTGCTACCTCTTACATTGATATGAACAACAAGTAGGGTATTTTCTAAGAACTGAACTTCTGCTACAGCGTTGTGAATGTGTACTGTTTATGTTCTTGAACATTTATGTTGTCTTATTTTATATTTATGTTATATTTTGTGCCCTGTAGTGTTTCATGGTACATTTATATAATGTTATTTTATATCTTATTATATGTCATATCATGGCATGTTGTCAGATTATGTCATGTCAAGGAGTGTCACATTATGTCATGTCATGTTATGTCCAGTATGTTCTATCATATCATGTCATGTCGTGAAATATCATGTCACACTATCTCCTACCATAAAATGCCATGTCACATTCTATAATTTTTATGGAATATCATGTCGCATAATGTCATGTCATGAACTGTCATGTCATGCTATACAATGTATTATGTCAATTCATATTATGTAGTGTCGTAGTATCACGATTTATCATGTGATGCAAATTTCATGTCATGTTATTTCATGTTATAGTACATTATGCTACACCCAGTGAATTATATTGTCTTGTTATGTTTTTTTTTAATAAAATGTTATGTTGTGTTACATCGTGTTATGTTATGTTATCACATACTTTCATTCTGTGATATGTTATTTACAGCATTTGATGAAACATATTCAGACAATTCATTAGAAGTTAATACAGTGAAATGCCATTCAAGGACCTGTCCACCCACACCATCACATCATCAAAGGAGGATTTTCAGTGTTAGGAAGTTATCTTTTCGCATTTACAATTGGAGTGAGTCATGCACAAACTCCCTCTCAATTCGCTTTGAGGCAACACAACCATAAACAGCTGTTACTTGTGAAAAGAAGGTTACATTTTTGTTTGGCAAACACTGTGAGACATTTGTCAGTGATGTGGGCTTCTTTAGTTCTGGTCAAAGAATAAAGATTTCCTTGAAGTGTCGAGTCACAATCCCAGTGAAACTGACCTGTAGCAAATGCACAAAAAGCTTGGGGAGAAATGTAGGTCAAAAGCTAATTATGTGGTCTGCAAGTGGGGCTTATATCAAGATATTTCACAAGGACTACCACAGATCTGCCTGCACATGCTTGCTCAAGACATGTACCATGTGATCAGTCAGGCTATTATTTGTTTGGGTATGGGATACAGTCACACCTTCACCTCATGAACTTAATGGTCTTCAAAAGCCAAAGTCCAAATATCAATGGCAGCTGTCACGATGCTTTTGTTGACTTAAATCAAAGACAGAATACAACAATGACAATCATATTTGTCAAATCCATCCCTCTTGGAGGGTCTAACAGAAAAGCTGTAATTTAGGGATCAAGAAGGGTGAGCCACCTGTTGAAAGACAGAGGGTAAAAGGTATCTACAGGCCTTCCCAGCATGCCTCTGTTCACAGCCAGGAAGTACAGTTTCAGGACTTAAGGTTGCATTCCACAAGTTGCCTCGACTGTGATCTCACAGGAATGCTGCTCTCAAAGTGTGTGAGATTAATATTTAACACAACATTGGTTGAAATGCTGAACAGTGCCTGTGGTTTGTATGACTGTGTTTTCTTAAGAGCTCTGCTGCCACCGTTATCAGGTTCTTGTTCATAACAAAGTATTTATGGGTTGTCTCAAGTGATTGATGCACAGGTGGGTGTGTTGTTGTCCCAGAGCACTTGCTGACTTTTAAAGGGACACCCAATATTTTGCACCGTAAAGTCACGGTATATTTATCTGTCGTCTGATAAATAATAATGTGAAGTAAGTAGTCATGATACAATCAAAATGGACGAAGCAAAATATCAGTAATCCACTGCTGTGACAAAAAGCAAAAAAGAAGAATACAGTATACTTATTGTTAATATTATCCTTATAACCTCACAAATTTTGCAATTACCATTACTAAAACCTGAGTGCATATGAACCATACATTCACCTAATATTACATATTTAACATATTTAACAGTTTATTTCTTATACCCAACTCTGTCAAGATGCACATTAATCAATGAAGACATGACAGGGACATATTTTCCTAATAATTTAACTCCTTTGATTTAAACAAAATAACAATAAATGTCTTGTGTTGAGTGAGTTAATAATGGAGCCATTATATGCAATTGATTATATGCATGCCATTTAAAAAATTGCCAACTAAGAAACAGCATTCTGCATAACAAAATCATGCATTTTTTTCATATGCAAGTTGAATGAGTTTGCTGCTTTTGAGAAGCACAAATTAATACCTGGAAGGTGTCAATTTCACAACCCTTCTCTATGATTTAAATGTATTTGTCTCTGTGAAATCATTTTCTTTTACTACACCAACATAGTCCATTCTATCTTCTGTAAAGAGACTGATTAAGACATCCACCACAAGGTACCATTTACTTAAATCAGGAGCAACCTGGGCCCTTGTCTGATCCACATATTGCTATAGCAACAACAGCCTGGCCATTGAGATATGAACAATGTGACGGGGCAAATGGAGCAGGCTGAGACAGGAGACGCAGGAGAGATGGGAAACTTCAGCTGTAATGAAGATGTATGATGTGTCTCCTCCAGTTCTGCTGTACATCATTCAGAATGTAATTCTTTGGTCCTGGTTCAAAGTTAGTATGTGTCCAAATTCAGAGGGAATGATCTAGATTTGATAGATAGATGCACAATGTTATAATATAGCAACTTGTCTAATAATATGC
Organism: Morone saxatilis; assembly: GCF_004916995.1. Lineage (NCBI taxonomy): Eukaryota > Metazoa > Chordata > Actinopteri > Moronidae > Morone > Morone saxatilis. Next base: position 13,715,767 of record NW_023339650.1, read on the forward strand.
CAATATGGTCAGATACATTTAATTGTAGTATAACTACATATAGATGAGGGAGGCTGGTTTTCTTTAATAATCTGCCTCAAACTGATGTGTTAAACCTGCTGTATAGATTACTATGTATATGCACTGACCATTTAAAATGTTTAAGAAAACCAAATGTTGTTGCAGGATTATTTCATGCAACACCACACTGACTTTGTCATGGCATCTTTTTGTGTTGATTATTTTGGCTTTTAGTAACACACCGTATTATTACATCCTCTGCTTGATTCCTGTTAAATATTTATGAATAACAATAGCAATATTAGCTGCACAATAAAATGACACATCTAGACATCCTGCTGTTAATAGTTTGGTTTATTATAATATCACGTAAGCTTACTCTAAATAAAATATATATATTAGATTTAACCTGAAAAAGAGGGAAGTAGACCAAAAAGTAGCTTGTAGGTAAAGAATGTGGAGAGTCTCAAGAAATAGAAAAAAACTGTTGGTCAAACATAACTCCCTCAGAGCGATCATTGCACTGATTGGGTGACAAAGATGAAAAAGGCCTTTTCAATAACTCAGACTAATGTTGTGCCTTTGCTCAGACCGGCTGTTGCCCTGGGTGCGTGTGAAATGCTTGGCGTGGACAAAGTAAACCACGGCCGGTGCCCATGCTCCATTGTCCTCAAAGCCTCCTAAAGAGGTCTCTTCACAGGTCCAGCAAACACACTCTCCAGACTCTTGGCATATCTCTGAAGATCCTCCTTTTGTGTGAGGAAACACATTACTCTCTCAAGGAGAGGAACAGGGGAAACAAGGCAGCACTAGTGAAAAGGCTTAAGTATCTCACCCCCCACCCCAGACCGCCTCTTCTCCTTGCCAGATGATAATTGGGACTGAAACACTTTTTTTGGTCCAAGCCTAATTCAGTGAGTAAATTGCAACATGGGAAAAACATGAATGGGGCCCAAGCTGTGTGGTGACTCAGCCACAGAGACGCTAAGAGTCGTTCTTTGTGGTCGTCTACAAAAGGGAAATGTTCTGTTAATCAGCATTGTTATATAAGTAAGTGTGCTTTCCTTCAAAACTATGTGATTGAATACTCTGTGTGTGGGGGTGAATGAAAAATATTGATAGTGAGGGATGAGTATGAGCACTGCAAATGAGCATAATGTTTGGAAAGTAAACTTGAGTAACATCTGTCTGACGGGTTCATCCATTCATTTTTGTTTAGAAAAAAAAGTAAACAGAAAGTTATGAGTGTGTAGTGTGTCATTTCTCACAGCAGTTTAATTCCTTGCAGTTGGCATGGAAAACAACCCACAATGCTGACCTGACCAGCTTATACCGAATTGTTTCCCTCTGCTTGTATGAAAAAAAAAAAAAAAGCAAAGCAGATTAAAAATTCAACAAGGAATGCAAAAAATGCTTCTCTGCAAGGATCAGCCACAGTCTAAACTATGTTTACTTCACTGACACACAGAGAGGGTCGACTAACTAATGGATGCACCTCAGAAAAATACAGTTACTTTACAAAGCAGCTGCACAAGTAGGTCAGATTGGATTGGATGCCAAGTTGCAGTATTAATTTTAGCAGAGGTTTGACTTTTAATATGTGTATTTCCAAAGTATAGCACTTGATTTTCAACTAGGCCAAATCACAGGTGTACAAGTGACATAAACTGTAAGTGATAAACCTGCTTGTATCCAAAGCACAACAAACACAGACATAACCTTGTGTAAAAGGCACAAAACATGGAGCCTGTGTATTTGTATTGTTTGTGCTGTTTAAAAAAAAAGGATCCCATTGCCTTAAAATATCTCTTGACAGTTAACATGGCTATATACTATATACAGGTACTGGAGTTTTTTGCAGGGTATCCCAAAGAGTGCCAACCATTTATAATATTCCTCTTGGCTAAGATGATAATTTCCCTCCAAACATGTTGCTAAACAAATTCAAGAGTTGTCTTCAGGATGACAACTGAAGAACAAAATATCAGTGAACCTTTATAAAAACTTTTGGCATACATACCTCCTTCATTGATGACTTTCTTCATCTTAACCCCCAAATTACAGTTTGGTTACCCTTCACTCTATATAAAACATGATGAGTTTAGTGGTTGCGTAGCATAAAAAATGACTTAACCTAAAATCAGATAAAATATATTCTTGAAAAGTTTAGGAAAACAACATAAAAATACAAAATGAAAATAATAATAATACAGTAATTGCTAACTTAAGGCCATGTCACTGCATAACAAATCCCAAGCATAACTCTACAAACGGCAAATCCGCAAGAAGAACATTGTCTTTCTGTTTAAACTCATGGAATTTGATTGCAGTTGTTTGATTTGATGTATTTCAAAACTTACCTAGAGAACCGTAGGTGAAAACTATAGTGTGTGTGTGTGTGTAGAGTGTGCCAGTATAAAATGAAGCCAAATAAATATTATGCAGGGAAAATTATGAATGAAACAGCCTCCCTATGGTAGCTACTAACTCCCTAAAACCTTGGGCAGGTCCCGCTTATACCAGGAAATAGGTTGAAAATAAGAACAAGAATATACAAAAGTATAGCTTCAGGCAATCCCAAGTGATAATTTTCCAAATTGCTAGTCTCCTCTTTCTACTGTCTCACTGTACAAGTTCAAATCCTTCACTCAGACAGACGACTCTCTCATTACCACTCTCTCCTTACATACGGTGTGAACAGGTAAACAGTAGTACAGTAGCGAGCTGAATGTGCGTCAAAACTAAGCTGCACACTGTAATAATATTACAAAAGAGCTGGGTTTGTGGCATGAAGTGAAGTCACACCATTTGTTTGGACAGGCTATTGTAAGATAGGGTGTGTATGTGTGAAACATCACTTCAAATCAGTAATTCAGCCAAACCAAAATGTATATTTTCAGATTAGAATCATACCTGAAGCCCTTAACCATACATTAGATTGCATGATTTTGTGTTTGTGCTTGTAACTTTTATGTAACCGAGTACATTAGCAGAACACAGTGTTCTTGCTGCTCTAATGCAAGGATCCTGGGAATGTGCTCTGCGTTTCCTGGTGTATTCTGTATATGCGCCGCCCGCAATGGGTAGCAAACCAAGGAACATAAAGGATGATAATCTCCTTGGAATTCCACTGAATTTTCTTATAGAGACGAGGGGAGTGATGGACAGTGGGGTTGAAAGGTCAACGGGACGAGTTTGCTGAGGCCCATCTGTCGGCTCCTGCTCTGTTTACGCACCATCTCAGGAGTGAAAGGCGAGTGTCTCAAGAGCTATCCTGTTCTCATAACACCACAGCGCTTCATATTGGTGGAGGAGACACAGAGGGGAGTTTGTGGTGGTCTGTGCCCAGCTACCAGCAGTGTTCCCCCTCCTATTCATCATCTGCTCATCCGACAAGACCTGCAGACAAAACCTAATAAGCGGCAGAAAAGGCTTCGACTCAAGAGGACCTTCATTTTAGAGAATCAGTGCTTTCAGCTTGATGCTGCAGATTTCAAGACAGTTGAAAGCTAGAAATACAGGTTATTTTAAGCCAAATCATGTCAGAACAGGGGTATTTATAGACCATTTTAAGTAACAGATTTGACACATATGACAGAGATAAAAATAAAGATAAAACAAAGTAAACGTTCAACACGAATACCAAAAAAGGGTGTGTTTGTGCGTGTCTGCACCTTTGCAATGTGCCCTTCTTAAATGCATACAGTATAATTACAAATATCACCATCAAAATGGGATTAACACTGTAAAATATAATGTAGTTGCTGCAATTAGAGAGCAGGCTTCCCATTAGCTTTATATCAGCTTGTTTATCAGTGTGTTTCATTTTTCTTTGCACCATATCAAATTAAAACTGTGTTCATATTCCAACGAAAGAAAATATTTCATGCCTTTAAAATGACACATTCACACCTGGAGGCTAGCCGGGTCTGAAATACTCTAAGTAAGTGCTTCATACCTGCCATTTTGACTCGACAGAGAGTCGTTTCATTCACAAAATCTATGATTATACGTTTTAATAACACCGTGCCACTGGATGAGAGAAAGGATGGCTGACTGAATATCAGATGGTGATATATACAAAATGAGATGGTTATCCCAGCCATTTGAAACTATGATACTGTATTTAGAGTGCATTTTGCCTTGACTTGTAAAAATTACAGCCCTGGCTATGTATTTAAGAGGAGCTGACTACAGTCGGAAGGCAATATATGAACAGCCCATGACCACATTAAACAGCACTTTAATATTTGACTTCAAAGTGGCAGAGTAAGAGCACCAGGAGCAACCACCGACAGCAAAAACAATAATTTCATACAGCATTATAAATATTAGTTAAAATTTAAATCTACTTTTCAGTGGGATTTTATTACGTTCACCTTGTGTAATGAGAAGTCTGGATGATGAATGTGTGAGAAAAAAGTCCTGCTATTTCTCAAAAGAGTTCCAGGATACAGCTTAGGTTCAGTGAATAATCAGGCAATATGGTATTAATTTAAATACTGATTGTTGAGGAAATCGATACCACTCTCATATCTGTCTAATTAGCTTAGCTTAGCATAAAGACTGAAAACGGGGGAAACCGTTAGCATTGCTCAATCCAAAGGTACCTACCATAACTGCTTAAGCTCTCTAATGTTAAAATGTTTTATCTAGTTTGTTTAGTTTGTACAAAAACAAATTACCGTCTTTACAGGAGATTATATTGAGGTTGTCAGGCACTGTGACGATACTTAGACCTTGGGTAGTCACTGCTCCCAAACAAGAAATAGTCCACCACATAACCCTTTGTGTAAAAAACGTTTTTTTTTTCCTTTTTGTTTTTGTACTTATTCAACAAATGAAATATAATGTGTTAATTAGTGAGCTCTAAAGATGATTCTGTTACCCTCAGACAGAACCATGCTCACTCTGTCTCCCTGTTCCCAGTCTTGATGCTAAGCTAAACTGATGGGATTCTCATCTCACTCTCTGAAAGAAAGCAAATAATCAGATTTCTCAAATTGTTAAACAGTTTCTTTAAAGTTTGAATAAAATATTGTGTTGTGTGTCGTGTTTAAGACGATGCTTCTCTCAGAAAAAGGCTGTAAACATACTAATGTTTGTTATTGTCAAAGGAAACAAGAAGGCACCATTTAAAAAAGTGTTGTGTAGTCCCTTATTTGTAAAATGAGGTGTATATGAGCCATACCACAAGTTTACAATATTATTTTTTTAATATGAAAGAGCATGTAATTACAAAACAACCCTGTGAGCAATGTTCATTACATTAATCACAGGAGATTAAGCTGAAGTAACATCAGTGGCATGAACCCTCCAAAAAGGAAACAATGAGGCTAAACCTTTGGAGATAACTCCACTTTGTGTTAGAGTTGTGTAAACTGGGGAAATTCCTATTGTTGGCAGATGTACCAGCAGGCCTAGAAAGTCCTTTAGGCATCTACCGTGCAAGTCTTGGCTACACGAGACACAGCCTGAGGAGCTCAGACAAAGTGTTCAACCCCAAATACAAAAAAGTGAACACACAGGTGAGAGAAGAAACATAAATTGTCTTGTCACTCATGAGGTTCGCATGTGAAAAAAATGCACAATTATGTCACCTTAATTTTACACTATTCAGTAGGTAGCTACTATTAAATAACGATGTGACAAATAGGAACATCAAAGTTCTTGTGAAACATTTAGACTTTAGGCTTTGTGTAGGCAGACCTGAGCATGCCCGGACAAGCCCGCATGAGCATTTAATAAATCTTACATTGAAGGAGGAAAACCCTTAACAGATTGATTAACTGCTGACAGCTTTATGACAAAATTACTATTGTTGCACTCGGGGCACTCATCATTAGTTAAATCAATGGTAAGGCATGATCATTTATACTATACCGCACTTCTAGTGTCTCTGTCAGCCCTTTCATTTGGTCCTAGTCTATCACCAGTCCCCAGCAGTACAACACACAGGCTCTCCTAATAGCCAGTAGTTATGACAGTAGCTGTCATGTGACACCTAATAGCCTTTAGTACATACTTCATATCGGCAAAGTTGAAATTAAATATGTAAAAGGGTATTATTATACAGCGTATTTTTAAACTATAAATGTTTCACATGAGATAATAAAATATGCGTAAATTCTGTGGTGTATTCTGTGTATAAACTGGATAATCTTCGATGCATTTGAAAATGACTTATTTACTTGTATTTCAGAGCACTCTGTACACATTATAGCACACAGTCACACAATCATGTTTAGCTTGTTAAAATTGCAATGAAACAGTTTTAGGACCATTCTGCAACACAGAGAAATATGCAGTGTAAAAGTAAATGCAACAGATTCCTTAGTTTGCAACAATAACAGGCATCTTGGTAACCCGTGCAACAGTTGGGATTTACTTTCTCTTTTTTCCAAATGTGTGGCACAATTATCAAATGGTTAATTTTGTAATAAGGTCCATAAAATGCATTTTAAATTCAGTTAATGTCATTTCCATTATGTAAGCAAACACATCCAGCAGACATGGGAACATTTGGAGTTTCTTGGGCAAATTACTTGAAAAATTGAATTCCTCTCTACATGTTACCTCTTGAAAAAGCAATTACATTTGTTTATTAATTAATCAGCATCATGTTCATTACGTTACTATCGTCCATCAAAAGCTAGCTTAGCCCCAGTACTGCACGTATATCTTGCTCTTTAGCTGCTAAATGCTTCCTCGGCTAACCGCTAAATGTGTCTGTTGTTTGGTGCTGCTTACAATGGGTTTATCAGATCTTTTTCCCAGAAAACAGCTGCCTGTTGCAGCCGGAAATAAAGTTGACGAGAGCAGTAGACTGAACCATAACAGTAAAGTTGTGGCCTATAAAGCCAAAACAATGAGCTGGGGGGAACTACAGTCTGGTGGTAATTCTTTGTGGGTTCATCACTACAAGCTACATCTTGCACATTACACAAAGTAATTTGATCCATTGTTAATATAAAATATTGATTAAAAGTCCTACAGCTTAAAAAAATGCATTTAAGTTGTTTCCATTCAAATAGTAAAGAATTCTGCCATTATTTAATCTTATGTCTCTTGTCTTGCTATGAAATCCTGAAAATAATGACATGGCTGTTTCCTGTCTTAAGGCTGAAACTTTAGTACATGTACCTGAAGTATACCAACAGTCTTGGATGCAAATGAAGTGGAAAAACACCCCAAACAATACCAACTTGTCTGAGTTAAATGATTAGGCTAAATCACATTTGTTTGGCTAAAGCAGCTTAGAGCGAGAAGCATGCATCGCCAACAGCGTAATAACACAGTGAGGGGCTTAAGAAATACCAAAAGTCTGACAAAACAACAAACAGTTGGGTCTAATGGCCTCATTCTGTCTGTGTTTGGGTTCATGCTCATTATAATTCAAGCAAGGTCAAATTTGTACTGCACCTCTGCGTCCATGTAGATTTTGAAACATATTAGCTACTTTCTACCTCGCATGTGATTTTAACTGAATTCAATTTTCCACAATGGCATTAAGTGTGGCATTGAGTGGCAGTGTAATGAAACCGGAGGGCCCAGATGGTAACTGAGTAAATCATAGGGGTAATTAGCACTCAGTTTTGCCTCCTCAAAACGACTTGACTAAATGTTTGGCAGGAAAGATCCTCCTGCATCTTTACATTGTTACCACCGATGGAAGTTGTATTGCTGGTGTTCAGAGTTTTGACTACTTGTTGTAAATGTTCAATGCAACTTTGAATCTCACTCGACACGTACCCCTGTCAAGACGGGGCAATCTAATATGCCCTCAGCCTCGAGTCAGCCCCTTCCTTCAGCAACAGCCGCACAGCTCCAGCAGTTAGTAACTTCATCTCGTTCACATCTTCTTTCACAAAAGGTGTGTCTGTTTACAAAACCCCGGCAAACGTGACACTTACCATGTCGGCGGGTACAAAGCCCCAGTCGAGTGATCTGGGCCTGGCAATGAAAGATGAAAGCTCAGACTGAGACTGGTTCTCTGAAGCGCGTGTCTGGATGATGCTCTCATCGGCCTGCAGACGGACAGGTGGAGGAGAAAGAGTGTAAAGACAGCTAGGAGACGAGGACAGGGAGGACGGGGGGTTAAGCCCCGGCTAATGTTGGGCTAGCTTCATTCCTGTTTGATAAGCTTTGATATGTGCACTCCACCTGAGCCCAGACTGTGAGTGTGAGGGGCGATGAGCAGGGACTTGTCAGGCGCTTTATGGGATGCGCCGTTTGTTTATTAATCACTAGGTTCTGTGATGTGTCTCTCATCACCCCAACAGGTATAATTAAGCTTTAAAGGGCATGGGAGGCTTGATGTGTCTGCAATTCATTTTGTTTTATCTCCTTGTTCCTTTTGAAGTCACTGCTGCGTGGGTAAGGTGTGAGTGTACGCTGTAGTGTGTGTGTGTGTGTGTGTGTATGTGTGTGTGTGTGCGTGTGTGTGTACAATAATGTGAGTGTGTGTAAATCTCTGTATGGTCAGAAAGCTTCTTAATAAAGAATTTGTCTGTGGTTCCCATGTTGCATGACCTTGAAAATGTCTGCTTACACGCCAGCTTGTTTAGCCTGACACGTCTTGTTTCAGCCGTTTCAAGAAGTGACAGTTCAAAGGTTGTCAGTTTCTGATGGCCAGGTATTGTGCTGCTTGTATGACATCTTGGGTTCCCAGCAGGCAGCTGTGGCGGCCTGTTTTTCAGCAGGAGTATGTGACAGATGTTTTGAGGGGAAATAAACACAAAGCTGTCTAGTTGTGACTGACGTAGCGCTATTGACCCTATCAAAAGGTCAAGCGAATTGGAATATACATCAGAGAATGTTTGAATTTCATGAGTTCTTCCCCACTTCATCTCTCCTAAAATTGATCCGTGGTGTCAAATGAGATATGTTGAGTGGGACTATATGTAGGAATGTAAACAAGGCAGCACTGCACTTTACTGGCCTTGATCTTCCATTTCAGCTCTCTTCTAGCAAGAGAGATCCTCAGGTATACCTTTGAAAAAAGATCTAGCAGCCAATGAGAGCTGCCGAAGCATTAGGGGCTCTTTTTATGTCTTCCAAGCAAAATTACATACAGCAGAAGTTGTATCTCTAACCTTTTCAAAAACACCTTTGCTACCTGTAAGTAGGCCAAACTATTGTCCATACCTTCTTCGTGATTCTGTTCCATGTGATTCTCTGTCAGGAGCAGGCAAGAGGTGTGAAAAGATGAGAAGCTCACCTGTTTACTTTGGCAGTGGAGACTGAGCAGGCAAACAGCCAGTAGCCTGTCACTTCTCCCGCTGGATTCTCCGTTTGTGTCCCCTCACATGTGAGTGAATCGATGCAACTCATGCAGAAATGTTACCTGGCATTGCACTTAACATGACGAGCATGGGTCAGGGGAACGTTTCTGGATCAGTCCCGCTGTGAGGAGCTTACGTAAATTAAAGGCAATATTTCCCTGACATAAATCACATTCATGTGGAAAAACTTATTGTGTCACTGAGAGAAGACTTTATTTTGGCTTATCTAGGGTGGAACAGTTGAATATACATTATAGATTCAGGATGATATTATTTCTAGATACATCACTCTGATTTTGTTATTGTTTTCCATGTCTGTATTTTTTCCAATATCCAACTTTCCCATCCCGCTCGTTTACAATCCGTCTCTCAAACTCTTCTGTACTCACCTGAATGCACCATGGGAAATACAATTAAATTGTGACAGTCAAACATCACATCAGCAACTTCAAGCTTACAAATTACAAATTCATTCTGCGCCGCAGGAAAAACCCTCACATTTACTGTAACTTCTCATTACAGGAAGGAAATCTTGATAATAAGTAAATAGATGGTTAGTTATTTTAGGTATGGGGTTTATGTCATTAGTATAGAGTTATTTGATAGTCTCTTTCAAACGGTGCCATTAAAGATGAGATTCATAAATAAACATTCATTGGATGATCGAGGAATAAATTTGATGAGACAGATAATGGAAACAAAAACATCTGTGGCTGCACCTTTGGCACATTGAGTAACAAGTAAATAAGTGTTGCTACTTCACCTTTCATCGCGCACTAAAATTACAACAAGAAACCAAGAGACTGCACTTGTTTGGCAGAATCTCAACGCGCTTTGAAGTATGCGAGTGATGGTGAATGACTTGCCCTCTGAATGGTGAAGCAACATGTGTCATTTAGACGGCAGAGATGTTTTTTTTTAATGACTGACTTTTCTTTTGATGATCAAATTGTTTGGGGTTGTCTTACCAGAGCAGATGTTTGACAGCTTAATACTGAATGCTGAGCTGGGGATGAGACATGACCCAAGCCAAATGAGATGTTGTGTGGTTGCAGTGCATTGCATATGTGATATGGCAATAAGGTGTTAAGCCTTTATTAGCCATAGGAAAGTGAGTCAGAGTTAACATGTTGTTGATGTTGTGAAACCCCTAACCCATCAGGATGCCCCTGTGATTCCTTATTCATCTTATAATGTCCTTTAATGACATATCAAGTGGACAAAGTGTTAAAATATATCTATCTATGACAGTTTCGAAGGTTCATTATTGCATATTTATCAATTCTGTCCTTTTTTGGCTTTGATACTGAATGACATTCACACTAACACCTCCTATCACCTGGTTTACTTTGGTTTAACCAATCAGGGACCAGCATTGTGATGGATCTGCCTCTCCCAAGTCCATACTACATGCCAGCACTATACAGTATGTAAAGAGGACCAGCTTTGGCAGAAGAATTCATCCCATTTGCCATAGTAGCCCTAAATAAAATACCTTGTTGGGCTCTGTATGCTTAGATTTGTGTATAACTGTATGCAGGTCTAAAAGAATATGTGGAGGTTTATTAGGGCTGAGAGTTACGATGATATATATACCATGAGACTGTATAATTTGTTAAGTGCCAGAGATTTTCCCATACCATTTATAGCATGGCATTTATCCATTTATATCTCTGGGTGTGTTAGGTCATTATGGGCAATGTTGCAAATCAATGAGCAGGACTGCTTTATGGCAACATTGGGTCTTTATATGATTTTTGTATAAATATAATGATATAGCTTTATTGTCAGGTACTTAATTCATTAGGTTAAAATCTGTCTGGTTATATTATATATATATATTACATATCAATATTGTGATACAAAATTACATATAGTGTGACAGACGAGTTATCGCTATTTCACACCCTTAGTGTGTATCTGCATGTTTTTCATGTGAGGCATGTACATGTGCAGACTGTGAAAACAAATTTGCCCTCGGGACAATAAAGAATATATCTATTCATACGATATTGTTTTTACAAGTAGCATACAAGAAATGTGCTATACTATTTGATACTAACAGGAAAAGATACAAGAAATAAATGACTACTTAACAAATATGGAGTTTTTCATTAATTGTTTTTTTCTGAAATGTTCTTGGAGCATTTTTACGCTATCAGTGCACACATTTCTGTTATGAATGCAAGAACTGTGTCATTGTAGAACTATTATGCAGTCTGGGAAAATTGAGGGCATAGCCTACCTCTTTAACATCATCCTGAAAAAGAAAATTCAATATGTGAAAACCAAAAGCAAAAAAATGTAAATATGAACAATATGATACCTTTAAAGTTGCTCCCTGTATATTTTGTTATGTTTTTGACACTTTTTTAAAATTGTCGTCTTGAAGTCTAAAATTGTGTACATTGACGGCCTAAATATGGTATGTTCCCACCGTGTTCCCACCCCTCATCACCTAAATATGGACTCATCCGTTGTAGTACATGTAGGGTAAGAGGAGGAGACAGCGGGGTCCTGTGCAGACGCGGAAAGTCCCCAATTATGTGGTAATTCTAGAGAGTGGTTGTGATATTTATTCTTATTGCCCAAAGAACTTGGCATTTATGAGACTCACCACAAACACATTCCCCACAGCACAGGCAAACTTCAGGCTCTTTGCACTCGTTCAATCAGATGAAATAGCAGCTGGTGCTGATTTATGGTGGAGTTTGGAAGGAAGTCTCCAGCAGCCCTGCTTATTTAATTCAGGTGCTCCTTCAAAAAAAAAAAAAAATGAAAAGAGTTAATTATGTTAGCTCCTCTTTAAGAAGATTGATGAATAATATGTGTGTAATTCTCCATGACAAATACTGCTCTGTGTTTCCAGTCCAAGGATTATACTTTTTAATGCCTTCATCTTAGAAATATAATCAAAAAGTATCTAGTACTGATGGATCTGGAAATAACATGAGACAAATTCATTGTCAAGTTTTCAATCAAGCATGTATTATTCAGCAGGATTACTGCCATATATTGTGCCCATAACACCCTCCAAAGGTCAATTGACTGCACTCTGCACTGACTGTGCTTAAAAGGTATGATTTGACTCGACTGGAAGTGCATTGTATGTAATCAGCATGCAGTCAAAATGTAAGGATGAAAGGGAATGTGTAGAAGTTGCAATGCCTCTCAGACACAGCGGGGGTGGCTGGGTTTTCAGTGCTCATGCCTTCGTAGGGCACAATTTATGGCCATTATGGTGGTCTATTTCTAGCTATAGTGATGGATTCTGCTCAATTATTGTCCATTATGGAGAAAGATGGTCGCACTACCATGCCAGAAGTTATTGGTTCCCGCTGCAGTGACATTACATTGAAATCATCTCTGCATGTTCAGCTCAACCAAAGTAACCTAAATTGAAAATCTGTTGTTCTGTGATAAAAAAAATGCCCAATCTTTTTTTCTTAATGTATATGGATATATATCCACATTTGTGACCCTTTAGAACAGGTTGCATGTCTACTAGTTGTAAGCATGTAAGGATTTTTGTTTTTGTTTTTTGTTTTTAGAGGTCTTAAGGACTGAGTATTTCACAAGAAAAAAAGCAAAGATAAAAAAAGTAATCCAAAATGAATAAATATATTGTCATTGGGTCGTTTTTATTTATTACGTTCCTTGTATTACCTGGTGATCCCTTTCATTAGTCTCAGGAGCCCTTGTGGTGTTGAAAACCTTAGCTTTCCTTAGACTAGCTTACTGTACTAACACAGCAATACTTGCCAGTCAAAAAAGCTTATCATTAGCTTAATACATTTTGTGGAGATTATTGTTATTATTATTATTATTAGTAGTAGTAGTAGTAGGAGCAGTAGTAGTAGTAGTAGTATCTATTTTCTTCTATTCTTCTATTCTATTTATTTATTTAGGTGTCTGCTTGAAATTCTTGCTTTTTAAAAGGAAGTTTTTCCTTGCCGCTCTCACCAAGTGCTTGCTTAAAGTGGGAATTGTTGGGTCTCTGTAAATAATATTATATATGATCTAGACCTGCTTTGTATGAAAAGTGGTTATGATTTGGCACTATTTAAATAAATCATAATTGAATTTAATTGCAGGTTAGGTTTAGAAAAAGGATCAAAAAACCCCATTCATGATGGCACATTTACTGTGTTGTAGGCCTACAGCGTGAAAGTTGGTGTAGGTATAGAGTTAGCAGCTCTTTTCTTCTCTATTGGATTTAGGTAGGTTTATACTCCAACAACCCGGGCCAAACTCTATCCAAGAACAGTTTTCATCTAAAAGCCTTTTGGAAGTGTCGGCAACATAATGTTTGAAAAATTAGCAATAATGCATAAATATAACCTCTCTCTTATTATCCAAGTATGTAAACTAACAGCCAGACATGTAAGAATGAAAATAATACTAATACTAATACTTTTATACATTTTTATTATACTTGCTAATGCTAAAATTGACCAGCCTAAGTAGCCGGACGTCTTTTACAGGAACAGAGATAGTGTTTGTCAGCCAACTCATGGAGGTAAACTAGGTGCAGCTGATAAAATCTTCCAGTGACAGCAGTAATTTGAGCTGGCACAATGTGACTAGAAGCAGCATTGCTTTTGTCTACTTCTGTCTGAAATAAATGGCCACCGTCATCAATGCATTATGTGATGTGCAATGGTAACTAGCTAAGGGAGACTTGTTTTAGCTACATTTTTCACCTTTATACAACTCTTAATTGAATATGCATCTTTAACGATCCAGCCCTGGATCTTTGAGTGTGTTTTTGGGCCATATGCTGTCTGCACAACTTTGCTAATTATCTAATAATTTCCTACACTGGTGCTGACCCATACACTACACTCTATCCACCCTCCATAGCCATTTTCCTGATTTCAATATGTTTATGTCTGAACAATGGAGAAGAATTGGGAAATAGAGGGTGAGTTCCTATTATTCCTGGCATCAGGGCGCTGCAGTGGCTGTCGCCTCGCCAAAGCTCAGGTTGGCAGTCAGCACAAACTGGAGGTAATTGAGAGGGAGAAGTCCCAGCCAGTTGCACAGTGGGTCCTCCATGGGCCTCTGAATGCCACCATAGCCCCCAGCGGACATTAATCAAAATGCCCGATCAATAACTTCTCAAGTGCTAATAAGCACTGGCACATTTCGTGATATGTGAGCCCCTTCATCATTTCAACTACCCGGAGATTTATAGGAAATCCATTGTTAGGTCCAAAGTATGAGGTAATGTAGCACTTAGTAAATGAAGTAAAACCAAAAGCCTGAGGTGATTTGTATTTCATTTACAAAGGACATGTCTAATCATTAGGAGCTCCATCTCTCTGAAAAGCAACCAAACGGATGTAATGATGGCTGTGTTCTTTTATAGCTTACTTACTCAGCAATGATGCAGGAGATAACATCAAATAGTGAAGCCTTGCTATCCTCCAATCCTGACTTGTTCACTCCCAGATAGCCATGGGGGACTCCTATCCACCATGGAGTGATTAAAGTCATGTTAGGGAAGCATTATGGGTCAAGTCATAAAATAATTTGATTTCTGTCCCCCTCCACTGTCTCCTATCAAAGTGATTGGTCTCCTGGTCATCTCACTGGCTGACATAATTGTTAATTAACCATTATGGGCTGCCCTCTCTCATCTATATCTCACAGCAATTACTCATTTGACAACAATGCAATATTTCACAGCGTATGATGTATGGACACAGACCTGTTTTACGAGTATGAACTGACTCAGTATCATGAAAGTGTTGCACATTTACTCGCTTCTAGATGCTTTATTTACTCAAGTATTGATTACTGTCAATTTTGTTTCACTTGATATTTTCTACAGTTGCCTAAGATGATTCACATTGGCAGCTTTGTTTCAGTTAGCACCACAGAGGACTCACAGATTATTTTTTCTTTTCAACCTGCAAATTTGCAAAGCAGTTCCTACGCACATCTTTTTTTTTTTCTTTTTTTAACCGTTCGCTTAAGTCATCAGCTCTTTGCATGTCAAGGTGAGTTGTCTTTTCAGAAATACCACAGATGAGGTAAAGAGGTCCAGGGGGAAGAAAGTTAAATAAAAAGCTCTTTAAAATGGCATTCATAAAGAAAAAGACAAACAATGTACTTGTTGAAAATAAAAGCGCACGCTGAAATCCATTCTGATGACAGTTGAGAATGCAGGCTTTATTGTGGACCTGAGCCCCATCTTTGCCATATCTTTTAAGCATGATTATTTACTTTAAAAAAACAAACCAAAGCCCCAAGTCTGGCATTGTGGACGACAGGCCTTTGATTGAGGTCTGAGCTTGAATTCTTAACTAATAAATTGTTCCACGCCTTTGTCTGGGGCATTAACAGCAGTGGTCTGCGTTTTTCTTGCCCTAATCTCAAGAATGCAGCAGCCTCTTGAGAAGCTCAGGGGTTTCCTCCTCTCCCAGAGCCAGGTCTTCACTTTGTTTTCTTAGAGGACTCCCTGGATTGACAGGCCTCACCGTTAGCCCTCTTCTCGGCCATCTGTTTTCACCGATTCTGACTGAACACATCAAAGTCAATCAAGGCTGCAAAGCATTTTAAAAGTCACACACCCCCGCGCCGTGTGTGAGAAATAAAGCAAACTTTTCATCAGGCTCACAAAAAGAGACGGTTTGGACTGTGTGTTTGTGTGTATGGTTTTCCATGTAAGGGTGAACTGGGAGGGAACCCTTAGCTCACAGCACAGGTATGAGCAGCTTAGCTTTGTTCAGTGCCTACTCTGACGACAGCTTGGTGAGTCACCTAGACACATATACTAACCTCCTTTGGTCAGGTTCCAACTATTCACTGACAACTCCCTGACAATAAAATAATCATTAGTGAGATTGAGACACAGCACGTTGGTTTCAAAGAGCAAAATTGTCTTTGCATGGTGATAGAAGGGGATAGACATAGAAAACTTTGTAAATGTAACACTATCAGCAATGGTGGAAGAAGTATCCAGATCCTTTATTTTAATGAAAACAGCAGTAAACACAGTGTAGAAATACTCCATTACAATTAAAAGTCCTGCTTCTTACCGAAATGTATTACATATTTTCAACAAAATGTACTTACATAGCAGAAGTATTCATTATGCAACAGAATGTTATTTGATTATTATTACTAATGTGCAGCATTTTCATATATCAAATGTTCTTCATACTTTTGGGGAATTGAATCTACAACCATCAATAATATCATATAGACTAATTTACATTCTAATTTATTATTTTCTACATAGTAACAAAGTGTAGTGGAGTAGTAGTATAAGATGGAAGTGTTATAATTACATAAAGACATCAAACACATCACGTAGGTAATCGAGTTGATGGTGTTTTTTAATGTGGAATCAATAACCAATCAGCTAACCCTGAGGTCTCAGTTCAGCCAATCAGAGGCAGCGATGAGGCTGCGTGTGGAGAGGAGGAGGAGGGCCTGGACTGGTTACCTAGTAACCGCTCAAACACTGTGTTGATAGGATGGCAATGCGGAAGGTCTGGACTTGTTTACCCGACTTTGTTCATTTTAAACTCATGAAAATGTGCTAATTTTAAAAACTGCTGCAGATACACCAGTCAGTGTTTCTTCTTATACATTTAGTCTTTAACTTTATTGATAGAAGTAGGCTTGAAGCTAACGTTAGTGTCGTTGTCACGTTGCCTGTTATGCACCTGCCATTTTATTAAGATAATTAACAAACACCTGTGTTAGTGAGGTTACACTTACCATTGCTTTAATGGAAACCAGAAGATAGACTGTAGCCAAACGATTTGTGTCGGTTTTAAAAAAGTAATTTCTTTGCCACACTCATTGCTGCATTAGTGAATTATCCTTTATAATTATAGCATATTCCATTTGGCCATGCAGTGATTTATCCCTGCCTTTTGCTATTATTTGGTCTAGCCAGTATGGTTCCAAATGCATTTAGTTGTATTTATTGCTTATCCTGGTCTGCGATAGAGTTTACATTTTCTACTTTGCCAAGTTTATAAAGTTTTGCTATGACTCATTCCTCACTCTATATAAATGCAGTGATTTGTATCATATGTTACAGGGCTTGACGTCCAAAGCTAGCAACAAGCTGGTGATCACCTCCGCTGCCTTTCAAGACCATATCACACACGGCCTGCTGCATCCACATGTCTCACTTTCTGACCCTTTGCTGAGAAGGAAACCACCCAGAAATCCAGCAGCAAGAGGAAGAGTGGAAAAAAGGGGTCCGCGGAGACGAGATCGGCAAGAGGAGGGAGAATATGTCCTTGATTCTTCTCCCCCTCCTTTAACGTTAGGTAAAACGAACACTGGGAAATTTGGAGAGACTCCATTTATGTGACACATGAATATATAATCAGCATTTTTCCTGTTTCTTTTAGCTCAGAAGTTGGGTTTGGTGGCCTCCCCTGCAGGGAAATTGACAGAGGACGAATGGACTCGGGTCAAGGCGAGGTCTGTTCAGCAGGGGGAATCAGCTCAGCCCTGTGCAATATGCAGGGAGGAGTTTCTCCTTCAGCCTCAGGTATTCCCCCAACACAGTAGCTACTGTTAATACTCTGTGAGAGACCTCTTTCTTTCTTTCTTTTTTTTTTAAAAGATGTTTCCAATGTTCTGTCTGTCCTCAGATAAACCTGTGTTTCTGTATACAGGCATGGGCACACAAAGCCCACCCTTCCACCTCCCCCTGCAGTTCCTGTATGTTCTAATCTGTGTAGACAACTGTACAAATTTACCCATACTGCCTTGGAACTCAACTGTGACGTGATGATGTAGCAATCAGTGTGTTACTGTGAGGGTCATTCAGTCTTTTACACCTTTCCGATCCCCTTTAAAGATGCCAATCTCCTAAAGAATGTGGGACTAGAATAGGCGGCCTCACAAAGCACAGTTGCCATAGATGCACGTGTAAATATTAGTTTGACTCAGGAAAAAAAAAAAGTTAATTAGAGCCTGCTAACAAGGGAAAGTGACAAGAGGGAATCTTTGTTGATTTGGCATTTTCCTGCAAGCTTTCATATTGTAACAATGCGTTTGTGTGCCGCAGTCTTGTGTTGCATTCAAGCATTAATATGACAATTAAAAATGCTTACAGCAGCAGTTGCTATTGTTGATACTTGCATACTATTCAGCTCATATTATTTTAATACCAATAAGAAATGTACATTTGAATAACATTTTTATTCCATTTCTATATTTTATGTCCATAAACTGTAGCTTGTAGCCTTAAAGCACTGTGAGAAGTGAAATTTCTCCGTGCTCTAATGGCTTGTCGAGCTCCTGGAAATTGTACACTGCAGGGGGCCCTTTCACTGGTGATGGAGTGTGTTGGTCAGGCCAAAAACAATGGGAAATCAATATGCCTCCCCCCTGCCCTCTAGAGATCTGAGTAAACTGGTTTGTGTGCCAAGCCCCATAGCTGTGGCCGTCTCCTTTCAGACGATAAAAGACTCCCTCTCACAGGTAGAGGAGACTATAGTCCAGGTCCCAGCCGGCCCACTGGGGGTCATGCTGACTCCCTCTATCCTCTAAGCAAATAACACTTAAAAGCAGATACATACAGACATTCACACACGTGCATGAATACACACAGATTTAGCATGGCTTAAGGCTCACATACACACACCACATAACACAGACTGTGTACTGGATGAGAGCTTTCCTAAGCACTGTAAGAAAACCTGAATACACGTTCAGCAGCATCCTCTGGAGACAACCCTTATAGTCAGTCAACTAATTAAATCTAAACTCTAATACTGGTTTAGATGCATGTTTCATTGCATGTACAATACAATTTTTTATTTCACATATACTGAGTAACTTATGTCCCTGTTTCTTTTTAGGTGTTGCTGTCTTGTTCTCATGTTTTCCACAGAGCATGTTTGCAGGCCTTTGAGAGGTTTTCTGGGAGGAAGTGCTGCCCGATGTGCAGAAAGCAGCAGTATGAGACACGGGTGATCCACGATGCAGCTCAACTCTTCAGACACCAGTGTGCCACCAGGTACATGCACTAAACCACACATTTAAAAAAAAAACAAAAGTCATGGATCAAATTCTATACGTATAGATATAAATACAAAATGTATAGAACTGACATTCCCTTTCAAACAATAAGAATTCATCACACTGTCTCACCAAGTGACTAAGGCAGCAAAACAGCATAAAAAAACATCCTCAAATACTGAAAGATGTTTTATATATGAAATATATTAAAAGTAGAGTAGGTGTGCTGTTGTAAAAGACAGAGGCAAGGAAATTATATTTATATAGCACATTTCAATTTGAGCAAAGTAAATCTGCTTTACATACAAAATTGGAGGCATGTTAAAATTGCTGTCACTATAGTTGTACATAAAGTTATTGTATGTGACTTGTCTATACATCTTTATCTATGTTGTAATTTGGCTGAGGTCTGACAAATGAGAAATAATGTAATCTTATTTCCACTTAATTAAATTAGCCTAACCAAGAAGCTAGTGGCTTCATATAAACATAGAAATCAGCAAATACGGTCTGTTCTTCAAATCTCTTTACCTCATTTTTGTAAGATTTGATCCCACCCTATCAGATGATGTGATTGTTGTTTCTTTGTTCTTTTTGAATGTGTGTTTGTGTGTAGAATACAAGCATGCTGGCGAGGCTACGCTGCTCGAAAAAGATACCGGACATTGAGAAAATCCATCTGCCCAAAAGACAAACGGCTGCGACGTAAATTCTTCGAAGCAAAGGTGAGTTTGGACTTCATCACATTACTGCAGAAATTCTAGATTAATTATGCTTCTTTGGATCACATCGAACATACATCAGGTCACCCTGCTTAGCATCTGTCCCCTCACGTCTCCTTTTCCCCCCCTACACTTCACTCTGACTGTTTAGTTCGTTAAATAAAGCCAGTGACGAACATCACATCTTGAGGGTTGAGACATGGGTTTCAGGGACTCACTGACCCCACTGCTAACCTACAGACACACAGACACAAACACACACACACACACACACACACACACACACACACACACCTTCACCTGCTCTCACCCTCTCAAGCTCCTTTGATGTTTTGTGAATCATACACTGTTTGTCCACTAATGTGGAGAGAGTTTTGTGTTTTAGTCAAACAGTCTGGACATTCCAGCGTCAACACAAAAGCTTGATGTTTCCTGTGCATGTTTAAGTCTGGTATTCCTTCATCTATCTGTATGTGTGTGTGTGTCTGTTTGTGTGTGTGTGTGTGTGTGTGTCGCTCTGTTACTGGGTTGGATGGGAAAGGGTGAAGAGGTGAGGTCGAGCAGGTTGTCATTTCAGGCTTTGTTCTCTAGTCCCATTTCAAAAGCTATAAATCATGCAAAGACTGGACTTGATGGAAGGATTATTTAAAAGTGGACTCAGGAGCAGCCAGTGGATGGAGTTGTTTGACTCTGAGGCTGTGTTGCCTTCATGGTGGCTCTCAGGAAAAGGGAACATTGCCACCTAGTGAACCTCCCCCAACTGAGGCCTTGGTTGACCATGGACGAGACTGGTCACGATTTCTCTTAACCAGACATCAGTTTTTCAGGGATACAGAGTAATTTCTCACACAAAATCATCTAATGACCCTGCTTTAAAATAGTCATAGCTCCTACTTGTGTACTATATGTCCAATGTCTTTAAGAACAGGCCCTGTTTATTTCTATGTGGAGTGTGGTAATCATGCAGAGTGCCCCTGTGCTTCAAAGGGGCTGATTAAGCAAAAGTGATAAATGCGTGAGGGCCACACTTATTACGTGTTGCAAGGGTCGGAGTGTCCTACCCATCCCCCTGTCAGTGTCTATCATCTCGCCTATAAACCATGCCTTTAAGATGTCATGTAAACAAAGACACCACATTTACTGAGCCAATTAACTGTGTTCTAACACATTAGGCCATGTCCGGGTCCACATGCTTAGGATGGAGTCATAGACGCTGTCAGTCACTTTACATTCATGTTGTGTGATTCAGTGGTTGTGGGTGGTCATGAGATTGTCTCATGTCTTTTGTCACACTGAGGATGATCTTCAAGAGCTTTGAGCTGCGCAACACAGCGCTGACAGGTCTGATTGACTTGATTTTCAAGGGGAAGACTTATTTGCTTAGCTGACTGTAATGCAAACAGACGTGTTAGTGCTGGGCTGGAACCTGTGTGAGACGGAGAAACCTATTCTTTCAGTTTTCCTTGTAATAGCATGAGGCAATAAAGCATCTTTGTACCATGAAGCCACAGGTGTTCCCTGGAAGAAAAAAAAACTCCCACATATCAGGTCAGTTACAGAAGTCTTATCAGCTGATCCTGATGCCCAGCTTTCAATTTTTATTCGCTTCGGAGGTCCGACCCTTAGTCAACACATTAAGGGGGACACTACCGTCATCTAGATGGATTGCCGTGAGATAACGCCTATGCGCTCCACCTCCTCTTCCCCTCTGTGTCCTCTCTCGTCCGCATCTCCTGTGGAGCAAGGCAAAGTTCACCAGAGGCTGTACTGTTTGCCTTGACTGTCGAAAAGTCAGCCAGGCTCATAAAACCCTCCATCCGAATGGTCAACAGTTGTTTAATTAGTGATAAAAGCCTAGCTGTAAAGCAATTCTGACAGGCTAAGGGATGGGGTTTGTATTTGTATGTGTGTGTAGGTGAGTCATAAACAGAGAAAACACGTACATGTGTGCAAGCAGGTGCTGAGGCTAATGTTACTCTTAGTGACATGTTGCACTAATTGCATGTAGGCAGTTTACATGACTTTTCCCAGATGTAATGCAACACATTAACTTTGAGGTGCAACTGTTAGCTGACTGACAGAAAATTATTGCCAACAACTTTGATAATCGATTAGGTCATTTTTTACACAAAATGCCAAAGATTCCCTACTTTCAGCTTCTTAATTGTGAGGATTTTGCTTTTCTTTATTTGATGTAACAGTAAAGTGAATATCCTCCCTCTTTGGTCTGTTGTTTGGACAAAACAAGTAATTTGAAGACATTCCCTCGGGCAAAGAGTGTTTGTCACAAATTTTATATTTTTACACTTTATTGACGGTTAATGGAGAAAAATCTTCAGCCAGTTGTAGTCCTACATTAATGTATAGTTTTTATCATGGAGTCACTTAGTAAAATGTTTAACAAAACATTCTCATCACAAAGCTTCCTTACTTGGTTGGCTTTCACCCACATCTCATGGTCTTCCATTGGTGTATGCAGTTTGTTCAGTTGTCATGGAGATGGTTCAATTATTATTTAATTGTGTTACATGCAGAACTATAAATTAATTGGTCAAATTCATAGTGCTGTTGAAACTTATATATATATATATATATATATATATAAATAGCCTATTAATTCACTACTGAATATGTTTTGGATATAAATATGCTATGCAGGCATTAATTGTTGCCTAGCAACAGCTGCTGTAAATGGGAAAAGACAGATGAGTTCTGGGAGGACAGACACTGGAAAGAAATCTTTAAAATCAGTCAATTTGAGACTGGAAGAGGTGATTGTGCACTCCAGCTGAAATTAACATCATAGAAACTGGGCTGTAGACAGACTGAAGTCAGGAGTCCAAGTCCCTGATTCTGCCCTCTGTTCAGAAAGAATACCTAAACCAAAAATATATACCTTCAAATGTCTATGGTATTTAGATTTTATTATATTTTTGCTAATTTAATTGGCTTTTTAATCGGATTATCTATTTTCCATACATGACTGCTTGAATGCTGTTTCAAAGCCTTATTCACACTGCCAGGGGTAACATTATGGTGGGTACATACTGAATCTTTTATTTATTGCCTTAAAACTGGAATCGATCTATAAAATACCCAGACAGAAAAAGTGTCAGAGATGCGTGTGTTTCCATGTTTCCCAGCACTATCTTCCTTTTTTACTGGTTTCCATTAATTCTCCATGTTAGTGGGAGACGTGACTGTATTGATCTGGCTGTTTAACAACTGCACCCTGTCAGCGTGCCTCAGCCATTACAATACACACACACAATTAGCCTTCGCCGACAACACGACTCCATTGTGTATCTGAATGAAACATGCCTCCTTTGTGCCACTAAAATGGGTTTTCTAATTAGTTGCAGGAGTTGAATGACAGCTTTGTCCGATACTGTCACACCGACACGGAGGCTTTTCTGAGTGATATCAACCGCTCGCTGTCATCCAGCAGACGAGTGTTCCAGCAGCTGGAGAGAAAGCACATCTCCGAACCTCAGGAGAACGACTGGGACCGAATAGAGAGCCAGGTCAGGAACAAGATGCACTCTGCTGAACCCGAAGCCACTTCTATCCTTAAACAAGGCCCCGTAAAAATATATAATCCTTGTCTGATTCTTCCTCTCCCAGCCTTGCCTTTCCCTTGACATGTTAATGCTTGC
Source organism: Morone saxatilis (assembly GCF_004916995.1). Taxonomy (NCBI): domain Eukaryota; kingdom Metazoa; phylum Chordata; class Actinopteri; family Moronidae; genus Morone; species Morone saxatilis. Next base: position 13,739,431 of record NW_023339650.1, read on the forward strand.
ATGGGGACGACAGCATCACAGCTGCTGGATAGAAAGTACACATCTCTCCAGAGGTGATCATTCACTTTACCAAGTGAATGGCAGTGGGTAGGCTAATAATCCTCCGTGTTTACAAAAAACATGAGCCAGTCTGATAATGCACGGCAGGCTTTTCATCGCCTGGACTGCTGCGAAGGAATTGAAAAGACATTAAGATTTGCTGTTCCATAAGGCTCCATTGTTGGCTTTCATTGCAACCAGTACCATTTTCCATAGAGGGGGTGGAGTGTGTGCAAAGAAGATGTCTTTTTTTTTTTCCTCTTTTTTTTTTTCTTCTCTTCTTTATCTGGTGTGAAAAGGTTGAGCACAAGGCAGGAGTGGCTCAGCCTTGACATGGAGTATGAAACAGTGAATGTGCTTTCAACACATACCTTGCACCTTTTTCACGGGTGCAAACTCTATAAAGCGGAGTGCAGCTCGTTATGAAACATTTAACGGTGGGGCATGTTGGCCCCTAAATACAGGAAGCTGTCTTTGGTTAATCATTGGCAGAGCTGTGCATGTGTTTCTTTGCTTTATAAGGATCACTGATAAACACGTTATCACCCCGTGTCTGATGAAACTTGTCAACTAGTTGCAAACAGATTTGATTCAGAGGACTTTATAAGCAAATAGCAGTGGCACAGTTATTACTGCCTAATCCACATGCAAAAATGACCTCCGACTGTTGGTGTAAATATTCTTAAAGTCCGTCTCCACTCAAAAATATGTACTACCTGTTCCCACAGTTGCATGTTTGAGCTTCACTGGGCAGAATGATGTATGTGCACAGTTTGACACTAGAAGGGTGTTTTCACATTCATCTTAAGAAAGTGGAAACTTTCTCTGTGCTCATTGAAAGAAAAGATTTTAAGGGGCGGGGCCTACAAGCATGCTATGTGACATCGTTTGGAAGTAAATCCTGGTCCAGTATGCAACTTATACAAGTGTGATGTAGAAACTTGAAATCACCAGTGCACAGATACTGAGAATAGAGGTTACAGTGATGTAGGAGACATCTTGTGTCCAGCAGGAAAACTTTAGAAACGAACTAAAGTTGCATTTTCAATTAATTACAGTAATAATTAATTTTAATAAGGTATTACGATTTAAATGTGGAAATGATCTTTTTTTTGCCCATATTCAGAGCCACATTATTTGCAAGCAGACTATTTGTATATGTCTTAATACATGTCTGGAGGGGATCTTTAAGTTAGTCAAAGAACTTACATTGTTTGTTTCCTGGACAGGTTATCCAGAGAGGTGTCTGGGACTGCGCCATCTGCCTGACTGCATTGTGCTTCCCGAGCCTCCCAACAGAAGCGGGTACATCCAGCCTTCGACAATATAGACGCACCGTGCTTCTGTCCTGTTCCCACCTCTTCCATCAGCTCTGTCTAGAGGCCTTTGAGGCTTTTACTGTGGAGAGCAGACCTTCCTGTCCTCTGTGCAGATCTGCCTACCACAAAAAACTCATCTAACAGGGTATACATGTATGCAAGATGCCCTTTTAGATCATCTCATGCAGTTATATTTGTAAACTCATGTTCATATATTATTGTAAGCAAATTATTACATCTCACAGTGATTGATGAAGATTAAAGGAATAGTTTCAACATTCTGGTGGGAAATATGTTTATTCACTTTCTTGGTGAGAGTTAGATGAATAACATCCCTGCCGGTGAGTGTCTGTGAGTGAAATGTGAAGCTTGAGCCAGGAGGCGATAACCTTAGCTTAGCATAAAGACTACTAGTGACTACTTCTTGGCAAACGGCACCCAAGAGTGGCAACTTCCTGCAGTCTTGTCACTGTGAGGTTGCCAGGCAACCAGCGGAGACTCCTAGAAGTCACTGAAATAGTTACAGCATGTATCTCTGTAAAATCACAAACTGTTCATTCTACGTTATTGTTTGTGTACAGATTAAACAAGTAAGATACGTGTAGATGGATGTTTCAACTTTGGACAGAGCCAGGCTAGTGTTTCCCCCTGCTTCCTGTCTTTATGCTAAGCTAAGCTAATGTGGTCCTGGCAGGCTCCATTCATGGTGCACAGACATGAGTGGTATCAGTCCTTTATCTAACTCTTGTAAAGAAATATATTTCCCAAGATGCCACACTACTCCTTATCTTTCATCAGTTTTGATGTCCATGATGTCACAATGAAGATAAAATTATGTTCACAAAGAATTTTTCTACTTTTATTTGCAAACACACAAAAAACATCAAAAATAACAAAACATACATTTAGCAAACTGAGAAATTGTAAAAAAATACATTCACAAAACGTGTACCAAAAATTACATGCAGAGACCAACTGACATACAGAAAAAAAGCTGCTTCACTTGCAGTACAGACTAACTCTCAACTTGAAACCCCCACACAACATAAAGACGTACTGTAAAGGCAATCTGCTTGCTTGAATAGAAAATGGCCCTCTGAGTTCTTACCTCAGAAGCTGCTGCGAGGAGTATGATTGGGACGTTTTATTAGTGGAGTGACATCGCAGAGCCCAGTGTTACCACAGTCTGCAGCTGAGTGGATGTATGCACAACTATGATGGAGCTGGGGGAAAAAAAATCCACCTCAAGCCATTTGAGTTTTTTAATTTCACTAATTCATCCAGCAGTTAAAATTTTGCCAATATACAGTATCATACTTTTTACTTTGCAGTATCACTTTGGGCTATATTTGATATATTTCACAGTATCCAGATATCAGAATGGTCCTTACGTTGATAAAATAGCCATAGACAAGAACTACACAAATGAACCTAATGTACCAGAATATCTACCAGTTAAGAATTTGGATAAACCTGCACTTTTAAAACGAGATCCTTCAAAACCTGTTTCTGGTTTTTGAAAGATATCGTGGTCATACCTTTTTGGGATGGTAAGAGCAGTTGTACATCCTTTACAAAACATTCTCAGGTCCGCTTTGCTCATTTGAGAGGATGGCTTCAGCATGAGTTTTGTGATTGAGAGTTGCAAACTTTTCTTTAAATCCAGTCTTTGTAACATAGCAACAACCAATGACAGCTTTTATGTAAAACATTCCCTGTCCTAAGAAGAAAGAAGTTTCAAATGCATATATAAATTAAACTTTCCTTACTTCCATCATGAAAACAAATGACATCTATAACACCATAAAAACACCGTTCGAACAATCAACCCTATCCTAGCGAGTGCTCAAGTTTTATGGGTAATGTATGAGTCTCAAAATGGAGCCTCTCACTACATTAGAGCTACTGTGACAACATTCATAGCAATAGCAATGTGTATGTTTAATCCAGCTGGCTGTAGACTAAAAACTTGGTGGAGCACAGGGGATCACAGTGGAACTGTCTAGAGACAATGTACATTTACATGTACATAAACAACACAGAACAAGAAACAACCTTAACATTAAGCCTGCGAGATGCTTGTCGTTTAAGGCATTTAAGGTGGTTCTGAAGACAAAGAACATCACAGTTCAGAAGATTATGCAGCAATACAACATGTAAATGGGGCCTGAGTCACCAAGTCTTTCTAACGGCTGCAAAGTTGCACATTTTTTACTCATGCATTCTGTATGTGAAGACTGTTACAGGTTTGCATTAGATTTAGGTGTTCTATAAAAATATGTACAACAAAATACAGATTGCTTAGTGAGTCAGACCCTCTGTGGGATCAATGAGAGCCCAATATTTACATCCAGATAATGCAAAAGAGGTATGAAACACAATATGTACATGTAAATACAACATTTACAAAAATGACCAAAAAAAATGGACAAATCTTTCTGTGCCCTGTGAATTTTAAAATAGATTATTTTTTGGGATGAGCAAAAATGTGATGACATTTTCTTACCATGTGCATAATAAACTTTTAGGAAATACAACCACAGGATCAGCTCCAAATGCACTAAAGCCTTCTGCTCATGGATACGACTCCCATATAATTTCCCATTTGTAGAGTAGCTCAAGTCTAATCTAGAGCACCTAAAAAAAGTTCTTACCCTACTTAATACAAACTAATGACATCATCAATAAAGTTAAAGCGCACTTGAGTAAAGCTAAATAAAAAGACAAATGACAGCAGGAGTGCTAAAATCTGAGGCCTATCAGTAATGACAGTGCCAATGCATATAATGTGAATTGTATTGCCGTGCAGTTTTATGTACTGGCTGTGATGAGTGGTATTTCTTTAATGCTTTACAAAGCACATTTTATTATTTTCACATTTTGAGCTTAGATCAAAAATGACATATCGACACCTTATCATGCCTGTATCAGTTCACATAACAATCAAAGACCAATAATTAGAGACCATAAACTGCAAATGCTCCTTGTATCACTGACACCTATTACCGGGGACGTACTGACAATAAAAAATGAGTCGGAATTGTGGGGGTCTAGTTATTATACTGAGTACAGAAGAAGGAACAGGGTGATGGAAAAGAACCCATTGCCTTTTAGTTAGATGTAAGAATCAGAAATAAGACATTGTTTCACCTGCTATACCCTCTTGCTTTAGTCTAATGCAGTGGTGAGGATGTTACAGAATAAAAACAGGTAGCGATGCTGGGGGGGGGAGAGTGCCCCTGAAGCATGAGATGGGTGGTTTAAAGTCACAGTCGCGGTTGAGGTCAACATCAAGGTCACTGCAGTGATGCCAGTCTATTTCACTCCTCAGTCTCATCCCTGGCTCTGTCCCAGCTTCCATCCGAGACGCAGAGGATGGAATGTCACAAAGCTAAATTGCTCTCAGCCTCCATTTGCAGCATCCGTCAGACACTGCCTGGGTTTATTAAGTTCCTTCCAATCCCTTTCACCTTTCAGCAGTCAGGCAGTACTGTCGAAATCTCCCTTTGGCTGTGCTAAGGTGTGTGTGTGTGTGT
>NW_023339650.1:13744349-13751222 GCF_004916995.1 Morone saxatilis
GGTTAGTAGTTTGATCCACTATCCAGCCCTTACTGCTGTATCCCCAATTGATTTTTTCATAATTTTCTTCTATTAAGTGTTGTTGTTATCTAAGTTATTTCTGGCATTGAGCAACGGTCCTGCAGCGACAGAGAAGGTCAATCTATGATGATGACGAATCTGTTGGACTAAATGAAGAAATAAATTGAACATCACAAAAAGATGGAATAAAATAGCAAGCTGCTAGGCTCTGTAACGTAGATATAGCCAATACTTCTCTTTAGAAGGATAGGCCCTGGCCAATGAACATCAAAAAAAAAAAAGAAGAGAATAGGAGATAATAATGGCATGCAGCTGGTGTGTGCCTTGTCTAACTTCAGTGTGTAGAGTTTTTCACCTGGAACTCTCTATGCGTCCTCTGAACTGAAGTGTTGAATATAGTGGGCAAGCAACATCTCTTTGAGGAATGGGCTTGGCTGAGTGATGTTTGTCTCTGTTAAATCCGCATCCAATTTAATAATGTCTTTAATGAAAGTTCACGGAATACTACCAGAATACATACTATAGTGTGTGTGTGTCTGTGTGTATGTTGATCTATCGTCCCTTTCACAGAGTTTTCTGATGCCCGTTGGCCGAGAGCTTCCCAGATTCAGGGTCTGTGGGGCTGTTTGACAGTTGCAATTTATCCAGACCTGGGCAGGGGGAGATAAGGGAGAGAAATCTCATTAAAAAGCCTCAGACTTTCACTTAGACAGAGGTATTGATGTGCTTTTTTCCCCTCAGTGCCTCTGTCTGACATTTTCTAACCCTATCCCACCCTGTGTATCAAACATCCAGGGCCTGTCACCACAAGCCTTTGAGACTAGCCCCATCCTCTGTCACATGTCAGTCCCGCAGCACATTGGATCTCGCTGCAATTTCTTCCATTTTGTCACTCCAGGTCGTGCTGTCTGAGAGAAATAAACACTACCTACCACTTTTACTACCTCAAAAGCCACAGAATAGGCTGGTGCTGTCAGTGTTTCAGACTAACGCTTTATGGGTACAAAATTGGGATGAAATTGAGTAGTCAAGTGCTATTACTAAATAGATTGCTTTATATTCTACAGAACATGCAGCATAGCAAAGTAAGCAGTGTGACAATGAGAGAATGAGGTTATTTTGTTGTAGTATATTAACAGGTGCTGGTTATAAACCCTCATGACACATAAAAAATAAATAAATAAATTTACCTAAGGCCTTTAGAAGCTCTTCCCGTACTGCTGAGGTGAATTTTCTCACAAGACAGAGTGTTGTCACAACCGCAAACAGCATGTTGTATGAAAGGACAATGTAAAAGTTTCCCAGCCAATTAAACCTCCCGAAGTCTCCCAAGAGATCAAACCTGGTGATGCCTGTGAAGGACAGAGATACAAGTCAAATAACGGGGTTAGAAAGCAAGTTGACACTCTCAAACAACACAATTACTATTTCAGTTTGACAGTCTGCATCTGCAGTAAAGACACTTTCAATAGTGTCTCTCTCCAACTCTTTTTAGGGCTTACATACAAAAACTATTTCCTGTGCATTATACCTCATAATCTCAGCGTGAAAAAGGATAAAAACAATTATTAAACAGCATGACCAATTACATTTTGCATCCAAGACTAACCCCATGGTTTGTCATGTACATTTTTCTATTCATATAGAAAAGTTAACGCAAGGTGGTACAAAGCCACTCCCAAATCAGCCAGCTGTATACAGCTCCACTTGAGTCAGCCACTCAATTCAAACCGAAAACAAGCACAATCTTGTAAGCTTCTGCAGAAATGAGGACTTGCATAGTTTGCCAAATTTTAACCCGAGAATGTATGCACCTGATATTTTTAGTATTTTTAACATCTTTTATACTTTAGCTTTAATATATAAATATGTCTGACAATGCTGTCATTAAAACATGACAAAGTTTATGTATCTTTGTTGTTGTTGTTGTTGTGGAGTGGATTTGTTTCAGTCTCCATCAACTACCACTGCACTGTAAAGTTTATGTACATTTCCATCACTTGACTGTGTCTTGGTTTGCAGTATTGTAAGGACTGTCCCCTGTGGAATATGACAGGATCAGTGACTAAGTATAGCAGCAAAGGTGGTATGCAGGTGGACTTCATCTCTCTCCCAGGACCTTCAGACAGAGATAAAGAAGTGATTTCTGCTGCAGGCTCCTCTCAGCTCCACACTGCTAGACCAATTTCAACACACGGCTGCTCGCATGCTGCCTGGAAAGCCATCAACACCCTATTGTTTTCCTGCTTATCCATTTTGGCCTTCCAATCTGGGTGTTCCTACACCAGGATGGGCTAGCTGTACCATCCAATAATAACATAATGTGGGGTTATAATTAAGCTTTCAATAACCTGATGTGTACAATTGTCTTCAATGTTACTAATTGTATTAATTTTTTTCAGATGTTAATCTTGCATGCAACATTGACCAGCAGAATTACTGCATCAATATGTTTAGTTTATGCACCACAACAATGGTTTGTTTCAGTCATCTGTATGCAGAAATTATATTCAGATGTGCCACACTGGAGAAGCACAAGTCTATATACATTCTATTTCTCCGGTAACATCTTCACAACCTCTGTCGTCAATTAGATTGGGCAATCGATTCAGTGCCTGGAGAGATGTATTTACAGCCGCAGTAAGCAGTTCGCAAGCATCAAGGACCTTTAACAAAATTGCCTGTGAAGAGACAGGAAGAGAGATGATTGAGACTTCAGTCGATACAGCTTGTCACTGTGGTCTGGCTACATCCATTTCTAATGCCAAAGGTTTTGATCTTGGTTTGGTGATTTGAGAAAATCTAATTGCGGGTAAAATAAAGATGCTTGGCATTTGAAATGTCGGTGGTACAGTGGCAGAGTTGGAGACGTTAGTATGCAGCCGCATCCAAGAAGCACACGTCGGATTCATCAGGGATGTATGGCACAGTGACATTCATTTCTGTGTATGTGAGCAATGTTTTATATGTGAGGCTACTGGTGTTTCTGTCATGGCTGCTTCTGGCTATTAACAGATATAACAATCACAGCATAAAAGGCATATATCCGTGACTAGTTGCTCAAAAGGAGCTTGTTGCTCCTTTTTGAGAGCAACAAAAGATGTTCTGGTGTCCGAGCGGTTTAAGAGGCTGCTCGTGTATTTGCAGCATCCCTGGTTCAAGTCCAATCAGTTCCTGTCAGCACTTTACTGTATTCTATGTAATAAAGGCAAAAAAACATCCAAAAAAAGTATAGCATATTAATGATATAATTTACATACATATTTGTAACAATGTTAGTAGTCGTTTTTTTATCATGCTTTTTAATACTAACTAAATAAATTAATAAAATGATACAGATATGTGGACACTTGACTGGATTTTGTCAGGCGAGGGTGAGGTGATGAAGCATTTTTAAGGTCACAGAAACACTTCTACTTGCTTGAGTCTTAAATGAAATTCAGATTATTTTCAATCTATCTATAAACATATGCTTATTTACTCATGCAGAGAATATTCTAATTTAATATTCCCTCTATTTTAGCTGTTATTGGTCTCTATCAACTCTTGAAAGAAATATTTGTTTGGATTTTATTATAATTTTTTGTGATACAAATGTTATGGACTAGAGACAGAAACCAGATGAGATTCTGGTGAAACACCATCATTTTGTTCTATAAGTATAAATCAAACTCCATGGTACTCTAAATGCCTAAAGAATGAGATAAAGTTCAACCACTTAACATAAAAACTTAAACAACTTTTCCATTTAGAGTTTCCAAACTATCATTATTACCTGTGAAGAAACTGGTTTGTCACTATACTACATTATTAAAACAGACATAGATAGATAGATAGATAGGATAGATAACTAGATAGATAGATAGATAGAGTAGAGGTAGATGAGATACCGATAGATAGACGTAGATAGACTATGGATATAGATACTTTTAAGTAAAATTCAAGTACAGTTCCCCATTGTCTCGTACAGTGCATGTTTCTCACACTGACACGCACAAGAAACATCACATCAACACACAAAACCCTTTCTTAACATCTCACTTCGTCACACTCAACTCTCCGCGTCTTTTTTCTTTTGCTGGGGGGCCTTTTCGCTTTAACTCTGTCTCATGCATTTATTCCTTTTAATCTATTCAGTGCCACAAAGCAGAACCTGTTGATATTTTGTAAAGCTCCCAATGAGTCACTGTATGCTCACTCTGTCCCATTTTCCCACTCTGTGTGTGTATTTGAGTGTGTGTGAGAGACCAACAGAGTAGTGCTATTTGAACAGCTGTGCTTTGCACTCTGCATGTTTATTAGTGCCATTGTGATGGTGCTACTCCTGTCATTTTTACCCCTTCACCCTGCACTCCTTTCAAATGTCACTATGGGAAACTATAGGAGAATTCAACTTGCTAAGTTAATGGTCTGCTGTTAGTGGCGGCACTGGAAACTGTTGTGGGGGAGGGGCATTTACTCTTTCTGGTTGTTTGTGGTGAGGTTGTTATGTCATCTCTGGAGATTCGGTTCAACCTACATTTCTGTTTAATATTTTGACATTTGGGGAAAATGTGCTAATCGTCTTTCTTGCCAAGAGTTGGACGAGAAGATTGATAACACTGGTGTCTTTTTGCTTAATATGAAGCTTCAGCTAGCAGCCGGTTAGCTTAGCTTAGCATAAATATTAGAAACCGGGTAAAACAGCTAGCCTTGTCCTGACAGAAGGTGTAGCATTAGAGGTGATATCAGCACACATCTCGCTTCTCGCCTTTTTAAAATTGCTTTTAAAGTTTAGCTTAGTCTGATGTGTTTTTAGTGTTTTACTATTTCATGTTTTGCTGCTTCTATGTTTTTATGTAAAGTGTCTTTGAGTTTTATTGAAAGTGCTGATAAATAAAATGTATTATTATTACATTTTGTTTGTTAAACTGAAGTGTAAAAACGACAAGTTGCGGTTTTATTGAGGGAGTTATTTACAGGACTACTTCTTGTTGTTGTTTCTTGTGTTTTTTTTTTTACTTGTTCAGATTACACAAATAAGATATAATTTAGTGGTGCTGATTGGTGGATTTTGTTACACTCTAGCTAGCTTTTTTGTATTGCTAAGCTAAACTAACCAGAGGCTGTCTATAGATTTTTATTCAGTGGATAGATAGAACATGATCATCTCATCTAAGTCTTGACAAGAAAGAGAATAAGCCATTTCCCAAAATGTCCAACTGTTATTTTAAAAATTCAATCTGTAAACACAGCGTAGGTGTGAATTGTGAAATTGTCATGCCCACACTCTCTAACACAGGCAGGCAAACACAAATAATCACGCCTGTACTCACCTAGAGTTCTGGACATCACCGGCAGCGCTGAACTCAGGACCAAGATGGACACACAGCAGCCAATGATCTGCAAATCAGAACAGATAATCTAACTTCAGATTTCAGATCTCTCAAGCACATAAATTACAATTTTAAGGGAGGAAACTGAGACGTGTGAGGAAAAAAAAACACAGTGCACCAACATTTTCAGCCATGACTTGGCCACACCACTTGATGTTAAATTGGTTCCACATATTGTACAATTAGTACCTCTGAAGTTGCTCATTACCAGGTTCTCTCTGTTGTCCTTTCAAGCCCTTTCACTGGAGCGTCATGGCTAGTTAACAAGCCTCACCACTCCCAAACTCATTACCAAGTGAATAGGTGCCACTATGGGCCAAACAGAGCACACATCCTCCAGCCCCCTCCCCTAAAAAAAAAAACCCCACTCTCCCTCTGATGTACAAGAAAGGAGCTTGCACTTTGCCAGTGTTTGCGCAACCCACAAACAAATATTGGACAGATCAACTAAAGCCATTGAGGGACCCTGAGGAAAACATTAGTGAACAGTAGGAGTTCGGAGTAGAGAGGAAGGCGGGAGAGAGAAGGGGGAAAAAGAGGAAATAGATGAAACACGGGGGGTCCCAAACACATCAGCACCTCGGGAGCAATCACAGCACCCTTGCCCCCACTTCACCCCCTACCCTGTCCCTCCATCCCATTTTTACCGTTGTCATGGTTGTGTCATCCTTCCTGGGAGTGAGTACCTCAAAGACTCTCAGGCTGTAGAAGCCAACGACAGAGGACACCATCAAGTAGCTGTTCAGCAAATCAATCAAGGACCAAAAACACTTTTCTGCGGGTAGCAAAGCAGCTTCGTTGAAGTATCCCAAGTCTGCACCTTTTCAGCTATGATAAAAGGTGACGAAACAGCACAACATATCTTCCGGAAGATGTCCGGCTGAACTATGTCCTGAGTAAACAAAGCTGGTTTGACAATGTTGCTCTTGGCCGTGGAGCATGCTACTTTGGCCACAAACAAAAGGGGGGAAGGGGGGGTCACTGAAAGGATACAACATGAGGATGATCTCCAGTGCTGCCTGAGCCACGCCAAACGTGGACAAAGAGGTGTTCCCGATGCCTCGGTCCTGGAAGATGGAAGATACAGACAGAAAACTGGGTTACTCAATGTCATCACACACCAATCTTATATAAACACACCACAAATAAAAAAACAAAATGGGAAACGACAGCACTGCAGGCAGTTGCACACACATGCAATTACAGAATCCTGCAAAGTAAGTACGCGGTGCATGAAGAATTTCCCCACTTGAGAAAGACAGAATCAAATTGGCTAAGTAATGAATGGAACAAGATGAAAGAGGCTCTTTTCAAATCACTGTCGATCATACAATATGTGAACAGGTGTTCAAACAAAAACGGCACATTGCTTACGGTAAGAAGAGTGTACAGGCTGAAAGCACGCCAAAAACATAAAAACAACAAAACAAATACTTCAGCAAACACACAAGGCGTACCCCCCCCCCCCCCCCCCCCC
>NW_023339650.1:13751322-13762187 GCF_004916995.1 Morone saxatilis
CCCCCCCCCCCTAAACCCCTAAGGCCTTTTGAAACTGGAGCAGGAAAAAGACATACATCTACATACGCTGCACATACCAAGCATCTGTGTTGTCAAATGATAAATATTTGCTTTTGTCGGACTTGGCACCGGGGTTGATCCTCCAAAGGATCACTGTGTTGTATGGTACTAAAGCACTGTCCACAAGTAAGAGGTGATCATAGATGGCTCACTTTCAAAATAGTTAAAAAAAAAAAAAACGCACTTATTTATGGATCTAAGTTTAAAACTGGCCTAAAACGGATAGATCATACGCAAATATATAAAATATATAACCATTGTACAGTATGTTCCCAATCACTACAACACTCCTATCCTATCTCTGTATCATGTGTACATAGCTTAACATATTCAGTGTATTGTTTATTTGAATAGAAATGCAATTCAAATACAGCACCTTGCCATACCAATGCATGCACGGCAACAATGTACAGTATATATTTAGAGTATGACCCTAGTTTTAAGTTTATTATTTTTGTTTTTTATTGTATTTTATTTCTTTTTCACCCAACCTTAGTATCCCGATTTATTTTGTAAAAGAGCCTGAAGAAAAAAGGAAAGTCTGGCAGGTTGTTTCATGCCTTTTTATGCAACTGTCATCCCTGGGAGCTTACTGCAGAGCCATGGTGCAGTGCTCTCTCTCTCTTACACGGGGAATTAGCAGACAGCATCTGATGTAATTTATTAATGGAGTGAGGGCGGGTATGCATTAAGATTGTGTGTGTGTGTGCACTGGCAATATGCGTGTATGTGCGCGCTTAGGACAGCTAGCTTTCACAGTACGCCTCCTTTCAACTCTTACTTCTTTTCATTCCAGTAGCAGGAAGGGTGATGGAGTGTGTGTTTGTGTGTGTCAAAGAGAGGGAGGGGTCGGCAGAGGGGGACTGGTAGATTAAGTCTGTGCTGCCTGCCACGGCTCTTTCAGCAGACACATTGCATTTGTTGCTTGTAAGATTAACGCCTCGCAATACCTGCGCACTGACAAGGTCGTCAGAGTTGTACTAACACAGCTATGTCTCACGTCCTGAACATTTGACCTCAGGTGGGTTCCCTAAGTAATGGAACCATTTTTAAAAAACTTAATTTCTTTAAACATGGAAAACAAAGGCAACCAGGAAAGTTTGCAATACTTTTGCTTCTACCTTTTACATAATTATAATCATTTCACACTACCTCCTTTGCCTAATTCTTATGCACAGTAAATATGAGGTGCTATTAACTTCAGGTAAAGCGTTCCATACAGAATCTGTCCTAAACTGAAGTCTCCATGTGATCGACACCTTTAACCCTTACTTTACATTTTTCTTTCGGTTGGAGGCTATGACTCTGTCCAAGAGATTGTCATTATTCGACATGGAGCATGCCACATACACAAAAAACCCTTAGAAACATCTCACCAGCATCCACTCAATCGTGTATGTGTGACCATTTATTGAAAGCTTTGTCTTACAAAGAATAACCTGCTACTTTGACACCATGGATGTATGACAAATACTGGATAGCCCGTTCCAAGATGGCACTCCACTGAAACTTTTAGTCTTATAAAGTCTTATTATGCACATTTAAGACTTCCTCTGGCTGATTTGACCACATTTCTTCTGGCTCTGCGCACACATAAACACAATAAAAAAAAATCCAAATTTTATTGGGCCAAATGGATCAAATTCAGATTATTCCAAGAGTCATTCTGGGGTGTTTGTGAAGCTCAGAAAAAAAATACTATTTGTTTTACAGCCGTTCCTCTTGTAATGATTGTGTATGGTGCAGTTTATTGCCAACATGTCTTATCTGTTTTGTTATTGGTATTTATCTTTGTTGCTGTGGGTTTTTAACTCCACTTTATTTCTGTATTATTTTAATTGCCTGATTTTATTTGTCTCAGTCCGGAAATGTTTTTATCCTGGTTCAACCAAGTAAAGCACTTTGTTTTGAAAAATGCTTTCTATATAAAGTTTATTAATAGTATTGTTATTATTATTATTTCCACTATGCCAAATCTCCTCGTAGCCCATGGGGAAATGGTTGACACCCAGTTTTGTGACAAATAAACAATAGACCCAATTTTCAAGAGGCAACTTATGCCAAAATCATCCTACTGACTGTCAGTGAAGAACAATGGTATACAAACTGGTGCCTTTATTCTATTCTTTGGAGGTATGATTTAAATACTGTAGAGCTTTTCTATCAATATCACTATCTTGAATCCTTGGACAATAGTGATAAAGTCAGAATTAATTCTGTAATTTCTGTTGCTGTAAATATTAAAGTTGGTAGGATTGTTACAGACACAATTATTTAATAAATTTCCGATTCCGATTTTCGATGTCTAAATCAGAAATGGGACAGATTCCAAAAGCACAGTTGGACTGTTTGCTCTGAAACCACCCATACTGTGTCTGTATCTTTAATCATCTAAGTAATTAAAGTGATGAGGTGTGCTATCTATTATTTTCATGTATTTAATTCTACTTCATCTTGCCATAAAAATGATTAATCCTTTTTTTTTTTTTTTTTTTACTGCAGAGCGGAGTGGAACAACCGTAGTCCCAGTGGTACATTCACTCTCCCTGTAAGACCATCTTGTCAAATATTTTCTTGTTTCGGGAATCTGTTTCCCATAATTAGTTTTAAATAGCAAGTTGGAATTGAACCTTTGCCTCTAGTTCTGCTAGGTGCTAAGCTTACAGCATCATAGGTATATATTTTAAGATGAATTCACTTTGTTTATCATGGCCAGAAAGGATATTTTTTACACTATGTTACATTCATAGCCAAGCTATGCATGTCAGGGAAAGTCTGAAGGTGTTATTCTGTAAGTTTGTGTGTGTTTAGAGAAGGGCAACTTTATTGAGGTGAAAATTACAGTCCAGTTGCAGCTAATTGTTCATTTTACAAAATACAGTGTCAAGTGTGGTGGCTACCAAAGAGGAGGGCCTGCAGTAACAATTTTATTGGACCCTCTTAGTGCGTGTTCATCAAGCTGTAAAACACCGTGTCCTTTGACAGGGGCAGCTCCAGTTCCCCTCCTCCTTCTTGTCGTTTCTACAGTTTCTCCTCATCTCCATCCACCTGTTTCTCCTTCCTGCTCTCGCGTCCTCTCTCCTTGCTCCTCATCTTTCTCCACCTCTATCCTCTGCTCTGTAAAGGCAATTGGGGCACTGCTCAGTATGCTAAGGACTACGGCGGGATGCTTAGCAGGAAGGGAAGACAAACATTGACAGGGCACTTCCATTGTGCTCTTCCCCCACAACAATCAGCACATCAGGGCCTCATTTGACTTTCCCACAGTCTGAGTCTCTTTGCTCCGGCAGTACCTCCTCCAGACCTCAGACCAGTCTGCCACCACCACTTTCTTCACTTCTTTATATCACTTTCTCTCCTCTGTTCTTATCTCCTTCCAGACAGTGTGTGGGTAACTGCAAGGGAATTTCTGTGCTAGAGGGGCAGAGAGTTTGAAAGCTGGAGGGTAAGGTTAACGCGGTGGATGGATGGATATCATATCAGTATCGATTGTTTTGGAGGACAAGACCTCCCCCCATCCCTCGTAGTGCTGTGAGATCAGAGGTGTGGCATCCATCCAGCTCAACAAACGCATAAACCATTTAGTGGGGCCACGCTGTCAAGGAGGACAGCTTCAAGCTGCATGACAAGTGTAATTTGGGGGATTTTCTGCGATGCGTCATGCCAAAGAAAACATCTCTGCTCAATAAAATAATTGGAATGTCGAGGGCAGCTCTGTCAGTTGCCCGCGAGACGCGAAATGAAACGAGGGAGAAATAGGATACATTATGTTGCCCCCTCTCAGACAAGAATGCAACCACAAACGCGCACACACACACGCAAGCACACACGCACACGCACCTCTGTCACTGCAGATGAGATGAAATGAGATAAGGAGAGCTTAAAACACATTGCATGTTAGGCGGAGATGAGAATCTCTGAGAGCCATTCCACACTCTGTTAGGCTGCCTCACAGTAAGAGCCCTTCACCTGGCCCTGTCTGCCTTTGCAGGAGGGAGGAAAAGCAGCTTATTCACACACTGTGGACTTGAGACACGTAGCAAGCTCATTGAATCTGCACTCTGCTGTGAAATGACTTTCAATGAGCTCCCAAAACAAAACCAGAGGCACAAGGTTGGGCCTGATTAACATCTGGTCGGTCCTTTTCTTCCAACATGCATCTGAGCATATCCGGAATTTGATTTATGTCTCCGCCAGGAACATGGCAGGTCTGATAGGCAAGCTCTTCTGCAGTTTACATTCTGGGCGTGTGTTGGGGTGTGTGTGTGTGAGGTAGAAATAAGTACTTCAGTTAGACGGTAGGCTTACTGTGGATCCCTTGGGCATGGCAGTCTCATCCACTAGAAGGTAAAGGATATTCAATGCCACCATAAGAACTGAGATTGTCTGCAGACAGAGAGGAAGATAAAGATTTGTTTACACATGGTATAGTTATAAAAAGATTGATCAAATCCTCAAAGTATCCAGCATCATGATATAATTGAATTGTGGGGGCCTTGCTGATCCGTAAGTATGGTAATGCATAATAACCATCTTGTGATTGTAAACTGTTCCAACATTAAGCTTCTCAAAGCCTGAACAATGTGTGGGTTGTTTGATGCACGTGCCATGCCTCTCACATGGCCTTTCTTGCCTTATCCAACAATATCAGACGGCATAAATAGTATTCCCACACTATAATCTGTTGAAAATCACAGTTGTTGCAAGTGGCTATTCAGCATTGTCTTAAACAGCTATTAAACAAAAGTAGTTTCCACACCCAGACTCTGTGGGGGAAACTGTGAGAGGATGGGGTTTGAGGTACAGGGTGTTAGTCCCAGTGGCCACCAGCCAGGCTGTATACGCCATGAGTAAACAGTTTGGGCTTAATGATAGGTCAGTCCTAGCACTCACCGTTCCTGTGAGGAGGATCAGCATCACTATGGGATACAACAAGTTCTTCTCCCAACCTGATGCTTTCTTTCTTCTCTCTGAGAGGCAATGAGAGGGAGACAAAATGTGAGGTTATTAGTCTGAAGAAATAGATGTATAAGCAACTCTTTAATAACACGATTCAGAGATGAGCTAAACTCCTCCATTACAAACCACTTTCCACCACTGGTTAATTAATACATTCATCAAAGACAACTATTGAAACCTCAAGCCCTCTGGCTTTATTTACAGGGTTTGTACAGCTTGGTTTGGTAAAACATATCGTGAGTGTGTGTATCAAACACAATCTCACCTCTCATCGCAACCACCCCCCTCCAGGGAATATACATTTCATAACCTTCAAAAACGTATACTCTTCCTCTTTAATTAGCCACACTCATCATTGCCATAATTAGTGGAAACAACAATAAATCCTGGATAAAAGAAACGCAACAAAATTAATTCTGTGATTTATATTTTGGTCAGAATGTGTGTGCATGTGGTGGGCAACTACTGTGCTTCCTTCTTCTGAGCGAGATGAAACATTTCAAGTTTGAATCTTCCATCTCCCTTATTTCAACAGCTCATCAGTCATGTTTGTAGACACTGCTGACAGCCTGTAGATCACATGCACTGTGTCTTCTGTTATGGACATCCACAGCCCCCTTACAATGTGCATCTGACTGCCCTCTAGTCTTTGCCATATTGACTTTCTTTCTCCATTTCCAACCTTGTTAGTTCTCCTTATTCTCAAAGTGCACCCACCCTGCCTGCCCGAGAAGTTTGCCAAGTGCACTTTATATGCACCATCCTTCTAAATTAATGACATCACTAAAAGGCTTGCTACAATATAAAGTTTGCATCTTGTCCAATATCCTAAGTGCCTTTGTGCTCTACTCCCCCCACCCGCTCCCCAAAAGGCTCAGGCCTCATTTATAATATCCTAAAATGGATGGAAAATTATCAGGCAGTTCTGGTCCAAGTCCAAATTAAGAAATTAAGGCAGACGGGGAGAAAGCGGCTGCCTGTCAGCAATATGTAAAAAGCTAACTTCTTGGCATATATTTCCATGGCAATTCAAGGTCTTAAGACAAAATATAATCAGCCCTGTCACACAATACAAATACTTACCCAATTTATTCCTCTGATTTCTAATATTGTCCAGTTCTTTGTTGAGCTGGTGAGTAAAGCTTCCTCGAGTATAAGCGTGTGTGCACGATCCTGGGGAAACAGAAACCATTGAAATTAATGACATTTGTTGCATGATCAGATATTGTTTAAGGCTTCTAACAATGATTATTTTTGTTCATTATTTATTATTATCAGTAAGTGTGCAGATCATTTTTCCTAATCAATGGACTAATCATTAAGTCTATATAATGTAAAAGAAAAGTTCCTATAGTCCTACTCTTTTGCTGTTCAACGGTCCAAATTCCAAAGTTAGAGAAAGAAAACAGACAATTTGTCATATTTGAGAAGCTTAAACCAGAAAATGTTCAGCTTCTTTGCTTGATTAAACAACCAAAACAATTAACTGACTATTAAAATAGCAGATTGTTTTGTCAATCTACTGTTTCAGCTCTAATATTGTTTAAACAAATAACATCACTTTATTACATGATATGTATACTGTATCTGTTAGACCAGTTAAGACACTCTTGATTCAGTTGGAAAACATCACATCAGAAAAAGTCCTAATGAAGAGGATGTTAAGTTCTCACTGTATTCATCTTACCTCAGCGTATGGTATTTGACTTATCTTTATTAAGAAGTCCCATCAAAACAAGTAATCCTTTTCAGAACATAACAATGTGATCTCAAACAAGTAAAAATAATCTCTTGTGTCAGGAGCTGTCTAGCACATGCCACAACTGGTTGAGTGGGCTGAAGAAGACAGCAAGGGATTCTCCAGGAAAACCACAAGGCCAGCTCATTTAAGGCTAATTTATCTATTTTACTCTGTTTTGCTTCCAGCTTGACGCACTAGCGTAAAGGCCCCTCGGAGCCAAAGTGGAAGAGTATCCATTTGCATCCCCTGGGGTGATTGGCAGATCAAGACCAATTAGTTCAGTGTTACACTGTTACTAGCGTGCAATAAAAATACCATCTTTCATCTTTGTTACAGGAGTGAAGGACCAATCACTTTGATCAAACCTTTTTCTTCCCTCTGTTATTACGACACGCCCTGTCTGGATGGGTTTAAGTAGGCAAGAGAGGTGAGATAGAAGTGGAGAGAGAGAGTTAACCGTCTTGTCTGTGCCCTCGCAGATACCTGTCCCAGGATCTAAGCAGGGGAAAGTTTGAACCCTCCGAGCAAATGCATTCACAACACAACAGGAAATGTCACGGACAGTTCAACAGGTCTTTTTTCAGAGATGAACTGAATAATCTGCCTCAGGGTAGCCTAGTCTGCTCAGCCGCAAGTGAGCTAATCTATCACCTTTGTGCACAACATATCCAAACATGGCCCGATCCATCACCCAGGACAGATAAACCATTGATCAAATCAACAGTAGGTCCTTAAACATACAGTATGTAATTTCTGCCAAATCAAAATAGGACAAAATGATGACGTGAAGTCGTGTGAGATCATGGGAATTGTTTTCTTCATTATTAAACAACCACCATCTAATTAAAATCTGTCTGACGTGAAATCATGTTCACAGACTAGGTAATATAATAAGGTTTTATTCACGTTACATTTAGTCACGCTCAACTTCCTTTCCTAACTCTCTGACGTATCTGACATATTCCATGTTTAGCTGGAAGTTATAGCAACTAGAGGAAAGCAAGGAAACTTGCCATACTGGAATAAAATTACAGATTTGTCTCGTTGTTTGTTGGAAAATTTTGGGATAATGAAAGTAAACTACTCCACAAAATATATGACATAGGTCTAGCGTTTTTACACATTTTAATGCAGAAATGTTACATATTATAGCTTTAATAGCAGTGAAAAATAGCAGGTCTAACTACAAAGCAGAACAATATCATCACTTGTTTAGGGCTGTAGAGGAAAATGGTGAGAATTTCAACCGCAGTATCTTCAATGACATCATTCCAAACTGAAGTTAAATATATCCTTCTCCTTCTGCTGGCAGCATCAAGTAAAAGACTGAGTTACAGCGAGGCAGAGATGCTGAGTGAGGCTTCTGGCAGCCAGGAAGGCCCAGAGTAATTCAACGTATCCTCTCCAACCTTCACCAGTCGAAAAATTACGTCATCCACACATATGCTAAACACCATGCTGAGACAACAGAGGCACTGGCAAGGTCATTGTGCCGCATAGCATCTGGACAGGCGCTCTGTTGCTCTACTATCAGCAAATCAGGGTCTTGAGAGGGCAGTGTGGACAAGTGTGGATGCCACATTGCCTGTGCTGCAGTATATTTGTGTACTCCGGTTACTAGATTGTACGTTTACAATATCTTCTAAGCTAATAACCAGTTGAAATCAGAAAAACAATGATTGTTTAATTAGGTACAATTTGTAGAAATTATGTGGAAGCCCGTTATTGCAATTTTGGGCTTAAAACATAACTTTTTATGTCTGTCCTATAACTTTTGTTCACTTAAGCCTAAGCAGTAAAACATAGGTGCAATATTGTTAAAGGAAATTGTAGAAATTGTTTCTCGTAAGTGTTAAAAGCTTATCTAATATTTCACATATCCATCATTGTGTTCTTTGGACAAGGAACACATACTCACTTGTCTAATCATTTAGAACCAGAACTTGTCTGATCTGCAAGATTTTAAATATCAACAATGTCATTACAAATGGGCAATTACATGCAGAGGGAGGACAACAAAAGGACCAGATGTGTGAATAAACATTGACGCATCAACTCATGTGGCTCAACAGTCCACATCTACAAACACAACCTGAGTAAGAGGATAATCTGTTAGAGGAGCTGGATGCAGAGCACAGGTGAAGCAAGAAGACAACATTGCTCGCCTCTGGAGTGTGTCCTGTGAACTGTTGCTGAACTGCCGTCTGCTCAGCGCTCTCGGCAGATCAAAGGAACGCCATTCCAGCCAGAGAGTGTGCATGTACATACAGTATGTGCATAAAAACATTCACGTCAACATCCTTTGCCGCTAACTCCCACCTTTTTAACGGGCGAACGTGGATTGCAGTTTGGCCTCTGTGCACACATTAAGATGTTGACCACAGTTTTCTTTTGCCTCACAGAGACTTGTAAAGATCAAACAGTGTTGGAGATGATAAGGAACAGATTACAATTATTCAGTTACTTCAAAGCAGGGCAGTTTGGAATGAGCCCTAAGGAACCATACGCATTGGTGGCAGTGTATGGCGGTGGCCGGTATAGCATTCAAAAACATGTGTTATCAGTGAGCGATCTACTTTACCTCCCTGGTTTGAAAGGATGCCTATCCTCTTCATTTACTCGCATCTGTACACTTGGTTGCGTGCTTGAGTTAAAATTAAAAGTCCAAGTTCAGAAGTTTTGGAACTTGGCCCAAATACTTCCTGCTTTTTGAGGTTATTCAACGTCAAACAAGGAATTTGGGAACACAGAAGGCTGAAACGTGAAAAGGAAATGCAGGCTAAAAACAAATAACACCGTCACCATCCTTAAACTCTTTAAACTCTGCCTTTGTGCGAGTCCAGAGAACAGCACAAGGCTTCTGGTCTCCTTTCAGAAGTCACTGAAAAGTCACTTTAATGTCCACAGGACCAAGCCACAAGTTGTTGTAAAATATTTCATTTCCATCCTATTACCGAGGCTACCATTCTAGGCCTGACATTAAATGAGGCAATCATTTCTTCTGCGGTGACAGTGGCAGTGGAGTGTCTTAAATGGATCCTTAAAAACTTCCTAAACATAAAATATGGTGGCTGCTTTGCCCTTTAGCAGAAAGTTATGAGTGTAAGACAGTGGTGGGGAAAGGCTAGTGTAGTGTGTGGATTTTTTGCCACTGTGTGTGTGTGTGTGTCTGGCTGAATTTTCAATGCTAATTGATTCCAGTGTGGCGCGCTCCATCACACCCAATAGGGCAGACCACCCCTCCCCTCCCCTATAATGTGCCAACACGTCTCCCACAGACATACCGTTTAATCTCCTCTGAAGGGCTTCCTCCTGCAAATGGATGCAGTAAATCTGCTCATCCAGGTCCTCCAGGATCTGAAGGGGAGGGAGTAGAGGAGGAAGAGATGAAATGGGTTATAATTAGGCCCAAAGTGGGACTGGAGAGATGGCAGATGGGAGGATGAGTTGGTGATGTATTTGTAGTCCTCTGTCGTGCATGTCAATGGTCGACCGAGACACACATCTTTTAGAACGGAGGAGCAAAGTGGCTTCAAGTCTGAGAGGAACTGTTCAAGTTCAACTCGGTCTTTCAGAGAAAACTTCTAGTTTTACATTTCCCCTGACCAAACCATTTACTACATTTTACCAATTAACACCCATGAATATTGTTTACTTACTGTTGGCTTTACTAGTAACTGGCCCATGACGGTGAACATCCTGGACAATCCCACGGGAGTGCACACTTCATGAGACAGAAAACGGCACGATCAGCTTGATTGTTAACCATAATAAGGAGAACTAATTTAAATTGATGGTACTTAAACACAACATCAGCCACGTTATTTTGTTTTTTTAGTGTGTACGAAAGAAAATGAAATGGCTTACTTAATAAAAGCAGTCCTCCCATCAGAGATATGCAGGAGTAAAGGTATGGTAGGTAAAATTCCCAAAGATCTACAGAAATAAATACATGAAATTTAATAAAATATAGACTTAAAAAGAAATAGTTCATCATTTTGGAAAATATACAATAAATAGTTCCAGCAGGCAACTCCTAGTAAAACCCGACTTTGTATTTTATATTTTGATTTGAGAAGGGTTTAAACAAATGAGATATAATGTG
>NW_023339650.1:13762267-13783138 GCF_004916995.1 Morone saxatilis
ATGCTAAGCTAAGCTAATCAACTCTTGGCTCGGCTTCATAGATGCAGACATGCAAGTGGTACCTATCCTCTCCTCTAACTCTGCCAGAAGCCAAAAAAGTGCATTTCCCAAATTGTCAAACTATTCCTTATAAAAACAACAAGGGATTTACAAACACAAATGACACAGAATCCTTTAAGGACATACCGTAGAGTGACTCCATACTGGCTGCATCATTATCAATGAGCGCTGATGCCACCCACACGATGCCCAGAATGAGCAAAGCCAGCAGGAAGAGCATCACAAAGGTCTCAAGAATACGTGCCCTAATGCCCTGAGAGATAAAATGCACAGAAAAGAAAGAAATCTAATTAGATATGGCTAATACAGTTTGAATCAATATCATTATACACATAAGTATTTTATTTCAAAACACATTAATCAAACTGATGTTCATTGCACTGAGCTGGGAGGTGGTATTTCCTACATCGCACATACATTTTTTTTTTTTAAACACACAAGATTGATTTTACAAGACATCTCCCTCCTCCTCAATCCTGCTTCACTCATATTAAACACCATCATTTCCATTCACAGCACACAAACATGACATAAACGCTCCCACAGATTCCTCTGTAAAACAGCTCTTTTATACACACATATTGTGGTCTATAAAGTGGGTCTAACAGGGGCTGGTGGTGGCAGAAGTGAAATTAAAAGGGGGGGGGGGGGGGGGGGGGTGCTGTAAGGAGCATGAAGCCTGGCTGGGTCAGCTACTGTCTGCGATCAAGAGCAGGCCTCCCATCTGGGGCCGATTAGGAGCTCCCTTAGCACCACGGTCGTGTCCCGGGCTGCACAGACGAGAGGGTTTTGGGGTAATTTGGGTTTTCCGGGTCACAAACTGCTGAGTGGTTAATAAAGTCCTCCTCTACCTGTTCACACAGTTTCCATTTCCCCCCCTGCTGGTGAGCCGAGCTGTCTAGCACTGTAAGATAGATAGGCGTTCTCATACACATGTCAGGTAGGCTACCAGGCGCAGGATAACAAGGGCTCTCTGCTTTTGGAGTGCTGCTTAAATTGGGTACATATGAGCAATTTGTTACCAGCTAACATAATGGCTGTGCGGTTGCTGTTCAGTATTTGCCAACAGGTACATGAAGGGGGTCTCTCTTTGAAAGTTCCCCCTGTTAATCATGTCCCTTTATAGAATGGAAATGGTTTCAATTCTGCAGATTAAATCAGACAAGGCTTAGTTTTTTTTAGTTTCCAAACACAGTTCATGATTGTCATCCAGACCACCTGTCCTTTAGCATTTGCATCACAATTTGCATTACGGCTGTCATCTCTCCTATGCAACCTAAAATATGGTCCACTCTACACTATATATATATATTTTAAAGGCACTTTTCTTGCATGTTGTGAAACATATTTGGTAAATGTAATGTGTACACATTATCATGGACGCATTCAGTCAATACTTTGGATAGTGACATTATGATTTAAGCTTATTCTCTCATTGTCGTGGCAAAAAATCCCAGTAGCATCCTTTCGCAATTACTGAGCAATCACTTGCCTCTCGCCTTCTCTTACGGTGATATTCTGGAAAAGATTCAGTGGGTGAGTGCAGAATTTTCTAGCACAACGGGGAGGAAAGTGGGCAGAGTCTGGAGTGCCACAGTGTGGCCACAGTGGACACTGCAGCCACTCGACAGGTAATGTAAGACGTGGGCCTTATAGAGTCAACGTAAAACAAACCTAAAATAATCTTGTGAAATATTACAAATAAACACATAAAATTAATACATACACCACAGTGAGAACATATCTTAAGGGAGCTATATGTGCACATCTGCTATGCAAGATATGCACATGTTATGCAATTACCCAACAATAAATTCGCCACTCAATGCAGATCAATACACTAAAAATATAGCCACAAATCCGACATGGACATTAAATTCTGCTGACTGCCTCATGCTCTTTTGCACACACTCGCACACGCTGAGTGAGTTCACTAGATGGATGCTGCAATCAAGCATCTCACAGCCCAGCTCAACTGGGCAGTGGGAAAAACACTCAACACTGCCGAAATAAAAAAAAAGGGGGGAGAAAGGAAGAGATGGAGAGCGATAGAGAGAAATAAAGAGAGAGAACAACAGAGAGAGAGAGGGAGACTGTTAGAAGAGAGGAGTCAGCGTCTGAGCGCATCTCATTCCCTGGAGGTAAGAGAGGTGAGAGAGGAATGCTTTCAGGGACTTCAGCCACGTCCCACACGCGCTCTCTTAAGGATGCATCAGGACAAGAAGAAGCCGTAGGCAGGACGTGCGTCCGCTCAAGCGCACCAGTCCACCTTAACAAGCTGCCCATGCCATGCTGAAGGTGTATTCCCTTTAGATAGGTCTCTCAATCATTTATAAGACTCAAATCATTACCCATTCAGATCATTTAGGGCAAAGGCAATGCTTGTCACCTCCCTTACTATCATCCTTGGTTCCTGCCTCGCTGGAAGAACAATCCACTGTGTCAGACATAATAAGACTGTGCAGGAGATGGAGGACACTGAACTGCGAGCCCAGATTGGTTTCACTGATCCATCCATATGCATGACATTGCACACTGAAAGTTATATCACCTATTCTTCCAAGGGCAAAACTAAGTCCTTTGTTCCTCATCACAAAGGTAAGGAAGGGCAAATTTGCACAACAAATACTGTACAAAAATAGGAAAGTCCAACTAAGCTATCATCATTGATCAAAGATACAACTGTCAACTGGTGAAGGAAGGGAGGAAAAAAAAGACCTGCGCCTTGGCATCCAGAGCGCCCGCTGAAAGTTTCTATTCTTGCCATTCTAAATGTGTAACTACCTCTAAATATAGCAGCTCTGAAATATTCAGCATCCCCTGATCCTCACACCGACCGAGGGGCTGGTTAACTGCAGCTATGCTCGAACAAGACTGGAGAGACTTCCAAGAAATGCATGTAGTGGCCAGAGAGGAAAGTAACCGCTTCATATGCAGTACCAAACACACATGCATGAATTCACACACAAACAGACCCACACACACGAGCAGCCAAGTAAATCAACCTCCAAATCCACCCAATTACGCAAAGCCGCAGAGGGCCTGGAAACAGTTCACAAGCTTTTTCGCCTAGCTTGTGCTGCAGAAAAACTAAAGCACAATCTGCCACTGTCTTTGATGTAGTGCTTCGGCTGATGAATCCAGCAGAGAGTTCACCTCTGGAAGTTGCATGCCACTGTGCAATGGTGGACAAGTGGGAGAGAGAGTGAGAGATGATACTTGGGAAGGTGCAGGGCTGTGTTGGATGTTGGGGGGGGGGAAGAAATCAGACAAAGAAAGAGAGTTAGGTGGCGCAGGAGCTTCCTAGTTGCCGCCATCAATCCTTAGCAAGTCAGCAGGCGGTGGCAGAGATCATCCCGCAGACCATCCTTCTGCTCACTGTCAGGGGCGTGTGGAACAAGGGCCAAGAGTGTAATAAGTGAGGTAGGGGGGGCAGGGTCCTTTTTTTTTCTGCTCCCCAGCAAAAGGACAGCCCTCTTTGCTAAAGACATGCCAGATGCCCAAGGACCTTATTAGTGTATCCTTCAACCAGTCGGCCACAGCGCAATGACCGTGTCAAAGACAGAAAGCAGAGGAGAGGGACACTCCCCTGTAAAGCTGCACAATGAACTTCTAAAGACTCTTAATAAGACTTCTTAATAAAGCACCAATGACACGAGAGCATGGAAAATGATCAGCATCACATCGTATTGTTCAAACCAAGGGGAGAGGGGTGTTTGGCAAGAAAAAGAAAACATTGTCGTGAAAGTTGAGTACGCTGGTTTTTGGGATGTGAATTAAAACTCTGGTTTTCCCTGCTGGTCTCATGACTGATTCACCAGTTGAGACAGAAAAGAGAAAAGAAGAATTTAAATGAAGGAAGCAGCTTCAGTACTTTGTGATGTTTGCCAAGTTTTATTTGACATCCTACAGTGACGACAGCTTGTTCTGATTACAGAAAGGTGTCAGACTGATAAGTCTTCAAAGAATAAATGACTGTATCCTGGGTTTATCGTCAAGCAAAGGTTAGGACCAAGTGCACATAGTAGCCAATCCACATAATACTCTGCCTTACTTAAAGTTATGTAAATGAGTTGTAGTAATTCAGCGTATGAGAGACAACATCTTTCATTTAAAATCAGGAAAAACAGCAAAAAATCTGGTACAGAACCAGTTAAGCTTCAGAAGTTATCACTTAGTTTAGAAAAACTGAGTCACGAGAGGAGGGGAAAAAAAATCCTGAGCAACTCGCTTGTTCTTTTTTAAATTCCCAGCTCGAACTAATATGTTGCCATGGTAACGAACATTGTAACAGGCAGCTTTAGGGAGACATTGTGACCTTAAAGGAAGGTATGTAAACACCACTTTATATTCTCCGGCTGGCCCTGCCCGAAAGAAGGCCTGGGAAAAATGTCTGCATGTGCAGGAGATTTGAAATAAATATCCAGGCCCCCATTGTGGAGCTCCAACAAAGAGGAGTATCTTAGTAACACCACGCGGGTTTGCTCGGCGAGACGTTTTCTCCCCCCCACCTCCCCCTCCTCTCCACAATAAACACACTTCTCATCATTGGCGGGTTAGGGCTTAGGATGAGATTGATGAGGAGTTTCTTTAACTACCAGATGAAACCTGTTGGCCCTTTGCTGGGTCAGTCAGGGGGTCAGACTCGTTCCAACTCGTTTCAGGATCAAACACATTTCAATACTGTGGGTAAGACCAAAAGACTATTCACTGCAATGCATACTTTCCACAATTGATGCAAAAACCTACATCTAGAAAACCCCTAAAACATAAAACTGATTCTGCACATTTTTCATCATGCTAAATTTTCAATAATTGTTAGTAACTCAACTATTACTGCGGCATCAAATGCATATTTTTTAGCCAGAATAAAGATCTGAAAATAAGATTAGACTACACAAGAAATAGACCAGAAAGTTGCAGTTGTCAAAACTTTTTTTTTTAACCTGGACCTAACTGTTTTTGAGTAAATATAGCTTTAAGATATGATATTCATCATGTATCACTATTAAGCCAACTTAAGTCCCCTTGATATAAATAGAAGTCTGAACAAAGGCTGGTGCTGATGTCTTCACAGTCTTTGTCAGAAAGCACTGATCATCTCAATAAGGATGACAGGGATGGCTCTCATCATTATAATGCCATCTACTGGTGGTGTAGAGACAACTATAACAGATAAGTGAAAGAAATGCTATATTGGGCTTCATAAAGCCACAATAAAGAGATTTTTATCTTTCCCAATGCACTCAAACGTCAAATCAATATATGGTACTTAACTTTAGAACATTACTTTCTATGCAAGATGCAATTACACAAATACAGCACGGTATAGAGGTTTTTAAAACTGACCTACTCAACAACCTTTAGTGGCCTCAGTGATGTAGCTCTTATGCAAAGATTTGAGAACACAGCAGTAAAGTGGGAGACATTTTACAGCAGCAAATAAAGCTAGATCATAACATCTGACATCAAGACCCTAAGTCGCTCCGATTCATCCACAATTTGGACAATTTGTTAAACTATTAATCACTCAGGTGACAGAGCCTCTGAAGAGCTGAACAGTTAACATAAAAAAAAAAAAACATCCACATTTCCATCTTTATTCTGGTGGCGTCTTTTAGTACATCGTCAAAAGTAAACACAGCCACATGAAAAGGCTGACTTACAGCGTTAGTAGTGAAATTCATCATTCACTTCATTTCCGCAGTCAAAAGGACCTCGCAGTGCCATAACATTAGCCCAGGAGGTTAAAATGCCACATAAAACCTTATGACATTGTGGTCTAATGCTGTTATTGGGGAAAGGGATAATATCACATTATAAAAACTCAGATCTGTGTTTAACATTCCTCTTGCTGTCGGCTGCGTGATCGACTCTGCAGGCATCTCAGTTTCTTTTTTTCTTTTTTTTAGGCGAAACAGGAGTGTCACCTCCACCCCTTCCATAGCAAACACACAATATATACCTGGAAGTGCAGCTCAACATTAAACAGTGCTTCCTCTAAGCAAATTTATGGAAGATCAGTAGCAAGAAACAGTCTTGCTGAAATGAAAAAGAACAAAAAAGAGAAAACGTGAAAGAGGCCCTCATCCTGCTTCCTACACATCAGGGGCTGCCCTCTACCGAAGAAATCCAACCGAAACAAATTAGTGGGCTGAGGAAGAAAAGAACTGGCTATACACTACAGTACAGACTAATTTTTATGTGCTTTTGCCAGGAGGGACATAAACCAGAGAGGTTTCAAACTGTGACACAGGATAGAGGTGTATTAAAAGTAAATCTTTCCCCCTCCATTTTGCGAGGCTCTATTGTGCTGTCATGTTGCTGCGACTTTATGGACTTTTGGAACACGAGCCCCCAGCCTCTTTTTTTTGGGGGTAATCAATTAAACGAGGAAGTTCGCTGAGCCTTACAACTCGATTATTAGCCTGTCCTTTTGAAGTTTTATTTTAGGGGGCTGGGGAGGGGGTGACAAGGAATCAGGCTTTAAATCAGTGGGGCCGATGCAGCAGTGTTGAAGCGTTTGCAGCCTATGGCCTTATTGGAAGGGTTTGTCAGGATGTGGCGCTGGGCGAAGTCCAGATTCAGACTTTCATGGTTAATGAGCTTTCCGTGGTGGCAGTTACAGTCAGTGGCGTGAGTCAGGGAGAGGGCAAGGACTAGGCACCTGCTGCTGCTGCTGCTGCTGCTTTGGCTGTTAAAGAGGGAACCCCTCGCATGGATAGCAAAGCATACAAATGCATCAACACTAAAGAAAAGATAAACAGGGTGGCACATTCTGACACAAGTTTTGTCAGACCTTTAAACATCATAGATTGTCTCGTTTTTATGTAGATTGTCTACTTTTAATAAATCACCGAGTATCAGTATCATAAAAACTGGGTGAATTTCCTGATTTTTTGGTAATTATTACTGTTCCAGACTTTAAAACTTCCATTTCAATTTCTAATAAAATGTTTTGTTTTTGATGATAGTTTGTAACCTTGGGTAACACACAAACAAAATAAAGAAAAAGGAAAATGACGCATATTAATAAATTCTACGACAAACATTTAAGGCAGTGTACCTTTTTCGATCCAGCGAATCCTTCAGACTCCAGGAAGAAATAGGCAAAGGGCATCAGGACAAAGAGGCAAAGGTTGGAGAACAGTGACACCAGGTTCCACAGACCTGCAGAAATCATACATATGAGAGTGGATATTGTATGCAAACACTATATATCACAAATCAACAGTGAGTCCAGTTTTTTTAATGTGAAAAAGTGACACATCTTTGTAAGGCTTAGTCTTGTTCCATGAACAGGTTTTTCTTCAGAATTTTGAGTTCTTTCCCCTGAATATTAGTTGTGAGGCGGGATGCCAACCCAGGGTTTTATCTGGCAAGTGTCTTCAAGTGAAGTCTAAATCATGGACTCTAATGCCCCCTGGTGGCTTTTGCAGCAACCAACAGCCTTATCATCAGAGTTGGTGGTTAACACTGACTCGGTCTGCATGACTGACTGTGACATACACATGTAAATTGATCTGATATGTAGTGATATGGCAGATGAAATAGAAAACACTTTTAAATCTCACAAGCTTGGGCTGTAAATCAAGGAAAAGAAATTTTCTTATTCGATCTACCAGCCACTACTGCTGGTGGTTACACATTTATGATTAACACAAACCTGTAGTCAAATAATAATCCTTTAACAAAAGCAGTTTTCAATGGGGATGCACAATGTGGATTTTTTTTTTCAGCTGATACGTTAACTGATGGTACGTTAACCGAGGAAGATCAGAACCTTTAGTTTTAACACACCCGAGGGTAAGAAAGGCTGAGATGTAGTGAGCAAAGATGGATGATTTAATGTTTCATAGCTCTGTTATAATTAAATCTAACTGACAATTGTCAACAACAACGAAGAACAGTTCTGACTCTTCAAATTTATTTTTTCTAGTTCATTAAAAAACTTAAACATACTTTGGCTTTCATAGAACAAAAAGTACATCAAACTTTTTATAGAGGAATTCCAAATAAATTATTATTTATATCAACCAATAATTTACTGGCAAGAACTTAATTATCCTGATAATTTATAACAACATACATTTCCCCATTATTGACTGAAAATGTATCTGTCCCAATAATTATTGTGCATCTCTAGTTTTCAACAATCAAAGTAAACAGTGTGTCAGTATTTATAAAAAGTAGAATTTTTAGAAGAATTAGTACTAAGAGTTTAGTAGTAACCACTATGTGCCAGTTTTTGTGTTGTTGTTTTTAATAATGTGGTGGCACAACAACTTAGGAAAAACTTCTTACCGAAACATTTTGGAAAATAATTTGTATACATTTCATTTCAATCAAGTATTTATTAAGGATTGAATGCTGTTTTTTTTTGTTTTTTTTTTAAATATAACTCAACAATAATATTTCTTGAAGAATCACATTTTAACTTGAAGAAAACTAATTTTAGAACATAAACAGTTATTGGTAGTGAATTAAATAGTTTTGGACACCACTGTATCATATAATGTAATTTTAGCTGTTTAATTCAGATGAATCTCTGCACCAGGTCTGAGTTATACAGCATACATACAAAAATACAACAGTTTCTCAAACAAGCATTCACAATGCAAATTTATTGATTCTGACATTAATGTAAAAAGTTAATTAGGATTCTAATCAATGTCACTCAAGATATGTTAGAAGATAATTTCTTTGAAGAGCAGAGAACTAGTTAATCAAACAAAAAGACACATGAACTGTGTGATCTACTGACCGTGAATGAGGGAGCCATTGAGCCACTGAATGTAATAGTTTTTGGGGAAGGAGAGGAGGATCTCGTTACTAATGATTGAGAAAGGCAGCAGGAAGACGGCACCACCCGACACTGCCAGGGTGAAGGTGCACAAGTATAATCTGCAAATGGAATCAATCACACACACAGACAAAAACACAGACACACAAGTGTTAGGACAAGTTGAGAAGAGTAATAACACATTTTTTTCTTTTTTTAACTCAGATTATATGTTACAAACAACTGCTTGGTTGCTTGAGGATTCATTTTGGATCCCTTGTTATATTATAAAAGAATCGCTTGTGTCAAGAATGACTAAAAACAGCAAGTGAGGAATTAACTTATTTAGTGAAAGTGACCACTTGACAATCTATTACCCTTCTACTCCTCAGTTTCATTCGATCCATGCCCTAGTCCTAGGACAAAAGACATCAGGACTGGCTATGTTTCTGCAGCCTTTTACATTTTTAGAGGCTGCAGGTCTCAAGATTGGACCCAGGGGAGTGACCATCTGCTCAGTGGTCCTCAGCAGGGAACCACAAAGTCCCCACTTCACCATATCACTAAAGGAGCTCATTACCTGAAATGCTTTCCATTATGTATGCTGGACCCTTAGGTACCATCTTGCTCAGCTGGACCTAAACATGCAGGAGGCATGTGGCCACAACAAGCACCCTTGTGTGTTATGTGTACAGTAATTCTAAACTGAGGGATACGCGACACTCGCCACCTCAGTTCTAGCTAATGACACAATGTGTAATACATACAGCGTAGTGGTAGCAAGTGAATTAGTGCAGTGCTTTTATGTTATTAGTTATTAGTAATCAGGCTTTAAACTAATGATTATTTTCATTATTGATTCACTTAATTATTTTCTAGATTAATCGATTAACTGTTCGGTCTATGGGATGGGAGAAAACTGATGTCTTCTGTTGCCTAACCAACTCTCAAAAACCCAAAGATATTCACCTCACTATGATATAAAACACAGAAAAGCAGAAAAGGCCTCACAATCCAAAAGCTGGCACCAGAGAGCACGACTTAAATAATAATAGATTATAAAAATAGCTACAGATCATTTTTTGATAAGTACTAATTGTTTCAGCTGTATTGTATTTTATCACTTTTCTTTCCTTAAATAGTTGACTTACTTTCTTTTCTTATATTTGCTACACTTTGTCCATTCCAATAACAAAAAGCT
Source organism: Morone saxatilis (assembly GCF_004916995.1). Lineage (NCBI taxonomy): Eukaryota > Metazoa > Chordata > Actinopteri > Moronidae > Morone > Morone saxatilis. The sequence goes on from NW_023339650.1 coordinate 13,772,311, forward strand.
TCGATTACTAATTCCTAATAAACAAAATAAATAACTAGTCGCTCTTAGGGGTTACTTCACTAAACGAGGCTTGCCACAATTTCTGAAAGACATTTTTCCTAAAAAATAAAGATGAATTAACTGAATCAGCTTTACTCACGATATTCTATTGACAACAGCATCTTCATCCTCATGGTCATCTATAAAGGAAACCAAACCACTTCAGTCACAAGGTGGTCCGAGTGTGAGCTTCTCAGCTGTATTCCACATTTCATACATCACATCTTACTTCAACCAGTACTTAACACACAGCATTGGCTAACAAACAAACAAATATCTAATATCTTCCCACCCATATCTGCAGATACTGACATGCATCATTGTAAGAGTGTTAGTGCAAATGAAGGAGCAAAACAGCTTTAGTATCTGAGATGTGATACTTTTATTCCACAGTTATATGAGTTGATCTATTCCCTGAAAAAACATTTTATTAAATTTCATAACAGAAATTGTGAAAATGTGAAAAAATAGTATGTAAGAAATTAGAGCAGGACCTAATAATCATCAAACATGTAAGGCAGTGAATAGTATGCTCAATATACTGCACTAAATATAATAATAAATATAATAAATAAATGTAATGGCACTTTATATTTTACTCTTCCTTTGTACTGTAAGTGAGAGGATGAGGCTACCAAACCACAAGTGTAAAGAAAAGAGCAGCCTAGATTTATACTGTACAAAACTCCAGAAGGGATTTCTGGTGCAAAGTGGTCTACTTTTGAAATGAGACAAGGGAAGCCTAGGTGACCTGGACATCCTAAATTTGTCCTGGGAAAATGGGATGCAGTTCATAATGTCTGCCTGGGCCCGTCATCTCTCTTTTCTCCTCTATAACTCGGTCAGATTTTTGTCTTCAGTCATGTCTGCCTGCCGCGGCTCAACTGCTGCGTCAGAGACGTTACAGAAAAACAAAACATATCCGTCCTGTTAAAGAGCCCACTGGAATTCTTCATTGTTTGCATATCATTTGACAGGACAGGATATACTACTAACCTGTCTTTGTTACTGGAAGGTTACTTATGAGCAATTGTACTCCTTTGGCCACAGCCCTAAAAACAATTTGGGGCGGATTCAGTTTACACTGTGCTGACTGAGGCAGATTACTCTACAGGCATGGGTGTGGTCTCTCACGCATACACCTAAAGCCTTCTTGGCCCTGACTTTCTTTCGGTCTAAACACAATGAAGGGCTCTGTCTGTGAGCAAACACAGCATAACCAAGACAGACTGACTAACTTCTACAATGTTTGCTGTGAAAATGGGTCCACCGTGGACACATTTCTGCTGTGTAAGTGTTACAGATCCTTTAAGACCGGTCATGGTTTCACGGAGGTGCGTGCTGATCTCCGTTCCCACGGCGTGCGCATTCACACGGGACAGAAACACTTACCGCTCTTCCTCTTGTATCTGGTTATGATGCAGTAGGACACAATGTAGAGGACTGCAAACAGGAGAAAGCAAATCTGAAACGACAACATAACAATCTTAGTCGAGGATTCACTATTATTGTATATTAATCAACAACAGGCTGATTTGATCAGTAATCCATGGCATTGTTTGTATATATAATGTATTGATGCTACAGTACAGACAGCCTAACAAATTGTAAACGTAATTTTTTTTGTTTTTAGGGTCACAGCTAACAATTATCTTTATTATCAATGAATCTACCCATTATATGTTAAACAGTGAATCATTTGGAACACAATTGAATTGAACACAATGCCAGCGCTCAGCTAAAAATGCCCATCACCAGTTTCCAGAGCCCAAAATATCTTGTTTTGTTAAAACAATGGTCCAAACGCAAAAGAAATTCACATTTGAGAAGGTGAAACAAGCCATTTTTTTCAATTTTTGCACAAAAAATTAACTAAACAATTACCTGAATAGCGAAATAGTTAAAATAGGAAATGACCTAAACAAATAATCAACTAATCTTTTCAGCTCTAACAGTTTTAACTATAATAGTGGATAATCTGAGGGTTTCAGTCAATTTCGTCCCATGCTCTAAAACTGTGGAATATAATACTAGACCACTATAAAAATGTCCACAAATAACTGCACATTTAGGCCTGTTAAAGTGTGCAAAATAAGGAAAATAAAACAACCCTTGCCCCATTATAACACAAACCATTAGCTACCAAGCAGCAGAGTTCAGCACGGCCCCGATATTTGATCACAAAGAACAAAATGAGAAACGCCTCATTGTTTTCCAACATCTGACAATACTAATTAGGCCAGTATGTGTAGAGTGGTCCAGAAATGACCAACGCATGTAATTTATCGGGTAACCACGGCCTTAAAACAAGCTGGATGATCTTACAGAAAGATCACGTTTCACATTCCCCCCGTCTACTATGACAGTGACCAGGGCAACTAATGTTAGAAGCTCCCACTTCAGCACTTTTCACCCTGTCAACATTGCACAACTCATCATGGCCAAGCTGGGATTATGAGATGACTCAGCCAGACAGCGGACGGGCCGTGCATTGCAGACAGTCAAAACTGACATATAAAGAAATGCCACGGTCAATCCGGGAGGTACGCGGTGTTATACGACAGCTGCGGCAAAAACTGTTTCTCTTATCCCCTGCAGTCCCCTTCCTAATGAATGACAGCTGATGTATTTACAAGCTACCAAACTCTCTGTGGTGACAGAAAGTAAAACCGTGTTCACAAAGGGGCAAACCCAGAATAACACAGGATCAGGTGCACGGAGCTGATAAACTGGTTCAAAGATACAACAGTTTGGGACGAGATAACGACAAGTAACACAAGTAGACCAGACAACGCCACTGGCGAAGTTATCGCTCTGTTTTCCCTCGTTTACGCGGAGTAACACTGTACGCGATGGAAAAGGAGCGGGTAATAACAAGTCAGGCTTCTCACAAGCAAGTTGCAAGCATCCCCGACCAACTTGGGAACAGTATTTCACACCTTTATGATATATGAACTCAAGCTGGAGGTGAGGGGGCAGTAATTACATTTTAACTGAGAGACGATCGTGCAATTCCTGCAAGTAGATCAGCATGTTTTCATCCGCTGTAGTAACACCACTTTTAGCTGGTCATGAGTTTATGAGTAACCCGATTAACGGACGTAGATGTCTTCTTAAGCAAGCCAAGTACCTTGTCATGGACGTCGTTAGCTGGGTTTATGAAAGGTTTTTAAGTGTGTGCATTAGCATGGAAGAGACCGTGGATAGGATGTTGGAAAGTACAGATTATATTGGTTTTTTAATGGTAATAATAATAAAATAGTAGTTGTTCAGGTTGCAATCACTTCAACACAGCGCAGCTCTGTTTACAAAAGTCTGTGAAAGCTTGATAATGATTTTAGAGTCTCACTGGAGGTGGTAGTGGAAAATGAAATTACTGACCAAACCTCATGACTGCCCACAGTAACCTGGTTTTCTTCCATAATTCTTTACAGTAGGAGGCTATTTCCCACACTTCACGTCTAACCAGCGCGTGTCATGTTTATGGACCTGAAACAGACACTGGACTAACCTTGGCTGCAGAATAAGCACGCAACGATAAATATAATTTAAGGCACGTAGAAATGAATCCATAAGTTGCCTCACCGTTGACATTAAGGTTAAATGATGATTAGAGCATAATGTAAAGGGATCTTAGGCACAGCATGTTGATATGGGAAACTGAGAAGAGGCTTAGGACGACATGTGCAAGCTAAAGCTGAGATATTAAGCTCGCCTGCTGGTGAGACATTTGATAGTTTTTATATTTAAGAGGCGTCGATCACGAACACTTAAGAACTCAGACAAAGTGTCCCCCTCTTGAACTCGCTCACTTAAGGTTTTTTTTTTTACACCAAAACAACAACTATTTTCATGGCACCAACAGTGGGTAGTTCTGTGATTTATTTCGTCATCACGGTCAGAAGTAAAGCGTGGAAATATCTGTCAGACGAGAACGTTAACTCCTTACAAATATTACTCTGCTGTGTCTTATCTCCTGTCCAACGCTCAAAAAAGAAATAAGGGTGCCTTCTCTCAAGTTTTATAATCATCTAACCAGAAAATCATCAGAAATTAAGGACATTTCTACTAAAAAGCCAACAATAAAACATTCAAGACTTTGTTTGTATTCACTAAATAATGAACAAACCCTTAAACCTTTCTAATTCTAATGAATTATAACCTAGATATACAGATATGTGACTTTTGGTTAAACCCTGCTTCACATAAGATCCACTATTATAGTTGTTTATCATGAGAATATGATATTAAATTAGGTCTGCACCATTAATATATCACATTACAAGCTGTTTTTAAAAAGAAATCAGATAAATAAGACACACAAAATAAAGATTTCATCACGCTGAACAAACAATTAGTGAGACGTCCCAGTCCTCAGTGAAGAGGAGCACTGGATTAGTGAGGACAGGGACACTGTGTCCATGCCCCAGTTAAAGATATCACAGTAACAAACCCGCATATTGATCACAAATCTGTTCCAATATCACCAATAAACACACTTTACACTGCTGCAGTCAACTAGTTAACGCCAGCTAACGCGAGCTCACTTTAAATGAGTGTCTTTAATTCAAACAACACCCGAGCAACAACACCACCAATAAATCCAGGCGACAAATTTAAAAAGGTTGCTCCCACAAAAAACCCAAACTCCTGTTTTGAAGCTGAATTAAAAAAAAAAAAAAGCCAAACTGACAGTTGGAGCTAACGTTAGCAGCCGTTGGCAGCCGTTAGCAGCCGTTGACGCCTCTGTGCGGTAGAGGACGTTGTTAGCCTGCTAGCCTCGTTACTCACGATGTACTCTCGGACTTGGCTGTGGAAGTTCTGCTCTCTGATAGTAACGTCGTCTTCTTCCATTCTTCATATTGCAAATGCGAAAATAAATAAAAGCCACAGACTCACTACATGCTAGTTCGCACAAACTGGCAAACACGACTGGAAACAACTCTTCCCCTTTTTTTTTTTTTTTTTTTTTTTTTTTTTTTTTTTTTGTTGCGTCTTCCTCTGTCTGGCAAAAAGAAAAAAAAACTGCCAGTCTGGTTAAAAGACAGTTTACAATGGAGGATACCTACAAAAAATAAAAAATAAAAAAAAATAATAACGCCCCAAATAAAGTGTGTCATCAGCGTGCGTCAGCTACACGCCGTGCCCCGGAAGCAGAGCGCGTGCACGTGGTCGTTGCGGTCGCATCAACAATCCTCATGGAGAATTACATGTTTTAAGTATTTATGTGTTCAATCCTCTACTTGTTTTAAAGCATCTGTAGTGCAATCATCAGCTCCGTGAGCCCGCTGAGTGGGTTGGACGGTGATCAAGGCTCAGAGTTGTTATTGTGGGTCTGTGTGTAGAGATGGAAGGCGAAATGCGAAAGCAGAACAGGCAAAAAGAAGAAGGGGAATGTTGGGTGTTACCAGAATACATCGTGGGCGATGGATGAGGGGGTTATTAAAAGCGAAGGGGCTCTGGAGAAGGGGAGCAGGACCATGGGCTGAAATGGTGAAAAAGAAAAGTTAGAAAGAGCTGCCGCAGGAAAAAGCGAAAAATGAAAAAGCCAAAATGAAAGTCATTATGAGGGTAAAAAAGAACCTCGTCTTCCCTCGATTAAGGTGAGAACCTCGGGATGCCAGCTGATGAAGAGCAGAAGAAGAGAAGAAGAAGAAGAAGAAGGACGGAGAAAGAAAAGAAAGAAGGTCAAAAGCACATCAAATAAGTCCAGTGTGCCTCCCACAGACAAATCCAACAACTCTAAACACCCTCATCTCCAAAGAAAGGCAAGAAAATCAACAAGCTTCAAGAATCAAAGAGCTTCTGGAGGCAAATGAAGACGAGGATCGAGAAATAAAGAAACTAGAGCGGCAGCTGGGATTAAACAAGAGGAAGAACAAGAAAAGTCTCCCCCAGTCCTTCGTGGCTGATGGACTTGATTACATCCTTGGCGTGCTCGACTCTGGCTCGTCGGCTGTGGGGATGTATGACGATGATGATGATAACGTGGACGTCGCCAAGGAGAACTTTGAAAAGCTCGATGAGAAAGACTCTCAGCTGTCGGACGAGGAACCTGGAGATGAGATGGCGAGTGAAGGCAGTGATGAAGATATGGGTTCGTTCGATGATGAAAATGAGGTGGTGGACGATGAGGAGGATGATGAGGAGGATGAAATGGTAGATGAGGAGGAAGCAGAGGAGGAGGAAATGGAGGATGAGCTGAATGAGAATAACGCAGCCGACTCGGATGATGAAACTGAAGGGGAAGCAGAGGAAGAAGCAGAGGAAGAAGCAGACACTCCTGACACAAACCCATCAGACTCAAAGTCAGAAACAGTGAGTTCATAAATATTTGTTTATTATTGTCGTACCATTGAGGTCGTACATGCTGTGTAACGGATCTAAATGCGATCTTCCAACGTCCAGGTCAACTCCACAGCAGGGAAGTACGTGCCGCCTCACTTGCGAAACACTGGGGACGACGAACGCAAAGCGGAGCTCGAGAAACTGAAGAGGAATGTGAAAGGTCTGGTGAACAGGTAACAAAAAAAAACCACATTCTCCCTCTTACAAATCAAAAGTTGTATTCATAAGCAATAAAACACACCGTTGCTATAATTCACTCAGGAGTACGCCAAAGAAAAGGCATAGTCCTTATCAGTCGAGTTAATATCGAAAATTCGACCCCATTTTTTCTATAAAGTGTAAAGAAGTTTTCTGCCGATGCATCGTGCACTTTGGTATGAAAGTGCTCAGAAGTTATTTCTATATTTTAGGTTTTCTGATCATATAAAACCTACTTCTATCCTCTAATAACCAGCACTAGAAAGAAATGGGGCATGTTTGTAGATTTCTAATCACGACCCGCATAGACAGACATCAAGGAGATGTAGACAATTTTCATCATCAAGTTTTGTTTTCAGTTTTATTTTATTAATTGTTTAGTGTGTAAAATGTAAAAAATATAGAGAAATGCCCATCACAATTTCCCAGAAGCCAAGGACGGCATCTTAAATTTACTGGTTTTGTCTGAAACGGTCCAAAGCACAAAGATATACATTTTTCAATGATATCAGACAAATAAAAGAAGCAGGTCCTCCCATTTGAGAAGATGGAACCACTGAATCTTTGGCATTTTTGCTTAATAAATGTTGGCAATTAATGTTGATCGACTGATTGAGTTATTGACTAATCGCTTTGGTGCTATGGAGATGCAACCATTGGCAACCACCAATTGAGGATTTTGAGGAGCATTACTGTTCAAATATGAGATGATTTGTACAAAAGAAGAAGAATCTTTAGAGTTATTGTCACAATAACGCCTGACTTCTGAGCTGGGTCTTGAGTTTGCCCTGTGGAATTCTTTTAAAAGTGATAATATATCTATTTTTCGGCAGGCTGAGTGAGCCCAACATGGCGTCCATCAGTGGTCAGCTGGAGGAGCTGTACATGAGCTGCAGCAGGAAGGACATGAATGACACCCTAACAGAGGTTCTCCTAGCAGCCTGCGTCACCCCGGCCCTGATGCCTGACAGACTACTGATGGAGCACGTTCTGCTCGTCAGCGTCCTCCACCACACCGTCGGGATAGAGGTAAACACACCTCCTTTTAATCCTTTGAATTTGAAAACCTGTGATAGACTTACACAAGTACCAAAGGCAATTTTGTAGGTGATGTAAAATGGATCTTAAATAAACTGGTTTTACTTTCTGGAGTTATTTCCATTCATTAGACCCTCAGTTCATTGTCTCATCCTTTTGATAAGAGTGACAGCAGGAGTCGAGTAGCTTTTGGTTTTCCCAGCCTGTGGGTGAGAAATAGCAACCACTGACATCAGCTCTTGGATTATTCATTGGAGGCTTTTTTTTCAAAGGGATTAGCTTCTTTAACACATCTCCACTGTAAGTTAATGCTCCTTTAATGACGATATCTAACACCTTGGTTTCCTTTGCTTACGCTGTAATAGGATTGTTATCTCTCAATTGTATTTACTCTCCATCCTGTAAATGACGTAAGGCAGGAACATTAGTAGAATTATCTGCCGTCAATGACTGCCTTTCGACGCAGTTCTTTGAGGTTATTTAAGGCAAATTTTGTACCTATTTTAAAAGTAACTTTATTGGTGAAATGTGGGGGTACAGCAACAATCCTTGAACACTCATTAGATTCAACATTGACTATTGTGGTTCTATTTGTTATGGAGTTTTACAATGCAAAAGACAATCATTATTAATATTTTTAAGCGTACTTATGTATTTGACTTAAACTGTGGGCTTTGTCTACAACCTGTGTGATGCTGTTATATTGAACCCTTATTTATCATCCACAGATATTAACATACATAAATCCAACTCTAACATGAATCACGTCTCCGTAATATTCCCTTTTGATAATTTTTCAGGTCGGAGCCCATTTTCTGGAGACGGTCGTGCGCAAGTTCGACGAGGTGTACAAGAACCCAAGTGAAAGCAAGGAGTGCGACAACCTGGTCGCCATTGTCGGCCACCTCTATTACTTCCAGGTGGTGCATTCTGTCCTCATCTTCGACATCCTAAAACTTTTTGTTGGAGCTTTTACAGAGAAGGACGTTGAACTAGTTTTGTTTGTGCTGAGGAATGTCGGCTTCGCCCTGAGGAAGGACGACGCTCTGGCTCTCAAGGAGCTCATCTCTGAAGGCCAGCGCAAGGCCAGCAACGTGGGGTCGAAGTTTCACGATCAGAACAGGGTAGGGCCAACAGAATTACTTTTTATTTGTATTACTTTTCATTTACTTTCTTAACTTGTTTTTGTATCAAATTAGAAGCCTATGTAACATTATTTTATGTGCACACTCATTCTCAGGTGCGTTTCATGCTGGAAACCATGCTGGCTTTAAAGAACAATGATATGCGGAAGATCCCAGGCTACGATCCTGAGCCTGTGGAGAGACTGAGGAAGTTGCAGAGGACTCTGGTGGGTGATTTTTAAATTACGACCATATTGCATTTGATATATGCTTATTTCCCTACAGAAAATAAATTTAGATTTTTAATGTGTAGCTGATAGGCCCTCATTTTATTCATCATACTCAACACAACAGTAGCTCCCAATTGTACCTCCAGGTGGCGCCAGAGTACCACCTTTACACACCTAGATCACTTGTCCAGATCATGACCACTTAACAGTTGTTTACCTCATGATTGCTCATTTGTGTTTACCTCCTACGTAAAGTTCACTTGTGGCTAATTCTGGGTAAATGTGGTACTCAGATCAACCGGAGTGCAGGAGGCAGCGACATGAAACTGAGGGTCTCTCTGGACAACCTCTTGGCAGCAGAGCAGGTGGGCCGCTGGTGGATCGTCGGCTCCTCATGGAGTGGGGCACCCATGATCAGCGAAAAAGGGAACGCAAACTCAAAACAGAGTTCTGCTGAAGGACAGGTAGAGTAACACAGACACAGAAGACAGCAGAGTTGTAGCAGAATACATGCGTATAAGCAGGCATCTGAGTACTGTTGCTAGGCATCCTTTAAAGTGAAAGATTTATGACATGTCATGGTAGGGGAAGCAGATCCTGAACTGATCATGTCCCATTTAATCTGTGTTGCAATATTTATATTATTTGCACTGTTGTATTTAATTTATTCATAATCTGATTAAACTAATTTACAATCTTCAAATAATTTTTTCCCCACATTGATCATTAAAAAGTAAATATTCTGCCATTTAACAGCGTCATTATCTGAATTAAATGTGTCTGTATCAGTAGGCTACATTATATTTTAATGCTTTATAAGAGGGTCAGTATTGCCAATACAAATTAGGTCTCAATACATTATTGGTGCCAACTGAAATGTGTCGCTTGCATCAAGTATCGAAATCGGTCTAGTTTCCATGGTCAGATTCACAATTATACTTTTTTCTTGTTCAGATAGTTCCCCATTTGCATCCAAATCTTTGCCAAATTTAAACTATTTTATTTACATTTTTATTACAACATTTAACATTTGAGAAGTTTGTCCTGTCTTTTGTTAAATGAAGAAAATGTTTCTCAGAGTAAGGTATCGAATAAAGTAATGTTTTATTATTGTTCAGTAATGTCCGCACTTTGAGTGTATTTTGGCTTTAGCAGTATTTTTCACTTAACTGTCTTTGTTTTTTTTTTTTGCTTTTTTTTCAGTTTAGTGGCCAAAGTCTTGGAGCAAATGGCTAAGGAAACAGAGGTATGAACACTGGAGGTTCAGAGAAACATTCTTCTGTTGATCATGGACCAGCGAGATGTACCTTGGATGCTTTTGAGAAAACTCCGCTATCAGTGTGTTATCTCTCCCACCCCTGCAAGTGTTCCTCCTATGATAAGTTGGTTGACCAAAGAGAAAGAGGGAAATGTGACATGCATTATGTTAGCCGTGTTTCATTTCAAAGTAGTCCAGCTGTGAGGTTGATGTTTTAAAGCCTTTTATTTGCTCTGTGTGAAGGATGGGACTGAAGGACAAGCAGGAGAGGGAGATTGTTCATGTTCTGATGGACTGCTGTCTGCAGGAGAAAACCTTCAATGCCTATTACGCCGTACTGGGAGAGAAATTCTGCTCTCAAGATCGGCGCTTTCAGGTACTTGATGACTACAATCAGATTAGTACAAACCATTAACAGTCTTTCTCCTAGCAAACCGTTTTTCTACACATGAAATTGTTATCTTGAGAGCAGTTAATGGTAGGGGGGGAAAGTGTATGCTGAAAAAGTATACTAATACTAATTTGCATGATCAGTACATATATATATATATATATATATATATATATAAATATATATATATTTCTATAAAAAT
>NW_023339650.1:13783238-13796457 GCF_004916995.1 Morone saxatilis
TTTGCATGATCAGTACATATATATATATATATATATATATATATATATATAAATATATATATATTTCTATAAAAATAAGAAAAAATTTGAAAAATACGAAATACTAAAGCCTGAGGCCAAAGATGATGCTATTACATTTTTTTTGTTTTGTCTGACCAACACTCCACAACCTAAAGATATTCAGATACAGTCACAAAAGCAGCCAATCCTTCCAAGTTAGTAGCAGGCCCCAGGGTACGTTAGGCATTTTTGCTTGAAAAATGACTTCAACAAATAATCAAACAAATAATCAATCATATAAACACTTTATACGAATTTATTTTTCTGGCCACTGATTAATTGACTTATTGTTTCACCTCTAGTAAGTTATTGCAGCAGGTAAGCGAATAACTGATAATATTTATCGTGTTTTCTACCTATACATCTGTCGACGCACAAATCAATTATAATCACAATAAGGAAAGTAAATCTTGCATATACTAATGTTGCACATTCAGTAAATGATAAAGGTCCCATTTGAAACCATAGTACTCTCTGTACATGGTCCTTATTTGAAAATAGATCATATGGATGGAAATCATACTGTACAGAAATCAAGAATTGCAGTTAAGAGGCGGACTTACTATACATTTAATCATGAGGATATGAGAAGAGTTACCTGCTCGATGTGTGTGTGACCACCCAGTCTCTTAAACTGTGTGTGACTTGGCCTGTAGTTCACCTCTGCAGTGTGGGAGCCTCTCACACCTCTCACCTCTGAAATTATTTGACCCAAACTGTGACTACAAACAATGGGGGTGAGACCACACTTCCTACTTTGCTGCCATGTAGGCCACGGGCCCCATATCAGAAACTGATGAACCATTGTCCTCATCAAAGAGCTCAAAGCAGAGCTGGTGGGAATGTTTGCTTTTCACATGTAAACTGGATCTGGATGAGAGGATAACCTGTGCCAGTTACTGTTGTTTATAGTTTACTGTTTGGGGGGAATCATAGGTGTATTATTCTGTGCAGTTGTACAATCATTCAATTTGCTGTCCCATGGTCTCCCAGATGACTTTCCAGTTCAACCTATGGGACAAGTTCAGGGAGCTGTCCAGCCTTCCCAGCAGCACCTTTAACAACCTGGTCCAGCTGGTTACCCGCTTCCTTCAGAAGAAGTGCCTCTCACTCTCCATACTCAAAGTAAGTGACATGTTGTGTGTAGGTAGAAGCTTTCACTAAACACCATTTATATATTTGATGTTATAAGTTGAATAAAACCTTTAAAAATATTATGTCTGTGTTTTTCTGTATAGGTAATAGAGTTTGGGGAACTAGATAAGCCCACAGTGCGCTTCTTGCGTCAGGTGCTGACCAAACTGCTAAAGGAAACAGAGCCTGAGGACCTAGCCAGCATATTTGGAAGGTGAGCTTCATTGTTCGTACAGTTACTTCTAAGAGGTTTGGAGCAGTGTGCCCACGTGAGCAGTGCGTGTGTCCCAGATCCTCTGGCAGTTTTAGCAAAAATAGACTATGTTAATGATCTGTTCATAGTCATATCAACATTATACCAGTAACACATACGCCTTTCATTACAGTTTCAATGTCTATATCTGTATATGTCACAGACATTAAAAAATAATTTCATATTTTAACTCAACACCTGCTGTATCTGTTCTGTAGCTCTCTACCATTTCTGTGTACATTCATCCATTCATTTAACGAAGCTTTGATTGTATTGTTTTATCAAAGGCAAACTCAGTGTCGAGAGATAGGACTGGAAGCAGCAGTTCAGTGAAGCAGCCGTCACAGTGTGTCCAGGCTGTTTAGGCACAGCAGCGATTTGAACATTAGCATACTATCATGCTTGCAAAGACTATGCTAGCATGCTCATATTTGCTAATTATCAATAAACACAACTAAACAGCTGAGGTTTATGGGATTGTCATTTGGTTTCCACATATTTGGTTACAAACCACAGATTTGGAGACATTTAGATTTTCACCCAGTGATAGATGAAAATTCGGGGAATCACCAAAGTAAATACACTTCATCCTTTTGGGAATATGAATGTCTGTACAACATTTCATGGCTATCCATCCAATAGTTGTTCAGATATTTCAGTTTGGCCTAAAGTGGAGGAGAGACCAAAATTGCCATCCATGGAGCCACACAGCTAGCATAGCATGGCTAAAAAGTCTATTGTAAACATTTCAGCAATGTTAACCTCTATTAGCCAACATCTTGTAACACCACTCCTCTTTACTGCTTCGCACCCTGTGAACATCTGAAATCAATGTCTCTCATTGTTTCCCATTCGCCAGGATTTCAGGAATTCCCAAGCTAGGAATGCTGCGGGAGGGCTTGAAGCTTTTCATCAGTCACTTCCTGCTGAAGAATGCCCAGTCACAGGGACCAGCTGAGCAAGCAGCGATGCTGTCAGAGCGCGCCCAGGTCGCCACCAAAGCCATGGAGGCCAAAGAGGCCAAGCTCAAACTGTAAAACACACACAACCACACACACCAGACACCCAACAGACGTACGTAACAAAACTGTGGAACAGAAGAAGGCTTGTTCGTGGGAATTGTCTCTTCATACAAAACACCCTTTACGGTTTTCCACAAAGAAGAATAAATATGTTTTTGATATTAAAATTACGTTTTTGCTTTGGGGAGTTCTTGTACATAATTGTTAACATGAATATTTTTTCATTTGGAACATACTGAATCCTCTGAAGACACACTAGTCTTAGCACTATGTATATTATTTTAATGCAGTGCGTATTGGTTCAGTTTTTATTACTCTGCAATAAATAATTACAGGTTTTGTTTAATGACAATTTTACTGTATTTGACTTCCCAAATGTTTTTATCCATGATGGTGCTTGTACATTTGTTAATAAAACAGGAGCAAAATATGTAGACCCTGGAGTGTAACAAATGTTCATACAATTTTGTCATAAAAACCTCCATAAACCAGACAATTTACCTCAAGCTTTGTGGAGAGAAAAAATCATTTTCTCTTACAGCCGCTCTCATATTATTTTCTCCTGTGCCTTAATGTTTTTTTCTGAAACCGCCCTCGTGGAGGCAGTGTGCAGCAAGAGTTAACATTATTGAATTCAGACACCTGGAACCATTCTTTTGGGCTTTACTGAGTCTATTTACACTGTCAGACAAAAAAAAAAGCACATTATAATAAAGTCTCAGCCTTAAATAAAACAGATTGGTGAATATGTGTATGTTGTTCCTTTTTCTGTTGATATTTCCACTTGTGAGTGTGACCTAAACAAGAGCAGTGAGAACAGAGAGGGACGATGGTGTCATTCATTCAGTGTTTACACGCCCTGATGAAATGACCCCGGGGCCTCGAATCTAGCCTATTCTGTATGCTCGCTGACACCAGTATCTGCCCGCGTGGTTAGCATAGCAGAGTCATTCTGTTACATTTGATACTTGCTCTTATTATTAATTAGCTCCATCTGTGCGGCCTGTATCAATCCTGAGGCTGGAGCGTGGCCCGAGGTCAGGAATGGGCCACCAAGGTCAAACAGAGGAAAGGTCCTTCACTCGTCCACTAACCACACTGTAGCTTCATGTTTAAGGGACTGCAGAGTTGTTTTAATTGTATGTAACATTGCTTGCAAGATGCTTGTTTTCGACAAACAGCACATCCTTCCATTAACACAAGGACAAATACTCTTTTGGCTGGAGTAGTGGTGGGTTTCTTTGAGGAATAATGGAGAGTACCAGGAAGAAAAACTGGAGAATTTGTCACTTAAAAAGTGGAGATAGTGGGATCAATAGGCTCACTGTGCAGTCCATACACTGGCCATTGTCTGCAACCGTGAGCCAGAGAGTTGCCATCAGCATTACCTGGTGTACTCTGAGTTGGGCTTGACCCTCAGCTGAACTTTGATTTAGTCTGCTAAGGCTAAAGCAAACAGCTGGAGATAACCAACAGATCCCTCAGTAATCCTGTTACAAACGGCACATAATCAGTCAACCTCTGCTATAGTTTAACGCTGATGACTGCGGGAACCACGACAAGTAAGTGCGGGCTGTGTTAAGTAACTGATGCATAGTGTAATCCCATGTGCGGATGAGTTATTAACCTGGTCCCTTTAGCTCAGTCACACTGGTAGACCTGTCCAATATAATCAAGAGACTACAAAATAAAAGACTGGGCTGGAAGAAGCTCATATTGTATGTGAACATATTAGGAAATGAACCACCCTAAATAAATAAATGTTTTGTGTAGGTAGGAAAAATAGGATGATGGGATGTTTTCTTTGCTTTGAGGATGTCCACTCTTTCTTTTTAAATGCATAGCCGGTTTACATCTGTGTTATGTTTACAATCCCATTGCTTTTTGGTTTCAAATCAACTGGCAGATAACGTTTTTACATCCCAATTTTCAAATGAATACCATATAAAAAACCTAACAAAATAAGAGCTGACAATGTATGCTGAGGTCTGTATTTGGCCACAAAACTTGTAGGCTAGTAAGAAATAAGTAGAATATTATTTAAACTTTTCCCAATTAAAAAAAAAAAAAACCAAACAATTAAAATATTTTCTGAGTTGTTCTTTCGGCAAAATGCGTTCAAAATGATTAAAGCCCTGAAAACAGTGCCTGAGCAGCCCAAGTTGTCGCCCAACGAGCCGTTTAAACGTTTATTAATGCGAGCCCATTGCTAGTGTGGTGTGAAATGTTTCCTCCGTCTGACTGCCTACTCGCTGTTTGCTCTCACTGCACGTTTGCACAGATCCGACAGCGCTATTAACAGTAATTCCCATGACCCGAGCTGTCAGAGCAAGGAGAAAAACACAAGCCTCCGTCCGCATCCGAGCTGAAACACCGCGACTTCATCGTAAATCAACACACTATATATATATATATAGAAAGAAAGAAAAGACCACAAGACTTGCGCCAAAATGCCAACTGAGTTTCATATAAAATCATTTTTATTTCACATTGTTTGCACCGAGAGAGACGCTAAACAATAATTTAGCATGCACTGGTATGACCATTTTTTATAAATACAGTATAGAAAAATAAACATAACATTTTTTTTTTCCAGCGTGACATTACTCACTACAGAAGTTTAACACCACAAAGAACAAAATAAGGCCAGAATAAGAGAAATGACTATTTACCGCAGTGAGAGCTACAAGGATATTATTGAACGATTATTGCTGACAAACTTAACCATCACAGCAGGTTGCAAAGTCCTGAGCCAGTTTACAGCGTTTGCATATAAACCATGCAGCAATATGTCACAGTTTACCTAATAGCCGGGTGCTGAATGATGCTCCTACTGTACGTGTATTAGAAAACTTAAATCTCCTGCTTTATTGCTTGTTTATGACTCCAAGATCGTCTATTCTTGACCTAAATTTTAATTATTTTCATGACAAAAAATGCTCATTAATTCCATGGAGGTGATTTAGAGGTTGAATTACATGCAACTGCATTTTAGAGCGAAAATCCCCCACAGTCATTATAAATGGAGTTCGCCACCTTCGCCCTTCCTCGGCTTCAAGGCTGTGGACTTATGTCACTGGTGTGATTCCTCTCGTCGTCTGAGGAGCAGTCTGACGAGTTGTACAGGAAATTGTCGCCCTCGTCGTCGTCACTGTCTCTAAAGTCTCTTATTCTGCCATTTTTTGAGTCTGTCTTGCTGTTATAGTCCGACTGTTCGAGTCCGTCAGATTTCTCCTGGCCGCTCTTGGCGCCCTTCTGCTTCTCGGCCTCCTGGGCGGCCTGCTCTTTGGCCTTCTTACTTCTCTTCCACTTCATGCGTCTGTTTTGGAACCAGATTTTCACCTGAAGAAAGAAAAGTAACTTAGTTTAATTGGTTTGAACGTATAAAGCTGGAGGCTACCTGTGCGTAACCATGCGTAAAGATTGCGTAAAGGTTGCACGTCCACCTGACATTGACCTCTGTGCTGTTACAATTACCTTAAACTGAAAACATGTTTTGAAGGTTATTTATTTCAGGTTTTTTTTGTTCATCCACTGAGTCAAATGCAAACAAAATATCAATGGGATGGTCTTAATGCCATTTCATTTTCAAAGGTAAAATTATTGGAGTGAAAGGAAAACTACTTCTGGACAATATATAAAACAGTGAGGATGCATCTGGACTAAGACGAATGAGATAATGTCTCAATTACTTTCAGTAAATTAACTAAAAACTAACTTGCTGGTAAATTTTGTGCCTTTAAAAAAAACAACAACATTACCTGAGTTTCTGTCAACATGAGGGACGTAGCCACTTCAAAGCGCTTCGGTCGTGACAGGTACTTATTCAATTTAAACTGATGCTCCAGCTCCAGCAGCTGCTGACTTGTGAATGCAGTTCTTGGTCTTCTGCACTTGCCAAGCAAGTTGGACTGCGCCTGAGCTGCAAGAAAGAAAAACAATAAATTCCATGCACCTTAAACACAGACCTTTTTTCAGTCATTTCAGGCATTGAGTATATCTATATATACTAAATTAAGAGGTGAATGTCCAAAACCAAACAGCCTGTTTATGACTGCTAATTAAATAATCCAAAACTTTAATGTTGAAAGACAGGATTAAGAAGCAGCCGTCAAATTAAATACCATTGTGGTGGAATAAAATATACATTTCTTCATTTATTTGCTCCCTGCTTAAGCAACAAGGTCGTCCACATATGAATATTTCCATAGAGAAGCTATTTGCCACTGCGTTTTGAACAAATCTGTTAAAACGAGCAGAAACAAAAAGGCAGTATCTGGTGAGCAAATAGCATGTCGACTGTGGGTTTCACACTCCTCTGCTACTTTCCCACTGTCCATTATCTGTCCATTTTAGTTCCTCTTAGAAAAACCATCACTCCATGACAGCCTCTCCATTCAGACCACCATAATATCTGAGAGAGCTTTATTTTGAAGTAAAATAAGAATTTCATGCCTTTGTATATCTGAATATTTAGCACAGTAGCAGAAGCTGTCTTGAAGCAGCATCATGTAGGCCAACGTGATATTCATTAATGATATTTGGTAGCATATTAATAACGCATAAAGCTTATTATTTTTTGGTTACCATCAGCCTGTGTCGCCATACATAACCAACACACTGTATGATATTAATTTGGAGTGAAAAATGGCAGAAATACGACAGAACACTCTGTGATGAAACAGCTACTTACAATTAAAGTCAGACATTTTGGGCAGCATCATCCCGGCTGTGGAGACCCGGAGCCAGTGGTCCAGCTGGAAGGTGCTGGCTGTCAGTTTGATGGGATCACTGGTGTGGTGATGATGTGAGGCGTGTGGGTAGGAGTAGGACAGGGCAGGGTGTTGGCCTGTGAGGGCAGCTGCGGAGTAGGTGTACATGGGGTGGCCGTAGAGAGCCTGTGCGGGGATCCCTGCGGTGCTCTGCGGATGTAATCCAACCATGCTGTGCGGATTGTTGAGGAAACCCGGTTTAGGAATCAACCCGCAGGTGGAAATCCTCGGCGGAGACGGCGTCTCGGTGCGTAAAGAGTCGGCGCTGGTGCTCAGCTCCGGGGCTGCCACACTTCCAGACGACGGGATGGAGGAGGAGGACAGGGAAGTCACAAGCGCGAGCGGAGAGGTCTGCACCTTGGGTGTATCGACTGCTAAAAGCGCGTCAATGCGAAAGTTTTTGGATTTCTCCATTGGGCCCCCGGTGCGCGTCCTTGTCGCCTCTGCTGCCTTAAACGAAGGAGAAGTCAGTGGCGTTTTCCCACCTTTCAAAAGTTATGATGTGGTCCGGAGTGTGAGAGAGGAGCTCTGTGTGACACTTAATCCCTGTCCGATGGAGGGGATTGGTGCAGCCGTCTGGTAGGGGGCTGTCCCAAGCGTCACAGAGCTAACAACGCCTCTCTGCTCTAATCACTGTAAAGCACGGCGTTGGCTGCCTTATTGCTTTCATAAAATATTGCTATTATACGAAAATGACGCAAACGTTTGAATTGAAACCTACGTTTTTTGATCAATTGTAAGTGGATATTATTTTTTTGCCCATATATAATTCATTAACAGTGGGGCTTATGGAGCAAACCTTTCCAAGGTGGCATCAGGAAGACTTTTATTATCGTTTTATTATTATAGGAGTACGGGTGCTGCTCCTGATGTATATATTTTTTGGGGGGATTGGCTTTCTGTGTACATCAGCAATTTGACCAAGGTCACGGGAGCAGGTGTAGTAACGTTTAATTAAACATCTGTAGCCACAAACACTCCAGAATACGCATTATGTAATCACATTTAATAAATAAATTTCATTTTACACTTATATTTTTCTTGTTATAAAAAAATGCAATGGGTTGAGACTATTTCTCTTTATTGTGTAAGTCCAGAATTGGAGGATCTATCTTTAAAACTGTATGGATTATCTGATGGTAGGAGATACTTACGGATTATTTTTAACCTGAAAATAAAAAAAACAAAAACAAAAAATGTTTTAAAATCTACCAAATAGGAAATATTCAATTAAACTAAGGTCAAACCATGTTGGATAAGTGTTAAATTTCAGTCCTAGCCTGTAAGGTGATGTGAAAGGTTATCAGTCTCATCTTCACTCACTGAATTCAGATAGCAAATAAAATACATATATAGTCAGCTTCAAAAGAGAAAGCCTGCGCCAAAGTGAACATCTTGAGCCGAACCACCCCTGCGAGGCCAACAGGGAAATTTAAGTAAAAGCCCTCCTTCTGTCGCTCTCCAAACCTGAAGGTGACAGACGCACGCTGGCCTGTTATAATGGAGCTGTACAACCAAATTGATTAGGTCAGAAGCTCCATTGCTTCCAAGATGATGTTTTCAGCAAACCGAGTTTTATGTTTAGACTTTAGCCAGAGCAGTTTCGTACATTAAGAAACGGCGTTTGTCCAAAAAGAGTCAAGTTTTCGCCCCTGTAATGAAAATATTGTTGGTATTTTCCTTATTAAATCAAAAATATAGGGGCAAAGTCAAAATAAGTCAAATCCAGGCACAACCTTTGCGCAACGAACAGCAAGAAATTTTGTAATTGAAAGCCCGAAAGTGTGATGAGGGGAGCGAGCTAATAGGCCCGTGGCTCCGGGTGACTTCGGTCTAATAAGCCACTTAAAGTTAATGGAAGAGGAGGTCAAAATGAGAATTATTGACACCCAGTTGCCCTTAACCTGTCTACCAATAAAGCTGATTAGTTTTTGTCAATTCATCAGCTAACCACGCTCCTGGGACGTTTATTTGCTCGGGGGAAATCAACAAGTCACCGGGTAGTTTTCAAGTAAAGGATCGCCATTTAATTGTGCACCTTGATGATCAGGACCAATTACAGAATGATAACGGGGAGATTGATGTGGGTGGGATGTTGGCCTGCATGGAAACGAGGGAAAAAAATAGAAAGAGAGGAGAGAGAGAGAAAGTCAATCCACTGATTTGCTTTTGCCAGCTTGTTTTTGTGGGGAAAACGATGCAAATACTGCCTCGTTCGTAAATTATTAGATGCAAAGGTCTCCAGTTTGTGTACTTTGACAAATAGTCCTTAATGTTACTACTGAAATTAGCTTTTTTTTTTAAAAAAAAACATAAATGTGTTTCTGGTCATTTTTATTTGACCCTTACTCTCAATTATAATGATATAAATGGATAATATCCAATTTGGACGCGCCTTGAGAGAGGATGAGGCAGCTATTTAAAACTTATGATTTTGTGAAGGGCTAAATAAACATCTTCACCTCTGGACGTTTAGCAGGAACGAGTCACGAAAAGGGAAGTGTTGTTTTGCAGTTCTCTCATCAATTAAACGCATTTTATCAGCCTTCTGCGTGATTATTATATCAGCCTGAGTCTTGATCGCCACACGGCCGAGCTGCGCCTTGTCCCCACCGCGGGTTTAATTTCATTAAGGGGCCCGCATGAATATTTCTATTAAAGCAGCGGTGAAATATGGAGCCATTTAGTATTGGCCTTCACCGATCACCCAGATTTATAGCTCCTTTTCATCACATCTAGGGGAGAGAAATTAATAAGGCACCCAAGATGGAACCGGACCCTAAAACCTTGGTCTTTCCTGAAAGCTGTTAATTTGCTCTGTAATTACTTTCACAATTAACTAAAATACAAATCAAAGTGACAAATCGAGATAGTTTATATATTAATTACCCTCGGTAAATGTGTTCATTATGAAAAGGCAATTTAAAGAGACCTGCGCTGTCTCTTTTAATGCAATATGAATGCGCTCTGTTAAATTGGCACAAATGGCCGCTTCCATGAAATGTGTCAAACTGCTTTCAAAAACATTTGCGGGTAATAATCTTTTTTTTTTCAGCATCAGGTCCAATAAGCTGCCTAATTTCGCCCAGAAGAAAAAGTTAATCTCAATGTCAATATCAGTGACATAATTACAGTTTTTTCTCTGAAAGAAACATGCATCTCAAACTCCATGAAATTCAATATTGCTAATTCATTTATCCCAGGCGTGTTATCAATAGCTACACTTTGAATGGAGAACCTGCGTCGCCTTCAACACGGTAAGTCTACAGTATTATATATAGGCCCAATCAGATCTTATTGATGAAACCATTTGCCTGTGGCTCATGCTCATGCTTTTAAAGCCTTTATTCGTTCAGCCAATAAAAAGCCCGATGGTATCAGTCATCTCTATGTTGACAAAAAGAGTAAAGAGTGCACTAATAATAATAATAATAATAATAATAACAATAATAACAATAATATATGTATCACATAAATATTAAAATATGGGTACAAAATTTGAATCAGTGTCAAAATATTAAGCAAATTACTTTCATATGAAAAAGAGCCAAAGGCCACAAATAACTAAATATTTGTAAAGTATGTAGTCTTAAAAAATACATTTTTTTAATGTGTGAAAGCTCCTGGTTAAATTGACCATTATAGTCATATTTTCTTGGATCTTGCAGAAGAATTTCAAACAAATCTCACTTTTTACGTCACTATGAATGCAACTTGACAGGCATTATTAAAGGGCTTATTTTTAATTCTAGATAAAGAAACAGTCAGCAAACACTGTTAAACGTTTGTTAAAATTTGTACAATCAATGCATTTACATTTTTAAAATGACAACAAAGTTACTTTGTGTTCCTTGTTTGCAGTCTGGGGAGGTTTTTCAGCTCAGCAGAAAACATAATTTCACTTACATAGAAGGGCACAAAAGCCAGATATGTGTTGACTTTGTCAGGGAGACTTTGATTTATGGTGGTGGTGTTTTATTGGATAGTGTTTTGATTTGAATATTTACTCCATCCCATTTGAATGCATGAGGGGTTGTAATTAAAAAATAAAAATATCAGGTTTTCTTGTAATGCAATTGTATTAGATTCCATTTTATTACATGTGAACCTAATAGTATGTATATGTATAAAAATGGATGAAGAATGAGCATGACTTGTGCTCGAGAGGTCAGGCACATACAAATAGTAAGACCAATAAAAACAGAAATACTTCTCCTTCTGCTGTTAATAATCATCATCATACTTATCACTTATAGTCAGTGAAATGTTTATGTAATAGTTTTCAGAACAAACATGTTTCAAAATCAAGATAGATCAAATTAAAGACTGATCAGTGAAACACAGAAATATGTAAAAAATAAAATAAAAAGCAGTAATAATTTACCATCACACCAGTGATGCCTTCATATTATAACATAAAAATGTTAATTTCCATTTGCTCAAAACTTGACATAGTGACAAATAAACCTTATAAGGCAATAGGAACATGAAATAAGAATTTTAAATCGTAATCACCATAATGACTCAGCCATCCAGTGTTGCTCACGGAGATCCTTCCACTTTAATCCGAGACCTCCAGCTGTGTGCAGGCTCTTATCCTACCAGGGATCAAAAGTTCAGAAAGATAACGAGCTAAAATGTAGAAACAACTAGTGAGGAAAAAGTTGAACAAGGAAGTTTGATAGCTCTGCAGTTAGGCATTGCTGTAACAATCCCATCAAACACACAGCTGTTGTAAATCTTAAAGATGGCATTGTAAACATAACATTGGTAGAACAGTTATGCAGAGAGCCCATTTTCTTCTATTTTCTCTCCTGAACAGCCATATTCCCTTTTCTGTGAGGTCCAATGAATGAGCCTTGAGGTACACCACATGTTATTAATAGTGATGGGAATTCTGTCTCTTTTTAGTGAGCCAAATCATTTGGCTTGGCCCAATAAGAGAAAAGTCTTTCGGTTCCCAAATGGCTCTTTGTTTAGTACCACTTTTGGCTTTTACAATTAAGCTTAATTTAGCAATACTTTGACCTATGATTGGTACAGTAAGTATGCACATTTACCAATTTAATTATATTAAACCTCAGAATTTACAGGATACCAATTATGTTTGATATAGAAACCTGAAATAATGTAAAAGGATCAAACATGCACACACACACATTACACATGTGTATTGAACATTATATATATACTATTAGTCAAATAAGATAACCACTCCAGTGGACCACATAAGATAGAACAAAATAGTTTTTTGTCTCAGGCCATTGTTGTTTGGTCTGTGTTTGACTAGTTTAGTTTTTTTTATTAAGAAAAGTAAATCTGCAATAATAATCAAGAAAATGTCCCTATGGTCACCTAGTAGGGATAAATATTGACATATTCCTCATACGCAACAGTTGGAATTAAAGGGGCCCTAGGGATGAATCATTATCAACATCAAGGGAATTTTAACTCCAGCTAATTATCCGGCTTCAACATCAGCATCGAGGGAATGTAAGTGTGTTGAGTCTTCAGGGAACTTTAGTGTTGTTGTCCTTGTTAAAGAATACATTCAAGTATTTAAATGTTGGCTGTTTTTGAGGTCAAGAAAGAACTTTCAGTCTCAACTTTCACATTAATTTGGGCAATAAGTCTCTTGAAGTACTCAGAAAATGGAAACATGAATGTGTAGAGTTCCATATAGAGCTTTGATTCTCTGCTCAAACCCGACTGGACACGACCCAACCTGCCGGGTTGCTTTACTTCTTTTTATTTTAGCATTTATTTACCTTTTTCCCCTCATAATTCACTAAAAAACAGTCAACCCATTCATCTTTTATGCCATTCAACTTCATGGAGATGCATACAAACTAGTTTTGAGCAACAGAAGTGTTATTTGTTTATCTTTTTTATCTTTTCTATCTAAGTATTTTATTCTATTGTTGTATTTTATTCTATTGTATTTTATTGTATTTTAATGTACCTGGCTGCTATGACGA
>NW_023339650.1:13796557-13798907 GCF_004916995.1 Morone saxatilis
ATATGTCATTTGTATCTGGAGTATGTAACGAATATAATTTCCCTCTGGGATTATTAAAGTATTTCTGAATCTGAATCTGAATCTGAATTTACGTGATATTGTTTACAGTGCAAATAAAACAAATCAATAAACCAATAACTTAACGTGAAGCTGCTCTTTGATCATTACATTTACCACAGACTATGAATACATGTAAACAGTACACACACACGTCACAGAACCTTCTCAGTGCATCTGGGCGAGGAGGCGGGTCTTAGCCGCTCGGATATTATTGACACGAATTCCGTCCAATCAGCGCCCAGATATCGCCGGAACCGGATGCAGTAAAGTTAGCTGTTCCCTGTGTTGTGTTGATTTTCTAGAGAGAGAGAGAGAGAGAGAAGCAAAAAAGAAGACTTGACGTTTGGAATAACCCTACACTGCCTTCCCTGTCTTATTGTGTCCGTTTCACTCCTTAACTCAAACCTCGAAGGTAAACGACTCTAATTCTCACACGAGTGTCCCTGTAACGACAGCGGTGTCATAAAGGACACCCCACCTCCCCCCCCCCGTAAAGTTAGCCTGCCAGAGTCCCTTAGCTGCTCTGCTAGGTAGCCGCAGTGCTAACGTCAACAAAATCAAGTGGCTCACAAATGTATGAATCAGTGCTGGGGACGTGTCATGAATAAATGTGTGGTTTTGTGTCTCCGTCGCTGCTCGCAAGTCGGGTAACGTGAACGGCGACGTGAAGGACAGCTGCTGAGTCATGAGCTAGCTATGTGAACCGGCTGGCTAACTATTGTTGCGAGCAAAAGTGAAGCTGTCAGCCGCATAATGAGCTCGAAGTTCACCTTTCTGCCTTAGTGGTTAAAGAGAGGTCCACCTTGACGTTCACGGCCTGTTTTATTTTGGTCCTAATCGGTTAAAGACAGCGAGTGCAGGAGCTTGCTTTGGGGGGGTTTTTAAGTATCGAGCATCTTAAGTGAATTGGTTGTAAGTTAGAGCCA
Organism: Morone saxatilis; assembly: GCF_004916995.1. Classification (NCBI taxonomy): domain Eukaryota; kingdom Metazoa; phylum Chordata; class Actinopteri; family Moronidae; genus Morone; species Morone saxatilis. The sequence continues at coordinate 13,797,544 of NW_023339650.1, forward strand.
AGTCACGAGCAGTCAGGTTGTTTTTGCTCTTGTGCTCTTTGATTGGGGATTGGATGAGGGCTTTTTGAGCTCCTTTCACTTTCTCTTTCTCTTTCAGGAACAAGTGGCAACCCCTGAGTCAGTCAATGGGAAAAATCTAACAATGTTTAGCTTTGAGGGAGATTTCAAGACAAGACCCAAGGTATCACTTGGAGGAGCAAGTAAAAAGGTATGTGTCCCTTTGATTTGACTGAGAAAATGTTTCAGGCGAGGAGAAATGAAGCGGTGACAACATGTGCTGCTCTTAGTGGAGACAGACGGTCCAGTTTATGTTAGAAACTCTCATTATCTCATGTGATTGGCATAGACGATAAAGCATGTTATTGTTCAAACTAGTACTCTAATCGCATGTCTTTTCAGGAGGAGAAAGCTTCTCTGCTGCACCGCACTCAAGAAGAAAGACGGAAAAGAGAGGTAACTACGTTTTGTTTACAAGTCACTCTTAAAATGCAACGACGTCTTAAAAGCCTTTCCGTTTGTGTGTCTGTCTTGTGTGGTCATTTGAAGAAACCCTCGATGACTGAAGGTTAAAATCAAGTCGTACTACTTTGCACAATTCAAGTGAAAATAAAGAGTAAATACAGAATATTTTAGTTTTAATGACACATACGAATGCGTCTCCTTTGTTTCAGTGATGCTGTTGTTTCTAAAGTGTATTCTTTTGTTACTCAGGATGAAAGGAAACGACTGAAGAATTCAATTATCATTCAGTCCTACATACGTGGGTACCAGGACTTGAAACGACAGGTAAGTCTGCAAGCACCACACAGTCCTCTTTTTAAGATTCAATTCACCATCTAGTCATTCATTTTTTTCTGCATCGCAAGTGTAAGCTGTAACGTAAGCTTGTGAAATAAAGTAAAAGTGGGAACAAGAGAAAATAATCCGTAGGTGGTGGCTAGTGTAAGTAACTCGCGTTAGGAGACTGGCTGTCAGACACTGAGTGATCGTAATTTGATCTAACATCTGTGAGATGTGCCCACAGCCACACATGAAACCCTGTAACATACAGGTTGCTCATGAATGGTGCAGCTTGTCTCATGGTCTTGTACGTTTTGTGTTTTGTTAGTGAGGATAGTCTATCTAGCTTCATAAATCTGAACTGGGCCTTTTTGAGAATGCACATCTCTGATTTTGGCACAGGGTGCTCAAACGTCACGTCAGGAAGTCTGGTGATAAACAGTTTCTTCCCGAGTGGTTTCTTTTTTTAGTTTTGCTGCATATGAATGCAGTTTGTTTGAGAGTAAGGATTTGCCAAAGGTGTGGGAATAATTCATTTGCCAGTCAGTGGCTTAAACAAATGTTTTCCGCTCCTTTAGAAGCCT
>NW_023339650.1:13798943-13809919 GCF_004916995.1 Morone saxatilis
GCCTTTTTATGAGGAGTGGTAACGGTGAACAGTACTTAATATATCTTTCATAAACACTGAAGGATTTGGGTTTCAATTGTCAAAGAGACAGTTTGGTAGAAAGAGATGAAGGAATCTTTTACATTTTGTCAGCAAACCAAGCCAAGTGTTTTAAGTTGCTTCATTTATTATTAGCACTGATGCTCAAAGCAGATAAGTGACAACACATCATCACAATTGATTACTCTTTTGGCTGGACAGATAACGTTGCAGTGTTCATCACACACGGAGCTTGTACTTGTTTCTGCTTATCTGTTCATTTTGCTATGTGGTAATAACACTGTACTGTAGATCTGTAGTGTTTGTGATATTTCTAACAGGTCTGCACAAACATATGTGACCTTTTTCCTCCAGTATGCTATCCAGAGGGCCAGGTTTGACGAGCGTGTCAGCCAGACGCTGACAGGAGGAGCTCAGCATGCCTTGGATGGTCCAGCTCTCTGCCTTTTATCAAGACAGCTCATATTTTTCTACAGACAGAGTGTGGATGCACACAGATTGGTGAGAATTTGATGTGTCTTTTATGCTTCCATTATAAGTATATTGATTGTTTCAGGCGTTGTTATAACCTGAGACCTAACATACATCTTACATACTGTCTTATTTGTGTGTTTATAAAGATATGGTTGTGCCAGAACCTGGTGAAACTCAACAGTCAGTTTGTGAAGCTGTTGGTGGGCCCACAGAGACAAACATGTATGTTTCAGATCAAGAGGATCTTAGGCTTCTGCTGCAGGTACAGTACTGAACAAATAATGGGTTCGTATTGTAGCTGATGGATGCATCAACACGTACGATAATACAGAAGAAAGTTGCCTCCATCTCACTTGCCTCTGTTTATGTCTCCTCAGACTCCTACAGAACTGCACGGATGACAGTTTAAATGTGGCGGTTCCCATGCGGATGCTAGAAATCTTTTCTTCAGAGAAAACCTATCTTCCCGTTATTCCAGATCCTAACTATGTAGCTTCATTACTCGAGCAGATTTTGCACTATATGGTACAGAAAGGTAAGTTCACAGTGATCGTATTCCAGTGTGCACTGTAGCACACACACTAATCAACCTTTTAAGGCCTAATTGTCAAACATTAAGGGTTGTATAGAGATGGCGAATGTGTGTCAATATTCAATGGTCTGAAGTTTGTTTGACGACTTTTATCTGTACATGGGCAGTTCCTGCTCTGACTGGCACCTGGGTATATACAGTACTGTGCACAGGTCAAGTGCATCTCATAGTGTTTACATTTTACAAAAGGTGTGACTCATTTCAGCAGCACTGTTTAAAATTGTTCCTACCCGTCAACACAAAGCATCTTGTTTAATTTTCAGCACTAGGTCAACTGCTGTCAGGTGTCTGGAAGCCTAATTAACCAGGCAAACTGGCAAGCCCTACTTTTAGAGCTAAAAATATTAAGCCTAGGGGAGTGCTCTTCAGTTGATGTTGCAGGTTATCCTTGCTTCTCTTTGTACATTCTCAGTACAATTGAGACTTCAGCTGATGCTTTTACATTTGCTGCATCACTGAGAAAAGCTCCAAACGCAGACTGTTGACATCCTTGCACCAATTCTACACATTTATTGCTTTTAATGTTCATGTCAAGTGTGTAATTATATTGGTAGGCGTTTTATAAATTGAGCCAAGGTCCTAAAAATAAAATTTTAATTTCTCTTTGTATCTTCTCTACAGGATACTACAGGTCGCTGTATATTCTTGTGAATCACAGGCTCCCTTCTAGCCTGGAGTACAGCGATGCTCCTTCTGTCCCTCTAGCAAGCACACTGTTGGAGCACATTCTCAAACCTCTGCACTTTACCTACTCCTCCTGCACAACAGGCGCAAGGTACAACACGAGACTGACGTAACTGCTGCTTGGAATTGTAAAAAAAAATGTAACATTTCATCATGTCCTTATGTTTTAATTTGTTATGGAGCTGGATCTCATCACTGGCTGAAAGAGCCAAACTAAATCAGCAGTTTGTCAGCATTGTCTCTGATGATAAAACCGCCCCTTATAATAATAATAATGTAATAACCTCATCAATGATCTTGGATTAGTTATATTCTGGAAAAATCTGAAGTAGACACGAACAGGAGAAGTATCCATGAGCAACAGACCTTCCTTGTGCAGTGCTGCAGTGCTGACCTTGAGAAGTCCTAAAAGCAAATTTCCCCTATTGACAATTAATAGAGTATCAGAAAGAGGTCTGGATGATAAAGATTCACAAATAAACTTAGTTAAGTAACGTCTGCAGACTTCTTTTTGAGTACAGAGAAAATACAACTGGATAATAGCAGGAAAGGAAAGTCATTGTCCCTAGTGAATTCTCTAAAAATCATCCATTAAACTGATCAGACAAACTGCAGCAGTTTTTTGTCCCCTCTAGTCAGTGTTGAAGCAGTAATTGCTTCAGAGACCAATTTACAACAAGCCATAAAAGCCCCCAAGACCCGCTCGCTCGCCAGAGTGCAGAATATCAGGCTGTTTGCCCTCAGTTTCAGACATTCTTAATAACAAACGACAGGGCACTTCTTTTCTTCTTTGAAGAAAAGCAAGGCGGGAGTGAGAGAAACTTGTGTACACACTGACTCTAACAGATAATTATCTGACTTGGCCCACCAGATGTGTGTGACTGGGCCACACAAAGCAGCTCTGTTTGGAGACACAATATTGGACCACTCATGCAGCAGAAAAAGCTGTTGGTGTAGGAATAAGCCACCCTGTTAGCTAATTTCTTATGAACATACAGTGGTTTGATTATTTTTTTCTTTCATGCAGTGCATTAACTTGTCTTATGTCTGTTTGTCATCTTACAGGCAGTTTGTATTCGCAGCCTTTACTGAGGAGTTTATCTCTACACCGTTCACCGAGCAGATCTTTCACTTCTTTATCCCGGCACTGTCGGACATTCGTCTCTCATTCCCATTCGAGGCCTTCCTGAGCTCCCTCCAGGGCACCATTGGCTCCTCCTCGGCGCCACAGAGCAAGGCACCGTGGGTGTTTTACTTCGTCCTCTCTGCAGGGGAGAACTGCTTAGGTGGGTGGAACAGTTTAGAGCACGCACACTGCACACTCCATATACTGTATATGGCTTAGCGGAACCATAAACTCTTGGACTGATTTATAGAGATGAAGATATGATGGTGTGCTCAATAATGGTGATGGGTATTGTTTTGGCAGGCTCACTATCAGAGGAGGGTCTCCAGCTGTACCTTCGGGCTCTGCAGACGCTGTTGCCACTGCTGCCAGTGTCGGAGAACAGCGGCAGGCCTGAAGTTACCAGCGATTCAGAGGACGACGATGACACTGGCATCCATCCACCCCCGATGCAGGTACGATACATACACAGACCAGATAGTATATTTCTACTATCTGGTCTGTACCCAGTACTCGTCACAGATCAGCTGTTGGCTAGAATATGCACAAACCTTAAAAGAAAAAAAAAAAAGCCTCATATTAACTCTGGTATCAGATCAGTACTTGATATCAGCGATTATGATACCTGAGTTCAGGTCTCATAAGCCTAAATGTGATATAACTTTCTGATCTAAATGAAATAAAAAGATGTCTACATAACTACATGTAATCTCACTGATCTTTAACTTGGTTATGAACCTACATTGCATATCATCCCCCATCTGACTTACTCCCATCATTTCCTGTCAGGTCTGTTTTGTCTCCTGTCCAATAAGGGGCTGAAAATAAAAAGAGCGGGCCACACTTAATTACCTAAAATATGATTGATGGTTTTGACCATTACAATCAATTGATGTAAATGGCAAATAAACACTGATAAATCACATCACATTATACTAAACAACAAATATGATTTTTCTTAATTTCATTACTAATACATAATACATAATACATAATAATGTGTTGGTGCAGCATTTTTCCAGTTACCCACATCTGTTTCCTTCTGTATCAGGATGACAGCAGAATCTCTGTGCAGCTGATCACAGAGGAGTGTGTCCACAAGCTGGACACTAAGCATCAGACTAACGCCCTGCTGAACCTGGTGTGGAGGGACTCAGCCAGTGAGGAGGTTTTCACCATGATGGCATCCATTTGTCACACACTCATGGTCCAGCATCGCCTCATGGTGCCAAAAGTCAGGTACAAATACACATAAATCTGATGAGACTCATTTGTTTAGGTGGAATCTGAAAGGATTTACGATTCTTTTTAAGTCAGTATTGTTTTTTCATTTTAAACAAGAAATCTTTATAATGTATATGGATCAAATGTAGCAGAGATTCTAGGTATCCTTCCTTAATTTCAATAAAATTCTTTTTGCACTTTGAATATATTAATTTCACAATGGAGCAGGTGTTTCTGAATTCAATCATTAACATTAAAGCAATTTTTCATTTTTACTGGATATCATAACATTTTATGTCTTGTCAAGATCAGCCTTGTATTCGGGGGGCTTGTTTACACACCTACCTGATTGAGAGGAAAACTGTGTCTTTATGTGTTTCCGCGCTGTAAGCAGTAATGTAAATAACGGTGAAGTGAGGCAGGCAGTTATCAGTGGTCCGCACCCACTGGCATTTACAACCGGCAAAGGAAGCAGGGATGTCAGGGAAGCTGTCAGTTCTGGATGAGGGCAATTACCCCTTCTCAGGTTGATTACATTAGGGCCAGGATGTCAGAGGTGGTGTGGGGGGGATGGGGGGGATGGAGGGGTGCATTGACTGACGGGAGGTGATCCAGACTGAGCTTCATGGATGGTCAACCTGCTCTAGTTAATTATTACTGAAGCCACTTGCTTCCAGTTGATTTAACCATGTGGGGATGTTGATGTCTAAAGGTTCATATCACGTTTGCAACAGTATCTTACTGTGTATCTGTTTTGTTATTACTAACCCTAGCTTACCTAAAACCATGCATAAAAGGATAGACATACATTAGCTTCCTCAGTATTAAAAAAACTGGACTCGTGCAGCTACAGTCTGATGGTCAATTAGTCATTTTGCAGCATTACAAGTGATTGACTAGAATTTAGAAGAATTTCAGCGCATATCGCCCATTCCCCTTAATTTTTTACGGCTTCCTCCTTCTCTTCGCTTTTACCATAAATCCTGCCCTTCGTCTTCCATCATTATTGGATATCTGTACAAAATAATTAGCTCACTGAGAAAGATTAATCACTGCAGGAGTGGACGGGATAGCTTTACAAGAGGCTAAGGGGAGCAAATTGCATCCCGGCCTTGATTTACTGCTCTTACAGCAAAAAAAAAGAGAGGCTGGCCAGTCGTCCAGCCGGCCCGGCACACTGCCTTTTTTAATAAATATGTAAAATGTCTCGTGAAATGATTTTTTTTCAGAGGACAACTTAAAAGCTGCTCAATGATTTGGGACCAAAATGGATTTTTGATTGGTTTGCTAATTGTACTGTGCCCTGGTTTGTTCTAGTGGGCATGGTGTAATTTCACTTTTAACTGTTTGTCATTGGATATTTGGTGTAATTTCACTTTGATAGTTTGGTTTCACCCAGTGTAGCACCCTGTTGCTAACGGGGCTCGCTCTCATTAAAGTGAACGCAGATGCGCTTTGGTCCTTTTTATTTACTTTTGAATGGTTGCTCTGATTTTTTGTGTTGTCTTGAGATAACGATGTTGATCGTGTTAATGCAAAAGTCTGCAAAACAACATTGGATTTAGATGGAAATCGACTCGTTCGGTCTTTATGGTATCAAATCTGACCCGAGCACTGCTGTTATTTTTTCTGCTGAACAGAGATTGTTTCATTACCTCAAAATGAAATGATCCGGGCGTTATTCATCAAGCTGCTTCTCACACACACATGCACACGCAACCCCTTTTGATGTCTTGACTTTGTTTATTAGTGGTTCATTCCATGATTGAAATGGGGGGTTTGGGTTCTCTCAGGCCGTAAATCAGCATGTCAGCTGGCATTTAGTGCTTTGTTTCCCATTTCAATCAAACACTTGCATCACTTGTTATGAGCCCACAGCACTACTCCTCGCTTCTCTCCTGAGCCTTGTACTACTGACAGATGGTGTGTGCTCGGCACAAACCATTTTTCAAGCCGTATTGAGGGTTGTCTGACGCTCTGCTCCTAATGCTCATTTCCATTTGAGAGTTTTGAATGGGGTTTGGTAGATTGAATGGGTGGAATGGGAATTTGAGCATTGACATTGAGATCAGAATATTCAGGATATATGACTCACTCTACTTTCTTCTTTCTTTTTGTCTTTTTTTTTTCTTCCTCCACTGACCTTAACTCCTCTCCTCTGCTGAGAATACATGATGCTGCCCTATTAAAGGCAAGCATCCTTATAGGTGTCAGCACTGTCACTCTTAAACAAGGGCCTATTATATGCTGGGGCACTTTATTTTGCCTTTTAGCTTACTTAACACATTATTGTCGCCTGTACTTACCCTCTGTGTGAAAAGCCATGCAATTTAGGAGTATACACAAACACACACATACACTTGAACAAAGAGCAGCTTCACACCTTGGTGCCACGGCCCGTTGAGTGCAGAGCGACTATAGCGAGGTATGTGGGCCCTCCTCAGCGTTATCATGTAATTCACTGTGAGTGTGGAAGCATGCTTGCGCTGCGGGGTCACAGCGAGGACCAGGCTTCCCCTCCTCCTCCGTCCTCCATTGTCTTGCTCCCCTGGCCATTAAGTTAAATGGGGCTCCAGCAGGAAGCCAAAGGGGCTGTTTATGACCCGAGCCGGGTACCCTCGCCAGCAACTAGTTTACTAATGGAAGGTGCCTCGCCTAAATAAAGCTTAATGGCTCATTTAATCTCTTTTCGGCCCTCACAGGGTATAAAAGGGGAGAGAAAGGCCAAGAAAATTCTATGAGGAAAATGTTGGTTAACAGTGTCATTTATTTTTTTTCTCCCCTTTTACTTGTGTCCTCTGGTTAACAGGGCAAAGTTAACAGTCGCGATATATAGCAGATGGATTGATGGAAAGTCATTTTACTGTTCTTCACACTGATTGTGTCATCTGGTTGAAATTGATGATGTATACTTTATCAAAAAAACTGTTTCATTTTAATGTGACTCTGCTTCTTTGTTCTCTGCAGACTTCTGTACAGTTTAGCTTTCAATGCGCGTTTTCTGAGGCATCTCTGGTACCTGATAACTTCCATGACAACAAAAATGATCACTGGGTTAGTAATTCAAAGCTCATTATTAGCTTATTGGCAAACGTATCCGTGTATGTGTGTACAATCATATATTCACATTTCGGCTTGTTTACAGTTTATTTGTTTGTGTCAGGACGCTATGAATCTCATACTTGGTCTCTTCCTGTCTGTCTGTCCCCTCAGCTCCATGGTGCCGCTGCTGCAGCTGATCTCGCGAGGGTCTCCCATGTCTTTTGAGGACTCTAACCGCATCATTCCCCTCTTCTATTTATTTAGTTCTCTCTTCAGCCACTCTCTTATCTCCGTGCATGACAGCGAATTTTTTGGTCACGAAATGGAAGGTAGCAGACTTTTTCCCCTTTTTTTATTGAATGAGAAGCAAGGTAATGTCCTTGTTTTGCAGCCTCAAGCTTTTCATGTTTTGTTCCCTAATGTTCTTGATCTATGCCTTTGCTTACATCTACTTTTTGACAAAATGAATTCATTGTTGCTGGACATCCTATGTTTCTTATTGGTACACATCCCTCTAGAGCTGGTTATCCTGTGGGCATCTATCATCTCACATTTCCCGCATTTGGTGGTCCTAACAAAATAATATATTGTCTGTCGTTTGTTTTCAGCAGTCACGCACCGTCTTACCGCCATGTAAATGTGAAAATCAATATCTGTAAAAGACGATGAATCCATTCTCCCTCTCAACAGGTCAGACGCAGTCCTCCATGATGCCCTTCACGCTGACAGAGCTGGTGACTCTGTCTCGCTGTCTGAGGGACGCGTGCCTGGGAATCATCAAGCTGGCCTACCCCGAGACCAAAGCAGAGCACCGCGAAGAGTACATGGCTGCCTTCCGCAGTGTGGGTGTCAAGACAAACACTGAGGTCCAGCAGCGCATCCAGGCCGAGCAGAAACGCTGGGTACAGCTCTTCAAAGTAAGATATATAAAGCTACCCGCACAATATAGCTGAATAGGCATACCTTAATTTTCATATTCAAATAACTCTAATCACGCCTGGCATGCAACTAAATTACTTTTTCTTCAATCAAATCTTGACATGGACAATGTCATTGAATGCAGAAATTTGAATATATTTTTTAATTAGAATTCATTGTCTAAAATGATTGCAGATATGGTGCTTACCTAAGTGTTCTCTTTGCTGTGGCTCTCACTTTCTCACTGTCTTTAAATACAGTGTGGGAAATAAAGTGGGAGGGGTCGGGAGGCTGCACTGCCACTGCCTCTGTGTGTGTGTGTGTGTGTGTGTGCGTGCGCGCACGTACTACACACAAAAATTGAAGTTGGAAGTTTTGAGTAGTGAGATGGCAGCAGGAGCAGTGGTGAAAGACACAGATGGGGCTTATCCATTGGCACTTTTGGTCACGCTGAGTAAAACCATACCACTCTGATTTAGGTTTCCATTACCAGTTTAAACGTGCCGTGCTGAGCCAAAACCTGGATGCGCTTGTGTTTGGGGCATCATAGACCACCTTTACCCTACAGAGAAAGTACCCTGCAACAACACACCCACACCAACACAGCCGCTTGCATTATTTTGCCATAGTGTGATGTCGGGTCTTAAAGCGAGCCATATGATTGCAAAGCATGACAAGAGTGCTTGTTTATCACCTCTACTGCCGTAATCCTTCATAGCACACAAACCCTAATTGCATCACATCAAAGCCAGAGCCATGAGACATGGAGATGAATGTGAGAGCATGTTAATCTGTCTCGACAAGTGGAACCTCCACAACATCAAGCCGCCTTTGCAGCTTCATTGGCACTGTTACATCAGCCCACAAACAGCTTCAATAGTACTAAGACCAGAAGAGACTTGACAAGAAGCAGATCTGCATGAATCCCTAGGAGCGCAGTTCGTTCAAACTATTTTTTTTTTTTTTTTTTTTTTTTTTTTTTTTTTTTTTTTTTTTTTTTTTTTTTTTTTTTTTTTTTTTTTTTTTTTTTTTTCGAAGCCGAAAAATTACAGAAAATGACAAAAAGACAAAAACGCGCCGACTTTTTTTGAGGGCCCACGCCACGGACACGGCCCGAATAGATGACAGTGCGACAAATTAGCCACTTTTGAATCAGCACCATAATTGTTGTGTCTGTACTGGAACCAATTTTGAAGCAATCCGATAAAATTTCCCTAGAAGGGGAGTTCGTTCAAATAGAAGGCCCGCAAAAATTCACCGAAAATGAGCAAAAAAGGCTCAAAATGGCCAAACTTTGGACGGAACCGCCACGCGACACGCCCTTCAACGCTACATGCCCACAAATAGCACAACTTTAATCAGCACCATTTCGATCTCTAACGCTGGCACCAATTTTGCAAGCAGATCTGAATGAATTCCCTAGGAGCGAGTTCGCTTCAAATAGAAGGCCGAAAATTACAGAAAGATGACCAAAAAAGAGCAAAACGGCCGATCTTTGAGCCACGCCCACACACGCCACAATAAAATGACATGCACAAATAGCTACAACTTTTAAATCAGCACCATTTTGCTGTTCTGTACTGACCAGATTTTGAAGCCACATCCGGATAAATTCCCTTAGGAAGGAGTTCTGGTTCACAATAACGAAGCCCGAAAATCACCAAAATGGAGCAAAAAAGTCAAAATGGCCAACTGTTGACGGCGACCGCCACCGCGACACGCCCTTCAACGCTACATGCGACAAATAGCACAACTTTTAATCCAGCACCATTTTTTGACTGCTACTGACCAATTTTTGAAAGCAGATCCGATGAATCCCTAGGAGGAGTTCTCAAATTACAACGCGAAAAATTTCACCGAAAGTGAACAATCAAAATCAAAATGGCTGACTCCGTCGGGTTTTGGGGTTATGGCGTCCAAGAGCCTTTTTGCCTACGTCTTCGGCTGAGCTTACACGCTGCCTACCGATGCTCGTATCATATCGGTGAAACGGTGCGCCGGGGCGCCTTTTAAAATTCCTGTAGGGGCGCCTACAAACGATTAAACGCGACTATTTTGGTTATGCTGAGCTTCAAGGCCACCCACTCTACACGTGCCCTCGCGCAGATTTCTATACTTTCAAACTAATTGACGGTTTCACACAGTGATCTTTTACCATCCCGATCCAGAGCGGCCACCTAGTGCGTGCGATCGTTTGCCCACATTTATTAGGGAGCTTCCAGCGAGCAATTGGTCAAGTATGCCTACCAATTTAATTTTAATCGCACGTGCCGGATGCGAGATATAAACTTGCTTCATTTAAAGAGCTGCCACCTTTGTGGCTGATGGCTGAAATGTACACGATTCCTGAGGAACACATGTGGAACTATGGCTTTCCAATTTGTGCTCAACTCGGACATACCAATATGGAGAAATGCCTCCACTTCTGTTGTTGACCCAAAATGTACAGGAAGTAATAATTATAACAGGCTTATTTTTTAAAATACAAAATTCTTCAAATGTCTTTTTTGCCAGGACGTCCCCAGAATGCCTATGGGTGAAAAATTTCGTGGAATCGGGACAAAGTTATAGGCAGTAACTACGAAAAAAGTGGAATTTTTGCCGACATTGTCCGCGCTTAGCCCGAAAAAAAATCTAGGCCAAGTGGGGTGCGCCTATTATGGGGAGTTCAGCTCCATTCACAAGAACGCACGTGCGATATAAGCTTTTGAATGTGCGACAAACTATGCAGAAGTTATTAGCCAAACGCACTTTTGGATGGATAGTAGCGCCACCTTAGTGGCCAAACCGAAAGCGACACATAGCAATTATTAAAATTTTTCGCCACGTACTGACATGTGCTGCCGAGCTTTCATGAGTTTGCAGCATGTCAAGGCT
>NW_023339650.1:13809944-13844501 GCF_004916995.1 Morone saxatilis
ATGCGTTTGTTTAGAAAGAAAAAGAAAAAGAAAAAGAATTCCTTCAATTACAATAGGGCCTTCGCACGTTCAGTGCTCGGGCCCTAAAAATGGCCGCTAAATCGAAAATGGCCGACTTCTGTTGGGTTTGGGATATGGCTACAAGAGGATTTTTTGTACATCAGGACGTGGTCTACATGGGTACCACTTTCCATACTCAAGCAAATCTCCCCGATGTGAGATCAATAAAGTCTATCTTATCTTAGATCATAAAGCCAATTTCAAATTATTAAACTGGCTACTTAAAAAAAGACAATATTACTTTTCATATGCATTTAATTACTAATTACGTGGAACATAGTAGCACACAAATCTTTTCATGTAAATACTCAAAATGAGTTTGTTATCAACATCACATCAGTCAACCTAAATGTTTGACTTTTAGTCACTCTAAATGGTTACAGAATACGATCTAAAAAGCAGTTATAGCTATAAAATCAGCAGCCATAGGATGAAGGGAAAGTAAAAGGCTGACCTCTGTGTAACCTCAGCCTGCGGATGCCTCCCAACCCCTTTACCTAAGGCTAGGATTAACATGTCAACCAGGCAGCCTGTATAAAAGGGAACATGGACACATCTTGTCTATTGAGCTGCATTGTAGGAAACTATGCTCCACTCAAAAACAAACCCAGCTAGGGTTGTAGCTACCACTGAGGTCATGTCCTTTGTGTTTTTTTAGGAATTTGGGGGTTTTAGAAATAGAATTTAGAATGGAGCAAAGTGAATTAATTTGAAATTTACATTCTACAGTTAAAATGTGTTTCTAGTTATTTCATTTATATTTGAATTTGAGGAAACCCTTTATTTTTCAGATCTGTAATTTTCTAAGAATTTTCCCTAAGTTGCCCAGAAAAAAAACTATAATTTGGCACAAATTATAGTAAATATACAGACAAAGTTCCGTTATTTCATTTATTTTCATTAGTTGTGCTGAGTTGATGAGCAGTTGTTTTCCTGCGGAATTTCTATTAAACCCTTTTAAATTTAAAAACAACTTTATTCAATTAGAATAGGAAACATTCTTAATATATGTTGTCAACTAACTGAAAGACTTAATAGGTTGCCATAGCAATTAATTGGAATTCATCAACTAGAAGTGTGTCAACTGTATTTTCCCTATAACTAGTACTAAATTACTTAATCTGGGACAGTCCTAAGCTTTATGAAAGTGTATATGGCCTGCTTTCCGACAAATAGACGCAATGTTTTTTACACAAAGAGTGAAATAAGTTAATGTATAACTTTTACCAAATTTGCAAGAAGGCCCACATAAATAGGAATTTGCTGTAGACAGCGTTTTAGAGTTTATAAAATTTCCCCTCACGGACTCAAAATTGTGCAGTTTTTCAAGGGAGTCTGGTGATAATGCAGTTACTAGTTCAATGGTGAAATCTGTTAAAAGAGAAACGAAAATGTGCATTATAGTAAACCAAAAGCAAATCCAACAGCATGTGACATTCGTACCCACAGGACATCAGATGAGTAAACGACCATCCCTGCTTTTTCTTACTATGACAAAGACTTACACACAAATGTTGCATGTTATTTAAAGCTCTCAAAATAACCATGTGGTCCAGATCTCATCTTTCCAGATCCTGTCTCAGTTGTCCTATCTATTGAGAGTTGACTGATGGCAGAAGCTCCTTGACCTTTATAGCGTCATATAACTTTTTAATTCTCTATTTTCATATTGTATGTTTTTGAACTAACTAAAATGCTGTTAAAACTGTATAAATCTAAGTTTTCAGCCTTACTGCAGCATATTCTACACTCCCTCCATATAGTGCTGTGACCTGGACTAGATACAGAGCCAAGCCTCCACCTCAGGCTCAGATTAACAGGTCAACACAGAAACGAGTCAATGAGACCCAGCAACACTTTACATACCACTGGTGTTTACAACAAAATGGAGTGAGGAAGGGGGTTGTGCTTGTGTGTGTGGGAAGAGGAATTTTCTTGAGAAGGTGAACTGTAGGACAGGTGAAAGTTGAAAAGGTCACACAAAGACACAAGTCTGGAAGAGAAACGGCCAGTGAAACACAATATTGTTGGATGTGATATACAGAGGTGAGATGTGGGACAGCTCAGAAGTAAAAACAGAAGTGGAAAAAGGCAGGAACACATTAAAGCTACAGAAAGGAATTTGTAACTAAATATAAATCAACTGGTAACAGTTGTGATGTAGAATAATGGAAGGAACTATTACAGGAAAATTCTAGAAAGCACATTCATGTAATTGAATGACAATATCAAAGAGAGTATCAAGTAAATTCAGTTCCTCTCCACTGCTCACTGACAGTTTTACCTGTCGTAGGTCAATGAAAGCCAGCTGGAGTGTGTCTCCTTGAAAGCCAGGGACCGGCTCTGAACTGGCAAACACTGAGAGGAAACAACAGAAAGACAATAATTACTTAAAAATGACAGAAATCAGTACACATAGCTAGAGTCAAGAACTGTGCCTCCGAATGGACTGTTCTGAGACCACATTGAAAGAAAGTAGGCAGTGTGGTCTATAGTTATTCAACTAAAAGCTGAGTGTAAGAAATATTAAAATACATCTCAATAAAAGTAACCAGACACTTTAAATTTCATTGTTACTATAACTATTAACTATAAAAAAAAAATGAATGTGTGAAAAAATTAAAATTAATGTTTGAATTAAAACTGTAACAAAACTTTAAAACTGAACACATTTTTGGAATAAAATGTTTGTGGAAAATCCTAACCTTCACCAACTGAAAGTTAGGATTTTTATGAAGTAGGAACAACGTGCTAGCCACTTGAATGGTCCAATTTTGTATTTTTGAGGCCGGTACAAATTGTATGGTTCGCACGGGTCAATGCTGCATTTATTTATGACGTTTCGGTCCTGACCTTCATTGGGCAAATGACAATAAGAAGAAATTTTAAATAGGAAGTGGCTACAAGTCTACATTGCCACAGGCTAATCTTTCAATGTGGCATTGAGTGTGGTGATGTATGCATGCATACCTTTACATTTACTAAATTTAATTTCAGCTGTACCACGTTTAAACTAAGCTTGGACACTTTTAAACACTATAAGGGGTTGGAATCTTTGGGAATTTCGTAATTTGATTTGGTTCTTGGTGTCACAATTTGATAGTCGGGTTAGTCAGCTTGTTTGTTAATGCTGTAGTTTGGTGTTCCACTCTTACCTTTAGCCTCTGCTGTATGATGTTTTAACTAAAAAAAGAAACTTACATTCGTCTTACAAAGTTTACTGGTCAGTCTGAGCACAGGATTCCATTTTTATTGGAAGGCCTGTAGATAAAATATTAAATGATAACCTCAATGAAAATAACGGTTATTTTTTTACTTACATTCACACTGAATGACATCTAAGTTGAATTGCTGAATGGCCCCCATGCTGATTTGTTTGAGTTCTGTGTCCAGTAGCATCTGCATTAGTGATGTGGACAGATGTTTGCAGGCTGACATACAAGCTGTCTGGGCCACTTTGCCCTGCAGGGAGAGAGACAGTGAGAAGGAGGGAGGACAAGGAAGAATTGCAGAGGAAGAGAGGATGCAAGAGAGGTAGAAAAGATGGATAGGTATAGGAAAGATTAAGATGGGAAAGATGAGGACGAGATGGCAGGGAGAGACAACATTGGAAGGGGTGTACATGAATAAAAGGAGGAAGAGATCGTACACAGAAAGGATTGGGGGTATAAGAGTGTGTAGGAAGTACACAGATGAGTAAAAGGAAGAGAGTAAAGAAGTATAAAGGAGATTGTGGAAAACAATCAGGAGGAAAGTAAAAGGTAAAATGGTGAAAGAACAGAAGGGGGGTTTGTGGGAAAAGGATATAGGTGTAAAATAGATATAAGGGATCAAGAGCAAGAAGGGCAAAAGAGAACCAACTGTTAGCTATACCTTAAATACTGGATAAACAGAGACACAGGTGCTAATAGTCAAAGTAACAAGCACTTCACACAATCTACTACCTAGTCGGTTGTGATCGATAAAACATATTCAAAGACATGTCATTATTCACCTTTCTTCTAATCTTCTTTCTGCTTAGAGAATTTGACAGTTACCAAACCTCACGTAACACATAAATGAGGTTTGTAAAACATGACTTATCCATCACTTGCATGACCAGTGAAGATCAAGATATACAGCAATATAGCTATTAATGAAGTTATTCTTAAAAGGCATACTGATCAGGATCTTTCAAAGCTGTTTCCACCATTCAAAGTTGGCAGCAATAGTAGAACAAGGTAGACAGCAAATGAGGGAGCACCGTTACCAAGAACAAAGCAATGAATCAAATGAAATAAAACGTTATTTTCTGATTGTTTCACATGGGTTCCATTTAAAGCACCGCCGCACAATCCTGCAGAAGGTGCGCATTGGCAGATTTTGTGTCGAAGGTGCACTGTTTGTTGTGTGTAGCTCAGCCCATCCTCAGTCGGAACAGAAACAGCAGCACTTTATACGTTCATATAGCAAAGCCTGACCACACTTAGGTTTAGTGCTGTGCCAGCGATCTAGTCGCTACGTTTTTATAGAGCCCCAACCTTAAAACCCTGCGAGCTGCCCTAACGTTGATGCCCAGAAAGGTCCCGTATAGAGTAAAATAAACGTTTAAAGCAGTGATTTGTATCGATGCATAGTGTTGATACAAACCCTAATGGTAACAACCAATCACAATGACAATTAAAGCTGCAAGCAGCGTTGGGCGGGCCCTCGCACTCCACGCAACTTGGGGTGTGCTGCGGCCGCGTCACGTTTTTTTCTTTTGATCACCAATGTGTTTAGATGGCAGTGATCGAATTTGAAGTCAATCTGATAAAATCTGTAGGAGGAGTTAGTTAAAACAGAAGCCCTTAAATGCCAGAAATGGCATCAGGCAGTTTGGATTCCAATTCAACCTGGCCAAACTTTGACGGCAACGTCCACGGACACGCCCTTCAACGTAACGTGCACAAACAGCACAAACTTTTAATCAGCACGCAATTTTTTTTTGCTGTACTGACCAATTTTTGAAGCCAGATCCTATAATTCCCTAAGGGTTCGTTCAAATACAACACGAAAAATCACAGAAAATGACAGAAAAAGTCAAAAAAAATGCTGACTTTGATGCCAACGCCACGGACCACACCTTTAATGTACATGCAGCAAATAGGCGACAACTTTTAATCAGCACTAATTTTTTTGACCCTGTATGACCAAGTAGATAGCGATAAATTGCCCTAGGAGGTTTCGGTTCAATACAACGGCAAAAAGTGAAAATGAAAATGGCCAACTGCCCGTGGGGTTTGAGGTATGGGTCCCAAGAGGCCTTTTTTGTACGTCTCGGCACGTTTACACGTGCCCTTACCGGAGTTTCCGTAGCACATTGATGAACGTGGCGCGCAGGGCCTGGCTTTTTTAAAAGGCCTGTAGGGGGGCTACAAAACACGAAAACGTGTCAAAATTTTTTGGTAATGTGAGGCTACTGGCACCCAGTCTACACGTGCCCTGTGAATTTCATAATTCATAACTATGTACGGTGCCTCCACACAGTGATGTTTTCATGCCAACCAGAGGGCGCCGAACCCAGTGGCGGTGGATTTTTTTTCTTTTTAGGTGAGCGTAAGGGAAGCCATGGGCAATCATCGTACAATACTTTTGTTTAATCACACGTGCCGATGCGAGATATAAACGTTTTTCATTTTAAAGAGCGCCACCTTGGCGATGAAATTGTCCCCCGATGCCGTAAGGAAGACATGGGGAACTAGTGGACCGCAAGGCTTGGTGTCAATCAGACATACCAATGTGGAGAAATGGTCTCAGCTTACTTTTTGGAGCCGAAAATTACAGGAAGTCTTAATTTTATAGCGTTCTTATTTTTTTTCTTTTTTTTTGCCAGGATGATCCCCGCAGGTGCTATGTGAAAATTACGTGGCGAATCGACAAAGCGTGTAGGAGGGGAACATGAAAAGTAAAGTTTAAGGACATTTCGCAGCTCTAACGAAGAAAATTATAGGCGGAAAGTGGGCCCCGGCCTATATGGGGAGATTCAGCTCCATGCACGCGAACGCCTGGATATAAGCGTTTTTGAATGTGCGACAAACCTATGCAGAAGTGTATTAAGTAAGCCAAAAAGTCAAAATACTTTTTCAATAGTAGCGCGCCACCTAGTGGCAGACCCAAAAGCGACGCATAGAATATAAAATTTTTCAACCAGGCCTGACAACTTTGCCAAATAGAATTGAGTTTTCGTATATGTTCAGGGGGCAAAAACGCAGTCAAGAGGGGCCCTAAAAATAGGTAAGAAAGAAAGAATTCAAGGCAATACAATAGGGAACTCCCAGCGGTTATGTATTATCTACATTATCGGCTGGCAGTTATTACATTTCAAAGGAGCCAATAACGTAATAACTTATTACATTATTGGCAAAATGTTATTACCTTATTGGCTCAAAAAAGTTATTACATTATTGGCAAGTTATTACGTTATTGGCTTTATTACATTTAAAATGGCCAAAATTATTACATTATTGGCACGTATTACATTATTGGCCATTATTACATTATCGGTTGCTACAAAGTTCCCTAAACAGGACATCAGTTTACTAAATGATAGAAAAGGACTTCCCTTAAGGAAAAAGGTTAGGAGCCAGTGGCATACTACACTTTTGACTTCCAAACTATTTGTGCTGTCACAAATCATGCTTCTAGGCCCTGCCCCATAAAACCAGATTTTGAATAGGCAAAGTAAATTTTGTAAGAAAATCAAGGCAGTTGGAATATGGATAAAGAAAAATTATATTTCGAAATGTGAAATTGCTTTAAAAAGGTAGCATGTTTTATGTGATACTAAAGTTAAAATAAAATATATATTTAATTTTTACGTAATACCTCTGTGTTCTGTAAAATGCTACTGGCAGTGTCAACAGCATTAGAAGCAATAGTATACTAGTACTTTGATAAGGTTATATTGTGAAATTGAAAGTCCCGATTGTACATTAAAGAGGATTGGTTTATGATACTAAAAAGGTTTATGGCAGTACTCAAGAACAAAAGAACATTGTGATTGTACAAACCCTGAAACTATTCCAAGAGAAGACGTGCACACAGAAATTATGGCTGCCCTGTATCATCAAGGATTCAATAAAGCCAGCCTCACAAACACTAAAAACACTGAAAACTCATTTAGAGGAGCGGAAACAGATATCACATCCACAGTGGGAGAGAGAGACAGAAGATAAGGATAATTTCCCTCCCTACCTCCCCATCTTGTGCGCCAATGTGCCGAAGATGTTGGTTCCAATAAGGTAGGAAATGGACGCTGGTAGGAAAGCGACGCCTGGGCCACAGACAGAAACACACAGAGAGATGAGAAACTGAAGGTGTGGGCAGGCTTTCCAAGATAAGCAGATCTCTATCAGTGCATCATCACTGAGCTGCTGTACATCTTCTATTGTCTGTAATGAAGACTTGTGCTTTCCACCTGCCAGCATATGACACCATAATATCCTGTTCCCCTCTCATTCTTTTTATCTGACCTAGACTTCATATACAGCGGACTGAAGGAGCAAACTCATGACATCAAAGACTTCAGGAAGCCTCTGTATAGAAAATATCCAGCATGATGAAAGAGTGACAATTTGCACTGTCAAGTCACTAAGTAATAGTGTATGTATAATATGTAAATGAGACAATAACTATTTAGTATGCTAGTAACAGACAAAATTCCTGCTTTATCTGTATATTTGTTTAGTAACAAATTGCCTTAGTTTGATCTATTCATAGTTTTTATCATTAATCAGAGAAATTTGCTTTGTTGAAAGTAGACATTTTCTACATGGAACGCCATTTATATGTCGGAAACTCATAATTGGGAATGCAGAATTAGTCACAGAAAGCACATTTATTATTCATGTGCTGTAGGGATATGTACCACATGCATAATGTATAATTTCTGTGTGAGTACATGTTATAGGTTCTGAGCAGGGCTTTGTAAATACCTAGCTGCCATTTCCTGGCACACATGGTCTCCATCATCCAGATTGGCAGCGTTGGCTCCAACATGGCAATGGCCATATTTCCAAAACAAATGGCACCTGGGAAGGAAGATTGAGGATAAGTGGATGCAGTGTCAATTATGGTCTGTTTTTGTTCTTGGTCCTTGGTCCTCATTTGTTACTCTTCCAACCCCAAACTGCCTGCGCATAAACACATATAAAAACACGGCCTGCTCTCTTTGTTACTGTGTTGCCACAGTAATTGATGTGGTGAGGAAGGCTTACCCCCTCAGATACAATTTCCCTGCCACATACATTTGTATTACTTTACTTGTGAGGACCTCTAAAGAGAGTTCAGGGCTTTGTTCATAACATTGACATACAAATTCTAAATCAACATTCAAATGTAGCACAAGCAAGCAGGTTACATTGTCCTTCTTCACTAGTAGTGTCATGGAGATATAGAGCGGCAGGTGTGTGTGTGTGTTCAAGGGTGGGGCTGAGCTACATACAGACACAAACACAAAGGTTATGGAATAAAGCAGCTGCATTCACAGCAATCCGTCAATGTGGCTTCCTCCTGGTTGTGCGGAGGTGTGGCTGTGTTTATTTGTGCTTTAGAACCTAACTGCTGCTGAAAATAAATTGTATTTCTCTGATTAGCTGCTTTGTTCTTGCAATCACTGCTACCTCTCTTCATTCACTCTCTTCTTTCAATATAATAATATCATATTTGTTGCAAGTTATGGATGTAAGCATCTGCAGGGAGATTTTAAAGTTGGTAATTTTGTTCACCTATGAATAGGCCTGTCACGATAACAAATTGTAATATGATAGCTGGCACGATAAAAAATTGACTACTGTAGATAAATTGTTTCCAGAAATTATTGCGATAAATGATGATATTGTCTTCGAGCCATTTAATCTTATATATTAGATAATGCATAATAATGCAGGTACACTTTAAAATTAATAGCTTTTATGTCTAAAATAGTAATAGGAACTTGGAGGAATTTGACATATCCACAAGAATTAGAACAAAACAACCATACAGTAAAAAATGACTCTGTTCTTTAACAAAAAATGCACTGGAATAAAAACACACACAACAAACATAATAAAATGAAGTCTCAGTCTGTGTTAACAAAAATGCACTGATAAAATTAAAAACCGACACACAACCAAAACAATGATAAAATGAGATGTAGACAAAATTGCAGTTCAAAAAATATTAACAATTAGGTCAGACATAAGAGTTGTACATTCCTACAGGCAACTGCCAGTTATGACCTTTGTAAACAAAAAGTGCAAAAGAGATGAGCAGATCCTATTTCAATATTGACACTTCGCTCATTTACTATGAATAGTTTAGTACTAGATCGCCCCTCTCAGAGAGTCTATCCGATAAATTAACAACACGAGGGGCTTCAGAGAACAGCATATCAAGCCGGTTCAATCCCAAGCCGGTTCATGTTTGAGTTGAGGAACAACGGGAAGAAGGGAGGGGAGAGCGAGGCAGCCACCCCAGCGCGCAACACAGAGCGGCAAGGAACGAGCGACTGTTAGTAAGGCGTTTGTGTGTAAAACTGCGGAAAAGTGCAGAAAAAGTCAAGTGGGTGTTGCCTGTCCACGAAACAGTGTGGTGCCAAAACACCCAACATCACCATGGTGGAGCCTGGGTTACGAGCCGGAGTGGTCTCAGTCTCTTTGGTAGAGAGAGGAGAGAGGGAAAACAAACAAGCATGTAAATGGAAATTATCGCGGCCGAAAAAATTATCGAGCTCATTTTATTTATCGTGCGATTAATTGATTTATCGCATATCGCGACAGGTCTACCTATGAAATCACTATGTTTGGTGTGAATTAGGAGAAGTGTCATCAATGTGAAATAAGATGACGGCACATACATTTAACCTCAAGAATGGTGGTATTTCTTGAAACTCCTTTCTCTGCTACAAAGTAAAGTTCTGTTCAAATGCAGAGAGCAGTAGGGATGAGATCATCTGCAGGTAAATCTAGCATTGCTTTGTGATAATAGGTAGATTTAGTCTGACTTGCTAGGATTATTAAACTCATTGTGCAACATGAAGCCAGC
Source organism: Morone saxatilis (assembly GCF_004916995.1). Taxonomy (NCBI): domain Eukaryota; kingdom Metazoa; phylum Chordata; class Actinopteri; family Moronidae; genus Morone; species Morone saxatilis. The sequence goes on from NW_023339650.1 coordinate 13,820,052, forward strand.
CTATCCTATCCTTCCATTAGAGATCCAAGACAAGTTAGCAGTTGAGGCGTCCCTTCAGACTCTCTCTTCCCTGCCATCATGTAAGTTCCCTTTGGAATAAAATGGATTTGCTTCATGCCAAGTGCGAGGCAGAGAGGGCCTTCAGGAATGGCTGCATCATTGTGGTTAAAACCTGGCTCAATGAGGTCATCCCAGATTCTGAGATCAGTCTTGACAGATCCAGCCACTTGAGCAAGGAGAGGGGTGGTGGGGTCTGCAAAAGGTGGTGTAATAACATCAAAACCCCGCAGGTGTAATGGTGAAATAACATAAAAACCCCCTTAGCAAGGTCCGTACACCATATGTGGAGATACTTAACCATCATTATGCCACTTCTATACACTGGTGGAATTTCCCACTGTGGTGATTGACTTTATTTACATTCCACCTAGCAGTACCACCAAAGCAGAGCTAGTCAAGGGTGCTGAAATCCACTAAGCCAAAAATGCTCTTTCCATTACACAACTACAGGGCTCACTGACATACACAGACTAGGACATTTTTCAAGGCGTTCCGGTTGCTGAATGACATTATAAAGGCCAAACTCGAACATAAGTACAGCCTGGAGCAGGAGTCTAGGAACATGAACACAAAATAAATCTTTCGTAAAGACCCACAACCTCTGCAAACACACAGACACATTTTCTACAAACGATTTGACATCTGTAACCACTCTGCAAAGTTTCAGCCAGTTGAGGTGGTTCAGGCATTTAATTAGGGTGCCCATTGGATGTCTAACTGGAAGTATTATTGACACATCAAATTGGGACGAGATCCCATCGCAGGCTTAGCCTGTTAAGAGGCAGAAATTGGATGATTGTCACTGCAGTGACTTATGTGTGTGACAAAATAGCTGTGTTGATTTATAAACACACAATACACACAAACATATTGTACACACACAAACAAAACAATGTGTTTTTTCTGATGGATAGATAATCCTCTTTAACATGTAGCACTGACTTCACAACACAATTTCAAGCCATATTCCTGCTCCGGAACCAGCAAATCAATTGTTGGCTTTGTGTTTGTCCAAAAAAACCAAGATGTGAGTCAGTTTCACTCCCTGCTCTTTTTGTAGCACCATTAGAAAAGGAAATATCACACAGATGCTTCTCCAGAGTGGGGTGAGTGAGTTTTTTTCACATGTGCTGTGCTGCTATTATTTTCTTACCAGCTGCGATTAGAATGTATGGATCCTTCATTAGTGTCAACAGCGGTGTCCCTTTCTGACTCTGTGAAGGACAAAGGCACAACAATAAAATCCTAAGTCAAATGCAAAGGAGTATATACTGTGGCTCTTAAACAAAACTAACACTTAGGGTTAGGGTTCTCAGTGGAATCTGGTTTTGGAATAGCTCTTGTATGCTCTTGTATGTTTGCACACACTGCCAACATTATCATTAAGATAACTCCCTCCACCCAGTGAAGTACAACCTTTGAGAACCTATCTAGGATTTGGGTGTCACTGACTGCATTAAATAATGGATAGCAGTTGTAACAATATTTATTGTAGTAAAACCGCTGGATACACAAACCTGTGAGAATATGAATCTTTTCCAGGAGGGAGCTATGCGATGTTACAGAAGATACCGCCACGCCTGTTTAATATATGGAAACTGACTTACAGTATTGCGCTTATTTACAAAAACTATAAATTAATTATTAAAACAATATATCAGATGTTAGAAGAAAGTAAAATTTCAGTCAGTTTTGTCTCCCTTAAAGAATTGGCCTGTTATTTGGAGGAAATGAAAATTAAAACATACACATATGAAATAGAGAATTGGATTTCCTGCTAAATGCAAGCAGAATAAGACATAAGATGTGAGCCTAATGCAGCTAATTGAAAGGGACTATTGTGTCTTTCTGCAAGTCTCTGAGGAACCTTAATAAAATGTATAAGCGGGCCCTTGCCGGAGATGAAGGATATTGAAAAGGTGAAAGAATTTGCTAATGACACATTGGCTTTGGTCCCACTAGCAATTTTGTGTTTGGTTGTTATCTCCGCTCATTTATTAGATAATGTGTCATCCTGAAAAGAAACAACAGATCATTCTTTCTCTACTCCTTTCTAAAGAAGTAATTCATTAATGTTAAAAGAAACTATGTTTAATGATTTCACTGAAGCATCTGTCAAGTGCTTTTTACTCTCTTTAAGCCTAATGGCTCCATACATCTACCTGCCCCAACCATCACAATTACAGACATCACCATCCACAAATAAAAGATGGACATCGCATCTCCACTTCTCTCGCTGTACAAAAATTAAGCCAAAATATTCCTGATATGACTCTGAGCCAGAATGGTAAAAGATGGCATCGGTTTCGCGCCGCAGTATTAAAGAGCAATTGCGAGCAGGGCTCAGCTGTCAATCATGACCAGAAACCCCCTTTTTATAGTTTCAAATAACTAATTAAAACCAAACTACAGAAACCATCTTTGTTTTTTGGCCCTTTTTCCATCCACTAACATGGAGGCAACGGACTTTATGACCTTTGGAGAGCTGTCATGTCATCCATCTTTATATATGTCGATGGTCTTACGTGTCATTCTTACATTAAAAAAATAAATAAAAATAAATCACCAAATAAGTAACACAAAAGAGATCAAGAAATCAGGAAATGTCAAACAGGTAAAATCTTTCCATTAATCATTAGACACTGATAATGAGGGCTAAAATGCGGGTTGTTGTATTATCATGTTTCTAATACAAATAAATATTTGTTTATACATTTGGATTGTTATGTGTTTGTCTATTAAATGATGCAACCAGGAGATTCTTTTAGCTTCCACACAACTAAAACTGGTGAGTCATTGTATTTTCAATTTTCCTGCATTTAAATCTGTTTTTACATCAGCCTGTATCACAACTAATAGATAGATAGATAGATAGATAGATACTTTATTCATCCCTAAGGGGAAATTCACAGTTTCTAGCAGTATCCACAAACTGATAATACAAATAATAATAACAACAACAACAGGAGGTCAAATTTAAAATAACTAATAATGAATTAATTAATTAATACATATAACATACGACACAGGCCTCTCCATACTGTACATAAACACACTAATACCCCCGGGGCCACACATCACTGCCAAACCATCCCCCGAGACATCAAGATCGACATCACATCGGGCGGGAGGGAATACAGTTTTAGTTCAGTACATTTTTATTTATTTTAGTCACTGCTTTGTTCTGGTTCATACCAGTCACTCTCTCATTCAGTTTTGAGCTCTCTCCCTCATCACTGCTCTCCCTGCCCTTAAAGGCACTTTCAAGCAGATAGCCTAATGGAGATGCAAATCCCCAACGCTCTTGACTGATGCATCTAGTGTGCATGTATCATTTACAAAGCTTGCAGATTGTACTACACACATCTCATGCAGTCCGTCGCACAACAAACCTTAGTGACAAAAAACTGCCTGAACTCTGCCTCCAACTGTGTTTAACACTGAGCTACCAACCACTGTATTTCACAAGAGTGTAGTTATTTTACCTTAAGCTGCTTGAAACATTCAAACAGTTATAGTAGCAGTCGTACTTAGATAAAAATGTTGTATGTTTCAAACCAGAGATGATCAGGATAAATATAATCCAGAATTACTGGACTATGTCAAGAGTCAAATCCTGACCTCAAAATTGAAAATATTAATAAATCTGAAAATGCGTGTCCTACACCTGGAGTACAGACCATACTGGATGTGATAGCTTTTTTCATTTGCACATGTCTTAACCACATCTGTCGGCCAATATTGGTGTCGGATTTCGGCATAGAGTAGATATGAATAGTCATTCAAAGAAGTCACGTACTGTATGAGAAGCAGTGGAAACATAAACCTAAAATCTAAATGTTTTTTCAGTAGCTGTGTCATCAATGCGTGTTGTTCTCACACACACTGACATATTCTTCATGAAATCTCATGATGATAATTCAAGTTTTCTTCCATTCTTTTCCATTGATAGCGAAGTGCAGAAACCATGATATGTGACACATTAACATTAGGGATTATTCCTGTGTAGCCTCTCTGTGCACTGAAGCATAGTGGCCTAATGCTTGTGTGTTAGTGGAAATCAAGCATGTATGCATGAGCAGGCAAAGACAAGGTGGAGCGCTGTCATGGAGGTCATCCATTGGTTATTTACCCAGAGGAAACGAGGCAGAAAACAGCATTAACTTCATTCTCCTCGGCTCTTTTTCTCATTCCACATCTCTCCTTTCATTTTGACTCTTCCCTTCCCTCCACTCTCTATCAAGGAAACGGTAATTAAGCAATTTTGTTCTTGGCTGTTAGTCTTTGACAGAAGAAACACTGGAGTTCTGTGAAAGGTGGCAAATACGCGAAGAGCACGTCAGGAATTTTCATAAAAGATCTGCTCAAAGGCCTCCTGTCAGCTAAAACGACCCATTAAAGAAGTGGGGAGCAGGGGAAATGCATTTTCCAAATTGAACGGTGGGATTTACAGTCAGTTTAACGCTGCTGACCCCTAACACGCTAATGTTTGGTTCGTGTCATCAGCCGTCCCTCCCCATCTTTTATCACCTCCATTGTCGAGCTATCTATTTAATTGAAAGAAGTTAATTGAATGAAAATGATCAACTAAGCTTGTATTAATATTGCTAATGGAACTTTCTTCTTGGCCATGTTTGGAGAGCGATGTCACGCTGGAGTTTGGGAAAGGCCCATTAAGGCTTGCACTTAACCCGATGGGCTAATTAAGGAATGCTTATTCATTCCCAGAGTCAGGGGGTAGGCCTGCTCCAAACCCATCGCCACGCGCCTTTTACAGCATTTTGCACTTGCCATTATTGCGGACTCTGGTTGCCTCGCAGTGATTGGTCGAGATTGATTGTCGCTCTATGAAAATGACGTGCTTTAGAAAAGAACGTTTCGATTGAAATAATCTAGCCTGAGTATTATATGGAAATGGGCTGGCTGTAACAGTTATTGGCAGACGTAACGGCTCCCTTAACGAATCTCCATGCAATGACATGCATGAGGTTATATAGCGGATGTTTGAAGGCAACTAGCCATAGCAACAGCAGAGCCTATTATGACCAGTTGAAGGTAGCAAGAACCTAAACGTTTGCTCAGTAAACGTGCAGAAAAAAGGGAGTACTAAAGAAAAGTGACCACTTCAGTGCAGGTTGTCAGCGTAGCGTATGTCGATTGTCACCTGAGAGGGCTCTGGGCATGTGACAAAACCACAACAAAGTGAAATATCATCGTAAGCCATGCTGGTTCGTGCAGTGCTGTGAACCAATGCTGCCGCGCCTTTAACATTCTCCATCCGATGGCTGATGTCAGCAGACCTCGTCAGTAATTAACAAGACTGGACATTGAGGGACGGCACAGGTCGTTTTTCTTTTATACTCCCCATAAATGGCGCACTAATGGCTGAATTCTCAAATTGCTTTTTTTTTTTTCCCCTCTAAGCGAAGGCACCTTATCCTGTTGAACAGCATACACACAGAAAAACCTCATTATCATTTGTTGTGTTCATTCCGTACTTGAATGTACGTTTCTTTATCTTACAATGAAGTGGATTATCTGATTAGAGATGTTAATGTATGGATGTGCCTGTCTGTATGTTTGATCTACTACCCAGGTCATCACTAACTTGGTGAAGATGGTGAAAGCTCGCGACATTAGACGACCCTTCTGTCCAGCAGGTCACTGGCTCTCTGAGGAGGTCAACATCCGAGCAGATAAGGTACTTGATTGTCGCCACAGCTGTTTAGATTTTGTATTTGTTCATTGTTGGATGTGATATTATATCAGATTTTAGCCTCACTGTGAAATAAAATGTCCATGAATAAAACACCTGATAATCTGGATCTGTACTCACAAAGCTTTCTACTACGAGTCTGTCACAGGGGTTAAAGCCAGTGAATATTCATTAAATTATGGCTTTTTCTCTTTTTTTTTCCCCTAAAAAAACAAGATGAAATCCTAGGTAGGATTAAAACTGAGATTAAAGAGAGGTAAACAACTGTTTAATTGAGGGAGGAGGTATGTTAGACATCCACATGGCAACTTATTATGTGTGCTTCATTAGCTCTACCATTTAATTAAGTAGTAATGATAATTTGCAATCCAAACATATTCAATGTAGAATCCAAAATCGGAAAATTAAAAAACTATTTATTTTGTTATTCATTTATGAATCTAAGACAAAAAAAAACCTAAAATGACTCCTGTCTCTTGCACTTGATAGCCTAACTTTGCACCAAATACACAATACTATCTGACTTAATGTATTGGATGTGAGCTTGAACAGCAATAAAAGATTCTCTTTAAAAAAGTATTTTGGAAAATGTCACATAAAAATGTTTTACTTGTGTTAACAGATAAACAAGAAACATGAAGTATAATGTTGCAATGGATACACTGAGTTAAACTGGCAGCAACATGAGCCTCGTTTTACATTGTTGTTACAAGTTTGCTGAATTCACTATTAAATTTCTCTTCTTGCTGTATAACATTGAATATACTAACAACTATCACTGAATTAGTTTGATACTGAAGTGTTCCTGCCCCAGTACATGCATATAGTGAGTTATACTTAAATCAGGTACAGCCATCAACTAAGTGTGTTTACTGCATTATCAAGTGTAAGACACAAAGAAGTCAGAAACTTCCTGGTTACACAAATGTCTTTGTGCTTTTAAAAGGTGTCATTAGTCATCTTTTGTTTTTAAGCTAGACCAATAGGCACTGGCAGGAACTTCAACTTTTTCATTACCTTTTCTCTCCAGGTCACCCAGTTGTATGTCCCGTCTGCAAGACATGTGTGGAGAACACGAAGGATGGGCCGCATTGGACCACTTCAGTCAACACTTGATGGTAGTTCAATCTGTTCATTGTTTTTCTTTTATCTACAAAGTAAGACCTGAAAAACTATATTAACTTATGAGTATGTCGGCCTTGAGTAGCCCAGTTATTTGAAAATAAATATTTGTATGTTTTTGTGCAAACTATGAACATAAATATACCTGAAAAAACATTTAAATCGTTTGACATTTATCCCACAATTATCTGTGTCTTTGAAAAGTCTATGAAATATTTGTGATTGGCTAGAACAACTCCAAGACTGTCATCTGAAACGCCGTAGAGCACATTGCTATTCTATTGGCAATGAATACAAATTATACGTATCCTATACAGTAATGCTAGTGTCAGCTTGATACATGGCCCAGGAAATCATCCTAATTGCTGCCCAAAGTCACCTTCCCCGTGTTTGTTTCCCATATTCTGTGGAGCTGTGCATTGATATTATTTCCCATAAGTAGAGATGGGAGTCGTCTGCCTAGTTTCTATCTATAGTAGATGGAGGGAAGGAGGCTGCGAATTGAACTGTCCTTCGGTGAAAGACTAGAAAAGGATTTTCCCTAAGCAAGGAATCATTTACTTTCTTAGCTGGTAAATAAATGCCTCATAATATAAAGATTTCTTTCACAGCACTTAACAGGGACAGTGAAAAAACCTCAGAAAAGTCATTAACCTTTCCCATTTTAACAAAGATATATTACTACATTTTCTCTTGGTTGACTCAATTAAGCACTCAGAGGAAAATGCACTGACGCAGGCTTCATCTGGCTCACTTTGAACCATCCCAGGTTTCTGTGAAGTATGGTGTGAAAACAAGCTGATAACTATGTGTGTATGAACTACCTAATCCCACTCAGAGGCTGTATGGGATAAATTCAATTAGTGTGAAAGTACCTGATGAACTCAGCCACATCTGGTCCATGTGTTTGTCTGGCCTTTTCTCATTTCCTTAAATGGACAGGCCCATGGCTGATAAATGAGCAACGTATTGACCACTCCGAGGCCATATTTCTCCTCAAAGATGGAAACCTGATGGGAAAATGCAGATCAGATTGACTAATTGAGCAGAATAATTGAGCTGCAGTGGGCGCAAAGCGAGGAGGGTGAAGAGCGGTTTAGCTATTGTGGCAATTTTTTTTGTGGGCTAAACAGTCTAAACCCTGAGTTTAATACAAAATAAACATCAGCTTAATGGATAAAGCCCGGCAGCTGGATGGGCAGCTCACAGTTGGGTTAATTAAAAGGGTGTAATTAAAAGGGTGTAGGATGGAAATGTCTTTAATGGCTGGCCTGTAAACAGTGGGCTAGGTCTTACTTACAGAGTGCAGCAGAGAGGAAGGTAATGGTACTGTTAGATGAGTGTTACACGCAGAGGACACCTGTTGTTGGAAAGTATTCCTTCAGCTAAAGTTTCCCTGAGTAAGGCTCTTAATCCCTGTCCGATTCAGTTCTGTTAACCTGTACTTGACCCTGACCTTTAAACCCCTGTGGAAGAGGAGAAAAGAATCTTTCTAGGAAGCTAAAATGTCACTTAATTAAAATGAAGGTCCAGAAGTCAAGATTTTCCTATTAAGTCAACATTTTATTGATGATAGAACCATTATAAGATAGGAATGTTTTATGTTTGCATAATTTCCATAATCCAAATATTTATTAGACTGCTATTCTTGATGAGTTTGAGATGCTTGCAGATTTCGTTTTCACTGTTTTATGAACTTGTTTTTCTTTTCAGCTTGAATTCACAGCTTCATAACTTGTACATTAACAAATCTTCAGATAATTGTTAAAAAATAACGTAAAATACTAAAATTATTTTTGGAGCAAAACACCAGGAGAGGAGACTGACTGATTGTTCAGGAAACATTCTTAACATGCTGAATTTTGTCTGTCTTTCTGCAGTTGGTTTAGAGCCTCCGCAGCTGTCTGTGTCTGAAGAGAGACATCTGGCCATCCTCACAGAGCTCCCTTTTGTGGTTCCCTTCGAGGAGCGAGTCAAGGTACTGCACATTGTCCCACACAAAAAACATTGTGTGCTGTAAGGAGTATTGCAGGGTTCTCTGAAGAATTCTGTTACTGCCGTCAGAATCAGGGTGCTATAAATTATATATATATGTGTACAATCGAGATTCTGTATATGCTAAAATGCATGCTTTTATACATGTAACATCCAGTTTTTACTACAGTAGTAGTACATAATGACACTGTGTGATTCTTCCCTTCTTTAAAAAAGCCTGTTGATATAATGTGATGCTTCACACAGAGTGTGACTGAATCCTGGATAGTGTATTGATACAATCTATATAATTTTATTAGTATTATGAAGTATTGTTGTGGGTGCTATTTATAGATTAGGGAGGCAAATGGGGTAACTGATCAGTTCTGTCAGGATTAGCAACAGGATGTTGGGCAAACATCCAACTGATGTGTACATCCTTCATTTTAGCGTAGTATTTTAATATCAGCTGCTAGAGCTTACAGATGATGTCCCTGTCATTTTAGTTTTTCTGTCTGAATTATGCCCCAGACACTTTATCAGACGCCATTATTTTACCTTTTATTTAAATCAACAGTCTCTGAACTACCAATAAAGAACTACGATCTGCAAAAAAATTTAAAAAAGGCCAAAGACAAAGGATGAATGATAAAAAGTAGAATCTATACTCGGATTTAAACATTTTACAACTAAAAGGATTTGTCGCTGACCCTGCCACTGGGCTTTACACCTGTCCTGTAGATCTTCCAGAGGTTAATCTATGCTGACAAACGGGACGTGCAGGGGGACGGGCCATTCCCTGATGGTATCAATGTCACCATCAGGCGCAACTACATCTATGAAGATGCCTATGATAAACTCTCTCCAGAAAACGGTATGGCTTACATCACATATTTACATGTTCATTATTTGTTGTGTTAAATACGTATATGTGAGACCAGCACACTGTTGTTTGGAAAATGGGCTGTAGTCGCTCTGTTATTCCCCTTGTTAATTTTCAAGATGTGTAGTTGTAGTAAATGTTGACACTGTTACTGAAACTCTCTGTGATGCTCTATAAAATCTTAATATTGAGGATCAAGCTTCCGGTTAGCATTAAAGATGAAGGTTAGCTCTCTCCTTGTGCAGAGTATTGAATTTCGGTAAAGCATAATTGTGGTTCCGATTATTATAATGGATCGCATAAAAGCAGAATCAATTATTTTAAGTCACCTCTTTTGTGTTTGAATTTGAAAGGGCACTTCGGTGGGGGCAATCTGATTAAAAAGAGTAGTAGGCGACCTGGGCTGAAGACATGATCTATATCATTTATGTGTCTATAAGTTATAGCTGCCTTGATTTATCACTGTACATTAATTATTCTGAAAGATGACCTTTTTATACAATTTGATTTGAATATTCTGCAGGTCAAGAAAGTGCTTTCTTGCAAAATATGTTCATTGAGAAAAACAACATGATACACTAGATTTCGAATTACATTTTGACATTTTTCATCAGTTTTCTCTATTTACGGCAACGTCAGGTCATTGGGCTTGCAGGTTATCTTTTCAATTAATGTTTTTTCAGCTAACACAGCTAGTCCAAGCATTAAAGAATAAGTAATGGAGAAGAGGGTGAAACCTTGTAAGTGAACTCTCCCTGAATTAGTTAATACAATAGAGTTGAAAAATACAGCGGTATTGAATCAATCAATCATCAACTGGATAACACTGATGAAGTGTTAGTAAAAAATAAAATGTTCCACAGAATTATTCACAAATTTAACCTTGATCAATTTGGAAAAAGCAATGTGAAGGTTAGAAGTCATTGTATTGGACCAGCTTTATAAAAATTCCTTCTACAAAGATTCGAAAGCTTTTGTAACATACTTTTTGAATTCTCGTCTTGTGTTTTTAAAGGCTCACTGCTTCTCCTGCCACGTGTTTCATCCTGTCTGTTAGGAATGCGTCATGTGCTTTAACTCATTGTTTTATTGTATGTTTTAGTGGTGTTTTTTGCATTTAATTGTTGGTTTATTTACAACGGTTTATGAGCTGCAGTCTGAGCCAAATCTCACTTGCAAGATAGATTCTCAAACTCAAGTGGATGTCTTGGTTAAATCAAAATAAAGTAGAAAAAAATACTGTAATGCTGTTAAAACTACTTATGTTAGGTCTCACAAAAAAAAGCACCATCCATAGTATATTCAGTCAGTTTTCTTTTGTTACTACAACACATTGTAAAGGTTGTGTGTTTAGCTAAAATGTTAAGCAAAACTAAAATAAAATAATCCCAGTAATTGCCCAGATTTTGATATCATTATGATTTTATATTATAAAAAAGTTGGTAAAATGAGATCAGTTGTATGATTGCATATACTGGGAAATGATGTGACTAAGAGGGAATACGCTGGACATAAAATAAAACGGCACTGCAGTACAAGTTATATATTATACTATCATATGTACCGTGTAGTAGGGTAGTAGTTTTTCCAGATCATCAATAAATGAAGTGTTAGAAATGAGCTGTCTGTGGATAAAGCCTAAGGTTATATTTCACAGGGATTTACAGGAGATTTAGCCTCCTACTTTAAAAGGGCAGCAATAGCAATTTGTTAAACTGTAGTTAAAAAGCTACAGAACGATTGTGTGACAAAATGTGTGTTTTTGATTATCACAAGGACTGATGTGTTTCTCATTAACATGTTGTTTCTGACTTTTGCTCAATAATTTCATTTTAGGGATGATACCCATGTGAGTAGCTTTAAGGTGTCAAGTGGATCTGATTTATTGTTAAAAATGAATATGAACTTGAAGTTATGTGCAAGTCCTGTGAAATTTGTGGATGACTGTGGGATTAAAACCTTCCCAGAGTGGGCAATGTAACCATCAGTTATTAGACATTGAAGACACCATCAGCTTTGACTGTTGGACTCCTTTCCCCTGCTGGAAATTGCTGTAAAATGACCGAGTAATTACTGACATTTATCAGAGGAAAGACAAAGTCACAGTTTATTGTGACCATTAACTTTATTAGACAATGTTTTCTTTATCTCGTTTCTTTTTTTTTTTTTTTTTGTACCTTCATAAATTCCTCCTCATGCTGTGTCCTTACGTTAGAACCGGACCTGAAGAAAAGGATTAGAGTCCATCTGCTGAACGCTCACGGTCTCGACGAGGCAGGCATTGACGGTGGCGGCATCTTTCGCGAGTTCCTCAATGAGCTGCTCAAGTCGGGCTTCAATCCCAACCAGGGCTTTTTCAAGACGACCAATGAGGGCCTGCTGTATCCCAACCCCGCCGCAGAGATGCTGGTTGGAGACTCCTTTACGAGGCATTACTACTTTCTCGGCAGGATCCTCGGAAAGGTGAGCCTCCTATGTAAAATCTAATAATGATGACGAATGTTAGATATTATGTCTTTTTTTAAAACTCTTGAAATCCCTAAAAATAGGAGGAATGTCTGAAGATTTTGAAAGCTGTCGGTAAAATAAGTAAGATTTAGTCACAGACTGCTTTGATTTGATGGTCAATACCTCAATTTCAATGGCAGTGGATCAATAGCAGTCAGTGTCAAGGCGGCACTTGCTGTATATGTAAATTTAGAGGTTATTTTTGTTGTTGTTCTAGGAACTGACAGTGTTTAGAGAAATTACCATCCTTTTGTTTTTGAAAAGATATTAGGGCTGGGGTGAGAACTTGAACCTGGCACCCGTGCAAGCTTTAGTTTTGTTAATTAGCCCTGTGCATAATCTGTTGACGGCATTGTTTTTCTGTCCCCTTCCTTCCTCTGATGGCACTATTTATTAGAGCCTAATGTTTCTAAATCATCCTTAATGCATGTGGTAGTGATTGTTTATCAAGATGCCTTCCTCACTGGGGGGGGGGGACTATCATCTTAACCCGGAGAAGAATTACCTCATGACAAGCGGTCGCCTCTCAATTAGGGCTTCCATTAGCCGATGATTCCTACCTCTTGTTTGTGTAGTGATTGCATTTGGCTGGCACTAAATCAGCGAGCCCACACAGACAGGACATAAATAAGCGTTCAAAGCATGTGGTAATAGCATTTTGATCTGTTTTACAGTCAGGAACATCCAGGTCTCTTCTCTTCTTGCTCGGCCCGAGATGGTCCGGTCCACTTATCAGAGCCTCGTAACTCCTCCTCCTCCTGCTCTCCTTCTTCTTCTTCTTCGCTATATTCTTTGCAAGTGATCAATCAGCAGCTACAAGCTCTCCGCCCCCCACTCCCTCGATATTGTGCTCTCAATAGCTAATGGTTCAGGCAATTAGTCGGGGGGAAATTAATTTGAATTTGACTTTCAATTAACCCTACCTTAAGTTCGTCTTTCTCCATAAAAATGGACGTTTGAGTGGCCATTTGAGAGGTGTATTGATATTTGTTTAGTGCCGTTATTGCCTGGATAAAAGGCAACCGTTTATATAGATTGGGATTGCATCACCGCTTGCCGCAATGTGCACAGTGCACATTGCGGCTCAAAGGACACGGGAGATTAATATTGTTAATTAATGTCCGAGGCGTGCCATTGTTGTGGAGGTGATGTATTACAGGCAGGAGTGGCTTGTCTAGGGTACTCACTGAAATGGGATTGAACATCAGAATAGAGGCCGGTCATCATCCCTCTTCCTCACTTGTCCACCCAGCTGACAAGCAGAAAGATTTAAGCCACAAATGGTGAAACGTGGAAACAGGTTTCTTTGCTTTTGTGGTTCCAGACTTAAGACCAAAATGTTACTTTAATCTCGGTGGGAGCATTTGCTGACATGCTTTTGTCAAAATCCCATTCCTCATTATGTAGTAAGATCTGTAAGGAGGTTTTTCTTTGTGCCTCATTCGTCTCTCATTAGTACAAAACCTCCAACCTCATCAGCAGTGGCCTCTCCACTCTGTAATGGGTGAGGAAAGTTTTCATCCTCTTCCTCCCGCCTTGCCCGCGAGAATCCTGATCAGTCTCCTCTCCCTGATCTCCAGCGACGGATAGTTCCCTTTAGAGGTGTGTGAGGTTGGCGCCCCTGATTGATAGAGATGCGTTTGAAAGGCATTATAATTTTATTGATTCTTAATGTTGTAAATTAAGGAATGTATTTGGCAGCTAACAGAATGCACCTGCAATGTTGCTGGCATTTATTCCACCTGATGGTGCCGCGATCTGCTTTAATTGCGTTGCCACTGCACTCACTTATATTAAAAGGCCTGGGCCATAATAATTAATTCTTTCCAGCCCAAGTCATTTTGGCACAATTTCTGGCAATAAACACTCATAAATAAAGTAAGTGGCATTGAAAAAATAAGGCTACAGGTTTTTTCCATATACTTATTGCTGCCTCTTCCCGGCATAAGTGTTATTGATAGGTTTCAAGGGGCCACACGGCGCATATGGTCTGAAACGAGCACCGGCCACGAGAGAAATACTAAGTGGATTATTTTGCATAAAAAATAGACAATGTTTGAAGTTGGGCAATTAACCTGTGTTTAGAAAATAGCCCTGATTTATGCGTGCGTGTGTGTTTAAGATGCATGCATTATGGAAATCCTCTAGATTTATAATCCATTTAGCTGATGCGGTCAGGGTTTTTAGCGCTATCATTTATAAAGACCTGTATATTTTAATGCCTCCAACAGGCTCTTTTTCGGACTATTCCAGTACATTAGCTTTGGGTTTTATGAGTCACCTGCCCGGCTGTGGTTCTTAATGGCATTTGAGGTCAAGGTGAGAATTGGCATTTATAAAGTTTGAGGCGGGTGAAACAGAAGCCTGTGTGTTTTTAGATAGATTGTGTTCTGTGTTTTGCTCTCGCTCACTCTGATGTGACGAGATCTTATCACTTGATTCTTTGATATAAGAGTAGTAGGCAAATTTGATGTTGTGTATTGTATGTTGTAATCAGATTTTTGGATATGTACTTAGTAATGTTATGCTTGCTACTTGATGCAGGCTGCAGTGCATTTAGTTATCTCGGGTTATCTAATCATCATGTTTTATTCAGTGACACCCAAGCAATAAACAATCCCTGTGTTTTAATGCGCAGAGCATTTTCTCATTTGTACTGATTGACTGATGTTTGTGGGGGAATTTACAAGAAAGAACTTGTATCCTTGCCCTGCAGTCGTCCTCCACTTAACAGCCATAACATTTCTCTGCAGGCGCTGTATGAGAACATGCTGGTGGAGTTGCCCTTTGCCAGTTTCTTCCTGTCCAAACTTCTGGGAACCAGTGCAGATGTGGACATCCACCACCTGGCATCATTGGACCCGGAGATGTACCGCAACCTTCTCTTCCTAAAGAGCTACGAGGGTGACGTGGAGGAGCTGGGCCTCAACTTCACTGTGGTCAACAACGATCTGGGAGAGGCTCAGGTGAATTGGGCTTTGG
Source organism: Morone saxatilis (assembly GCF_004916995.1). Classification (NCBI taxonomy): domain Eukaryota; kingdom Metazoa; phylum Chordata; class Actinopteri; family Moronidae; genus Morone; species Morone saxatilis. The sequence goes on from NW_023339650.1 coordinate 13,835,297, forward strand.
GACGGGTGGGATGGAGTCGGATAAATGATTCACATGTTCCTTTTTTTTTTTTTTCCATCTCTATAGCTAACCTGGTCAGTAACTCTCATTCAGCCGTCTTTCCTTCCTCCTGTTTGGTTCCTCTTTGTGGCGTTAATAATTCATTTCCCTCATGATGTTCCACTTTTCAGCTCTGAGAGAGATAAAGCACGTCGCCACTGTCGCCCTAAGCTCTGCTGCTGCGCAGGGAACACAGCAGCTCTGTTGACCGTTCCACCTGCCTTTCCCCCAGAAATTATCTCAGAACACGCCTGACAGAAGCACCTCGCTGCTCTTAAGCACGTCCCCTCCAAAGCTCAAGGCTGCGGAGACGAGCCGCCGCCGCCACCACTCTGAGTCACCTGGACCCAGACCTGCACTCTACCCGGAGCCCCTGTTTGCTCAGGGCCTTAACGCGTCTTATTAGCTCTTCTCAAACAACACCTGAAATGGTTGAGTTACAATGTAGCCCTCCTGGTCACAAATAGGGCATCGCAAACACGATAGGGAAAACAATTTGTGAAAGATTAGGCACACACCCGGGAGCAGTCTGCCCTGCATTTGCCCTCGTGAGATAGCCAAAGCAAGCAAGATAAGGACAGTAATTCTCTTACATTAGCACATAATCAGAATCCACTGTGGGGGAGAAAAAAAAGGCAGAAAATTATTACCTGCTATATGCAGCATTTGGGATGGACAAAATAAGAGGAACACCTTACTTTATAATACAATCTGGTTCAATATCGCTGCGCTGAATACATTTGTGAAGCTTATCAATCACTTTTTGTTAAGACTGCGTCAGAGAGGTGCTGATTCATGTCTATTGTAGTTTCTGGCCGCAGTTTGTACTGTTGTTAAACAAATATCCTGCTAAGTGTCTCTCAGTCAGTCAGTTTTTTATGACAGTTTTATGTGTGACTACTGTTACTGTCATTGCTGATGCAGTGGTGCTGTTTGGCATATGTCAGAAACGTTCACCTTGTAGGAATGTACAGAAAGGTGGTTGTGGTAATGAGTATACTAGATTGAAACTTGAAACTTCATTGGAGAAAGAAAAAAGGCAATGTTTGATCAGGCGTGTGTGGTTTTCCGATTGTATAATGTAGCAATATTAGCAGCTGATGCATCAGCAATTCAGGCAATAACTATTTATCCCCCTATAAGCGGCTTAATGTGGCTTTAAAAACTCAAACAAAAATAAAAAATGGTGATGTCAGATTTTTTCCCCCCACCTTTTTGTATTGGGATTTATAGGAGGTGGTCAACATAAAACAAAGGGGACGTGAAAAGTGAATCGGATCATAACCTAAATCACAGTTGTAGTCGTTCTCAAAACACAAGATCACACATGCCAATCGCAGGAAAACTGCATTGGAAAAAGATGAGCATTATAATTTGTCCCCATGTAGCTGCTATGATGTCATCATAGACCCGGCTTTATGAACAGAGATGAGCACATCCTATCAAGTGCTAACTGCTCTATAGCTAATGAAAAGAGAACTTGAGGCCAAATTGTATTGGACCAGATGTTCATTGGATGTGCTATATTTAGAAACACTGAAATGCACTTAACCACACACACACTCACATTGAGCCATACCTTTAATCAGAGTGCTGTTGGAAAACATTTTAATTACCTTTCTGTGATTGAATTAAATCCACCTGGCACTTGCATTGTTTGTTGGTCATCTGGCATCCAAAACATCTGAGTGATATGCATAGTTAAGTATGCAGTATGGCTACCTAACAGTAATATTACTCAGTTTCTGTCAGAACTAAGACAATTGAAACATTGTCAAAAAAATACTGGAGCTAAAACTGTAGAAAACTTGTCAATGCATTGTGCCTTTTCGACCCAGGTGGTTGAGCTGAAGCTCGGAGGCAAAGACATTCCCGTGACCACAGCCAACCGGATAGCCTACATCCATTTGGTGGCTGACTACAGACTGAACAAGCAGATCAGGCCTCACTGCCTGGCCTTCAGACAGGGCCTGGCCAATGTGGTCAACCTGGAGTGGCTGCGCATGTTTGACCAGCAGGAGATCCAGGTACGCTGCACATGAAGTAAAGCTGTCAATCCTGCAGAATATTTCTAACTCGCAGACACTTAAAATGTGTGTTTTTCTACCTTTTTAATAGGTGCTGATCTCTGGAGCTCATGTGCCAATTTGTCTTGATGACCTGAAGAAGTTCACAAACTACTCGGGTAGGAGTTGAAACACCTCAACCACACCTCCAATGATGTAGTGAGGGTAATGTATGTATGCCTGTAAGTTAGATAATATCATTTTCTCCATCTTCATCTCCTTTAGGCGGGTACTCAGCCACTCACCCAGTCATCCAGATCTTTTGGGAGGTGGTTGAAGGCTTCACAGACGAGGAAAAGCGCAAGCTGCTGAAGTTTGTCACCAGCTGCTCCAGGCCTCCACTGCTGGGCTTCAAGGTGTGTGTGTGTGTGTGGGGGGCGGTTACCAGACTTTAACTTTCTTTCCTTCTCCCTACACTTACTCTGCAGACTGTATTCTTCATTATTGGCAGGTGTTCCAAGCTCAACAGAAGGGTGTGTTCCCTCTTAATGGGCTTGTAATGAAAATTCCTAGACTGATAACAGCCCTCAAAATTATTATTTTCAAATTAGGCGGCGATAAGACCGGGCCAGCGTGGGGAGGTCTTATCTCCACGTCTGCTCTGCTGTTGTTTTATAGTTCATGACCTTCCTCTGTTGAAGAACTCCTTCTGCAGCCCTTATGTGTGGGCTTGGTCGGAGATCCTGGCTGGACAAATATTGCCATTCAGAACTTGGTAGCCGGTTGAACTTTTGAACGTTTGCCTTCTGCGTGACATGGCACAAAGCAGTAATTTCCAGTTAAATGAACAAACATGGAAACTATATCCCCCCCCTCGTGAAACATTGTTTCAGCAGTGCTGAATCATTATTGCTAACCTATTTTTAAAATGATTTCCTAATTGGAAGCCGTTTCACTTTCTTACTGACTTGATTTGTGGGGGGAAAAAAGCAAGTGTTGCTGGAGGCCATTAAAGAGTTTTTATGTCTTACTTCATCTAACCAGCAGCTGTAATCATCATATGATTGGTTTTAGTATTCTTTATGGCTGTCATTAGTTAAGAAAACCTTATTGCAGTTCTGCAGTTGAGTGAGGGAACAAAACTCTCCTTAAAATCCTTCGCAGTACCTCCTCTTAAGGTTTGTGAGTTGTCTTCCCTCCTCATTTAATCAATTTGACTTTGGCCGGTGCGTAGATGCCCCCTCCTCCTCGTCTTTCGTCTCTTCCCCGGGCCGGAAAGGGCGGTAATTCGTGGGGGGAGCGGCCCCTGACCCGGCCCTCAGCCTGAGCCAGCTAAGCCTTAATTAGCTGTCGTGAAACGGCCCAGGATTCATTAGAGGAGAAATAGCTCTGTCAGGAGAAGCCATTTAAAAAAGATGATGGAAACTCTCTTTTTTTCCAAAATGATAGCCGTGGTAATGGCACTTTCTCAATAAGCAACGATAGTTTAATACGGTAATTGTCAGAAAAATGGGGTCATTACGGCTAAGCCCCCGAAGAGCCATTTAATCGGGCGAGTATGGCCACTGGACCATATACGCTAACTTTAAATAGCAGCATGAAATCAAGGCGGAGGAGCTTATTCGCCGGCCCGGCTTGTGATGGAAACGGTCAGTGTCACAGTCTGCAGATGAGGTGGCCTCATCACAAGGAGGCTTGATTTAAAAAAATGCCAGATAGACAACATGAAATGACCATTCCTCCTGTGCCTCATCCAAGGGTCAACCTGCGGGCCAGTTTCCCACTCAGTACCTTTCAACCACTAACCTGATTTCCTAAATTTATACTTCTACTGTATTAGCTTAACGCTTAATGTCTCTCTTTTAACATTTATCCCCTTGTGGAATTTGACATTTATTGCTTAATCGGGATTGCTTTGGACATTGCGATCATCAACACGACTTGATTCACGTCTCGTTTTTTTAATTTTTTTTGCCTTGTCTCTAAATGCCTCACCACGTTCCAATATCTCTGCAACTGCAGCCAACTCGTGAGGCGCCTATTAACAGCTTATGTATGCACACAGGAGCTTTACCCGGTCTTCTGCATCCACAACGGTGGCACCGACCTGGAGCGCCTGCCCACCGCCAGCACCTGCATGAACCTGCTCAAGCTCCCGGAGTTCTGCGACCAGAACCTGATGAGGAACAAGCTGTTGTACGCCATCGAGTCCTCCGCCGGGTTCGAGCTGAGCTGAAGCGGGCGAAAGGCTTCTCTGTCCCTGCATCGATGGACTCGACGCCACAGAAATGGCTTGGGAGCTAAAGACTTGAGACAAAAGAGAAAAAAAAAAAAGAGAGAGAGGAATGGAAAGCAGAATGATGCACTGACCTGTCTGGATGTTACTGTGTTTTGGTTGTGTGAGAGCGTGTGTGTGGCCAAGCGCGGTGGGTGGAGGAAATTAATCACCCACAGACTGAGGGAAAAGGGGTGCAAGAAAAAAGTGGATGAAGCGGGGTAGAAGCCTTCTTTTTTTTTTTTTTAAATCCTTGTTTCTTTTAAGTAATTTAAATGTTGAATCAATTCAGTCAGTATACTTCAGAAGAGAACAGCGCTACAGTTGGATTTTGCAGGAAATATCATGCAAGAGTAAATGACAAAGCAGTGGCAGCTGCTCTGTGTGCAATCTAAACATGAAACAACAGTTTTATTTTTGCACCAAAGATTAAAGTTTGCATCATTTACAAAAAAAAAAAAAAAAAAAAGGCAATATAACAGACAGACCAGACAGAGACAGACTGTAGGACTCTAAAGCCACTTTGTGGTGTGCCAAGGGCTGCAGAGGTGGAGGAGCTTTTCTGTATAGCCATGTCTATTTTCACGTCGAGGTCATCAGAACTCCAGTTTTTGTGATTTCTCCAATGATTATTATTACTGGTAATAACCGTCATGTCCGATATCCATACCGTGAGTGTGCACACGCCATCTGAAGTGTGTATATGGCTTATATTGCTGGACTAGATTTGGAGGAAAGTATTATATGATTATGGATTTGTGAATATGTATATGTTTACAACTACTCTTCTATTATTCATTTCTTCAGTATGTGTACAGGTTTGTTTTTTCTTTCCCTTTGTGTGATCAATGGAGGCCTCATGTTATTCACACATGGTCGCTAGAGAGAACCATCTCTTCCCTGGTGAGCGCCCTGAAGTTCGCTTTCAGATCAAAGCAAACTTGAAATGATGAGTATACCAACAGGGTGAGAAAAAAAATACCATATGGAAATGAATAAAACCCACTTTTCTTTTTTGCATTTTCCTTCCATAAGTCTCTTTTCTTGTTGCTTGTAATTTACAGTAATGACCGAGACATAAAACAGTGCTTTGTGGGAAAATCTCCTCCTGAGTTTTATGGCCTCTGACATATAATTAAAGAAACATCCAGTTAAGAAACACTGAGCAGAACTATTCTGGCCTTGAGATGCATTATCGGGCTGAGCACAAATTAAGATTGTGTGCGTTTGTCATAAATCTACCTGCCCTCCGTTGCAGCACAGCCCAGGAAGATATCCATCCCTCGTTGGACCGAGTCCATCTCTCCACCCTCTCCTCCGTGCTGAAACAGCCAACTTGCTGCCCCCTCTCCTCCTCTCAGAGCCCGAACCCTGCACATCCGCTGGGCCAGGGAACTCAAAGTGATAATTGGGTCTTAAAAACCAGACTTGTCATTGAAATGAGGGATTCATCTCAATTACTATGAGATTTATTTAAGACTATTACCTTGTGATGGATTATAACTGACAAAGTTAATGCAGGATGTTATGAATCATCCGTGCGTAATATAGTTTAGCTTGCACATAGGCCTTTTAAGGGCTAATTGAAGCTTTTAGGCTTGTTTATCTTGCTGCAGAGCAAGGAAACATCAAAAATCACTTCAGGGTGATTGTGGATTGCAGCCTACTTTGCACAAGATTACTCCAAAAGTGCCATCAACATGTCTGGAAAGCGAGCATTAAATGACAACAGCCCAACATGGCGGCTTATCTGACAAGTTAATCATGCCTGATTCAGCCTTCAACGAACAAGTAAAAAAAATGAGACAGAATCAGGTATTTTAATCAAAGAGAAAATGTCTTGCACACCTCTCAGGTTATGTTTAGTTATAACAGAGTGCCATCTGGTGGTTAAGCAGTGGTATTGCAAGGGCAACCTTTTGTACATTTATAGGTCTTTATCTTGTACATCTGTGGGATAATTCACATAAAATCAGCCTTCTTCTGCCAGATCAAGCTTCTAATAAATGAAACAGAGAAAACTACAGCTCATTGTGCTGGTTACCCCCTAAAACGTTAAAAAAAATCCCACAATTATTACACATTGGCTGTCAGGTTGCAGCAGAAAAGACAAGAAATTCAGATGGACTATCTGGGTTTTATGAATATGGATACAAGCTCCAAGAGCTTTCAGGCAAAGTGTAGTTAATAATTTGCCAATAACAAAACATTAGGACAGTATTGTGTGTGACAGTGCAGCATTATGGGTGTACTTTCTGCCTGTCCAGACTTGAACAGGGAGTAGGCCAACCTTATTTCTGGGTTTCAGAAGTCTGCATATGAGCAGCAGTTTAGTCCACATTATATAAACTACTCTACAGTTTACACTCGATAATTATAATTGTCTATCTTTGAAACCTTCCGCAATTTATGAAGTAAATTGCAGCCTGCAGTCATAACAATCAAAGAAAAGCATATAAAACGCTATGTGAATACGCTTAAAGAAAGGTATCGACTGTATAATAAAAATTACCTGCGCGTGATATCTATTGCTGTGATTCCCCCCTGCTCAATGAGTCTAATTAGATAGTGACTGCCCATAATGTCCAGTGTAATTAATAGCCATCTGTCATTTTCATTGGATCTTCCTTAACTGGCACGAGCTCCGGCCGGCTTTAACTGCACGAACGACCTTCATTTTCCATTTAAAATCAATGCAAGTCTGTAATTTCAGGCTCAGTGCAGTTCAAAACTGCAATAACCTGCACTGCTTCATTCTGTTTCTGTGGGTTACGATAAGTTCAGCCTACTGGTTTTCTTTCTTTCTTCTTTTTTTTTACCCAGAACTTCTGTGTCCTGCCCAATTTATTGAGCTGTGAGCCTGGAAAATATGGAAGCACATTCCTGCCAAGAGAGTCAAGATTGTGATCTATATCTCTTGTGAAGTGGGCTATTTCAGAATTTGGGTTTTTTAAAAACCAATTGGCAAGGGTTCCCATGTGCTCATCTGACATATTAATTTATGTAGCACTTATCAAAATAACTGATAACAAAGTGTTGTCCAAAGCCCAATAAGACAAATAAAATAAAAACAATGCAAACAATAAAATAAGTGAAAATTTAAATAAAATAGCAAAAGAATTAAGAATGAATATATATATATAAAATTACTTACTTAAACTCTTTAGATTAGTTTCTTTACTTTCTTACTATCTTTACTTAAGTCACAATTATGAGATTAACAGCTTTTTCACAGTTTGTCTTTACATACAATGAAGATGCAGCATAACATTAATAATGTCTCTTCCCAGTGAGCCAACATATACAACATCAGGACCCTGGATCTAGAGACCTAAATTAAAAAATAAGTTAGTAATACCTGTGCTTTTCCTATCATAATGTGTCAAATATCCCTCAGCAGAAAGGTCTATTAGGCATTAAGTAAAACACATAATTGTGACTCACTGTAAGAACTTTTTAAATATATACACATAATTCCTAGCTTTTTCTTTTTCTTTTTTTGTCTTTTATTGGCAGGGATAGTCTCCCATTAAAGTATTTTGTAGCCACAGCTGATAATTATAGCAGATCATAGGTCACCTGTTTCCCACAGTACACGACAGATGGCGCAGAAAGCCGTTTGTCTAGTTTTGCTTCTTGCACGTTGTTTGACAGAAGCTCCGATGATTAAACACAATTTCTTGAAGTCTTTCCCCTCATGTCTCACTTTATGCACACTGCACATGACTGTCCTTTGTTCGCTGGGTTTGTTGAGTGCCATTACGGATGTGTGAGCAGGAGGTCAGTGAAACAGCGCTGCTGTCGACACTCAAAGACATGGTGCTTTCAAGTGCCCCTCGTAAAAAAGAAAACCTCTCTCTTAGGTTCACAGGAGTCCTAAATGCGACCTGCATTATCTTACAGTCCAAGATGTGACGAATGGAAGAGATGGTGATTTTCTTCTTATTTTGGTTTCTAGTGTCAGAGAACACAAAAGCAGCAAAGTAGGTGGATATATCTGAAAATAGACCATCCATTGTTCATACAATTAAATCCTAACTCAATATAGTGCAAACTTAACAAAATATTGGGTGTGAATACTGGAAGAACTGTGAAACTTCATTCAAACATCTATTGAGATCAGTTAGGATATTGTTGTTTCTATTTAGATGTTTGATACTTTTCATACTTTTTGAAATATTCAAGTTTTTTCCCCACATTTAAAATGATAGATGGAATGTTAAAATTCACAAATGTTCAGTTTTTCATGCGTTTTCAGGCCTGAAATACTCATTCATACGTCCAGCTAGAAACTTTAAATACATTATCATTATTTTGCTTTCAAATCCCATTAAAACTACTCAAAATATCCATCATTGCAGCACTCAAGCTGAGCAACAGAACATGCTCTAAACTGATCATTTTACTGTATGATTGTTCATAACACAGAATTGACAACGCAAATAGTTGACAGTATTAACACTTTAAATTAAAACTGTACAGGGACAGAGAACGATGCCCACAGATAATGCTGTATGTAAAGAATGAATACACAACCAGTAGCTATACTGACAACATGATTCCTCTACAGTTTACCTGAGGAACATCCCTGAGTTTATGAGAATGAGAGTGAACAGACTGTGGAACCCCTCCAAGTTAGACATAAAGTAGAGACACTTCAGAAAACACGCTCATGCATTAGCACCTTCTCCCGCTCATAGGTGGGCTTTGTTGCTCTAAGGGTAACAAATATATGAAAGTGAAATAATTACTATTGATATGCACATTCAAATATCACTCTTTATTGTCATTTCATACATCAGGAGCAATTAACAGCCATAGAGGCATGGTGTTAGGGGGCAGGCCAAGTCCCTACTACCTTAAATTTCAGGGCTCGTCCGGGATT
>NW_023339650.1:13844534-13878658 GCF_004916995.1 Morone saxatilis
ACCCCTAGACCAACGAGCCATGTACATGTATGTCAATGTTTCTCACCGTTTCCTTAAGAGGCTGATCAGGAGAGATGCTTTTTAATGCTCTTGACACAATCTGACCCTTCTTGCAGTTCTCCATGAAGATGGCATCCAGCTTGCTGAGAACAGTGGCTGCATTTTATAAATGATCCTAATTGGATGTTAGATTTCTGTATTAAAAAGGGTTCCTGCACAAACAGTGCACTAACGTGATGCTTCATTCAGTGTTCCCTCTTAAAGGTGTTTGTTGCGTTGACTGCAATACTGATCAATAAGAACAACATCTTTGTACTTTATCAGTTTTTCTGTGGAATTCTGTCACTGATTTAATCTTGTTAGCAGTCCAGGCTGCAACCAATAATCTTTTCATCATCGATTAATCTGTCAGTCATTTTCTCGATTAATCTAGTTGTCCAGAAAATGTCAGAAAATGTCAGAAAATGCTAAAAAATATTGATCCCAAAGCCAAATGTTAAATGTTTTTTTGTCCACAATCCAAATATATTCTGTTTACTGGAGGATGAAGAAAATCTGAAAATATTCACATTTGAGAAGCTGAAGTCAGAGAATTTAGACATCCTTTCTTTAAAAAATGACTCAAAACAACTAATTGATCATCAGAACAGTTGGCGATTAATCGTTGTAGTGTTAATGGCATTCATGAGAAGACCACAATACTACCTTACTCCAGATTTTCTCATGTTTCTGATAACTTGATTGACCCTAATTTGCATACAGAGTTAATACAATATATACCAAAACATTCCAGATATTCAAATCTAATCTAATCAAATCAAGTTTATTTAGTGCACATTGAAAACAACCTGAGTTGAGTTGTGTGCTGTACAAATGAAAGTGCACAGCACATCAGTAAAAAAAGCACACAACACCAATCAATGATGATGAAAGAAACTATATATAAATATAAAGCATTAACAAATGTATGCCCAAATGTAAAACATAGACCGAACAAGACTTGTAACATGTGAGTCTTGAGTTTTGTCTTAAAAATGACAAAGGAGGGGCATCGTTTAAGTGAAAGCGGAAGGCTATTCCAAAGCTTTGGAGCTACCACTGCAAAGGCACAGTCTCCCTCATACCAACCTTAATTGTGGAACAGTTAAAGACAACTGCTCTCAGGATATTAAGAATAAAGTTTGACACAAGGCCCCCCAACATGACAAGGCCTAAAAGCAACCGTGCAAGGTGCTTGCATAACCATCAATTTATTGGAGATTGAACCAACCGAGCGTTGGCCACAGCCACACAAAGCACCACGGATCTCACCATTTTATTTAAATTCTATTGTTGTTCATATATTACCAAACACATATTAATTACACTGCCACACAGACAACCAGGGGCTTGAGGCCATGGAGCCTGGGAACATGGGAGCTTTGCCCACTTGGTAATTCATATATCCAGCATCCAAACATCCAGTCCTAACATTGTCTGTATTTGGTTTTATTTTCTATTTTCTACTGCAAATATAATAAGATTCATTATCATTTTTGCATCACAAATTTTTGGGGGGTCTATTTTTTTGCTGCAGCACCACAATATACCCTTACAACGCATAATGCTCCCGCGATTTGGATAATAGTGCGATTTGGATAATACTGCGATTCATTGTGCAGCCCTGACCCTACGTGTAACTCTTGTATCCGACGGCACTTGAAAGCAGCAGCAGCAGCATAGTGGGCTAGTCGTTATCAGTAGCCACATCACCAGCAAGCAGCCACCAGCGGCTGCACTCACAGGTTCCGCACAAAGACAGGGAAATAGCAACAGAGAGAGAGAGAGGCCGGTCGGAAGCGGACATTTCCTTCACACAGGTCAGTTCTTTGCTTTATTAGCAGCAGAAAAGTGCAATATGTGCCTTTACGGCTCCACCGTCGCCTGTCATGTGGGGATGCTGTGTTGTCGCAACCTGATGTCCCCCCCTCTTTCTCCTCTATCGACTGTCAGTATCATAAATTATATATATTATAATTATTTTAACCATACATATAAGTTGTTGTATAGTTCGTCCGTGAAGGTAGCCTAAAAAACATTTAAAAAAACCCCACACGGTTAACACAATGAGTGGATTTGTTTTTGCCTGGCTGGAGCTACCTTCACCTAAATAATGATAGCTTCAATGTTAGTCAGCTGTAACAAGCTGAAGGTTTAAAATAATGGTGTTATTAGTGTCGTTAGCTGTTGCTAGTGAAGCTCAGGCAATACGAGACTTACCAGACCAACATTAAAGTTACGACGCCACTATTTTTAGAGACGTTTTCACTTGTTATGTAACGTTTTTTTAAGCGATTTTTTATTAATATCCTCTCCTTATCCTGTAACGTTATGCCAATCTTAACAATGTCCACTCGGCTTTAAGACTTTCTGGAAGTTTCTTGTAATCTCATCGGTCCCGAGTTACAGCTCTGCACTTGTGTAATGTCTGACTGGTGTGTTGATGGGACCGTAGTTTCCAGAAAGTGCACAAACATTGGCCACAGGTAGGAGAAAAGACTTGTTTTAATGTTCCTTAATTGATAAGCTACAGTTGGTTGCCTTTGGTTACACAGGCCTTGTTAAGTAGTTAATGGAAGTATTGTTGTTTACTTTAATAAGTGTGTTAAAATAAGTTTCACCTGCTGGCTGATTTAGCTGCAAAATCCTAATTTCATGATATGAAATGTGATTAAAGACGAGCAACACTTTACATACAACAACAGATCGATTTATTGATTAGTTCACTGACTCCAAATGATCCTTTTGATAGTTGAGTAAGCTTAAATTGTTTATTGGTGGTTCCAGCTACTAAAAATGTGAGGATCATTGTAGATATTAATAGGTAATATTGGTTTTTAGAGGCAAAACTAGACCCTTGAAAACATCACACAGGGACATTTTTCCACATCTTTTTATAGGACTAAATTAATAATCGATGAATCCCAAAACTTCTCTACACATGAATTGATAATGAAAAACATTATTAGCTGCAACCCTGTGAGGCTGCACTAAGTTGTGGTGTCTTTATGTGACGAATGACAGAAACGATTGTTATTAAGATTAAAGTGTAGTCAAAACCTTCATGATGTACTATTAGAACATGTAATTAAATACGTCTTGTTGGCATTAACTCACAGTTTGACTGGAAAGATAGTGTGTACAATGAAACTGCTATTCAAATGAGCCGTTACGCGAGGTTTTTGACATGCATTCATTTGGTCATTTGAGTGATCTGTAGGTGACACAAAGAGGGTCGTGTTGTGCCGTCTGATGCCGACCAGCTTTACCACTTTTGTGAGATAAGTTTGACTTGTGGGGGCCCCGTCTTCATGAGGTATGGGTAAATAAGAGTATATTACAGCGCTAACAACTCTTTGGATAACTTGTGTTGCGTGACATCTCAATAGGTTGTAAATAGTTAAACTTATATCCATCGCATGCAGATTTGTGAATGGAGTTACTGTCCAAGGAGACAAAGCTCGCTGTTGTTTACACAGCAAAGTCTTCCTCCTAGAACATGTTTCCACTAATAGAAAGTGAAGAGAAAAACACTCTGTAGTGTTTGAATCCCAAACACTCCTCTCGTTGCTAATCATTTAAGGTAAGGCACATACTTTATTATTGTGTTGTGTTCAGTTGTCATCTGCCTTCTCTGTTGTTGTGGCTGTGATTTGTGTTAGCTGTTGGTTTATAGGAGCCTGTTTTGTCCCGTTCTCTCTTCTTGTCAATGTCAGATTATTCTTTTTTTGTGCTGTATGAGTGTTCTTGGACACAATGACAGACCTACTCCAGCTGCCTTTGTTGATTGCAGTCTCAGTGGTGGGCGATAAAGTACTCCGTGTTCAGTTCGGGACAGCGTGAGGTTTGCAGGTAATTATTCGGAGCAAAAAAAAAAGAAAAGAAGTGTGTAGGGAAAAATTGGGCCCAAAACAAAAGAGATCGAGGGAAGTCTAATCAGAGTTTGTAATCAAGATAAAACCTAGAGCTTCTCTGCAGGGAGTTGCTGTGCAGACGGAAATCGTGGAAGCTCTTACAACACTGACTGATGTACTTTTTATTAGCCCGCACCCTGATTATCTGCTGATACTGACACGATGTTGCTTAGAGTACGTTGCAGGACGTAAACTCCCAGCTGATATCTTGTGATGTCCGTCATCGTTGGGGAAATTCCAGTCACACTGTAGCCCTCCGACCCTGATCTGTATCCTATCATACTGAGCTTCTGCTGCATCGGTCTGATATTCATTGTTATTATGTATTTATTCATTTTTTTCTAATTAACAATGCCACTCAGTGCACACTTAGCCCACAATAGACCCACGTTAGAATGAATAAAGCACTTTAGATATGCTTGATAGCTGCTGAACAGCTCTGCACTAAGAAACCTTGACGTGTCACATCTGTCCTTTAATGGTATAATGTACTTTGCATAGTGAAGTGTTTTGTGTGATATGTGTGGAGTGTTTGTCTGGATCTGTAGTGACAGCGAGGTTTAGACAGCCTCTTTTCATCTCCAGCATGAACTAAATACTACAGTTCAAATGCAGACAGACAGTAGATTATATAAATATTGAATATGAATATTGACTTATGGTATGCTGACATGAGCAACTACAGATTACTTGTGTATTTTTCCTTTTTTGAAGTTCAAAATCTGATGTATTTGTTTTATTTATAGTGATTTCCAGTCCAAGTTCAGCAAACAGAATTGACTGTAATGTTTTATCTGTTATAATAATTATCTTGCAGTAACAGTAAAGTTTATTGTTTTAACTGTAAAATATACTGTGTCAGCAAAACTTTATCTAAATGATTCATCTTCACGTTATCCTTTATCCCTTTGGTCTAATGTGTCATGAATGTGGGTGAAAACTTGTTCTAGCCTGCAGTATTAGTATTGATGCACTGTAGTGGAATGCACCCCACGGTTATTGATTATTTGCATACTGTGACCAAGAATTGACAAAGTTAACTTACTGTAACCATAAATGTGGATCCCAAATACCACAGAAAGTCTCCAAATGACAGTCTAAAGAAATGACTAAGTACTATATCACACATTGCATAACATCTTTACGTTCTTGGCTTTACCCTTGTGCAATAATTTGACTTTTAGTCTCACTTATCTACTGTTACAAAATACTGCCCTTCAAGGGGAATCTCTTGGCCGTTCTGCACAGCTAAAAAAACACTTGAACAGATGTTGTGATCTCTCGCTGCTCAACTTCTCTAGAAGTGTTTGCTGACTCCTACGGAGCCGATGTTTCACACTGAGATCAAACCTTTGATGTCAACTTCAGTTAACTAGCTCTGCCCCTGAACCCATGACGACTAGTTTAAGATCTTCTTCTGGCAACCTGGATCTATCTATCTTTATTTTGGAGTTGTTTCTTCCCTTCCCTTCCACTTGTTGCTCATGGGAATCCCCTATTTCATAGCTAGCTGGGTGATGTAGTCCCTCCAGAGCGTCCTGTCCTGAGGTACCCTTGCAGTTGGTTGTTCTCAGTACACCTGTCAAAGAGTAGGAGGCGGACACGAGGTCATCACAAATACCCAAACCACCACAGCTGGCTCCCGTAAATATGAGTGACGCATCGCTGTGGTCTTCGACTGATCACTTCCTGCAGAATAACGCCATCTGTTTTATAGAGGTTTCATTTTACATACATCAGGGTCGGATTGAAGGTCAGACGGTACAGAGAGAGTTTCTTTATGAATCGTGTCTGCAGTTTGATACATTGAACTGGCTGTCAGTTTCATTTTCACGATTTTTACTGCCTTCACTTGAAAATCATAAACGTGCTTGAGGTTTTATTTCGCCGGCTCTTAAACCACAATGGAAACAGAAAGAGATCCTTTTGTACAACCATGACAGTAATTCTTTGTCACTGTGATTTCCTCTTAAAATAGGCTTGAATGGGAAAATCACTAAGTGTTCAAATGTCCCACAGTCAATTTGCTAAAAGTGTATCGTATTAAGGACTGGTCAGGGACCTGCACAGCCGAAAACCATTGTCAAAATATGGTAAAGTAGCAAAAATACTGCTTTTCCAGCAGTTTTTCTTTGACTTTAATCTAATTAACAAGAATTTAGACCACCTTTATTCTTGTTAACTTCATTACTCAGTTGACTCCTCCTAGTGCTTATTTCAGGAAAATTAGAATAGAATAATTATGGACTGCTTCGGTCTGCGAACTGATAACTTTTCTAACCATCACCTCTGGTTCACTGAGGCATCATGGGATTGACTGACCCACATCTGTTTGCTTACACTGAGGCATAGTTCACGCTGAGCGGAGCAGGAATCCATCAGATCTGGGTTAGCTGTGTAACACTACCACAAGGCATAAATCTGCACATCCATGCATGGATAGACAGACATACACACACTGCACGAAACCATGAGTAAACACATCAGACATATCAGACAGTAGTGTCCATTAACTCCCAACTGCTGCAGGCGACTGAGGGCAGGTGAGTGGGTCAGTAAAGGCTGAAGTCAGGGGGATAAAAGAAGATACATTTAATATGATGAGCCAGGACATTGGGTTGTTTAAAAAAAAAAAAAAACACAGAGGAAAACGATGACTTTCTGGGTCATATCTCTTTATAATACTGTGGTCTATATTAGGGTGTGGAGATAGAAGGAGGACATTATAACGGATAGATTTTAAATCCGTAAATTCAACAGTAAAGGGCGGGTAGGTAATGTCAGAGGGAGATTTACAGTCAACGCCTGCCCGCATCTGAAAGAGGAGTTTAGTGTCTGTGCCATGTCCCAACCAGGACTCACTCACTGGCACTGCCGTGTGCCAACCCCCCCCCCCCACATACTCATAACACACACAAACACAATCTAACAGCAAAGGCCACAGGTTATAAATAGCAAACAAACAGGACACAGTGGACTCCTAGTGTAAGTAGTCCTCGCTGGTTTGTTTATCATTTTTAATATGATGGCTAAGATCTCTCTTGTTGATTAATGGTCACTGGGGGTTTGCTTGGCATTTTCCTCGAAGTTTTAGTTGGCCTGTTGCCGCCTGATGAATGATGTTGCCTGTCTGAGAAGGCACACACAAAGTAACTCGTTCAGTTAGATTATTTGTTAAGGTAAAGGTGTGGAAAAGAATACAGACAGATTTAAGTGTGGCAGCTTTGATTTATCAGGTTTTGCCAATATTTTGCACCATAGGTTTTTGTCTACCGTCTGTTAAGAGGCCAAAGTACACAGAGAATGGGTTTGGGTTGATGTCCTCATACATTATCTCGTTTTCTTTCCCACCATGCTCTGTTATAGAGGTGCAGATTTTATAGTTTAGTTTAAGCAAAGGTTGTTTATGTGTGTGAGCGTAACAGCTGTCTCCTAAGTATGATGCAGTATCATTTAATATTTTAAAAAGTGACTTTGAGTTTTTAAAGTAAAAATAGGATTTTCTGAGCCAAAACAAACAGAAATTAAACTTTAAACAATGCAGCTTTCATCTGAGAGAAGAAACAGATCTCCCACTTAGCTCCTTTCTATACCGACAGCAGAGCAGAACCTGAAAACCAGATCCTGCTCAGCTTGTATGGGTGTTGAAAGAAAGCTTGTGACATACTGTGTTTAAGTCCCACCCACAGCAAAAAATATGCCAGTGGGGAAAGTCTTACCCTTTTATTAACAATCATAAAACCTTGCTCCCCACAGACTGTAATCTGCTCAGCTCATCGGTGGATTATGCGCAATATCACTGAAATAACAGAGGGTATAAAATACGATAAAGGTCATTATTAACTGACATGGACAGCCAAAGGCAACCGCCATTGGACACACGAGGGCGGTGGCAGCTAAAGACTATATTTAGTCTAGAAAAGATGTTATCTACTGTGAATAATGTTATGGATTTACACTGTGAATGACTAAAGGTTGCCACAGCTGGTTAAGTTTATGTGTAGGTATTAGTCTAGAGATGGCTATGTTTAGAAATACATTAATTTAAGATTCAAGTTAACATGATAAGAGTGACAGCATTAACACTCCACACTGAAACAGTGGCTCCTTGATTTTACACAGTTTTGGATAAAAAATGTTATTAGTTCTATTCGTATAAGCAACATTAGTTCCATGAGATGGAAACAAGCAACATGTAAACTGGGTCTTACACACGAGTGCTACAAACCCGATATTATGGGGTTGTTGTTGGGTAAACCTCTACAAATTTGAACTATTTAGTAGAACAAAGCTAACGTTACCTTAACCTTTTAATATCTTCCAGTTGGGAAATACAACACAGTGGCTGTTCTAGTTGTGAACGGGGCTAAGAGTAACTTGTAACCCCATAAACTAATGTTTGTTCATAACAACGTGCTCCCAGGCCTTGGAAGTAATGTTAGGTTACTCCTGTAGGTAGTCTGCTTGTTAGCCAGACATGCTAATGATTGAAGCTCATCCGAACAGGGTCAAATCTCTTTCTTTTAGTAGTTTGATATTTCATTTTATCTACCTCGTAGATCAAGACTCAATATGTTGGCAGCAGTTTTTTATTAAAGTACAAAGAACACAAGAGATTGTGCTGACTGATATTTTGTGCGGTTTACCTTCTCTGTGTTGCAGTATTGCAAAAAAAAAAAAAAAAACCAAAAGGAAATCTGGGGCTAAATCTAGACAACCATAAAATCTTCTGATACTTTTTCATCAGACCTGTTCTGTCTTGTTCTGAGAGGCTAAGCCTCATAACTTCTGCACTAGGTCATGTTTAAAAAAAAAAAAAAAAAATGCTTCATGGTCTTTATAGCTATTTCCAAATTTCGAGAACAGAACATGATTTACATTTTCTCTGTTACAGCCTCAGGGTGAGGGATGATCACCCACTTATTATGTAATTTAGCTGGGCTTGTATTAGCTTAGCTGTCTTCCTCCCTACATCTCTATTTCAGTGCAGTTGATTACATTGTTGGGTATTGCTGCCCTGTTTAGTGCAGTTGCCCCCTACCTCTCCTTTACAGATTTACCCCCTCAGGTCTGGAAGAGACGTTTCTCACCCGTCACACATTGCTACGCTCAGCTGCAGTTTGTTCGGCTTTATCTCTCCAGGCTAACATGTCTTAACAGAACTTTACTTTATTTCCGCAGGGTTTTGCACAGGACCCTCGCACAGGACAACTACAGACTCCCACAGACAGAGCCATGGTGGAATACTACCAGATATTAGGAGTCCACAAAAATGCAACGCAAGATGACATCAAAAAAGCGTAAGTGCCCCTGAGTGTTTTCTGTTCTGGTTTTCCCCTGGTGTTGTTGTTAAATCTCGGCCACACAGAGGGGTGTAATAGGTTAATTATAACCCCCTCAAGCTGTTTAAACTGACACAGGGAGAGAGAGAGAGAGAGAAAGAGAGCAGAGAGACTGCAATGCAGAAAGTTTCCACTCGTCTTCCTGTAACCTTGCCGCTGTCAAATACCTTCCCCTTACATTCACCCACTACTTGTAGTTGCCCACTCAAAAGAGCAATTCCAATTAATTGCACTACTTCAGGTTTCTCACGAACACGTGAACAGTTTCCTATAAATTGAAGTGTCTATTTAAATGTTACGGACAGAAATAAGCCGGTCTGAATTAGGCGCGTGCTCCAGAGGTTAAATTAATTAACAGTTATTTTGATTAATGCAGTAAATCGCTAAGTGAAGTAAAATCTTTTTAAGAGGGGAGAAAACTATTGAACATTACGGATTATTGCTGATCAAATGAACCAGTGTAAGCGTATTCAGTTTGCCAAGAATCCAGCATAGAAAGATAGCGAATGCTGAAGCCTGCTATCTTTATGCACTTGATTGTTGGCTGTCAAAGTCGAGCGGTATCTCAACTGACACCAATCAATAAGTCATATCTTTAGCCTATGACCCCAGCTCAGTCTTTTTTAAACTCTGGTAGAATTATTTGCCATGCTAGCTGCGAGGCTCCACTTCAGATCCTCCTTTGGTCTGAGTATCTCCACAATTATTGGACGGATTGCCATTAAATTTAGTCCAGGTATTTGTGGTGCACAGAGGACAAATCTTAATGGAATTTGTTCACCCTTGACTTTATATCTAGTGCCACCAGCCAGTCAAACATTTCAGTTGTCTTGTAAAATATAATATAAAATAGCATATAATGAATGATTTGGTAAGGGTCTGTCATGGCTCCTGACTTTTCCTCAAGTGTCAACAGAAGGTCGACTGTGGTTTTGAGTGAAGTGTCTCAACAACTACTGGATGGATTGTCACTGACAGTTAATGTTCCTCTCCTTTGGCGATCCCTTAGCTTTTCATATAGTGCCATCATCAGGCCAGATTTTTAATTTGTGCATTACTTCGGTAGTACTATGCACTATAGGCTACTACTTGCAAAAGCCAAAGGCAGACGTTAAAGTGGGTAATTGAAACCAAATTAAATGTCATTGCGCAGTATTTCAATCCTCGCACGACCAACTCTGTAATCATACAACCATCTGTTGACTATGTGAAAACTTAAACAAGTCGTTAACATGGGAATGTTTCCCATCTCTACCATCCATCCCATATGACGTGAATGTGGCCAGTACAGCCTCACAGAGATGCCAGCCTGCCTACAGACCCTTAGCTTCATTTGTTGATTAATGTGATGGGTATGAAATTACAGCCCAGAGGGCGAGAGTTAATACTGCCCTTAGAGACTTTTGAGTATTCAGAGCAAGATAATGCTTGCTGTTGCTTTTACTAGTGAACATGTGAGCTTGTGAATACAAACACACACACTTCATTGTTCAATTTAGTCTGGCTGGTTGATCATTGAACAGGCTTTAGACAGTCAGATAATGCCACAGATTACAACAAAGACGTAGACTACAAAGAGTATTCACTATGGATCCACAAGGGAGTCAATCCCTGGATTGTGTGCAGCCTTTTAGATGGCTGACTCGCAGTCCGTAGTCTCGTCCACAGCATCCGTGTGTCCGCTGCCGGTGCTGCTGCCGGGCTTAGAAACAAACAGCTGATACAGCGTAAGCTGCTGTCCGAGCCTACGCTGCACGTCATTGAAGCTCAGGCTGTCTTTGTTATCTCTGCTTGGGTGGGGAGAAGGACAGTGTGTTTATGTATTTGTATGTGCACATAGAGGGGTGGTGGGTGTCTGTGTGTTTGGTGTAGGCATGGTTGCCAATCTAAAAAAAGACTTGTATGTGGATATGTGTTTCTGATAGGGGGATATGTGTTATTTTCCAACTCCCATTTCCCATTTCTATTTGGGGTGCCCCAGTAGCTCACCTGGTAGGGCTTGCACCCCATGTACCAAGGCTCCTTACTGCAGTGGTCCAGGTTTGAATCTGTGGCCTTTTGCGCCGTGTCATCCCCTCTCTGTCTCTTCAATAAAAAGACAAAAAGCCAAAACCTTTTAAAAAACGAACAGACTACTTGCTATTGGCATATCTACAGTATATGACATACATTGTTTGTATCTATTTTGATGTCAGTCTTTATTTTAACTGTATGGTATCGGTGTCTCAGTTACAGAAAATTGGCACTGAAGTGGCATCCAGACAAGAACCCAGACAACAAGGAAGAAGCAGAGAAAAAGTTCAAAGAGCTGTCAGAGGCATATGAAGTGCTCTCCGATGGTAAGGTTTTCCTGCAGAGGGAAGAAATCTTGTTTGAAATGAACGTTTCTTACAACTTACATCTGTTGTCATCTGTACTGCACTTCCATGTCAATTTTGTAGCTATTACCAGTATGGCATCTTTAGGTTTTGGTAATGATACCTAAATGTTAAATAACGTCTAAACAAATGTGGCGTTAGAACAACTTAGAACAGAAAAAAAATGCAGTCTTAATTGGCAAAACTATAATTTAAATCTAGAATTTTAAGAATATAGAATATGTTGATTTTGAAGACGCAACTTTCAGTACTTTTTTTTGTTACAGACAAATTTAGGTCGGTAATAAAAATATTAAGTAAGTGTTGAGGTTTGATACTTAGCTCTGCTGATTACATGTTAATGTATCAGGCATCAAATGTACCAAGCAGGTAAGCCATTTCATTAGTCATGTGTCTTAAGTGGATGTGATTACCAGAATAAAATGAGAGTGGAGTGTCTGGAATTCAAATGTGGGATTGAGAACAGAGCAGAAGCCTGTAACATTTAAATTGTATTAGTCGCAGTTATGTATCATGCACTCAGTCACAAGAAGCAGGTATTGTTTGCATTTGCAGTTCACAGTGTCAGGATTGTTTATGCTGGATTGTGGAGGCCTTGTGCAGAGTTCCTGTGCGGTTTACTTTCTGTCTGTGAATTGATGTCTTAAACGGTTAGAGGTTTGGCCTGGACAGTAAATGTGTTCAGACACTGATATGAGTTACAGCTAATAAGTCTGCTTGCAGATGGTCAAACTGATTAATGACATACATAGAACACATATCAGTTTGATGTGATTTGGATATGTTTTTTGATTATTATAATTACAGTGAAAAGCAAAAACTGAAAGGGGCAAAGCAAGCAAATGTGATACTAACATATACTACTAGTGTGGAGAATTGTGTGACCTTGACTGAGGTTTAAAGTACGACCGGGTGGGAAGTTTCTCTTTCTGTCGGTCTGTGTTATCTGTCTCTCTGTCATATCTAAAGAACTACTCCTCCCACAACAGAAAGCAAGAGGAATATTTACGACCGATACGGCAAGGAAGGCCTTTCAGGAGGAGGAGGAGGAGGGGGAGGAGGTAAGGAGACGACTTTCCAAATAACATAATATTCTTGTCAGTGCCATGGAGATGATTGATAAGATTTCTGTAGTCACTTCTAATACGGAGATGGCAAAATATGATGAGGATTAAAAAAAAGATGATTTAGAGTCTTTAAAGTTTTTAGTGGCATGGTACCAGCAGCTTTGTATTGCATTGGTATTTTTTATGACTGCCTGCTTTTGATTAATAATTCTATAGTTTATGAGCTTTACTGTTGTTTTAATGTTTTACAGGAGGCCATTACGAACACTTTGGCGGCAGCGGCTTCACATTCCGTAATCCTGATGATGTTTTCAGGGAATTCTTTGGCGGCAGAGATCCATTTGCAGATTTTTTTGGTAAGGCACTGAGGCACTGATGGGATTCCTTGTTTTCAAAAAGTAGGAAGAAAGATGGACTGAAGAGAGTCACAAGAGTGGGGAGCACGCAATGGCTATTATTAACTGCATGATTTTATCTGGTCAAAAATATACACAGATGAATGCGAAGGCTCAAGAGAGATGAGGCGCCTGGAAGAGGTCTGTGTTTATATCGTCTAAAACATAGATTTCTGTTTCCTAATTAGTTTGCCTGTTAGCTGTTCGTAGCTCCTGCTGCGTAGAAATGTGAACGATTGAGCATTAGACCTATGAAACCTTCTGCAAAGCCTGGTGCTAATCCCCCACAGCACTGTAATGTGCATCTCCAATACTCTGAGCACTGTTCACCTCGGGAGGTCATCTGCCACTAAATGTCATACGTTGGAAAGCAATGAGTATCTCTGCTGGATGTTGACCTCTACTTCAGTATGTATCTGTTAACCAGGGTTTAGACCTTTTAATTAACTCCAGCTTCTTTACAATATATATACATATCCTTCACCGTTTCTAAAGCAATGGCATCATTACAGATTATTTTTTCAGTTAGGGAAACATGCTTCATGAAAAGTAAAATGAAAAAGAATGATAATATAATATAACAAAGATATGAAAGTCACAAATACATTTAAATATACAGCTATTATTAAACAGAGCAAGCTTATTTACCCAAGGTAGAAGGATAAAGTTCAGTTGCGTGTAGATTTTAGCCATTTTATCCATGTTTTTCTTACAAAGAAATTTGACTTCTTAGTAGAGCTGAAACAATCAGTCAATTGAAAATTACATGCCATCTATTATGATAATCTAATAATGGTCATAAGTGTTTTTCTCTAGCAAATATGCCCCAAATAAAAATCCCATGTGATAGCAAACTGAACATGATTCAGTTTTAGACCGTCACCTTGGGAACTTGATTTGATTAATCGAGAAAATAACAAAAAATTAATTTCAGTCGCAGCCCTACATCTTATTTTGTATGTTTGCTATATATTGAATACACCCTTATATTTCTATCCATTTTGTCAGTTGTGGACATGTTTTTGATTCAAAGTTTTAAAGCTCTTACTCTTAATATAATGATGGTAATAATACAGCTTTTTGGTTTTTATATAACCCTTGAAAGCTATTGTACTGCTGGCTACGGTAATATATGGTTGACCAGTGGCATTTGTTATGACAGCTTGATAGTTTATTGTATCAGAAGTGTCAGTGGTTGCATTAAGTATAGTTATAGGAGTTTAGCCGTTATAGCCTGTCCTGGGTTGTCTGGGTTCAGCAAAAGGCTGATTGGAAGGCATGTGTAGTTCACCCCGTGTAGCTCTAAATATGGAGTTCGGACGCAGGCAGAGGATGGATTTAAGCGTCTACATCACTCAACTGGAATGCTTTCAAAAATAGCTTCCGCATTAAAACAAAAGCAGATGTAATAACGCCAAGTGTGTGTGCGCTGTGTCTCGGTGTGTCAGAACACATGTAAAACGCGGTACACCAGCTCTCGAGTGGAGGTGTACAGCGTAAACCTGTTGAAAAAACTGTAATCTCCTCTACAAGTTTATAGAAATGAGCTTCAAATAGAAGTTTTAGGGAAAGTCAAGTCATCATAATTTATATCGGATTCTTTTCATAAGCTGTCTTTATGACACTGACATGTGTTACTCTTGTATTTATTAACATAAGATAAAGTGGTGGAGCTCAGCTGTTGCTGTTTACACTGCTCAGTAAGGGACTGTTTAAAAAAAGCCAAACCATGAAGCTGTCTACACCATCGTGCAGAAGAGTAAAGTTCAAGTTCTATTTTGACTGCAGACAACCTTTATTATGCTTGATTGGTATGAAACAGGATATGCCAAAACATCCATCTTGTCATGTTTATTTCAACCCTATATTAAGTGTTAACCCTATTTGGATATATTTATGCAAAGAACCATTTTGGTTTTCTTGACTTCCCTTAAGATGGCAGCCATAGAAATAAAACAGAAATAAAATCCCATCCAGCCTCCAGTCCTGCATTGTCCAGCAGCTCGTCTCAGTGAGCAGCAGCTGGTCCTGTGGATCTGTCACTCACCCACCTCAAAACGGCCAGCAGACTGAGGGATTGGTGGGGTGTGTGTGTGCGCTGTTGAGACAAATACAGATTCCCATGATGACTAGGGCTTAGTCGTCTGCCAAGAACAGCATACACTCGTTCTCAAGTGAACATTGAAGAAGTGGACAAGGAAATTTCCTTGTGAACATTGAAGAAGTGGACAAGGAAATTTCCTTGTCCACTTCTTCAATGTTCACTTTTAGTTTGTCTTTTTTTTTTTTGCAAAAACATTTAAATGTTCCAGCTTCTCAAATGATTTTCCTTATGATTATTTTAATAATTTTGATTTGTTTTATAATTTTGAGATGATTGATGAATTTATTTACTTATATTTTATTTATAACTTTTTGAATACTTTTAGAACATTCTCCTGATTATAATTGCATACTTTTACTTAAAGGTGGCATTCATGCCCCAGTACGGATGCTTTGGCAATCCAAAGCGGCGGTATTTGATGATCTATCTTCCTCCAGAATTCTTGACCCCACCTTTTTAAGTCACATTTTCAATGCAAGACTTCTACGTGTGTAGTATATACTTCCACTTCAGTGAAGGATCTAAATACTCTCAGCTTTTCTACATTATGTTGTACATGCACATCCACGCTTAATTTATTCTGTGCTACATTCTTTGCTGATCTCAGTCTTTGTGTTTGACAGATCTTGTAAAGTTCTGTCAGAGCACAGAAGTGTGAGAGCACTATGCCTTAACTTTTCTCCCAGCTATCTCTTTGTGTACACTGATCATGTACACAAGAGTTAAACCAGAATTCCAGTGTTATAGCAGCATTTCTCAGGCTTTACATCTCCCTCTCTTTCTTCCACTGATGTCTGCTGTCTTACTGACAGCTTTGTAAGAGCTGAGCTGTCCTCCAATGTCTTTCTCTAAATGAAGAGTAATGCAGTTACAACAGTGGTCAGGGGATACTTTTATTTTAAGCTTTCTGTCAGAGAGAACAAACAAAGCTTTCTTGTCATGGCCTCGGTACATTCAAGGTTGAAGGAGGAGTCTTCTTTCAGAAAATGGTGCCAGGGATCCAGCCTTATCCTGCTGGGGTGACCCACATTGGCAGCATGAAATTAGTAGCATGTCCATAGGGCTTTAGGATGAGAATGAAGTGGTGGGCACTTTGACAGTTTAGGGTTAAGATTGTTCCAGAAATTACAAATGGACGCTGTGACATACACCGCAGCTTTTTAATGATCAGGTACTTAAATCTTTTGGAATGTAGAATCAGCCTTAAAGCTATATTATTATTGCTTATTGTTATATTAACAATGGACTGTGTAATGTGAGGTAGATGGCTCATTGTGACAAACCCACAGAGAATTATCACCAAAATCTTAAGTTCCCTTCATTGTTTTGGTCCAGTATTCTAGATAAATTACTCCGTATCTCCTGGATGTGTAAAAATGCAACTGTTTCTTAACAAATTCTCCATATATCAATTTAAAAGTGACAGTATGTGAGTTCAGTGTTTATAGCTTGTTTCTGCTGCTCCCAAGTGGACAAAAACAAAAACAATTTAATGCAAGTTTAATGTTTTTTTGAAGAAGAAATTAAAAACTTGCATTCTGTAATACAATATGAGCTGAAAATCAAAAAGAATTTCCTCCTAATTAGTCCATTGTTTCCCTCCATAGCTGATGACCCCTTCGACGATTTCTTCGGAGGTGGTCGCAGTCGCCAGAGGGGCGCAAGCCGAGGAAGGATGGGGGGATCACTCTTTGGTTTTGGGAGCTTCCCAGCGTTTGGGTCTAGCTTCTCAGGGTTCGATTCAGGTGCGTACATCCCAACAAAGAACTCCACACGTACTGGATTCTTCATAAATCTATGACGCGTTTCCATTCTGACTGAGGTTTTTCTTGAATGTGTGTTTTTTTGTTGTTGTAGGTTTTAGCTCATTTGGAGACATGGGAGGTGGAGGAATCACTTCCTTCTCTTCATCTTTTGGCGGTGGGGGAGGAATGGGTAACTTCAGATCTGTGTCGTCCTCCACCAAGTTCATCAACGGCAGAAAAATTACTACAAAACGGTACTTAAGTGTCAAACTCCCCAGCAAATTTGGGGATATATGCTTATTTTCTGTCCTGCTGAGAGTTGGATAAGAAGATTGATCTCACTCTGTAACATCAGACTTATCGATCCTATAATCTAACTTCTTGGCAAGAAAGGAAAATTTCCCAAAAATGTCAAACACTTTCTTTAATACCTCTTTAGCAGCCCGACTTCCTGATCTCTGAAGAAACTTGTCTGCTCTTTGTGTTCCAGGATTGTGGAGAACGGCCAGGAGCGGGTAGAAGTGGAGGAGGATGGTCAGTTAAAATCCCTAACAGTTAATGGTAAGGAGCAGCTCCTAAAACTGGATAACAAGTAACTATCTCGCCAGAGCATTTTGACCAACATACAATTCTCACACCTGGAAAAACTCGTCCAGTGACTATGTTTGCTACCGGCGGTTGGTCTCTCCTCTCTCTGTCCTCCTGCATCTCATTCCCGGAGAACAATTTCCTCATCTTAGCTTAGCTGCGAGGGAGGCAAGAGAGATGTTCACAGTATTTGTATATTTGTATTTATTCCATTATTATGGGGGGGACCATCTTGCTGGAATTTGTGTTTTTGTTTACTACAATAATTGTACTTTTTATTTCTGCCATATGCACAAAGTATGTGCTATATATATACATTTATTTTCCTTTGGGGTGGATATTGTCTTTCTTATTGTAGCAGGAGAACAAGATGCTGTACATTTATACTTACGCATGTTCATTTTTGCTCTTTTCATTTGACCAGTTTAACAAGTGAATGATTAAAAGCTTAACCACTTTGCCCTAATGTCTTTAACTTCACCTCGCTAACCTGTTAGCTGTTACCATGTTTCACGTGTGTGTAATATGAATGAATATAGATTATTAATAATTAATTTGTTTGTGTATTTGAAAAACACCATGTTTTTGTTTCTGCATGATTGCTGATTCCAGGAGGCTGCTTTGTAGTTTCACTGTAACTGTGTCAGCAACTCAACCCATGAACCTAGACCGCACACACACATTCACACCGTTTACCAGACGGACAGGGGAATTTTCATTCTTTGTAAAAAGTAAATAAAAAAACAAGAGTTCAGATTTGGTCAATAAACTTCAGTTTGTGGAACGTTGTTTAAAGGCTGCCGCAGTCACCTGGTGTTTCTTGTGTGGTGTTTCTCTTGGCTTGATGTATGATTTGTGTGTGTGTGTGCGCGCGCTTGTGCCTGATCACATTTTTAAAACCTGCTTCACACAACCGCAACAAAGGAAAACCACAGCAGCTTCTTTTGAACACTCACCTCATCATACAGCTCACTGTGTGTGCATCATTTTAACCAACTAATTGCCTCAGGTTTCAGTGTAGGTGACTCACATTAGGGCTTGGTCGCTGACACTACAGTTGTTTAATGTGCTGTGTGTGCTTTTCACTAAAATAATCCTATTCATTATTTATCTGAGAGATCATGAGGAAACGGGCACTTTGCAAAGCTACGCCTGTATCCCCGAATACTGAGGCGTATTCTCTGTGCGGTAGGTATGCTTTACCTTTATGGACCAGGTGAGGAGGAGACAACATGGTTCACCTTCCTCATATTTCTTCATTTCTGTCTTTGCCCCTCCCAGGTAGACATATGGGCTTGTAAAAGTGCTGATAGTGCACCTCTTTTGAATACACCCTCAAACAGAACCTGAGCTCTGCAGAGACACAGAACCAAACTAAGGACTCAACATTTAACAAAACTGTTAAACAAGAAGCCTCATCTTCTAGCCGGGGAAACATCCAATCTGTATTTAAACTCTGAGGTCTGCTTGCGTGTACTAACTCAGTGTCCTAGTAAATGTTAGGCACAATAGGCTCAGATTCAGACTTAAATTGAGTGGTGTGTATGATTGCAGTTGGCTCATAGGTCACCGTGTACAGAGGAAGACTGTGTTTCTTTAGGAATGTGCTCGGGGCTAGTTTATTTACACAAGCCTCACTGCATATTTTTGAGAGACGAGTCACGAAACTGAAGAAGTAGAAAAAAGGGGCAGGGTGAGGCCTTTAGAGTCTTGACATTGAAGAACATGAAATGAAATTGTTTAGTTATGATTTTTAAAATGTGCTTCCTGCGTGTGAGTGTGTGTTTTGGTTGTGGTGAAGGCCATGTCTTCCACTTCCACTATTTGGCATGTATTTGTTTTCTTTCAATTTCTCTTTCACCGGCGCTGACAGAAGAGGCGTCTGCGCTTGCGCAGTCCTGTTGCTAGGTGACACTACAGCCCTGCGCCAATCCTATTGCCTAAAAGCCTGTATGCTCTCTCCTCCCCCATCCCTCTCTGTAGGTATGTGTGTGTAAAATGTATAAGTAAATTAAAAAAATAAAGTAAATTAAAATAGATGGTGTAAATGGGAATTAAAACACCAACTAGAAAAAAAAAATAAAAATAAGCAGCAATAGTTTACCACAAATATCTCAATCTCAGGAGCTACACAAATATGTCAGTGTTACATTTTTTATATGTCTTTAACTATATTTACCTTATTGGAGACCGTAAAAATGTAATTGTTCTAACGAGATCATAGTGGGAAGTACAAGTAGTTGGTCGAAAATGTTGCAGGAGCAGGAATTTTATTAATGGTGCAATAGCTCCCTCTCCTGGATTAAACAGGTTTTAATTTTTTTGTGCTAGAAGTTGTCTATTTTGGGGGATAATCAGGCTTTAATTTTTTGGAACTACACTTCCCATAATTTGAGGACTTTTGATGTATAATGTTGCCATGGAGTCTGTTAGTTAGCTGTAGGCTCTTTTTGACTATATTTCTTACATTTTTTACATTGTGACCATTAAATGTACGCCGAATTACTCACTAGTAGTTTCTGTTTGCAATATACCCATGGATGTACAGACAACTATAACTGGATGACTTTGATACTGAAGAAAACGTAAAAACATGATGATTCCTAAGCAAGTTCTGGAGTTTAATGGAGCGTCTTTTTTTCTGACTTCTATGAGCGGGTTTAAAGACGCTTATTTGCCATAGACGTCAGAGATACTGCTATCAGTGGCAAGTGTAAATTACTCTGTATCTGAAAATATGTGTTCCGTGGTGTAGGAGTATAATGTTTGGCGCAAATTGCGGGCGTTTGCGTTTACCTCAACTGCGTCCATGAGCTGCTGTTTCAGACACTGTGGCAGCTCCAAGTACTGACTGTGTTGGTAAGCAGGCCATACAATAACTAACTTATTTCATTTGGATACTTTTAAAAGGATTAGTGAGGTAAAACTACAATATTTAGAGAAGAGAGAGAAACAAAGTCAGAAAAATCCACCTATTTTTTTTACCATTTCTATTAAATCTTTAGTTTTATTCCTTACCCAGGCAAACCCCATGCTACCTTACATGTAGGGGCATATACCCCTAAGCTGGGGACCACTGCTTCAGAAGAAATATACAGTCGAAGAAATAATATAAAATGAGTAGCAGAATAATAGTATAATATATTAGAACTTAGTTAATTCTGACATGCCCCTAAAATAAGAAGGATTGCTGCTTTTTTACCAGACATTTGAATTTGAAGGTGGACCCTCATGTGGCCACTAGATGACACTGTTTGTATACTAAAGACAGCATGACATCATACATGGCTGAATGATCATTTCCACTACAAGAACCACAAATATTGGAAGACAGTGATGGGAACTGCAGCAACACGTGACATACCCATATAAATATGAATGGAAATGGATTTTTAATGTGAAAACTTACATTTATTCAATTGAATCATCAATACTCTTATTTTAAGTGTCAGTACATTGTTTTATTAGCTGTGATTTGCAAACATTATCTTTGTATTTCTTGTTAGAAATAACATCCTGCAGCCTTTCCTCCATCCATCCATCCATCCTTTCCAATATGACACACAATACTGTGATTTCCTGTCCTCCAGTGTCCCCCACGTTATGAAAGATGGCTTCCTGTTGGCAGAAAGCAGCATCCGGTTTTAACCCCCACTCCCCTGCACCCCTCCACCTCGTCCGCTTGACAGCTTAGCGTGAAACATGGAATCGGCCCGGAGCTGCTGGCCACTTTATGAACGATGGCAAAGATAAGCTGCCAGTTTCTTTTTTGGCCATGTCTGAACAAGGACACCGACTGTATCTCTCTGTGCTCAGCAGTAGAGTCACATCAGCACGACACACAATGTCTTGAACCGGGGGAAGGTGGACTGTGGAAAATAATCTGGTTCACAGTTGTAGTTGTCATGTAGGGTTAGCCTCCTCCTGAACAGTGATTTATTTTAGGCTTTAGGCTCCAGCCTGCTGCAAGAAAAGGCTGCTTTTTGTCTGTCACACATAGAGTTTGTGTCTGTGTGTGTTTAGGTGTTAACCCGGGTGTTTGTGCCTGTGCACACGAGCCCGAGTTGCAGTCTGGACAGTGTGTATCAAACAGCTTTTACAGATACACACATCATTGTTTAGCCTGGAGACAAATGACAAGCACTCCCAAGACAATAGCCGCAAATGAAAGCATCCATGAACTCAACTGTGTTCACTCTGCTTTTCAAATTAAGTCCAGAAAATAAGAGATCTCATTATCATCACTGCTCTTTGATTCTGTTTTTGTTGAAATTAATTAACTGATGATGGATTATGCAACCAGATAGCGGAAGAAATCTTATCACCCAGGTAACCGGGCCCATAATATACGCAAATATTGATCCTCTGGAGCAAAGGAGGGCTGGAACAAAGGGCACAAGCTTGGAATCACATACATGTTGGCTTAATCCAGCTGTCTAACTTCACTTGATAGGATCACCAGACAAATGCAGGTTGGGATTAGCTGTTTTTCCAAAGCTGAATAGAGAACGAGAAGCAGCAGTCTTGAGAGTAAAGCCACCAATTGTCCTGTTTCTGGTCTCTCCTCGCAGGGGTCAACTTTGTGTTTTTAAAAGTGCGTTCGACTTAAAAAGCTGATTTGCAAACTCTAAAATAGAGAAAATCCAAGTTTGGGGCTAAAGCGACATAAACCACCTCTAAAGTTTAGGTGTTTGCAGCAAGAAAATACTCAGCCAATCTCGACCTTAACACACTCAAAAAGCATTTGTGACAAAGAAATAGGCTTGGGTCAAAATGGAGGTCCTGCAGTAATAAGACGCCTTTTCAGAGAGGATTGGAATCCAGTGATGTCTTTGTCTCTGTTAAGACCTGAGCACATGCAGTCGTCCTCGATTGCCTAAAAACCCTCAACCTCCTCCTGAAAGCCTCGAAAGAGAGCCTTCTCCCTCTAAAATGTACATCTATTTCACAAAAAGCAAAGAAAAAAATCATCAAGGATTGTAGCCACAATCTTCTGTGTTTTATTTTCCACATTAATGATTAAAATATGTTTAAGTTGAGGTGGCTCATGCTCCCACAGGTATACAGCAATGTGTCAGACAAAGCTGCCATGTCTCTAATGACTTCTGATGTCTTTAAGGCTGCACTATTACACACCGTGCGGGGGATTTTGAAATGCTGGTGCAGATCCTCCTCTAAATGGGACCAGGTTCAGCACGGCGAGCATCTGGCCCCCTTTCTTCTCCTCTCCACTGCCTTAATTACACAACACAATGGCGATGAGATCTGCCTGTAATCTCGCAGCATAATAAGTCCCCCCCACACCATACCCTGCCTGCCACTAATTCAATATAAATGTAAATTACCTAGAGAAAAGAATAACCAAATCTCATTTTATTTACATGACTAATCACAATAAAGTCAGGCAGATGAAATATGAATGAAATATATGGTTGGCGTTTGAAAGGAAGGAGGGGTCTATATTGCCTTAGGGACTCTGTGAACTTGTTTTATATCATCTTCGTTGTTTCATGTTGGTTACATCAATATGCCTTTTTGCACTTGTGCTCAACTTGCTGTAATAAATGTGTGTTCAGTTTTTGTTTTTTTTCTTGATTGTACACACACTGCCAAGGGCATCACAAGGTAATATGTTTTCCTTTCCGCTGTTATTTATTTATTTTTTTACCAGACATCTCATGTCAGAAGGCTGAAATTCAAAGAAGCTACGTAGGAAAAGAAAATACAGATTTAATGTTGGTTTGAACACCTCAGGCCATCCATCCAGACAGCAGAAAGAGAGGGTTTAAGTGTGATTCATTCCCTCCTCTGCTCTGCTTTGCCCACAGACATTGCAGCTGAAGAACCCTTGGAGGAAGACTTTCGTCGCCGCAGACAGAACACACTTCCTGGCCACAGCCTGCACCAGCGCTACCTGCGGAGCTCCGCCCAGAACCCCTCGGAGGAAGAGGAGGAGCACGGCCTACAGAGCCTGGGACTAACGAGAGGTCCGCCCACACGCCACTGCAGGGCTGATTAATTACCAGCGGACTGAGCTCTCCTTTAAAGAGAGAGTCTTAATAAGCGCAGCTAATTGTCTGCTTTTGTGTCTGATGGCTGCACAAAGGACGATGACAAAGAGTGGCGTGTTTGATTGGCAGATGTAAACACCCAGGACAGAGGTGTTCATTAGGCAGCTCTGTTCTATGCTGCAATAACGACCAGAGGTCAGAGGTCGTCCTCTGTTTTCCCTCACGGGTTCAGGAAGTCGCACACAAAAGCTGAGCAATTATCTGCAACACACAGTCGCTGAATGTTTTATAAGAGCAGCGTCGCTAGTTAAGGAGGGAACCTTTAATTTAACCGTGCATATTTCCTGCTGGGATGCAAACAAAGGCCTTAATTCTTTTTCTGAGATAATGACACAAACTACTCAAATATGGGTCCTCAGAGGGTCCTATGTGTTTTTGATAACTGCTACCGACTGAAACTAAGAAATAAGAAATGAAAAATCTGCATCACTTTCTAATAATAGAGTGTTTACAAGAAGTAACTAATGGCTTTATTAATAGTTAATCTAATGTTTGCTAATGTTTTATAGATACATTACAAATCATTAATAAGAAGAACATTTGCTGGTTTTTATCCTCCTCTTGCATCACACGTCATTTTTAGCTTTTAATTTCATTGTGAAGATCCCATTTGACCTTTAGTAAAATGGCTGCAGGCCTTCTGGACCACAATTAATAACTCACCATAACTTATTTAACTTATTAGCTTCAAATGTGGATATCAAATATTCCAAGTGAATTATTTCATTATACATTTCTGATGGATTACAGTATATATAGAGAGAATGTAGGTCCACCTAGATTTTTTTTTTTAAATGTTTAATGAAAGACAAGAGACAGTGTGTGTGGTATACATTACCCAGAATAGAGCCAGGAGAAATACAGCCACAGTTGCCTCCAATACTACCACCACCACATATATATATGCCCCACTTGCAGTTGAGCTTGTTGGTCCAGGATAGGATTGTTCAACCATCAAAGAAATGACCATTAGAGGAGTGGACGTCATTATCAGTTTTGATGAACAACCGAAGAAGAGCAATTTCTGCAATAAAATAAACAAACAAGACAAAAAACAGTAACAGTAATCCAACTTATCAGTGAAATCTGTGAAATATTTGGGGAAACTGATAACAAAGTAATATTCTGCTAATGTGCAACGACAAACATTTATTGAAAGTAAGTTTTATATTGCTTTTACTCAGGTGAAATTATTACTATAAATAAGAGAAAGGGATAAATTCTTGACTTTGTTAAAGGAATAATTTGACATTTTGGAAAGCATGCTCTCATATCTTTACATTTAATATGAAGCCAGCACCAGCAGCTGATTAGCTTAGCTTAGCAACAGACCAGGGTAACACAAGCTGTCTGCTGTATATCTTCTTTGTTTAATCCATACAAAAAGTGTAAAAACAACAAATTGTTTTTGAGGGGTTTATGTGCCACACTATTTCTTGGTGAGGTGCAGTGACATCCAAGTAATTATGTATAATTTTTACACTTTGGTTGTTGCACAAATTAAACAAACAAGATACGACGTGTGAATTAGTTAGCTGAATGCTCGACAGAGCCAGGCTAGCTGTTGCCCCCTGTTTCCAGTCTTAATGCTAAGCTATTGTGGGGATGCTGGTGCTAGCTTCATAACTCATTTATAAAACATTAGTAAAGCCATTAGGTACAACTCATAAACCTTAATAAAATGTGTTTTATTTGAAAGAGGGACTGAAAATTCAAAATATTTAATGATAATGTTTGTTCTTTTATTTTGTAGGTCACACAGACACCAAGAGGAAGAAACTGTGGCTAAAGGACGGCGAATCCAAAAAGAAGAGGGCCCCTCGACACTTCCCTCGTTGTGGTGGACTTGGTGCCTTTTTTTAAACACCCTCAACCAATCACTTAGTAGGCACACATATATATATGTCTGTTGGCAGAAGTGCCATCAATCATACGTGGCATTAGTTCATCGTTGCTATGTATCTGAGGCCCAACATCCCCACTGCACCGCCATATCTCCTCTTGTCTATTAGCTGCAGTGCATAGCATAACTCCTGCCTGCTTTCATCCGCCTGCAGGGACCTCACTTCAACGTTTTGTTTTGTCCAAGATACATTTTTAGTAGTTAAGCTTTTGCTATTACTGTATTTATTGTGGGTGGGCCCTGCGGATGTACAGTGAGCATTCAGAACCTTAATTATTCTCCTGTGATTGGACTTTTTACAGCACACATTTTTCAGAAAGTGTGTTTGATAAAGTTCAGGTGGAAGGAGAATTATAGTAGCAGCCTTGTTTGTGATAAGTGTGAAAATGATTGCAGTAATAGTGTATAGCATGAGAGAATAAGTGAAGGTCAGTCTATTCAGTGGATGCTATTTTCAATAGAGGCAAGGAGAGAAAGGACTAGTTTTATTACAGAAAGAGATAAACATGTTCTCCTCGCTCCTCTGTATACATGAAATCAACTCTCTGCTCTTTTACTACTCCCCCAGGGTGAAACATAGTTATTAACCCGTCCCCAAGTCATTATTTTCTTTTTTTGTAGGACTCTTTGTACCAAGTGGATTCAGCAACATGTTAACCTTCTATGGGTGTTTTTGTAAAATAATTCTTAAACTAAAATATGATTTTCCCTCATCTGATTTGTCCTTGACACGTTGTTCTCATGATAACTGCAAGTGGAAATGCAGAAATGTCTGAGAAATGTTCATTTTTTATGGACTCCTACCAATAAATGCTTAAAGAAAAACACGTACTTGTTGGCAGTTAACTTGTATTGTATAGTATCTTTTCGTATCATGCCATATCCATATATATGAAATAACTTAATCCATAGAGGGAGTTTGGTCGCCCATGCACAGTGACAAATAGCCAAATTTAGACACAAATCAGACATAGCAGACAACATAAAAACAACTTAAATATGATTGATCAGTTAATAAAGAAAATGCTATTAGTAAGTGATGCACTTTGTATCAGCTTAGTATTCTGTCAAAAATACAACCGATATCTTATAAATCAGGCTAATATCACGCGTCATTCATACATTTCACAGCTGCAAATTGTTCTGTGGAGCCACTAAGCATCCATAACTGTCACTCAGCACATTTTTTAGATTACTAAAAATACCATACAGACCTTAATTTAAGTTTCGAACTCTCCGCCTGGTTCTTTTCTAAAGAATCAGGAGTCAGTGTTGACAGTAATACCCTCTCTAACACACAGTACCAGAGGTTTGTGGGGTTTGTGTCTGTGGGTTTTAAATACAAGCATACATTTTAGCTTTATCATAAATAATGGAATTGTATACGTTTCCGCCAGCCTTTTTATTTTATTTTATTGGCCACTTAGGGGCTGTGTAACAAACTTTAAACACAGCTCAGACTTATCATCATGTTTTGACTTGACTAACGTGTTAGGAGACAGTTGCTTATTTACGCAACATGCATACATGCAGCAAAATTAGCTTGTAAAATGAAATGTAAGTCCAATATCCACTCTCATTTTAGCTCTGTTTTCATTTCCATCAACTCCTAAGGGAAATATCTTGCTCCTTATCTGCTTAATGCTCTGCTATATTTAACAGTTATGTGTAAAGTTGCTGATCATAAAACTAGAACAATGAGCTGAAAGGCACTAAAATGCTCCGTAGGGTTGCGGGGAACTATTGTGATAATTCTCTACAGATTCATCACTATGGGCGACCCCTTTCACATTACACACAGTCATTTGATCCAATGTTTATATACCCAGCTGCATCATCAACTATATGTATTACATCAAGTGCAAAAAAAACATGAGCATCAAACACAACCAACTCTTAATCAACTTGTATTTCTGCTTTTGTTTCCATTGCAAAGTCACCTGAGCTGCGGTGTCTCTTTCCTACTGTATATGTCCTTTACCAGCTCTCTCCTAAGCACAGTAATTGAACAGAAGCAGGGACAAAACACCCAGGATTCTCCTGTCACATGGGCAGAGCCCTGGAAGGAGCAGTATTCTCAGATTATTTTGAATGAGCCTGCAGTGTTTTGTATTATTCATGTGGCAGAACGCATGCACATGACCTAGCAACTCATTTGGCCCTTGTTCCCATGCAGCCAGTAGTCTCTAAGGGTTTAATTAAACAGTTTCGAGGCAGTGGCCCATCTCCCTCCCTTGCCTTACTTTTTACAGCCCTCCTCCTCCCAAAGTCATTACACAACTGTTTCTGACTGCTTAAAAAAAACTGTGAAATCCTCCTATTGACTTCCACTCTGAGGACATCTACCTCCTGAGGAGTGAAGAGCAGAGCGACAGCTCACTGTCAAGCTCCCTGTCAGCCACTGTCTGCCTCCTTTCAAAAGAAAAATCGCCCACTTTCACCCGAGTGAAGCAGGGCACCTATCGACAGCATCACCACATGGAGAGAAATGATGTTAAATGTAAGTATCTGCACTCAATACAGTAGAATGAGAGTCAAAAGAAAGACCTGTCTGTTAGATAGATGGATGGATGGATGGATGGATGGATGGATGGATGGATAGAATGATAGATAGATAGACTACGATAGATAGATAGATAGATAGATCAGATATGATAGATAGATAGATAGATAGATAGGTTAGGAGGGTGTTTTCTTTTAAGGCCCTTTTACGCTTTGTGATTTTGAGCTGTCTGAGATTAAAGTTGACATTGACTAGCAACCAAAGTCAATCGGTGGCAAAATTCTGACTCTTCTTTAGAATTCTTCAGAAATAGGACCAATTTGTCACAGAGTGTCCGCTGCTATGACCCATGTCAAATCAGAATACAACATGAAATGACGCAGAATACATTGACCAATGTAACTAACTTAAATGCCATTTTTGAATAAAGTTTAGGGGAAAAAATTTACAAATGAACACAATAGAGATGAAAAAACAAAAAGATGCCTGTCCCAATTCTCCTTCTCTTAATTTGAGGTATTTTTGATGCATATTTTCGGCACCAAAACCGAAGCTTGTTTAAGAGTGAAGTGAAGAAGTGTCTGCCCCCTCCCCACCCCAGTGATTTGCATACAGTACCTTAATTTACATTAAGTTATTTCTATGACAGTGGTCATAGATAGCTATAGCTGCAAAACACTGTTTAAAAAAATGTTTCAAAGGACAAAAGAGAAAAAACTATCAATTCTACAAACAGGATCTATAAAATCACTACACTATCTGTAATATAACACTATATTTTAAATTCTACACAGTGAGCAATGTGCAAGAAGCAGCAATCAAACCAGTGGCCCAGAACATGATAACAAATATCAAATATGTATTATTTGTACACAAGAACTACATCAAATGCACCAAATAAACAATGTAGGCCGTTCTGAGGCAACTGTTTGATTATAGCACAAAGTTTGTCATCTGTGGTGTCACAAATTGCATCATACATGTTTTATTCATATTATGCTAAAAGCTAAGAAGTAGTTATAGTTCAGGCAGATCAATGTGGATGGCCTCTTTATTGTTATTATAATAAAACTGCAGCCATTCAAACAGGAGGTCATGACCGCAACAAATGTATAGTGCTTTTGAAATTAATAAATGCAATTGCATTTATAACTGCTCGTGATTGGATTAAATCAACA
This sequence comes from Morone saxatilis, assembly GCF_004916995.1. Classification (NCBI taxonomy): domain Eukaryota; kingdom Metazoa; phylum Chordata; class Actinopteri; family Moronidae; genus Morone; species Morone saxatilis. The sequence continues at coordinate 13,873,762 of NW_023339650.1, forward strand.
TCAAACAGAACAAGCCCTGAAACACAGATGTGTTTTTTTCACCAGCAGCACCTAATTGGTTTGGTGCAGAAATTGCTCATAAATCCGTTGTATATCAAACAAGCTTTGAGAGAGAATGTGTTACTCATCTGCTCGTCAGAAGGCTTTTGTTGTGCTCAAGGACTTAAAAAAAAAAAAAAAAAACGAGGGTCAAAGAAGCTTGAAGCAAGAAGATTTTTAAAACTGTTTTACAGAATAATTTGGCAACCTGACGGCATTGAAAGGAAGTAGAAAACGGACGTACAAAAAGAAACAAAATGCCACCTGGGTGTGTTTTGTTTTGGAACAGCTGTCAGACAGGGATTTAGGTGGAGCTAAATTGGAGTGAGATTTTTTCCAAGGGTGCACTCAGCAGATTAGGAGAGAGGAAACATCACAGCAAGTTTCAGTAAACTGGTGAAGGGAGCGGAGAGATTTGCACCTCCACCTACAATAACGGCTTTCCACACAATCGCATGAAAGTTTCTTTAAATGTCAAATGAATAACTGTGAAACATAATCTAACATCAATCTGTAGACATATATATGGGTGGATTTTGTTTCCTTTTGGAGTACATTTTGGCAAATAGCTTGTTCTTGACTCTCGTTCCAACACAATAAATCTCAAAATTCTTCAGTGATTAATTCTTCAGGCCTTGTTTGTGTATTTGCTTGTGCTGGTTATTATTCTATATAATAATAATACGTATATATATTAATATATATATATATATATATATACGTATAATGCTGCTTTGTCTTGGGAATGGAGAATGGATTTGTGTACCAGTTAAGAACAACAACTACAGATCCAGTGTGGTGAAGGCCATTTTATAACTGCAGTGCACCAAATGACAGCCAGTAGGAACTCTGACTCTGTGACAAGTAAAGTTCTTGTCTGACTCAGGTGGCTGTTTTCTGACAGGGATAGAAATCTGTCTGGACAGTCTGAGAGTCACTTAATCCTGGGATAGAGGGGCTCAGTGTGAGCATGATGTATTGTATGTACTGTAGGTGGGTCAAAGCTGGGAGCAGACACAGAAAAGAGTGAGTTTTCGATGCACTCATACTCTCTGAGCAGCAGAGCCACAATATCTCTGTTTAAACAGCGATGCTAGCGGCTCTGTGAGGCTGTCCTTTGAGCTAAATGCTAACATCCCCATGCTAACATGCTCAGTGGTGGAAGGTAACATTGAGTACAACACATAAGACTGAAGTCCAGTAATTAAGCACACAAGTATTTCTTTTGTATGCTACTTTATATTTCTACTTATTTGAAGGGAAAATCTTGTACTTTTTACTGCACTACATGGATTAGACAGTGATAATTACTACTGTAGTTCCTTTTTTATATTAAGATTTGGCATAAAAAACATATGATGAGCGCCCCAGCAGTTAATCTGATAGAGTGAGAGAGTCCTATCCATAGCGACCCGGCTCTTATTCCTGCCTGTGGCCCATTGCTGCATGTCTCTCTCTCTTCCATTTCTTATCTATCTTCAGCTATCTCTATCACAAAATAAAGGTGTAAAAGGACCCAAAAAAACAAAACAAAACAAAACAACATATGAGAAGTTTATAAAATGCATTATATTGACATAGACTACATAACTACCCAATAGCATTCATGCATTAGTATTCACAATCCTATAATACAATATATCACTAAGAGGGGACATTTTTCCATCCACAGAAAGAGTACTGTACTTTTACTTAAGTAAAGGATCTGAGCACTTTTTCCACCAATAAACATGCTGATGTTCATCAGGTGTCATGTTTACTGTGGTCACCATCTTAGTTTAGCCAGTTAGCATGCTAATGTTACACTAATGCTATTTAGCCCTAAATACAAAAATACAATTTAGGGAGGAATTTCAGTAGTTTTGCTAAATGTCAACTTCCTGGTGGTGCTAGAGGAAAAGTCAGGCGTTCACTAAGGTCATCGGGATGTATCCTCAGGGGATCATGACTGTCAAACCAAACAATCGTTGTATAAAAGTAAAAGTAAATTAAAATATTACTGATCTATACCTTTTATAGTTCTCCTTTGAGTGTCTCCTTCATCTTTCAGCTTGTTTTTTTTATTTGTAGTGTCTTATCCAGCTTCCCTTGGATGTATCTACCTTTCTGTTTCCCCAGGGGCTTCATGATAGCATCTGTGTGGTGATGACATTGTTCGGTCTTCTCCTTGTATGTGACCCCCAAGCCATCTCTTCCTCCTCTACGTCAGTTATCAGTTCGTGTTTGATGGATTTCCACAAATGTTTCACTCAAGGCCATCACAACAGGACAAATGCAGCAGGTTAAAATGAAATCCTACAGCCCAAGGTATGAGAAAATACAGTCAAAATGTAAAATGCTTGTGTGGCTTTCTGTCAAACGTTGAAAGTTATTTTTGAAAAGAATGATCTGGCATGTGTTTCATAGAAGACAATCTACAAGTAAAACAACAGTCTGCTGATTGAGCCGAGTCCTCTGCCAAAAAAGTGTAGGTTCAAACTGTGAGACAAAAATATAAAGGAATAATCTACAGGCTACTTTAATGACAAAAACTGCCCTCTCCTGCTGTGTGCAATCAGCACACACTTGTAGAAGAAAACGTACATGCAGTGAGATGAAGAAATATGGGGAAAACAACGTGTGAATCATTTTAAGTTGACTGAAATAAGTAGCAAATTTACACACCATATGTGTTATTGTGCTGTAACATTTTTAACTTTTTATGTTTTTTGGCTCCTACTGTAGCTCTTATATTAAACTGGGAATATGTTCAACCTCACAAATCAGTAGGCTTCACATGCTACAAATTGACACCATGATCAAGTAAATTACAAATATGCTCGTTACTGTCCATAAGAAAGGGAATAGATTCACCCTTAGTTAAAAAGCCTTCATTATCGTGGCTACATGGTCAAACACCAACATGTACTGATCACACACCAATTACATACACAGACTAGAGAGTAATGTAAGCCCAGGCTTTAATCATATCTGTGAGAATTTGTATAGCAACACCTGGGTCCCCTATTACATCTGTAAATACACAATAAATGAACACTGCACTAAAGTAGTGGTGAAAATATATAGTACATACAGGTTGATTTATGTTGCTGTATTTGCATGTTTTATTCAAATTACTTTCTACCAAAGAAATAGCCCCCATGGAAGCATGAAAACCCCACCACAAGCAATTTTCCATTCACTTCCATTGTATTGGGGTGGAGGGAACGTTCTCAGATGATATCGCAAAGCCTGGATAAATAAAACCAAAACTATCTGCAGGGTTACATACCACAAGTGAGAAAATATATTTGTTTTGAAATTTGAATGAAGTGAGCCTTTAAAGGTTAAGGTTGGTGATAGTCTGTGTGTTTGTGGTTGTCAAAAATCCCAAGAAAACTCCAAAACCAACAATGAAGAAGACGTAAATCTTTAAAAATGAGTTATGAATATGTAGTTTTATCTTCCCTCTTCCCTTTTATCTTCCATCCACCCTCTAAAAAGGGTGAAGAGATTTCCTTAAACTGTCGTGTTTTCCAGACATTACCCAAATACGAGGAGGTGCATTTGTTGTTATATGCATATGTGTGTTATTAAATAATACGTTTATTAAGAAAAATATCACCAGTCTTATCGAGTAATATTTGATGACTCCTTCCACTCCTGAGCATTATTGCAAAACAACTGCTAGAATTAAAAGGAAGCACTTTGTTGCTACTTGCATAATAAATAAGTCATAAGGGTTAAATACTAATCTAATTTCATGTTAGGACAAATATCTGAGTTTCTGAACATCCCAGGAGGCTACTAGCTGAAAAAGTTTACAAATTAAATCTCAAGTGTTTTGGCATTAAGTTGTTTATATTTGTTGGACATAATGCAAAGATGAATTTCTGTTATCTAACTCTAGGGAATAATAAAAACTATCCAAGTTAATAAAGTTATGGCTCAGTGGCATCCATCTTGAAGTTTGTGTAACTCTTTAGTCATCCCCTCTGGGCACGAATGACTAAAACCGCATACTGTATGGAGGTTTTAGACACTTTGTGTGCAGTTTTCTTCATTTTCTGGTTGTGCAGCGAGATGGGAACCATGCCTCTCTATACTGCACAGCAGAGAGAGCAAGATTACTCTAAAGTGGAGAGAGAGACATCAGTGTGATGTACTGTATTATCACACTGAACATTATCAGACCATTTGGACCAGCACAGAGCGTATCCCTTTGAAGTGAAGATCAGGCCTATCTGACATCAGACAGTCAAAGCACTCTTTGAATAATGGGGTATGATTATGGAGAAGCAGGTGAACAAACACTTTTGGATCATTTACATGTGAGTATCATCATTATGTCATATTTAGGCTTTACAATAAATTATTTCCTGAGAAAAAAGTAAGAAAAAAACATGTGCATTTATCTTTTCCTTGTAGAGCTTCATTGTTGGAATTTCCTAATTAAAATCTAATGAAGTTTCAAATCAAATCCAATTAAAGGACCAGTGTGTAGGATTTAGTGGCATCTTGCAGCTGTAGTTGTAGATCGCAAGTATCTCGCTTTACCCTCCCATTCCAGGAGCGAAGGAGAAACTTATTTGGTTTGTTTGTTCTGGGCTACTATAACACGACAGCCTCCATGGACGCCACAACTATTTGTATTTTCAGGTGAAAAGACTGCATAATTAATTGAAATATTATAGAAATTGCAACATGGCTAAGTGCAATATCCAAATCACACAAATGTGTGACAAAGCAGCATTATAATAAAGTATTATAGTTCTAAAGAGATGCCCTGAAAAAATGTTGGATGTTTGGTAAAGATCCCCAACAAATTTTACGTCATCACAATTTTAATAGTTTTTCAGTGAAAATGACATTTGTGATG
>NW_023339650.1:13878750-13878970 GCF_004916995.1 Morone saxatilis
TATTACAGCAGCAAAGTGGATAGAGAAAAAAAAAAAACAGTATAAAGAAAGTATAAAAACAGTACATGAAACATGAAACAGAGTATGAAAAAATAATATAATATAATATAAACACTGTACGGGAGAAAAAACAGTAAAAAACCACAACAACAGATAACACAAATACTAGCAGCAGTTGCACATGGGCAATATATTGCACAGTGAATATTGTCCATTGATT
>NW_023339650.1:13879070-13906029 GCF_004916995.1 Morone saxatilis
CTCCTCTCTCCCACCACCTGCACTGAGTCGAGGGGGCAACCCAGGACAGAGCTGGCTTTCTTTTTTTGTAAATCATATCACAATCATAATATCTGTCAAAACAATTGCAATAGGTTTTTTAAACCATATTGTGCCTCCTAATTATACATTAATGAAAACATAGTTATAAATATTATATTCCATTTCTGCAAATAGATGTCACACACTGGACCTTTAAGCAAAGAAAAAGGTTGCTGACAGCTTTATACTTTGTTTAATTGACCAAATGAGAAATAAGACTTAAAAATAAGGATACCATGCATGTAAGGGTAAGGATCGTTTAAAAGGTCCTAAACTCAGATAAAAATTCAACCTGGTCCATATCAGATTCACCTCTCTACTACACAGCAAAAATCTTTACTGTATAAAACACCATTAGGCAATCATTAAATTCTTAAAAAAAACACACACAGATGATACAAATGAGTATTAGATTTACACAGTAACACACACACGCAGAGGGATACAGCAGAGTTCAGAGCCCTAAACACACCCTGTCTGGCCAACAGCATGAGGAAACGCATCATCACGCTTTCCGCATGTCCTCCTGTCTTCATTGGCTAAATTTTGATCAGGCATCAAAGTTTCTGATAGGCTGCCGCAGCGGCAGAGAGTTGTTGCTGTTGCTAGGATCCTGTTGCTAGGACGGTTGCCATCTCAGAGGCTCAGCAGGAAACATGTAATGAATCATGGATGGTTGATTTTTCTCTAAGCACCCTAATCTGTGATGCAGATGAGCCCAAAGCTCGCCTCCCCCGTCTCCACCCTCCTCCTCCCATAGGCAACCCAACCACCCCCCCATCTCTGGATGGGTTCATTAGAAAAAAAAAAAAGATGAAGTTTGGATTTCGAGGGCTGGCATTTCAAATGGTCCTGAGGTTGCAATAGAGGAGGGGGGGAGGGTGTGGAATACTGATATCAATTCTCATGCAAAACCAGGGAGGTCAAAGGTCATTATCAGTTATTTGTTGAAGGAGAGCCAGAGGGAGACTGACCCCTTCTGACCCCTGAGATTATTCGTAATGCTGTGACTTGTGAAGTTCGGGCAGCTTCACACCTCCTGAGAGGGCAGACCACAGCTGCAAACTACAGCTGATATTCAAACTACCTTTCCCAGAATGCCACTTTAGCCCTTTTTAAGATTAATCATTTTAAATGCAGTCGTAAAATAAGAAAAACTAGGCTAATAGGTGTCTGTGTGACTATATGCTACACATAAAACTGTGATTTAATTTTGTGCTGCTCACAAATGCATTTAACTGCGGAGACTTTTCACACAGCGGTTATTATTCTACATGCTACAGTATGTTTTGCTTTTGAAAGTCATGAAAAAGCCTCATTAGGATTCACAAAAGGTCATCCATCGTGGTGCAAATGTGCCGCCGTGACTTAACAATCGCTGTGGGCATTTTTAATATCATGCTATTATACTGTGCAGAGGGTATACAGGCCTGTGTTTAGCGGAGAACATGGGGAGGGTATTTCAACCCCCAATTGAACCATAGTGTGCGTGACTTATTTATTCCTGTCCCGTAAAAAACAGTGCAGCTGTTTCATATAAAGTGGCAAACAGTTAAACTATTCATATGAAACACTTCTCGTATAGACGCTGAACATTATCCACAGAGGGTAAGACAGTGTAAAAAGTGGTAATTACCGACAACAGATGACAGACAATATGGGCCTGCTGCTTTAATGGTACACAGCAGAAATACTGAAATGAGCAGCTACAGTGACTCTGCTGTATGTAAACATCTTGTGTTGTTCACCATGGTGGGATTTCCTTCTACTGGAGCAATATTTTCTTTGACGTAATTATATGTTATATTTCAGGCTTGGCTCCTCATCCTGCATCCTGCTGCTCTGCTACTACACTTAAGTCCTTTGAGTGCTTTTGTGATTTTTTTTGTATTATTCCACAATTTTGTCACAATTTGTTTCCAAGTTTTGTATTCTTTTTGGCACACACCCTTAATCTCAATGGGGCTTCCTGGCCAAATAATCATTTAAAATCACAATTGTTTAGATTTTCCATCCATGGCCTTTTAATTAACCCCTTCTCTTCATGCAAAAGTGCATCCCTTGACAGTGTTGCTCTCCTTTTCCTACCCTTTGCTCTCATCTTTCCTCCAGGCACGTCACTAAACGTATCCTTTAGAATCTAGTTGTATGCGTGATGCTAATACCTTCTGACACATTTGTTCACCATCTCTTTATCATTAATAATTATGCAAAGGAGGTGCGTTCTTAGCCGAGCAAAAGAAAGCAATCTTAGTATGCAAATGGTTAAGGTCCCTGCGGAGAGCGGCGATTAGATGTGTGTTGATAAACTCACTTATGATGAGTTATGACAGTGAGCAGGATTGAAGTCGCGCTGGTCAGCACCGCCGCAGACACTGATGAAAACATCGCTGCCAAATGCCAGGGTATCCCCAGATGTATGATGGGACAGAGATGAAACAGTGTAAAATGTCATAGTGGCTGCTGTGCGCCCATTAATAACCAGAGAGGAGTAAGCAAGTAGGGTGGGGGTGGTAATGAGAGGAGATTTGCTTCCTGATTGAAGGCTTTGCCTTTTCGGCTCAGCCAGATGTTGGCCCTCGCTCTGACTTTTCACCTTCAGCTGCTTAAATCCCAAAACCTTTTACCGAACCTTGTCAACTATCATGACTAGACCATAAATCCCATGAAGGATCCAACACCCACATCTTTAGATTTCACCCTGTAGTTCTACACCTGGAGTTGGCTGCACCTGCTGTCCGTGAATGCTTCACTTAGTTTCTGAAGTCATAGTAACATGCACATTTTTAGTGGCCAAACTGCCAGCTAGTTTCAAACTAGTGACCAACTAAAAAGGGTTGCACCACTAGAACTTAATATATGTCTTAGCTAGTCGGTAGCTGGAAACATCTGTAGCACCGTTCAATAAAAAACAATTAAGAGCTGCAGTGGCCTATAACTTACAAAAATAACATTTTTAGGAGGCCAAATTATAAACTTAGTTGCCATTTCTTTGGAAATGTAGCTTTTATTTGGTGTAATATTGGTAATACACACGTATTTGAAAATGTATGCGTATACAAAGAAATTTGTGTATTTCAGAGCAGTATTCATGTAATTATGAATGTGTTTTTTGTGAGATATAATTTAAAGTTGTTCCAGTTCACATCTTTGTTAAATGGCATTTTGATCAAGAGTCACAGGTCAGCTATTCAATATTACCTCAGCAAGTTAACCTTTTAATTCAAACAGTATTTAATGGTTACACCTGGCTGTTAATGGCTGTAAATATTTAAGTAAAGTAATATAAGTCAACTCTAAGTAAGAACCCATTTTAATTTAGTAATCTCCACTTAGTAAACACTCAAACTGGGCAAAGTTTGAACCTCTGAGGATAAATCATCATATCAAGAATCAGAACTGGAATCCCTCTTTTATTAAAAATTGGTTCAGTGTAGCAATCAGTTGTAGCTGATAACTGTTTTATTTGTGGGCTAGTTTGTTCAAAGATAATAAAAAGCTTTTGGTCATATTTATCCTAAAGCTTCGCACTCTTGTGCTGCGTCAGTTTTTTATCTTAGCTATACTTTATTTTAAAACACAAATCATTGCATAAGCACGAGTGTGCGTAGCTATTCAGACAAGATCGGTTTTCTCAGGATCAGCGTTTTGACGAACAGACAGAAGAAGAGGAGAGACACTAGCCCGGAGTGCCAAGTTTAAAAGCTTGTTTGTTTCTTAAGAAGATCAAAGGTATCGAGGCCTTGGACACACATGAGAGACGCAGCCTCTACAATCTGCTCTCCATTCACTCCCAACAACATCAGCAAAGAAAAACAAGGCTTTTCTCTTTGGGAAATCCTGGAAAGCATCCCAGACAGTTTTCCCAACAAGCAAACTCTCTGGGATCTCCCAACCCTCTCTATGGGGAAATGACATGTTTGTCAGCATGTTGTGTGATATTATTCAAAGGTTTAATGATCCTCAGGTGGGGGTTTTTTTCTAGTGAAAAAAGCTAAAGCACCTCTCGGACTTGGCTCCAAAACCTAAACGTGACTTGAAAAGTTAAGTCGTTTTTTTTATGTACTCAGCAATTACTTTTTAAGCAACCAAGTAGATCTGATTAAAGCTACAGTCAAGTTCTCCCCCATAATTCAACAGGACATGGTTTAATAGGCAAAATCAATTATTTTTGTTGACTTGTCCACAATATCTTAAGGGGATATTTCACCCATGAGGCTATTAGTGCAAGTACTAATAACAGCATTTCACTGCAAGTCAACTGAAGTATGTCTAATGCAGTGGTTATAAAACCTTTTTTTTTTTCTCCAACATACCCCCAAAGCCCTTTGGGCTCAAGTAGACCACTCCATTGTAACCCTTCAGAGGTTTCATGAAATTGTTCAAGAAAACACAGTGGCTGCGGTGGATCCGTAGCATGTGTGAATCCATGACCATTATGAACATATCCATTGTGGATGTTTAGACTCTTTTCCCCCCAATAGGTTGCTGTTGTACCACTACTACTACATATCCATTTGGACTTATTTGCACTCTCAACTGCAGCACTTGTTGTTACTCTTATTGTGTAAAGGTAAAAAAAAATTACCAAACATAACTAAACTAAACTGATATTCATTTAAACTGCAATAACTATTTGTTGCACTGACATATCACCTTTGGCAAGACTAGCATTTATTGGGAATTGTGTTTCTGGCGCAATATATTAACTTTTAGCTCTACAGTAGTTTTGGTCTACACCAACTCTTGAGAAAAACACCAGACTCTTTGGCTGCTAAATGCTCCACTATATCCACCAGCTAGTCGCTAACTTGTCTGTCTGTGGTCTAGTGCTTAGCAGGTAGTGAGCAGTCAGTTTTTAGAGCTAATTCACTGAAAATAGCCGCACCTGGAAACAATGGTTATTAAAGTGAGACACACAACAAAGATGAGGGTCATAAAACCAAATCAATGAGCTGAAAGATGCTAAACAGCTGCATCATACTGATGGAAACCGCAGTCAGGTGATAACTCTCTGTGAGTTCATCACTACGAGCGACCATTTTACCGTAAGTAGTTATGCGAGCCATTGTTATACAATAATATTCATTATAGTTGCTTTAAGCATTTTCTGCAAGTGAAAACAACAATGCATTTAGCGTAAAGCTAAATAAACATCAGGTAAGTTTCTCCAGAGCTGACATTTTTTGTTTGGGATTTATGATTATTTTCCTGTGCTTCACCAGCATCTGACTGCGTTATACTGCTGGGCAGACAATTTTGGAATATGGCTCATTTAAATGTGTTAAAACTGACTCAAGTTGGTATCCTAAAGAGCATTGTACCATTTTGTAATATTTTTGTATATTCATTTACCCCTTGAACACAATCAACACAGTCTCTGAACATGTGAATGCATTATCTTATCAAATCATAACTTCTATTTTTTTATATAATTAGCTGAGCTGCTTCATTATCTTTCCACATACTAACTGATAAGTGCAGCCCTGGGGTACAAGTACCCCTGGTTGGGAAGCACTGCTCTAATGAAGGAAAGAGTTATCCATAGAGGAACTTCTGGCTGGTTGATGCATTTCCTTTCAAGACCGCATGAATTTACAAGTGTGTCAGAAGGACTGAGAGCCAACAGTGATTACAATAAACCATAGAGAGATCATCAAAGAGTGGGCAGGAGCTGTAAGACTCACTGAGGTCCATGGCTGAAAAGGCCCACTCGACGTTCTTGGCGGTGTGGAGGCCCCTCTGAGGAACCTGCACTGTGTGTTTTAATCTGCTTGTTTCAGGACTGAATGATTCATGGGCTTTGAGATGGCTTTACTTCAAAAACTCTCTCTTATAAGATGTGTTTCCTCATTTCATGCATGTGACTTTTTACTTTTGTGTTACTCCTGTGTTTCCACAGATTTTTACAGCTTTTCTACACGGTGCTAGAAATTTAGTCTCCATGATGCCAGGCAGGTTCTGCGAGTATTTTCTGGTGGCATCAAGATTACACAGGCACTTGCCTGCTTTACAGTCATTTATATCCCTGTGATATGCCAGCACTCCTTAACAACAGCGAGATATGCTGATTTTGATGGATCTGACTCCAAAGACTTATCCGAGCTTAAGCAGTAATTTAGAAATCCCTAAATTAAAAATCACTTTCAGTTAAACCAAGCATCCAAAGAGTCAATACACAGTATCTAATTTTGTGACTTTTTCACAGCGCATTAATCCTCCCAAATGGGAGCTGACAGGATATCACATGGTATTGTAGCACACCAGATACCTCAGGAAGCAATTACCATGAATACATTTTCTAATAAACTTGTACCCATCAGATGATAAGCAATTAAACATGCGTAATTATGGTTTCCATACAGTAATTTCTAAGCTGATTAGGTTTGTGTGCTTTACAACCTGAATGGGAGAATATTAATAGGGCTTTGGTTTGGTGTTGCTGGTTAGTGGTGGCAGCTCATCAGCAAATCATATGCAAATGAGGCCTCAGGAAGTGCATGAAGCCTCATTCCTAGCTATTAGAACTGTCACGGGAGGGAGGGACATGTCAACGGGCAGCACGCACACATGAATTTGAGTTCACGCATGAAGCACACACACATTGTCGAAAGGTAGGAAATTATATATTCTCTATTCTCTATACATGCTATGCGTTTGCACTCCTCTGTTCTCTGCTAACAGAATCATTGTAATATTCTGTTTGAAAGTCATCCAATTTTACAGTTTTTTGATGGCAAATAATATTCATGGTTGTGGCCAATACATAGTATCAGCTGATGTACAGTGGGCACAGACATTTTTAGTTTCATTCCAATATTTAATTTAAATAATTTAAATAATTTCTCCCTGGGATTATTAAAGTATTTCTGATTCTGATTCTGATTCTGATTTATTTTGGTACCACTTTTTAAGAAAGCCCTGTTTGCAACCGGTTTTGAAGTTGTATACATGATTTATTAAGCCATTAATAAGAACAATATTTAGATATCCAGGTTCTGAAACACTGGTGTTTATCCCTTTTTGGCATTGTACTTGCTCTTAATGGCATATGGACATTTATTATTGAGGACTTGATTGCTTATTAGAATGTAAGACCCATTACTTTTTATTAATGAGCTACTAATGTTTGTAGTCCTTGAAAGCAAGTGTCACACAGGAGAATAAACATAAGTCAAAGGCAATGTTCATGTCTTAATGGCTTATAACTCATCCATGAAGCATTAATAAGTGAGTTTATTAAGTTTTGTTAAGTTTATTAACTATCAATAGAGCCAACAGTTTAACGTATAAACCTTTTATAAAGGGTGCCTTATTAGAAAGTGGTACTTTCAGGTTTATTTACCCATTATTTAATGAGGGATTCTCTTGAGATACATGATCTATTTTACAAGAGAGACTTAGTCAAAAGGGTAACATACACATACCAAACTTTCCATGTGTTTACTTGTTATACCATAACTGTAAACTTCTAAAAAAAATCTATTATTGTCTGTCTTGATGAACCTGTTTTCAGTCACAAAGAAGATAAGCACAAATGACTTACTTCACTCAGATTTAGAATTATTATTATTAATAGATTTAGACAGATACAATTAATGTTTATTCAACATTCAACTCAACTCAACATACTGAAGTCACATGATAACAACCTAAACCATCTCCCTGACCCGAGTATTAATACTGAGCATGTTATCCTGGTGAAATAAAGTACATTTAATTGATTTAAGTGGGCAAGAGATTAAAAATGTAACATTATTTTTGGCATTAACATTTCCAATCATTGTTGAAAGCCTCATTTTAAGATGTTGACTGTCACCATGTTATTTTGAGGGGTGAAAACCAGTTTATTCCACATAAAAACTGGTGAATCACCACAAAACAACACAAAAAGATTAAAACAAATGCAAATTCCCAGTTATACACATGTAATTATCAACTAGCATTAAGCTATTTTTAAAAATGTTGTCCTTGTAAGTTCCATCGAGGCCACAAACCTTGTTTGGTCTAGACAGCTGCATAAAAAGTTGCAGACCAAAAAATAAAATATCAGGCAACGGATAGAACAAAGCTAAAATGAGGAAAAACAATAAAATAAGCAATTACTGTCCGACACCAGTAAGTTAAAAGTTACATCCTTCAGTAGATATTGATCAAATTGGACTTTTAGAGCGACTGAGCCTCCTCCGCTATGTAATATTGCGAGAGGACCTCAGTGGCTGAAATACATGACTGATTTCATTTTAAATCCCAGCCACTTTCTCCTCTGACAGAGCTGGTGAACCAAACATTTCATCTGTACAAACCTGCGAGTCTCTCCCAGGCACAAACCCTCAGGGAGCATGATACATCTTTTCTTTGTGACTTTACTAAGGCTACCATTCAATCAAATGCCATTCTCTATAAGAGCAGCCTCCTGTTTGTGTGTGTCTGTGTGTGTGTGTGTGTGTGTGTGTGTGTGTGTGTGTGTATGTGTGTGTGTGTCAGAAACAACATTAAACACCAGACAGCAAAGCAGTATAATCTGTTCTGATTTATTATCAACCTGAATGTTACTTTTCACACAAAATATATAGTTCTCATTGAGGCTCTCAGTATACATTTCAGATAGCACTATATAGGGATTTATAGTCATTCATTGTCTCTACATAGAGGGAATAATCTGTCACAAAATATCACAATATACCAGTGATGGAGGGACAAATTTAGCAACAATCCCAATATAAGTTCTGCTTAAATATATCATATTGTTACTATCGATATAGGAACTATCTCAGTTGGTATATTTCTATTACATTTAATATTAACAGATATGTTTATGTAACAAACAATTCATGGAGTAAAATCAATGCAATGAGGAATAAAAAACACCTGATATGTTGCAATAATCATGATTTGTGAGGCTTTTTAAGAGTCCAAGCATCTGCGGTTTAATACAGGAGTGAGATGTCTGGACCCAAAATACAACAATACAAACACAAACACTTCAACATGTGATGCTGAGTATATAGTGTTTGATTCAGATCACAGAGGAGAAGAAACATGTGAGGAGTTTTATTTCCAAAACGCTATCCAATACATTAATTCATTTAGGGGATATAATCTGTACAATGTTTTTTACAGGCAAGAACTTCATTTACTTTACATATTATTGTTCTAAAAGTACTACAGTTGAGAGCTGCAAGGACTAGTCGATTGGCAAAAACTTATTCGCAATGATTTTGATGATTGATGAATAGTTTCTGTCATTTTCAAGCAAAAATGCCAAATATTCTCTGGTTTGAGCTTCTCAATATATCAATTTGCTGTTTTTCTTTGTCATATATGATAGTAAAGTGAATATTTTAAGATTTTAGACTGTTAGTTATAAAAAACAGCCTTTTTTTACATTTCACAGACTAAATGATTAATCAAAGAAAATAATCAGCATATTAATCGATAACTGAAATAATCATCAGTTGCAGCCTTACTATAGTTTCTTTTAAATTTAGCGTCTGTATCCGTTTTTTGATAGCTGATTTTGGAACAAAAATCTTCACTTGACATCACGTAAACAGCTTGTCAGTGGCACTAAAACGGTATGTTCAGGAACAACATCACAGTTATAGAGGACCAGGGTTCATATTGACACAAAAGTCTCACAGTAGGAGGGCTGATCTAAGGTCCCACATCAGATCAGATCAGGCCCCACTGGTGCGCACACTCCTAAATCGCTAAAACGACACATAGCCCAGATCAACAGTCGCACTCTGAGGCAAAATCTTTGCGAAATATGGATCCAGGTGAGATATCTGGCACGACATTCATAAGTATACAGTATATATAGAGGTGAAGAGGAGGCAGAGACAGAAAAGAGAAACAGAGCGAGGAGAAGGAAGGGCAGAGAGAGATGTCAATCTTGAGTGGGCAGAGGAAACTGGTGCTCAGCGAGCGAAAAGAAGGTGGGGGATGCGATGCCTTTACTGAGGAAGCGCTTTCAGGATGGCGTTCACCTCCTCTGCCACGGCTGTCAGCGCAAACTCAAACTGCTCCTGAAGTGGAGGAGTAGAAGGAGGAGGAGGAGGTGGTGGGAAAAGATACAGGGAATGACGGAAGGGAAGAAGGAAAGTTTTAGTGTGTGTACAAGTGTAACAGCTCAGTAATGCCATTTCAGAATGATTGGCAACTGCTGCCTCCTCCTCCTCCTCCTCCTCCTCTGCCTCCCTCTTTCTAACCCTACCCAGGATGTGCTTGGCCACAAACTGGAGGTGAAGGTGAACCACTCTCTGAGCTTTCAACTCGGGGAGGGCACGCGCACCCGGGACCGCCATCGATCCAGCCAGGTGTGTCTTAAAATAAAGCTTTTGAGTCAAGCTGTCTCTCAGCTGTGTGAGTGTGTGTGTGTGAGCATTTGTTTGTGAATCCGACTCATAGTTTTCCCAGAGGAGCACAAAAGGGGCTGATTGATGTTTGCCCCATGGACCTGGTGTTTTTATATTCCTCTCCTCTCCCCAGGCTGCAGGCCACGGGGTCCTCTCACAGAGAAAAAGTACGTAGGAGTTTGGAGGGAGCAGTCTTTAGATGTGTCAACACATAGCCTGCCATAGTCTGGCCTGAGGATAGGCTGAATCAATATGGAGGAGTCACTGGTGGCCGTGCCGTTCGCTTTGCAGTGGAGATTATGTGGAGTGATTAGGTTCTCTATTTTTATGTGTTCTGATGTTGTGATGGGGCCAGAAAATATATAAGTACATCCATCTATATCCAGGCCACAGTTATATGTGCCTGTATCTAATCCCAAGTTGGGTTTAAAGTTGTGTGTATTAAAAAAAGATGCCTTTAAAACCAGGTTTCTGTGCATGCTGTGCTGTTCACGTTCACACCACTGGGGGGAGATCAATCTCTGCTCGACAGATCAGAGAGGGAAGGTTAGTGAGGAAGAAAAATGGTCACAAATGCTGTAATTACTGCATGTTGATGTCTGTCAAAAGGAGTAACCAGAAAAAGAAGGGAAATAAATGTTCTCTCTTTTTTTTCCTGCGAGCTCTATCCAAAAATAAAGTGGCAACATCAGGAAGGAGGAAAAAAAGATAATTGGTTGTCCAATCCTTGAAACCTAACTCTAAATTTCATACCTCATTACAATCTAATTTCTGTGTAGACCCAGCATGAAGCCACAAAGTGGAATCAACAATATTCCAATATAATTTCATTTAGACTTGTCAGAAAAGAAAACGAGAGAGTGCTTGAAAAGCTTTTTTGTGCTGAAGAGAGTGGGGGCTGTAAAAGCAGTATTAATGAACCATCTAGGAGCACTGGAGTCTGTTAGCAAGCAGCGTCCATAAATATTATCCCCCACTGCTGCATAAGGTTTATTATTATTATTATTATTATTATTATTATTATTGTTATTATTATTCCTTCCAATTACAAGAGAGAAACAAAAGAGACATCCTGCCTATTATTTGCATTACTAGATGAGAGGAAACGCTTTGCACACGCCTTGAACTATTTCCAAAAAATGTTGTGAGGTGAAAGGTCCGCTGAGATATAAACTGTTGAGACTAAAGAATTTCAGCAGCAGCACAGATTAGACAGAAGAATGAAATCTACAGTATTGGTAAAGTGAAATGTATGAAGATGAACAGGAAATAAACAATGTTAAACAACACATGTCATATTTGATTAACTGTTTCAGTCAGTTTATCAGCAGATATACCAAACATTAGCTTGCTCTAGCTTCTCAAATGTGAGGATTTGCAGCTTTTCTCTGTTATATATATTTTTTATAGTTGTAAACTGACAGATAAAATAAGGGATCTGAAGACATGACATTGGACTGAGAAACTGAGATGGGATATTTTCTAAACTGAAAGATGAATCAATAATAAAAAAAAACCTTGGTTCCAGCCCTAGTTACACGTCTACTTAATTCTGCCTTTGATTCATTTTACAATTTACATCATGCTACATAAAAATTGTACATTTAACAATGTTAGTAACAGGATTAATAAAGTATGTTTATAACATTTGTTTAAGTGACATAAATAGATAATTAAAATGCTGCAGTTTCATAGACAAAATATTTCTATATGAGAAGATCTTGGTCAGTCTCTCTGGGTCTTGTGATAAACGTGGAACAGTGAGTTATTATCTTCAAACACAATGTTTTTCTAATCCTGAAGCAGTTATCAATTACCACATCATTTCCCCTGATCCTGTGCACATGAAGTAGACAATCGTCTGTTTGAATGACTGCAAACCCTCCTGCCTCCCTCCTTCCCTCTCTGCTCCCCTCTACTCCTCCTCCTCCTCCTCCTCCTGTCTCCCCCACCTCTCTAACTCAAAGACGGGGACCTTACCTTTGTCTGGACCATGCCAGCTCTCTGGTCTCTCAAGTGCTCCAGGGTAGCGGCAATATCAATCTCTTTAGCACCTGCAACAGACCGAAAATTGGACTGAGTTCAAAGCAGCGGAGTAATCCAGCTCACATCTGTCAATCTCTCTTTATACTGGGCTCCCTTTGGAACAGCACAGCGATTGAAAATTATTACATTCATCCCTCGAAAGACTTGGACGAGAGCCACAGACTGTTTCTCGATAAAATATGCAAGAGGATATTTTTGGAGTCTGGGAAATGTGCAATAATGCATTCAAAAAAGCTAAGCACTGGCTTCTCTGTGAGAATCTTGTTCAAAAATTGGTTTAGATTATGTTCAACTATAAACTATGCTAAGAGCTTTTTGATACAACAATATCTGAGTATGTGTGCATGTATGTGTGTATCTGAGAATCAACAAACTCTAATTAAAATGATTTATAGCCTTTGCAGCAGCCATACTGATGATTAACCTATGCAACAGTTGCTCGCCTTCAACAGTGATCAGCTGCTGTTGAGTGAAGTCTGTTTTGGCTTTGCAAAGTGTGTGATGTTAATCTGGAAATCTTATTCT
Source organism: Morone saxatilis (assembly GCF_004916995.1). Taxonomy (NCBI): domain Eukaryota; kingdom Metazoa; phylum Chordata; class Actinopteri; family Moronidae; genus Morone; species Morone saxatilis. Next base: position 13,892,063 of record NW_023339650.1, read on the forward strand.
ACTTTCAGATTTATGGATGTCATGCAGCACACCACAGCTTATTTGAGAAAACAGACAGAGACAGACGGAGAAACCCGGAGAGAGACCCTGAACTCTCAAGATGTTTTTTTGAAAGTGAGGCAGAGAAAGGAAGCAAAAGAGATAGAGCAAGAGTAGAAATGTATGTAAGTGCGTGGGTGAGAGAGAGTAAAAAAGAGGGATTTAATGCAGCTGGACTTAGTACTCAAAGTACTCCAGTGCTCCAACAAGACTTTCATGTCTCAGAAGGGCTAGATTCCAAAGTAAAGCTGAAGAGAGGCTCTTCAACCAAAGGAAAAAGCTTTGGAGAGTGAGATTATGTTCATTTTATACATTCGCTTCTGCAGCAGGAAACAAAAGGTTAAAAAGAGACCGGGTGGCACCTTTCATCACCGCGGACAACAGCGCATTTGTCACTGAACCACATGAACTCCACCAGGATGGGTCAGTCTTATTACTGTTTTACAGACAGTGAAGGGAATCAGCATCAGAGGCAGCGGTCGCAGCCCGTCAGAGCAGGTTAGGAGGACGGCATGCAGAGAGTAAGGGTAAAGTGCAGAGGTCAAAGGGCAAAGGGCAGAGGGCAGGCTAAGCTATGGAGGGTTTTTAAAGGTGACGTAAGGTGGCCTTTGGAAGAAACCAGCTCCTGTGCAACAATAGATGTCCACATCCAAATGTGTTTGTATGTAAAACTGGGAAAACCTAACTTTTATTCTGGTTATTTTGTAATCCAGCTAACAAAAATACCTTTTCAGTTTATTCACACAAATCCTTCAGCTACAACTCCTGCTTTGAGATTTAGCTAAAAACAAGAGTTTGTCCATGTCACAGGAACCTACAATTTAGAAACAAATCTACCTTGAAACCATAATGTAATGATACACCCACAAATATCCTGTTCAGGAAGCTTTCCTTGCTCAGTTGTTTTATATGCATTTCAATTTGTGGAAGTCCATGACAGAGTTACTGTGCTTTGTGACCAATTGCAGATTACCTGATTGTGTTTTTTTTCATGATACAATGCAAATTAGGGGCCCAACAATTTCTTGGGCAGTTTAGTTTATATTTGAGTAAAATAGGAAAAACAAAAGACGATATAAAGGGTTAAAGAAAGGGTGCAAACCTAGTTAAGAATAATCCAATAATAAAATAAAATAAAATAAACCTGTTGTTCCTATTAAATATTGATTCAACATATTTTCCCCTTAAACATTTCATTTCCATGCATGTGCTATCTAAATTCATGTTGCAGGTTAATATGGTGTGACGGTAGCTTAAATAGATAATTACTAATGCGGGCACAGGTTTCTTTTTCATTTTCCTTTTCTGTTTTCTCTTTGTTCCACTCTCTCCACTCCCTTCAGCTCCCTCCGTGTCTGCCTCTGTCTTTGCTGCCTCGCCAGGCCTCAGAAAAAGTCACCCTCTAATGCATCCCCAAGACCCTCTGTGGAAAATGAGAGGCTTTAGCGTTGCCAGGGCAACACTTCAACGCAAGCAGAAAGAGTGAAAGGGAAGCCATTGATCGTTACCTTTAGCCATCCTATTGAGGACCATGTCAATCAGAATGTAAGTCCCACTCCTGCCAGCTCCATCACTGCAGTGAGTCAGAGAGAGAGAGGGGGAGAGAGAGAGAGAGAGAGATGGAGATCATTAAGGAGGCTGAGTGATGCTTTAATCTCAGAGTGTTTTTCTTATAAGGAAACAAATTGCTCATTTACATCTGCAACTGCTGAGAGACTGTGGAGTATATTTAAACACAAATTAGTCTATCCATACAGATACACATTGCTCCGTCTGCTTAAAACTTGATATTACAGAGAAGAAAGAATACTTAAATAGCCAACAATCAATAATAATCCCTAATATTCTTATAAAAATACCTGAACAGATCTGAATATTCGATGCTCCAATAAATGTGACTATGTTAAACCTTTGCACACGAGTGCATGTGTGGTCTTGAGACTAGCTCGGAGATTGGGGAGAGGGGAATGGTTTCTGAGGCACACTGGGGACAAAGGCTTTTAAATGAATGCACCTCAGGAGCAGAGGAGAGGTTGAGAGGCCAGGGGCGGTTCGAGAACAGCTTTTGGAGAGCCTTGCTTTTCCATTACTCCAGAGATAGTCTTATGAAAAGCCTCCCTTTGTGCCCGCCGGCCATTCAACGGCTCTGCATGTTAATTGCAAACAAGGCGTGCACATCTCTCTAATAAAGGCAAGGCCAATAAAACAGGAGTGCAGGCCTGAGCACCACTGCTTCATTAATCCACTGCTAGACACTCAGTCTGTACAGCTCCCTCAGAGGGAGAGCGGGCTGCCCGGCCCCACGCATGACTTAACAGGATGTGACTATTAAAAGTGGTCAGACAGATACCTGGTGTTTAATACAAACCAATCAAGGCCAGTTAACTAACTCAACCAAATGAGAAATGGAAGTGTCTTTGGCTGAGTGTCTATTCGCCACAACATTTCCATAAAGACACAGCCAGTGGAATAAACAGCAGCTCCAGTGGACCCAGATAGAGGAAATGGACTGAGCGGGTTTAAAATAAACAGCCTCTCCCCTCCAACACACAGGTCACGACAAACAATCGCTGTCCCAATTCAGCAGGGTCAACCACTGTCACAAGGTTCAAATAGTTGTACTTGCCTGCAGTGAACAATTATCGGGCAAGATCGACCCCTGTAGCACTTGTTAACCTTTCTGAAATACAAAGAAGAGAAAATTGGATGTTATTGCAAGCTTGACGGCAAGTTGTCTTTAAATGCACAGGATGCTAAAAAACAAACACATTTTTGCGGACAAATAACAGTGATAATTAAAACAAAAATGTGACTCATGAGGGTCTGGATGAAATTAATGACAGCACATAATCAAAGGAACAAACAGAATCCTGAGAGATGCACTCTCCTTGTCAATCAATCACTTTAATTTGAACATAGAGGAAGAAATCCGTGTCGCACCACCTAAATAAATTGAGCATCATTTCAAACTGCATTATTGTGACATGTGGGGTTGATGGATGTGGTGGTGTGATGTTGTGATTGCCGACCGCCGACGCATTAACCCTGGCCAATTATGAATGTTATACACCACAGGCACGGTGAAGGCCAACAACCCTTTTCACACCCTGCTGTTGCCATGGAAACTGACTACACAGAGAGCTTCCGCGTCTTTCCATTTACCTCGTTTTTCACCTTTCAACGACAGCATTAAAAATAAATGTCTGAATATCTCATCGTATCTGCAGTTTATATTGTGTTTTTTTGTTGATCTTCAAATTCACTAATACTTGCTATCTATTATTATTAGAAATCTGCAAATAAAACAAATATAACATTAAGCAAACTGCATGAATATACTATAATATAAATGGAGGTGGGTGTCAATTTTACTACAGTACTTCCACTACTACAACAATAGTAATATTATGTGTTGTAGCTTCTAATTACATTTTATATGGCTAAATATACAAAAATATATTAGATTTATATTCATATTTTATATTAAATATTGCTAATTTGTATATTTTTGTCTTTCTATGTTACTTCTGATATGTATTATCATTTTTATTGCTTTAGTTTTTGAATATTTCTTTGTATTTGGACCCAAAGAACAACAACTTTGAACTGCATTTCCCACGTGTATTTGCACTTCAAAGCACAGGTGTGCTCTATTTGATGTCAGTATGAGCTTTGAGATTTATTTTTGTCATAATGTAGATCTACAGTGACTGAAAGCTTGTCTTTATCATTTAAATACATGCACTGAACATAGCTAAATATTAAAATGTGATAACACTACATTACTTATTTTTTGTGCATTTTAAGTTTTTTTTTTTCTGTTTTTACATTAAATATAGATCTTTTACATTTTAAGTAACTACATCAGGAACATCTGAATATGTCTGTAGTTAGAGAGCATACAGAGATCATCGGAGTTCCCATGCAAGCCAGAGGAAGGAGCAGTGAGAGGAGGAGGGGGAGACAGAGAGTCAGGAGTGAGAGAAAGACAGTTTGTGCACAGGCCTGGCTGAGGAGACACAGTTTCCAATGATCACTTTTGTGACTATGCAACTGGGCTCATATTACTAGCTGCAACATCACAAAAATGACACTGGCAACCGCAAAATACCAAGTTGGCCGAAACCGTGAAAACCGTGAGTGTACAGTACATCGTGTGGATCTGAGACCTCTGAATCACATAATCAGAGAGCTTTAGGTTCCCAATAACCTACAGCAGCATTAACGGGGGTTACATCAAGGCAATCTAGTTGTTAGGGAGATTTCAACAGCAAAGGAAAACTTATGTATGTAATCAAAACACAGCTCAAACCTGCACACCAATATCACAAATAAATATATAACAGACTGCAAGCTACACCCAGTTTAATTGAAGAAAAAAAAACAGCAGCGACTCTGTCAGGAAAGGATGACATGATAACACTGCACATCCTCTTTTTTTTTCTCTCATCTGCATTACAAACCAGAGGGACAGACTTCCATCCACAAATCAGATGCATCTATTCTCATTTGGAGGGCTTTTCCTATCCCTCTGGGTTCTCCCAGAGGAGCTATTTCTGCTCTTCTGCCAGAACACATTATATGGAGAACAGAGTGAGGTTATTCAGTCACTAGCTTTCCCCCTCTCCCGTGTTTTTAGTGAGACAGCTCTCATTTAATTGGGTGTTTGAATTAGGTGGTTGTTTTTTTTTTCTTTTCTTTTCTTCCCAAGCCAAGCCAGGCAGTGCGGGGCTGTTAATTTGCTGCATCACATGTGCTGGAGGGAGGTGAGGGAAAAAGGCCCAGGATGAAAGGGATAGTACAGAAACACAGTCCTTATTAGAACAATCGTTCTCTAGGACACCAAAAGGCAGAGGGGCAAAAGGGAGACGGACCAGAAAGGCGCTGACAGAATACAGAATATAAGGGAAGATGATTAAGAACAAGCTCAGGATAAAGGCCAGTTGTAAAGGTGGAAATCTGCCTGAAATCTGCTGAGCTCCAGTGTCTGAGGCCAACCTGCCTGATCCTTCACTTTACCTGCGAAAGTCTAACAGAGTCCTGGCCGAGTTGGGGATCCCGCGGTCCATCCAGGACAGGAAGTGGAACTGGGTGACGGTGCGTGTCTCATTGGTCTGCAGGTTCTTCAGATAGAAACTCCGCACCAGGAAGTCCTCACACCAAATGTGCTCTGACACCAAATTGACCTGAAATATAGAAAAAAGATCAAGCAAAGCAAAGGATGGCATTCAGTTAATCAATCACATCTTCAGCAATCATGGCTAGAAATGAATTCATAACCATGCTACAACCTGCAGCAATAAACTTGAGGTAGCTTTAGCATCAACACTGGCCAGAAAACGGTTTCCCTAACTAACCATATATTTTAGTTTCATTCAGTTCACAGACATACAAGTCTTTCTGATCAAAAGAGAAACTGTGAGAATACCTGTAAACAACAGCTCAGCCATATTCTACCTTTTCAAAGACAATTATGGTTTGATTGACACTGTCAGATAGGTATTAACTAACATTAATAATATATAATAATAGTATTGTATTGGATTAAATTGTACATACTACTAATAAAGTGGCATGGAAGTGTATATGTATTGATAAACCATTATGGGTCGCCATTCTAGACTCCTTGACCTGATTGGTCAGTGGACTCTAATACTATATGTATACTAATAAACTAGTAGTTATACAACACACTTTGAAGAGCAGCTTCAATACAGAGAGAGATGTTTGGAGACTTGGCTTCTGCCAACACCGCAAATAAAATTAGAGGTGAATGAATTTTGTTTGTGGAGCCGAAAGTCTGTAAAAGTTACATTTGAAAAAGAGTGTCCTTGTTGTTACTCAACAGCTTTTATAGAGGGACTATTTTATTTGGTAGAAAGTATTTCCACTGAGAACTGCTCACAGTGAAGTCTGTGAATTATACACATCTTTTAAATGTTATTTTGCAACACTGTGAGTACCACGAATAAAATTAAATTCATCTTCATTGTATGGGGCTGGAGACAGAAATCTCATTACCTCAGAACATAAAATCAAAACTATCTGGATGGCTAGACACTGCTAAAAGAAGAACAAAAGTGTGTTTTTTTTTTGTATTTTGAGCAAACTGATTAAACTTTACAGCATCCGAGGTTTGTAACTTCTCCTTTATCTCTCGCTGACATACCTCGTAGATGTGGTAGACATCAGATCCTTCGTCGGGCCAGTAGTGATGACACTGCTTCACCCCGTTTTCAGAGAGTGGGGTCAACATGACGATAACGACGCAGCCGCTCTCCCACACCATCTACACACCAGAGGAAAGACGTCAGACATCCCTCAAACACATCCTGAGTCAAACCCTCCCCTTCAATACTCATCTGTATGACGTTCCAATAGCACTAATATGTAGCTGAACTGCGCCACTAGGAGCAGCATATTGCACATTATCATTACATGGTAGCCTTGTATTAGAGTGAAATTGATTTCTTAATCTTGGTCCAGGAAGTATGAATAAATGTCACCTCTCCATGTGTGACAAATAATAAATGTTGGGTGGAGTAGCAGGAGGGCATGTCACGTGTCGCCCTCCCTCAGTCGTCTGAGCGAGATCATAACATCTACTGAGCTGCTGCTCCATTTCATCTTATCACAATCTAATGTGTCCTCGGGAAAAAAATACAGGCCCACGGCAGCCATTAGGAAAATGAGGAGGAAACGTGGCTTTTATGATTGCTATAAAAACACAATGGCCTTGACTATACACTAATCACAAGCTTCTGTGATCCAGCCCAGTGGACACATTACACGCCAACTGTGCCAAGATGTGATGAGATTAGGCAAGGTGATAATGTGAGGGAATATTATCCATTTAGTCTCAGGTTTTGCAAATATTTGCAGGTAAGGAGGAGCAAGTGCATTCCTATTTTCCACCTTCAGCTCGTAAAAGAGCACGTCATCTGTGGCTTGTTTTAATGCGATAAACAATTACTAGGCTCCAAAAACATACATCTGCTATACATCATTTGTACAGAAGAAGGCACGATACAAGAAAACATATATAGAGTTGCTGCTCTGTGAACTCATGCTGATTGGCTTTTTTTTTTTAAATCTTCAGAAGAAGTGAGCAGGAAAGGCAAGGCCCAGCAGAGCTAAGGTAATAGCTGGTGATGGAGGGAGGGAGGGAGGGAGGGAGGGGAGATGGATGGAGGAGCGAAGGATGAAGAAGGGATGGAGGAATGAGGAGTGGAGGATTAGAGCAGAGCCGCCTTTCAGAGCGCTGCCTGGGGCTGGTGTGGATTAGATAGGACAGAGCAAAAAGATTTGCCTCCTGCACGGCCCATTTGCATGAGAGTGGCAGTGTTTCCCCTGTTTGTTTACTTTTAATGGGGGGGGACAGTGTGTTTTTTTTCTTCTACCACAATCCAAGTTTAACCATATTGAATAATGAATGGCTACTTCTTATTCCCAGACACAGAACTGATGTTCATTGTGTCAGTCAACCTGCATCTAATTTTCCATTATTTTCTGCTTAATTGGTTAAGATTTAGAGTTGAGTCCATGGCTAAATAGCCCATTTTATTAGATAATGGATATGCATTTATTCACCTGGCACAGGAAAAAATTGGCAGACAAACAAACAAATAACCAAATTGACTAAGAGATAATTATCAACTGTTTCATTTAAGGCACTTTTAAATTTACAAATTAAATACAATAAACAGGGCTCCTTTTATTCCTTTTGGAACTGATGTAGTCAATTAAGGTACACTTTTTAGATAATAGGTACTGAATGTTTCTCTTTTTTTTTCAAATTAATGAAAGGCAGATTTGTTTTTTGGCTTTAAAAAACGATTTACAGCTACAACCAAAGACTATGCTCCTTTAGGTGCGGAGAACTAAACCAGACCAGACTAAACTTTGCGTTACCACCCTTCCCCAGTCACCAACGGGTGCCAACGTCTGTCCTAAACACAAAGTCAGCACTATCATAATGATTCGAAATGAGTATCCATTCAGTACATGATGCAGAGTGCAGAGTGCATGGCCAGCTGGTCTGCCAGGATTTATGCTTCACACTTCTACATCCTGGTCACGGCTAGCAGAGTTACTTCACCATATGGAGGTGATGGGCCCACTAATTACTACAGTGCTGTCCTATTAACGCATAAGAATGCCATTTGGCAACCATGCATCATTTAAGGCATAGTCCACACAAGATGACATGCTTTACAGTAGCCTACATCCAGTGATTAATGGAATGTTCGTCTGACAGTTATGGACATGTGAAGGAATGCAAATAGCATTGAGAAAAATGCAAATATAACACATCAGCATTATTAAATATAATATTACATTTCCTGGAGGTGTGCATAACTTGACTGCTATATACAACAAAATGCTGCAGGTTTGTTGTACATATTCAACTATTGACACTGTCGTATTGATGAGTAGGAACATTAGACGCACTATTACACCTAGACCCAGTATAAGCCTCTCTGACATGTATTGAGTCACAGAGGCAAGTATTAATTTTTTATTTGAGGGATTATCGGACTCTAAATTTTGGAACTACAGTTCCACAATTTGGGGGATGGAAACAAGTATAATGTTGCCATGCATTCAATGAGTTATGCTGCAGGCTAGAACTTGAGCCCTGTTTTTATAGCCTGTATTTTATTACATTTTGGCAAATTGTCACCATTAAAGGTTTGCCAAATTAGCTGTTAGTAGTTCCTGTTTGCAACTATTACTGGATTACTTTGATACAGAAAAAAATTTAAAAACGTGATGATTCACAGGCTGGAGTTTTACGAATTTTATGAAGTTTAAGAAGTTTTTTATGAAAACAAATTTATGGAAATTTATTTGTGATGGTAAGATAATGATATCCTCAGAAAGGGTGAGTCACACTTAATCTAAAACTTAAGACTGGGGTATAATATGTTTTTTTTCAGCTTCAGATGGAATATTTTCATCATCCAGATGACTACAGCTTTTGAAAATTCTGGAAATACCATTAGAACAGCGGCAAGTGTTGTTAAACGACCTTCTGGGCTTTTCAAAATAGATCATTTAAGGACAGTCAAATGCTTACCTAATGCAATGATAGTACATGAAAGACAAAAACTGGTGCTACATTACTTAATTCATCCCACTTTGAGATTGCTTAAACGTCAAGCAAATAGTAATCTAGACACTCGTGTTGGACTAAGAAAAATACATCAGAATCCTACAGGAATAGGCAAATCATACAAAAACATTGGGTCAGACACAGTGCAGTTCTGTTGTGGTTTTTCTAAACCCTCATCTCCGTAGAAACAAAACGGTAAAAGATGAAAGACCACAGTGAATGGAGATGAGTATTACCTGCCAGAAGTCCGCCACGGTGGAAGGAAGTGGGCCCTGCGAGGAGATGTAAGTAGGGTTGCGAGGGTCATGGTCCATCTGGGAGAGAGGGATCAGAGTGTGACACAGTGTTCAGGTGGAGACTGGTCGATGAAAACATACAAAGCTTGGGGGGAAAAAAAGACTTCCATCAAAGCCTCCATCTGGATGGAGGAATGGGAGCAGAAAACATTTGCCTCTGCTGTGTGCTTGTTTTCAGTTTCATTCATTGATTCTCTCTCTCCTCCTTGTCACGTCCCTTCTGTCCTCAAGATCTCACTATTTTTTAAATAGGTCTCATTACACTAAACTGGAATAAACTACACACTATAATTGTTAAACTGTGAGCATCATGCATATTTACTCTAAATAAGCTTGGAACACATATTTGAAGGATGTGGTTTGTATGCCTGTCACTTGAGATTATTTTTTGTGAAGAAATGTTAAAGATGAGCCTCTTTAAACATTATGTTTGCATAGAAAGGCTAAACAAGACCTTGGATTGTGGAACAGGCACCTCTAGTGTTTATGGGAAGGATGCGACAAGCTAACTGATTTTCTGTGCAAATCTCTAAAAGATGCTGTAGCTGTTTGATAGTGAAAGTATGTTTGTGCTTATTCGACAGCAGAAACAAATCTGCTACTATAACTTGCATATTAGACACCATTTTGTGTGTATATGTTTACATATGTATATAGACATAACTGTATATTTTCATTGTAAATATGTTGTTTTTCCTTTTGATTTCTATTAATTGACTTGAGCTAATTGTTTTATTCTATTTCAATTTAATATTTCTTTATCAATTTTAGTGTAGTGTGGAAAAAGCTACAATGTGCAATCCGAATTATATAATGACAAAAAAGCTCAACCTTGAACCTTAAAATCTTACTTCCAACCCTTTTATTATTCAAAATAAACACACTAACTTTAGTTTCCCATTCATTATCTCATCACTCAGGAATGTTTTCACTTCTGCATCAGTTATGTCATGTACAGTCTTCTCTACAATGTCCTCAAAGAACTCATGAAATGGGTTTCTGATCTCAATTTGCTGTCATGGTTTGACATGTTACTGCATGAAACATGACATTGTGGTGGGACTTTAAAGCCTGCAGGCGGCTAATGTGAGGGAGCTGAAATGTTGAGGTGGGACATAATGACATGGGGGACTTGATTTGAGGGACTTGATTGAGTAGGTGTTGGCTGGGTCGCCCCCCAAAATCAATGATCACATTTTATTGAATGGAATTTTTATGCACACCCTCGAGTGTGAGATGCATCAGTGGAAAGATGTTGACATATTTCGAAGGAAAAGAAACGGGTGGGTACATATTCAATGTATTCTTGATGTATGTTGGGCATTATAATGATAGACGACAGACAGGGCTGTATTTTCGTCTATTATTTATGGGTCACCTATCAAATATAGTATTATATGAGGAAAATGCAGTAGTATATAGTATAATATTAAGGTGTGACTGACTCAATTCCTTGCATTTTAATCTGCCATTGACTGACTTCTGCCAATGGAAATGGAGTTTTTTTGCAGCATATTCTCTAATTGTAACAGAGTGATTTAGGGAAGGAGACATCTCTGAGCATAACATCAAGAAACACCATGACAGTAAGGCACTGAAAGTTTTTTTTCATTCTTCATGAACTTGTTTTTTTCACTCTGAAGGCCACAGAACATGAGCTTAGAAGTTTAACATCCAGTTTTTTCATTTCATGTCTTTGTGTTTTTCTTTGACTCATTTGTCAAACTCACAGACCTTAATTATGGAGCATTTCTTCATGGCTTTAATATTACCATAATGCTTTTCTCTCCTCATGTTTAATAACCTCAACAACAGGATTAATTCATAATGCTCCGAACGGCTAATAAAACCGAACATACAACTTTAGTCCGAAATCTTAAATTAAAAAAATCAATTTCTTTATTATTTATCTCTTTGTCTCTTTGTAATTTATTTTCATTATGGGGGATTAAAATTGTCAAATTGTTTTCTCTTTTAAATTTACTTCCAAACGGTGATGTAATTACAAGTAAAGCTCAGTAGAAACAGACTATTGTGTTCAGTTTAATGGGACACTCGCACTGTTGAATATCATCCCTAGTACTGTTAATTATTTTTTAATTTGGAGATTTCTTTTATAGCATTTAGCAGTGAAATACTTAAAGATGCAGGTTCAAATTTGATCATATCAATGGTATGATTTAAAGTCATTATCTGTATCAAGTGTCTATGAGATGTCAGGCAGGATGTCAGTATTCATTGTGGGGAGCAAAATCATCATTGGGGGGCAGAAGTGATACATAGGTGAAAATGAATAAATACACAAGGGCTGGCTGAAATTTGACAATATGACTGCCTTTCTATTGAAGAAATTTCCCAAAAGGAACCATAAATGCGGGAAATGTTATGTTCATTACCCACTGTTCTACTTCAATTAGGTATAACCATGTTGTTCAATTTTCTCTTCATCCTTTCTGGTTGAAATTCCTCTCATGGGTTTGTTAAAAAAAAAAAATCTCCCCCACAGAAATGAAACGGTGGTGCTGGTGCTGCCACTCCGTTTAGCCAATCTCAAGGACACAGACATGCTGTAGCTGTGTGTTGACATCCCTGCATGAATACTAAAGCGCAAACATGAAAGAGTAGTCCTGCGATTCAGCTGTCCTCCCATGCCATTGTGGGAAGAAGATAGACTACAACAAAAATGCAAGAAAGTGCTCTTTGGTTTGAAGTAAAATAGCTTGTACTAAAATAGCTTGCACAAATATCTGCTCCTGGAGAAGCGTCCCAACTTTCAACACCTTGCTGTAGCGCCTTGATCCTGTGTTTATGTAAGATAGAGAGCTCGGAAGCTACACGCCGGCTTGAGCTCATCCCAGAAAGTTCAGAAACAAAAGCATGGAGAACAGGTGGGAAATGGAAAAAGGCACACAGTGTTTGACTTTGAAAAGTAAAAAAGGCCAGATGAGACAAAGACAACAGGGCTTTGACCACATTTTGTGCCACCGCAAATTCCCCACGCTAATAATGCCGTACATCTGGGAGGGCTTGCATCATTTGTGGTCAAGCATTTACCATTATCCCAGCTTTTCCCTGTGTGTGTGTCACCCTCTGCTATGCAGGCAGCTCCTTCCCTTTGCCTCTCTGACCCCGGATTCCCAGAAAGAAGCGACAGATTATTTACCCGTAGGCCACTGCCCCTGAAGCTAATGAGGAGGAAGAAGCCGCATTGACAGACATAATTATCACAGTTTTGCTGGGCTCAGCCAGGGGTCCCTTTTGTGGTGTAATTACTGTCCTTTCATCCACACACCACTGCATCCGCCATTACTTCACCCATCTTCAACATCCGTTTGTGTTTCTAGATGTTTTCTTTTTTTTAACTGCACCAAAACAGTCTTGGATAACTTTACTTCATACCCTTTTCCTAATGCACCAATCTGCTTTTTTCTAACTTCTTCCTCTGATTGATTATGTTTATTATAATATTATTCCATAAGATGGCAAATGTTGCACTACAGCACTGTTTAAATAAGCTAAAAACCTCTATGAATATGCCATTAGAGAAAATGGAGGAATAAATAGAGCATCTAAAAGTCTCTATTGTTTGTTTCTGAAGAGAAATAGGCTTTTAGTGCAGCTGTGTGTGCCCCACTCATCTATCTCCTCAGAAATTTTGGCACTGTATTTGAAATGCATAGTTTCCTGTTCCCTTTGATGGAATCCCTTTTCAGCAGCCTCAGGGGAAATCATGACTGGCAATGTTTTTGGGAAAAATGCAAAAAACAAACAAAAAAAACCCATAGCCCTCTCCAACACCGAGGTCTTTCTGGATTTGTGGCGGGATACATTTGCTTAGTCAAAAATAATGTATAATTCTTTTTAGTGTGGATGGAAAAAAAAAGGTTTATCTCCAGGGAGCGGCCATTTTGAAAGTAGTAAAAGTAGCAGTGTGATTCAGCAAGACACGCTGAATCCACTGAGGCTCCCACCATGGAGAACAAAGTTTAAAAAAAAAAGATCAATGCACTTGAATCAATGAGTCCTTTGAAACTTCTTTTATCTCAAAGTAAAATCCAACCACAACAGGTGCTCCAGCTACAAAAAAGACTTCAGAGACAACAGATATTAACCACAACGTAGAGCTAAAATGAATAAACAATACTCACTATTGGACTTGCATTGATGTAATCTGAGTTGCCGTGGTTATTCTCCGCTTTCAAGGTGATCCTGGAATGATCGTCTGTAATGGAGATGCATAATTCATCAGCATACTTTTCCACAGTTTTTCCTCCCCACACAATAACAACAGAATTTTGAGCAGCAACAGAGGGATATGAAACTGAAAAGGCTGTAGGGACTGCAATTTCACCAGACTTTCATCATACACAGACACACTATTCTGAAGTCCAGAATCGCTCCACCTTCAATAAGGAATGATCCAAGTGAAATAATAATAAAATATTTTATCTTAAGAAGTCTGTAAGTAGTGAGCCTTTAAATCCTCTTCTTCTGAAACAAGTGAAACTGTTGCAAGA
>NW_023339650.1:13906038-13919976 GCF_004916995.1 Morone saxatilis
ACTTCAAGTTGAAGCCACTGAAAACTTGGCCTCGAATCTTTTTCTTAACTTCAGGACTAAATCACACATTTTAAAAAAACTTTAAAAAGACATTAGTTATTATTTATGATAATAAATATAAGTTAGAGGTGAACACAAACTCTTCGTCAGGGCTGTGTGGATGTGGTTCGATCTGATTTGACCGACTGAGCAACCCACCAACTGTCATCACATTTCATACTGAGCCCCGCCCACTCAAAGAGCACAGACAAAAACAGAAATATAGAAAAATAATCCAAACTGTTCTAACTTTGGCGCAAAATGTTATGTTCTTTTAGTTCCCCATTACTCATAATAATAGACTGATTATTTGGATGGTTTTCAGGGTATTTAAGGGTGATTACTCGAGTATAAAGTTGGTGTAATTTCCGTTCTCACAAGGCTTATGCAGTTTAAAAATAATAGTGGGGATAGTGGGATGTTGTTAGATGATTATATCCGCTGTAGCTAGCTACTATAACCTAATGCTACCACAAGAATTTCAGGATTGGTTGAAAACTCCATCTCCAGCTGACATTTAAATGTTTCCAGCAGAGTTGGTTTAAAAATGAGAATCCTGTAAATGGGTCTTAATATGGACTTGTACATAGTCTACATGTCCCTGGTTTAAATGTCCTCATGGCATAAAGGACCTGCACTGTTTGTGTATTTCAGGGTAGAGCTAACCAGCCCTAGCACTATAGCAGAGTATCATTCATTCAAATGTAATTAAAATGACACTTAACATAACATACTTGTGGGTGAGGTTGTTTGAATGTAAACTTTCCCAAACTCTGAAATACTAGCATCTTTGCACACAGTGGATGTTCAGTTACTGTTCCTGTATTACTATAATAATATAGTTAGTTGATAAAATTGCTTTGTCTTCGGTCAATTTCATCTCAAAGCAAGTTGATTTGAATTGCAAAATAACAACTTTCTCACCCAAATGTCCTTTATTTGTTTTCAGGAAAAACAATACTTAGACGGATTATTTGTTTGGAAACATATCTTAACAGTGTCGCTTTGGCTTGTTTATCCGACTGGTTTTATGTAGCTCTTTGAAGCATCTGTTCACAAATATTTCAACAACAGTTACTCACTGGGTTGGCCTTGTAAAATGGTGGGAACAGTCTCACAGTAAAAAAAAAAAAAAACAGAAAAAGAAAAAAATGAATGGACTCACATACGACCACGGCGTCTGAGCGGTTCCTCTTAGAGTTCTGCTCACTCTGCCCCACACTGCAGGCGCTGGGCTCTGCCTGGTAGGAGCACAGGGCCTCCCACTCACGCTCCAGACGGTTCTTGTTCTTCAAGTGGTCCTCCATGTATGACTAGAGGAAAACAGACACCACCTTAGCCACCATTTCAGGTAACAAGCCAGAACCATGCGAAAGAGAGAATTTATCTCAAAATGTGGCTGTAAAAAGATATTTTGTGCTTGTTTTGCAGCAAATTTGCATTAATTAAACCAGAAACATGAAACAATTCATCTTCCCCATTTCATAGCTGGCTTGAAATAGCTTGTTGTTATTTTTTTCCATTGTATTTTCTTCACCACAGGCTAACCAATAAATAAACTGGACCAAAAACACTAAATCCGTGACAACAACACTTTCCATTAAAGCCATGATCAGGTGTCATGGAGCATTATTGTTCTAAGCTGTTGTATAGCATAACAGCTGGGTGAGGAGGAGGCTGCTGAAGATCTAGGTGGGGAAGGTGTGCTAATGTTTGTGTCTTCGTGTGTTTGTGCATGTGTGTTTGACTGAGAAAGAGAAAAAAAATCACACACAATTAAGACTCCTGAAAGGTTTGTCTGCATTGGAAATACTTCAGGGGTGTTTCAATCACGTCCCTCACTGCTTGCACAGCCACTGATAAGATTGTCTGCATTTAAGCCGTCGCTTGGAGAAGACAAAATTGAATTCGCTAGAGAGACAAAGATGGAAAAAGAAAAGGGGGAGGGGACGAGGCCTGTGTATGTGTGTGTGTGTGTGTGTGTGTGTGTGTATTCTCCCAAACCAGGGCAAGTCTTAGGGAGCTTAGAGGCTGTAGCTGGCAAGACGGCCTTTTTTAGCATAGTGCCGTGTTTCGCTTTCACTCCTGTATCATGGCTCCCCTCCCAATGGGGTTAAATGGTTTAGTCCGCTATTGTGTGAGGCAGAAGATTACAGACTCATAAACTGATGTCAGGGATCAGCTGGCTAATACAATGAAAGTGATACCCAGATGTGCCGGGTTTTTATCCCATATTAAAGGCGGTAAAGGTAGGCTGAGCAGAGAGGTGACACTCCATTGTTACATCCGATTTATTCACTCCTGTCTGTCAAAAGGGAAATCCAAACCTTTGCAGGATATATACAATTCCTACTTAGATGATAATCACAAATAAGCTTGTCCAACGCATAATAGGCAATTACCCTTTACTTGTGAATTCAGACATCTCCAGCATGCATGCAAAGCATATTAGGTGACTTATAAGAACATTACAAATCCTACAGACAATGGAAATCAAAGTTTTATTGTTAGATACGGGACCAAAGGTGCCACTCAGGTGTTAAAAGCCACACTGAGAACAAAAAAAAGCAACTCTTGCGAATAATGCAGCTGCATAATGAGAGAACACAACAGCACAATGTGTTCTATCTGAACCCATTAATGACATAAAGTGATATTTCTGCTTTTTCTACTTGGAGCCATCCCTGTTTGAGCTTTTAATTTTATGCATGCAAAAAAAATAGTTAATGTCAATTCTAATAGCAGGGAACACACATATATTTGCGTGCGTGTTGTTGTGCATCGCCTACGCAAACACACAGTGCTGTCTTCCCTGGAAAATGACAGCATGCCATTATGGCCACTTGACAGAGGCTGTCACCACTATGCTCTTGTCACCCTGTACAAGTACTCTCTGCTTGCCAGCCTGACAGCGTCCCACCTCCCCTACCAATATTACATCTCCATGTACTTGATAAATCCACTCTGAATTGCATCCCATTCTATTCAAACGATGCCCTGAATCGATTGCATTCCAAATTCATATTTTTGCAGCTTAATGCAATGCAGCCAGCAGGCCCTTATCAAGCCCTCCCGTTCCTAGGGGGAGGCAGTGGACCATGGCGTATTCCAGAGACAGGGTAACGAAGGTTTAGTGAATGGGGGGATTATGTCTGCCAATCAGAGGGTTGGGATTGGAGGCCTGGGTGTCAGGGAAACAATGTCTAATCCTTCCTAAGCAGTCTCCTCGGCAGCAGAGGGTGCCGGGTGAAATCAGGATGAAGGGACAACCAGGGGAGCCAGACACAACAGGTAACACATTACTGTCAAGCTCCACTGTCAAATTAAAACGAACAATACTGGTAACAGTTTGTACAGGGAGCTTTATGATATGATAAACAGCCGTGAGAGGCGGAAAAAAAGGTATTAATATGTATGTTTTTGTGTGACTAATAATAGTTAAATAAAAAAAACACACATTGTTTTGTCTTGAATGGAATTTGACTGGCTCATAAACTAAATTTAAAATTGTGAGTAAAAGCCACTGAGGGCAGAGCATGTTGCATGAGTCAGTGGCTATTTTACTTGAGCAAATAATTCATCATTTCACATAAAATTGAACAATAACTACTCAACATAATGAAAAAGAGCCTCAACCTACATAATTATTGATTTTTCTTCTCTTTCCAGTACAGAGGTGATTAAGCCGAGGGAGCACTATAGCAACAGTATCAACATTTTGACCCTGTTTCTAGACATTGTGTTTCCAGACATGTGTTTTTTGTTTCACATGCTTGTGAGGAATAACAAGTTTAGTGACTATAAAGTGCTGTCCATGGTGCTGAAAGGATTTGCACTGCAGCAATAAGCACAGGAATACAGCCACGTAAGTAACACATGCTTACATGTCAGATCTGGTAATTGTTTTTTGAGGTTTTTAACCACTTAGTAGGTAACATTTGCAAGGTTGTAGCACCATACTGCAGCTGAAAAAGGCAAAAGAGAGACGATAGAAAGTGTAAGACAGCAGAGGTGTGTCATAGCTCTGAAAAAACACAGCAGATGACTCAGCACACAAAAGCATCCAATTTCAGTTTTGAAGTCGGAAGTCGTTATGCAAGACTTTTTAAGTCTTAAGGTGGGCCGAACAGTGGGGCTCAACATCGTAGTTCATTTATCCTGACGGCACCCTCGCAGTAGCACAGTGGTTTTATGCGTGTATATATTGTATGTGTGTGTGTGTGTGTGTGTGTGTAGGGTGATTGGGCCTCAAAAAAAAAAGGACCCCCAGCATATGTGCTTTGGAAAGCCGAGTATTCATCATCCTTCTCCACACGGTGTGAGCTCCAGAGAGCGAGAGAGGGGTGAGATGAGAGGAGAGGAGAGCCGAGATGGGAAAATATAGGTCTGAGATCAGTGATAACAAGGCAATCTCACACATGGTTTCATGTGAGATGGCAGTGGAATTTTAAAGAAGAACCCCTATAGGACATCTCCATGTCAATCATGGCATGAAAGAGAAGTAAAGGTCCCTGTGTGTTTTACCTTTCTACTTTGCAATGCCTGCTTTGCTGCTGTGAAGAAACTGGGGCTAATAATAACAGCTCCTAGAAATGATTCACAGTGCCTCTTTTGTTATTGCAGGGCTAAATGCTTTTCTATTGTCAATGTTTTCAAAAGGGGCTTCACAAACAAGCCTTGACGAGTGCAACAAAACCCATCTATTACCACCAATACAAGGCATTACTCAGATTCACTCTCATTCATTATAGCCTCCCAATATAAAAGCTAGACATGCAGTGTGATGAATGCTCTCTCCATTAATGGAAACACTGCAAGGCATCTATCCATCTCTTTTATCAAGCTTGTCTCAAATGAATGAAGCGAAAGTTGTGCAAAATTAAAACAATCCATTGTGTGTTTGTGGAAGCGTTGGCAACCGAAAGCTTTTTCAACCAAAAAATAAATAAAATAAAAATTTCTAAAACCTCCAAATGACAATCAGATGGGTAATGATATTTCAGTTTTGAGCTGCTCCCATGACGCAAAACAATGTCTACCTTATTTTGCTGCAGCAGTGAGAGAGACGGAGGAGGTAAAAGATGAAAATGACAGTGGGGAGAGAAGCAGGACAGAATGATAAAGAGAGAAAATGACATAGTAAAGGGAGGAAAAAGTTGGAGGAGAAAAAATGAAGACAACAGAGCCAAGATAAAACAAGAGTGAGAAAACAGCGGGAAGAGTGATGGAAAAAAAAAACCCAAAGATAACAGAGTTCTGAGGAGGATGAGGTGAGAGAGGAATGAAAAAGAAACATCCAAACAGATAAACAGAGAAAAATCAAGCTGTTGGTTTTCAGCACAGGGCCTTGCATATTCATAGTTTTAAAAGCACTATAATATATATGCTCACATGAAATACCTCAACAGCCTATTCCTGTTAGATCTGGTCGTTCCCAACCTCTTCTGCCTGACGTATCTCCAAAGCCCCTTACAGATGATTACACCTACATCCACACCCCCCGACAGCTCCCAACATCATTTGAATGGATTTTAAGAAGGATGTTGTTAGTGATATAAAACGGTTTATTGATACAATAAATATTGAACTGTAAATGTTCAGGTCGTTTCGATCGAGTTGTTTGCATTCGTTCAACACTGTTTGCAGAAGATGTTTAAACTATTTAACCCTTGCATTTAGGTAACTATTTTAACAGTTTATCCATTACTTTTAGCTATTCCAACTGTTTATTCATTACGTTTAACTAACTATTTCAACCATCCATTACTTTAAGCTAGCTGTTTCAAATGTTAATCCAATTTGAGCTATTTCAATTGTACACTGTACAATACAATATGTTTAGCTAACTATTTCAATTGCTTAACCAATTAACTAGCTAGCTAACTATTTCAATTGCTTAATATAACCAATAACTCAACAATCCATGTTACCAGTGGCAACTGCAGAAGTACCTCTTGGGGTACAAGTAGCCCCTGTCCAAAAAGCATGGAAGTTTCTCAAACTACACTAAACTCACCCTGGCAGGTTAAGTGCACAGTCAGTGAGAAATGACATGTTGTGGTTGTTTAGTTGTAATAATCCGATGCTAAGAACCACAAAAAGTCTCTGAGGGCTTTACAACAAACCACACCTTAACCAACTTCCATCTATTCACCGTCTCTTCTCCCTCGCCACATGACTCATTACCCACATTGTCTTTGGAGTCAAAGCAAGTTCCTTACCAGTATCATGTGACCAGTGGAGATGTCCATGTTGGATGGCACTGGCTCTTCGCACCAGGAGGAGGTGCTGCTGCGGGTGGACGGGCTGGCTGCGGGGCCATCACTGAACTGGGACGAGACGCTGTTGAGCCGCGAGTGGCGCAGGGTCTCAGGCCGCTCGACTCGCTCTGACGTCCGGATCGCCATACGCTGGCGACAAAGCTCCTGGGGATTACAGGATATAATGCTGAAGCACTGATCATCAAAAATGCAGTTTTTTTCCCCTCAGACTCTTTGCAAGGTTTCATATTTTCTTTTCATGCACATAACAATAGTTTTATGTAGGTTGTGTGCTTATCCCTGCTGTTAGAGGCTGTAAATGCACCTTGTAAAATCCTGTATCTCGACTGACTTGATCTGTCCTCACTTGCCTCTAGATTAATGGCTTATCCTTGTGGATTATAGGGCTTATACTAATTATGTCAAAAATACATGGTTGAGGAACCCTACACGATTTATAGAATAAATTCAGTATGTCACACCTGGCTGCAACACAATGACTGTCTTCATTGTTTAAGAATGGATCTTTTAGCTGTGAAAAACAGTGATCTTTTAAAATCCTGCACAAAAATCACCACACTACACAGTCAAGCTCTACAGAGCAAAAACTAGATTCTTTAGAAAAGAAGAATCTGCACAGATAGAAACACAACGGGAGAATCTATCCATCAATCAAACAGGAGCTCCACTGTAAATATATAACCGCAGAGAACCAAAGGAGATAAAAATGCAATGGCACAATTGTAAAGTATAATTTTCTATTTTGATTGATATCTCCAGGTTTCTGAGACTCGCTAAAAGACCCACTGCGACGAAGATTACACTTCTCCCAATGACTCAGCTTTTCTCCCATCATGCCTTAGTGCAGAGACAGGACATCAAAAATTTGAAGACTAGGCATTATCTACTCTGGTATACACAGAATGAAAAGAACGGGAAAAGAAAAGAAAAAAGCCCCTATTGTCAGACTTGTGCAATCATATGCATGTGTAAATAAACTTTGCCTGATTTCCCCCGAAATGGTGTGGTCACACTTGGTTTTTCAGTGTTAAATTCATAATGTGTAAAGCCCATCATGTTTGGTTTTGGGGGGCAGAGCTAGTCATCTCCACAGAATTCATTTCCATACTCAATTAATAACAGCGAGGGCAGGGCAGACCAGACAAAATGCATTGTGAAAGCATATGCTATCTCATGATCTATCATAGTGATATTTCCCTCTGGAACACAGGCCCCTCTAAGCCCTGTTCTTGGATCAGCTTTCCCGCCGTCAGACTTTAATGATTAGAGTCATGAAGCGGTGCCCTGGGCCTTGGCCTCGGGGCAATATCCAAGTCCACCTCATAATTCATCCTACTTCTCAACATCTCTGCAAAGCGCCGCGCTGTACCGGAGCCGAAAAATTGTCCCAGGAGCAGGCAGTGTGATGCTGTTAGCACCGGAGAGGGTCAGAGGAGAGACACATGGAGCCCAGAGAGAAGCACTAGTCGTGGGACAACGGTTTCCCCTGCGCCCCTCCCTCTTTCAGAGTACTAATAAGAATGAAAACAGGCTGGGAAACAACATCTATGTGCTGCCATCTAACAATATCTTTCTCTCACAGCACACAAACAACTGTATCTGTCAAACATAGAGAACACACCCACAGGAACGCCTGACAGAGATGTTATCCAATCCCTAAAGGTATACTGAGAAAGAACAGGTGCCTTATATAACATAAAATATGTATAAAGTAAAACATGACTACAAAAATATTGAAGAATATTTATAATAACCAAAAACTGACATAATTAATATCTAAGATAAAAAATGAATTCATTTTATTTATTTATTTCGGTTCTTTGTGGCCATTGTTATAACACTGTTACACCTCCAGCTTTTGATAGATAGAGAAACCCTGCGAAAACCTGATTAAATATTGAAAATGTTAACGCGACATGCAGATAAATATGTTCTGAGTGCCATGCTGGGCACAGCTGAGCCCCATCACTGAAAATCAATACAGCCCTGGCTGTCCATGGCCCTGGAGGAACAGAGGGAATAGGTCATAGGGGCGGCCTGTTCCCCCGGCACACACACACGCACACACTTCTCAGGCACGGGTGAGCATTGAGTTGAAATTGGATGCAGCGAATATCTATTGGAGCAATAAATCAAAAATACAAGAAATAAAAAGCATAACATTTCTGACAAAATGTGATTGCTGATGTACAGTCATTGCACTGCACAACAAAAACAATAATTTTTATTTAAAAAAAGCTAAATCACTATCATCACAACAGCCAAAAACCGCCATAAGAGCAGGTAGAAGAGAATGACGCAAACACATACACACATTAACAAACACACACTCACAAACCAATCAGAAAATCTACCGTATTCTGACAGTGTGTATTCT
The DNA here is from genome assembly GCF_004916995.1 of Morone saxatilis. Lineage (NCBI taxonomy): Eukaryota > Metazoa > Chordata > Actinopteri > Moronidae > Morone > Morone saxatilis. The sequence continues at coordinate 13,914,736 of NW_023339650.1, forward strand.
TCCAATGGCAGAGCGCGGGCCAAGTGTCCCGGCCCCTGATTGGCTCATAGTGAGGGGGCTGGTCTAACCTGATAGGTTGCGGTGGCATCAGTACTGGTGTCAGTCCCCAGGCTGGCCAGCTTCTCCTTCATGCGGAGGTGGGATCGCTGGCGCACGCAGAAGAAAGTGGCGGACACTGCCAGCGCCACCAGGATGAAGAGCATGCAGAGGACGGAGAGCAGCAGGAACTGGCCCGACTCCACCCTGGTCTCCTTCACCACGGGGATCTGGGTCAGGCTGCCCCTCTGGAGGACACACACAAACAGAGAGAGAGAACACACTGTCAGAGCAGTAAAGGATGCTATGTCTTTTTTCTGATTGATGTGGTCGTTTTTGATTTACAGCAACCTCCATATCAAGTCTACAGTGCATCAATTTTCACCTGAAGGCTTGTCTTGACTTTCCCGTGAAAATAATGTGGACTCAACAGCGCCGCGAGTGCTTCCTTACCTACCGCCACTTCCTCTCCCGCTCTTTCCTTCTTCCACCCACTTTCCACTGTCTGACCCACCCCCACTCATTAGCCAGCTCTAATACTGGCCTTATAATATGCATTAAGACTCAGTCAACCCCTATTACCAGCCCCTGTCCAGTGCTGTCTTCACACTGTGCCCCACTATAGATATTTACAACCCCATTTAGCGCTGGCATGGGGTGGGCTGGCACTGTGCAGCTACAGGAGGCTGGGATACTAAAAGCTTGTGCTTAATTAGCTCCTCTGGTCCTGAGTTTGGCTGGATTAGGTCCTGGCCCAAGCTGCACAGCTAATGGCTACCAGGACTGGAGAGACATCGACTGGACCTTCACACATCCACCACCAGTTGAATAGAAAATCCTTTTTTAAATATTCACACCCACATTGCATGTTAATTCAAACAGGAAAGTATAGGGTTTGTCTCACTATGGCAGGTTTTAATGTGCTGTAATATCATCTAAGAGATTATTATCAGCGTAGGTTAAAGAATTGCCCTTTGTGTTGATAATTGGTCCACTCGTGGCCATTTACTGTAATGATAAATTCCCTGTGGACCCCAGTGATACAGAATATTTTGAGAGCATAACAGCGATAATTACAAGCAGTTTGGGAAGGATAATTAATGATACCTAAAATAAAGCCATACTGTTCAAGACTGTCTTTGCTGATTTAATAAAATACAGACATCCTGCCAAGTTAGTTTTAATTTAACTCTCAAAAACAGAAAAAAACAAACAAATCCTCCTTACTGTTCTCCATGACTGACACTAAAACATGGAGTTTTTATAAAAGCCAGTTTCTCCACAGTCTTTGATCTAATTCTATCAGCTACATACATGCCAATAGCTATGCATCTGCAAAAGGGCAATATCAATAACAGTGCACAAATACATCAACATGCTCCTAATTGCCTGCATGCAATATTGAAAGATTGATGGGTGAAGTGAATCAAATCTACAACATGAAAAAAAAAAAAAGAAAAAAAAATGGCAGAGCTCTGACATTTAGCCTGAGGGGTCTAATGGGCCCCAGCTGAAGGATAGCTACATCTTGTTATACCATTTTCAAAACAAGACACTTCACCTCAGACCAGTAACAATATGGTTTGACCTTGTGGCTCGTAATTGCCAATGTTTTAGCGGTTGTGTGGATGCCCAGGTCTTTTCGATTACTGTGTTGGGCCTGACGACAGTTGCTGTTGATTGCAATTGCTGTGGCTCGAGCATGTAGTTTCAATCAAGCATTAAGAGGTTAGGCAACAACTGAGAGGTTTGAAGAGGCTCATATACGGGTACAGAGGGGAGAAATGGCCTCAATCCAGTGACTCATCTGTGTTTGGCGATCAAATGAACATACAGACAGCAGGAACGACACTTAGAAATTAACACAATTTTCATTTGCTAAAGTACTTGTTGAGAATGTATTTCAACCAGCATCACCTCTGACATAATCACACAATAAATGACTGAATATAGCACCTGAAAACCCTCATTAGATATATCTAATATTCAGCATATTTTGCACTGTAGAAACAGTATGTCACATCAGTGTAGTGCTTCAAGACTGCTGCCTCTGAAACCAAAGTGCCCCCTATAGACCTATTGGTTCAAACCTGCTTGACAACTCCAGGCTATTATATTCAACTAAAATCCTTTCTCTATTCTGAAAACAAAAAAACAAAAAAACACGTCTTATCGAGTTAATCAAAGACGTGGTCCTCTACAATCTGCCGCTACTCTTGAAAATATTCAGGTAAACACCTTGAAATGAATAAAAAGTATTTCCACTGTGGGAGCAAACAGGCTTGAAATGCACTGCAAGCATAAAAGAGTGTTTGAAGGCGGTAATCGTGTTAGAAAGAAACCAGAGGAGATACAGAAAGAGAGAGAAAAAGAGGGGGAGGAAAAGGGAGGAGATGTGAAGCTAACAATTACCTTCATGGGCCTTTTGAGGTCTGTCCCTTCGCTTTTTTATTTTATTTTTGTAATAAATGTATTTTACTATAATTGGAGTGCGTCTTAAAAATAGATACTTCTAATGCAAATGTTTAAAATATTAAAAAACACCAAACTAAAATTATTCACTAAAACAAAAAAAACATTTGAATTGTTAAGTATCGATATATGAAATTTTTATTTTCAGTAAATTGTAACTAGTTGACTATGACTATAATCAAAAAATATTTAGTTTCAAATGTTAGAGCAGGATTTTGCATTGAGATTTAAGATAGACATGAAATACTACCATGGAGTAAAGATTTTTCTTCCCTCCATTAATTCTATTAATAATCAAAATTCACCCTTTGAACCTCAATAACTTAATTTTTCTTGATTCCTTTAAAATAAACACTGCCCAGTGGAGTTACTACTCTCTGCCTCTAACAGACTTTCCTCTTCAGCTTCTCTCTTCTATTCACATTGCCCCTGTCTGGTGAATTGGCCAATCTGAGAGGAGACAAGGGGCAGATGGATTTCGGTGCTCTGGATTATTCAAATGATAGAGGAAAGGTCAAGCAAAGAGGAGTTGTTGGGGCGGCTGGACATCCATTCACTCACATCACAATACCTTTAAGAAGTACAAGAGGAAAATCCTCCCAAACACACAACTGCCAAACCTCAACCAACCCTAAACCAAGGTTTTAAAAAAAAAGTTGCACCAACAATTGAGGATTTAAGAGGTTTGAATTTAAGTAGTTTCTATCTATTTCTATATATCTATCTATATAACAAAAGATTACACATGAAATGCAAAATTCATGCTATTTTTCACAGAAAACACTGGGACACCAAGTAGGCTACTCTATAAAATTACTGAAATTTTGTGAATGTAGTATTAGTGGAAATTGTTTGTCCTGCATTTCACACACATATTTAAATCATAAAAGTCTTTGAACACAATTATTAATTTGAGAAATAAAGAAATAAAGCAATTTCATATGGACACACTCATATTAACATAAAAAACTGCAACATGAAATTTTCAGCCAATCAAGATTTTTGGAATTAAATCTAAGACCACGACACCAAGAGCTCAGTTGCATTAGATTTATAACAGATACAGCTAATTGCGTTTATTTTATTTTAACTGAACACATAATTAAAAAAAATAATTTGTGCAAACACTGAGAGGATTTAGCAGATCTCAGGGTTTCTGAGTTGGAGCTGCAGCCGGGCAGCACCAGGCAGGATGAACCTGCACAGAAACTTTGTCCGCTGCAGCCAGATGTGCACACAGCAAACCACCGAGCTCAAGGTCCAGTTTTAACAAGGCATGCATCGACGAGCTCACGTTTACATTGGCTATATTTGCATGCGTATTTTTTCCCGATGCTCGACCATATTTTATCCCATAAGCTGTTTGAGATTCGATCTCCGGCAGACTATCGTAGCAGAAAGGATGAGACGAAATGAAACCGTGAAACCACAGCTCGTGAAATATTCTGCAACACACGAAAATCATTTGCATTCACATCGGAAGCAAAACCAGCTTTCAATGTGATGTTACGATTGCTGACAAGTTTTCAAAGCCGGTCCTTTACCGCGCCTTTTACGCATTTGACGCATTAAAACTTGCACACTAAAAACGGGGGGGAAAAAAACAAAAAAGAAAACCCAGACACAAACGTTTCAAGCCAGGAGATAATTACCCAAATCCATGTCGCGGGGCAGAGCGCACATTTCGCAGTAAACGGAGGATGCTGAGTCTTGTATTCCAGAGAGCATGGTTAACCACTGACGCCCGCCGCAGCTCCAAGAAGCGTCTGTGCGTCCCGGCCGCCCACTCAGTCCGCTTCTCCAAAAGTTCCCCTGCGAGGGTCCCATGCATCCCCCAGCGCCAACAAAAGACCGCGGCTTCAACACGAAGATGAAGAAAAAGGAAAAAAAAAAAAAAAGGGAGAGTCGGAGAGAATAAGAAAAGGGAGAAGAATGTGGGATATGCCCGCCTGATTTTCCGAGCCTCGGAAGAATGTGCAGAAGCCCCACTAGTGAGTCCTTTCAGCGTCTCTGTGCCAATGAAAAGAGATGGGGAGGTGGTGGGGTTGGGTTTTTTGCGATCATTTAGTTAAGGCTGAGCCCCTCCTTATATTCAGCAGCTCAGGAGTCCCCGTCCATTGCACATGTCATATCCACTGGTTGCTATAGCGATGCCTCCACATGTTGTCGACAGTGAATGTTCAAGGAGCGATGCCTGGCTAATAGGCTTGCGGACCGAGGGGCGATATGAATGGACATAGGGCTAGACACTCATTTGTTGAGCTACTAGGGGTCTCTGTGTTCGGTGTGTGAATTGCTGTTTTCTCAGGCTCTCCTTTTCCTCTGCTCCCTCTCCCAGGGATTCAGTTATGTGAGCAGAATAAGGGAGATGGGGCAGTCTATTCTTCAAAGTAGGCTTTTTGCATTCAAAGCTGAAGTGAGCACTATAATAAGAGGCTACCACACAGTACAGTAGTTGTAAACTATATGAATGCTGCATGGGACATTGGGTGCAGTCTGAAAAATGCTCAGCCTAAAGTAAATTGTGTGTAATTGGCTAAAGTCTTTTCTCTGCTTCCCTCCAAGATCTGCCCGAATAAAGAAAAAAAGAGAGGAAAATTGCAAGTTTAACAAGTTTTAAAGATAAAACTCACCAAAAAAGCTATCCTAATTAGCAATCAGTCTGAAAAAAAAAAAAAAAGATCCAATGGACGTGATGAGCGACGATCTGCCGCCGAAGTGTCATCAACAAGA
>NW_023339650.1:13920076-13957139 GCF_004916995.1 Morone saxatilis
GGGGGGGGGGGGGGGGGGGGTGGTGTGTGACGGGGGGCTCTCCAGTTTATTTTTTCCATTCAGAGAGCACCCCCTCCTCTTCTCTATTGTCCCTCTGTGTGACAGCTGGAGTTGGCAATGTGAAGGGGAGAACAAAAACGAGCTCGCTGTCCAGCCTGAGTCTGTGGCCGCATCGGACGCCACCCCACCTTCAAAAAAGCAGAGCCAACCAGGCGGCCCGCGGGGACAAAATGTGAAGCAGAACATGCTCAAACTGACTCAACAATTTTTTTTTTTGCATCCATAAATGTCTTAAATACTAGACATTGTGCATAATGCTGCTACAAAACTGAAATTCTCCATGTATTTTGTTCTTTTAGGCTGGTTTTGTTTCTTAAAAAACACTAGGAACAAAATGAGTTCCTTCCCTATATGCCATGGAGTGACACTTCTCACGTCATGCTTTCTGCACACTGGCAAACTCATTTATCAGGAATTATTCAGAATCCAAATTCAGATTTTCGCCTGCTAGAGGGCACAAAAATGGTCCCACCACTCGGCGTCAGAGAGGTGAATTTTTATCTTCCAGCATTCAGTTTGAATATAAGAAAGAATCGGCTGCAGTGCTCACTGTTGCACAAATGCAAGACGGATGCAAGAGTAATACATGGTGGGAGACTTTTATCATGACTGTCAGTGAGTGGTTTTATTACTAGAAAGAAAGAAATAGTGTCCCCCAGAAGTTAATCCCCAGAAAATCAGCCCCTACATTAAGTCAACCATACGATCATATCTATCCTGTTGTCTGGCGAAGTGGAAGAGAGCCCTGTTCACTCTTTTTCTTACAAGATACCCTGGTCACCCACCTGTCAGCCCTATCTAAATCCACACTCATCCAAACAAGGGTATTCCCCTGACACCGCAGTGGATGGAAAAAAGGAGGAAAAAAGAAAATGTCTACCAAGAACTAGACACCATCTTCACCTGCTCTTTGAAGGAAAGTCTGACTTTGGCACCTGTTGTTTTCCTTCACTTGAACTCTGCGTAAATGGACACATTTTCACACATATCCGCCACCACTATGCACTACACAGTACGATTTCACAACTCACGTCACATCCTCCAGCGAGGCCGGTGCTAATGGTTATCACACCAGGGAGGTTTGACGTGCATCGATTCATTCTCAGAAAAAAACCAACAAGCAGTCAAATTCAGGAACATACTGAAGTCACTCTTATGGTCACTGGCGATATTCATGGATGCTGTCACGCCTGTGTGTTCCTCCAGTAAGTACTTCCTCGGGGTAACACATGTTCGAACAGTCACAGAGAGTCCTGTAAGGCTTATCTGTCCTTCTCTCTCGCGCTGCTCTGGTGTTTGCCTCCATGAAACACTTCACATTTCTAATAAAAAAGATGGAAAAGCAGCGAGCGTGTTTAAACAATGGGAGAAAGAGGTATGCGGCACTTCACCATGTCGCTGAGATAGGGGGCATGAGGAATGTTAAACAAATGTCATGATCAAGTGCAATACCTGAGATTGCAGAGCAGATACATCCAGTGATGCACATGTATGTGAGTTGAGAAAAAGGGATGGAGAGACAGTAACTTGCTTAGATATTTGCTTGCACCTGCAGGCTGTGCAATTTTCAACATATTTACATGTCAGTCCCTGTGTGTTCAATCTTAATATACACGCACACAGGTGTTAGTCGCGGTTTCTCGCAAAATACATATCCGATGGGCACGTACACATACTGTACAATACATGTATCTGAGTGTGTATACCTGAAAGGAGCCTGGACACAGAGTCTGAGAATGTAATATATTTCAGCAAACAGAAGAGAACACCAGCCCAGTAGCACACTGAGCTAGTGGTTCACATACCAATCACACTATAATGATATCAGTGAGGGGCTAATGCCGTTTACACTGCTGCACACCACAGCGCTGCACAAGAAACCAACAGCTGCAATGTGTACCTGCAGATTTAACTAACGCGTGATACCGTTACACCAAAAATAGTTGGGATTTCGGCTCGGCTCTTTGAAATGGGGTGCAATAAATTATTCATAATAATATCTGAGCAAGACTGTTGCTGCAGCTCCATTTGGGAAGGTGTTGAAGGATTAGCTTCGAACTGTAATGCAGAGAGAGAGATGTATGCAAAACAAAACACATTTGGGTGTTCTGTTCTGTTTTTTTTTATCAGATCCCCCAGCTGTTATTGTTATTGCTGAAGTGATATTACAAGATGTGTGTGCGAGGAAAAGCTCTAGCCTAATCTTGGGTTTAACTCCTTTTCGTTTTAAATGTTCTATTTCCATGCTTATCGTTAACATTTATAATGAAACAAAGCTCACATATAAGGCAGAAGTTTGGCTAAGAAGTCTGTCTATTTGGATTCACAGTACAGTCATGTCATTTTGGTATATTGTTAGTTGGTACACTGCGGTTTGATTTTGCACTTATACTGAGATAAAATAGTAAAGGAGGCACTTTGCTCTCCCGTCTAAACTCCCTTTTAAACATCACTTAAGGTGCAGAAACTTGACAGTGAGGTGAATGTCTTAAATGCATTGTGTCTCAGTGAGTGTGTGTGTGTGTGCGTGAGAGAGAGAGAGACAGAGAGAGAGAGAGAGAGAGAGAGAGACACCATGTTTCCTAATGGATGATGTTCAAAGACACACAAAAAGGTCCCATTTCTGGGTTTTACATGAAACATTTGAATTGCTGTGTCTCATGCTCATCACTTGCTCAGAGAGGAACCATTCAAAGCCTGTGTGTGTGTCAGCCATGTCATTCTGGTATTTTCCCCAGATGAGCTTGTTCAAATAGGCCTCTTTCTTATGTGAATCCCAGCCCAGGCATTGCCCATGCCAAGTAGTTCAAAGCAGTAAACATCAAGGTAAATGCTATGCCTGTCATCTTGACTATATTTAAAGCAGAGAGGCAAACCCACACACATGCACAACAACAATGTGCACTTCAAAAAGGAAACAGTGTTGTGGCATCACAGCCTGGAGTAGAAAATCACACCATATCTGTAAAATGATGGGAAATATTGTTGTAATCTATGAGGATGACAACAAAGTGGTATAAATGTAGAGATCATTTCATTCGCCTTACATGTAGGGCGTACTGTAGTTTTACTGATGATTTATGATATATAGGTTAAAACGACAGGCCAAAAAGCGGTCAGCCAAAACCTCTCTCTGTTCAACTACTGCTGAACCTTCCTCTACCTTTCCATTCTCAAACCGGAGATATGTAGTTGATAGTAATGTTGGTATATTTACTACTCAAAATTCTTTAAAACAATAATCTTTGAAACAATGGGTCTTTGATTTCAGACAGAGGTTGACAGGAACAGCTTCTCATTTCTTTCAAGTGACCGTCAATGTAGCTGCTGAAATAACAACTGAAGCTAACAGAAGTATGAGCTGTTGCTAACCAGCTAAATAAGCTAACATTAGATTTGAAAATGTTGTCTTTGGCAACAGCATTGAAAGTGCATCATTCTTGTACTGCAGTGTAGCTGGATAGCATGATATGATGTTCTTACTTTTGATTATAAAGACTAACTGATATGTTGCTAGTGTGCTGCTATCATTACACAAGCTCTGCATCGGCTCCCACACAGAGAAATACTGTGAAGAAATACTGTGAAGAAATACTGTGTGTAGGATTTAGTGGCATTTTACGTTGAAGTTTCAGATTGCAACCATTTGAATACAGTTCAGTGTTCCAAGCGTGTACTGCCCTCTCTTTGGCAGTTCAACATGGCCTCCATATAAGAGGAAACGGCTCATTCTAAGGCTAATTTTCAGGTACACTAATAAAAACATAATGTTATATAAAATTTCTGCCAATAGATCCTCCTAAATGGTACACATTGGAGCTTTAGCAGGCCTGCTGTGCATAGTTAAGGTGGCTAAGCTATGGGAGATGGGACAAGCTTAGCAACTGATCACTTAAATAAAATCCTTTTTAAGCTCTGTTGCCAGTAATACAAAGAAAAGCTCATTTGAATTATTTAAATTCTAGACCAAGTCGTCAACTATGTTTGTGAAAGTTTAGATGATTTACTTTTTTCTTAATTTGTTAAAGGTGCAGCCTTAATTCCCAACTGGTTTTAGTTGACAGTAATGATCATTTCTACCGGCAGCTGTGTTGACAATAGCAATATGTCTGACAAGGATAATGTTCATGTTTGCTGAAATGCCAGCCAAAATTAATTAAACAAAGTTTGCAAATGGTGCTCACACCTAAAAACTGAAGTAAAATCAACTCAGTATCAGTGAAGATGTTTGCACGGTGGTGTGCGACAGAGCAAATTAAGCTCAGATTTGCATTAATCACAATGACAAGAATTATTTTCCAGATGTAATTAGTTTTTGATGAGGGATATTACGATTTTGGAGGTGAAAAGTCATTAAACACCAAATAAAATGGTCAGGTCCAGAATGTGATCTGAGTTTGCTAAAACACAACTCAATCACAAAAGGTAATTGAAGGTAATACTTCATTCTATTGAGTGAAAAGATAAAACAAGAACCGCCACTAAAAATCTCATCCAACACTTCCACAGTCAAAAACAGCAAGGAAAACACGAGGTTTTAATTGTTTTGTTTGAATAGAATCCACACTACTTTTAGACTATTATGTTCTCGGCAGGCTTTTTTATCTTGGGGAGAGATAAAACTGCAATTAATTTTGAAAGGGGGGAAAACAGTGAGACAATACATCAAGTCACACATGAGTGGTGGCAGGCAGGGATATGTGGGCTGCCGCAGAATAACAGAGGTAGTCAAAGGTAGCATTCATAATTGAAACCCCAGTCACAAGAGACTTAGTGGGCTGGGAGACTCTGATACTGAGACTGACAGTAAAGGGACAAAGAGAAGTGTTCAGAGGAGAGCACAGAATAACTTCATGGGTTCAGCAGGATGTGTGCTCTCGACACCTGGGTCCACATATGATCTCAAGCTCTCTGAAACACACAACTCAGTGGTCCTGAATTTGATTGTCCAAAGAGTTCCACTAAAATCTCAGAAAAATGTAGAAGTTCGGGACTGAAGTCAGGTCTCTATTGTGTTGGACGAGTGCTTTTTCCAGGCAGCTGAATCAGTGTGCTACCTTAACTGATTTTAGTAATAACAGGATCAGACTATAGGATATCAGCCTAATAATGGCTCCATTCAAAAGACGTGGGGTATCGGGAACTAAAATGACAACTGGACAAGATAATTTTTTCCCCCATGTAGTATGACCAATTGCAGCTGTGTCCAAATTTTCTTGCCTAATTCATCAATGTCTACAACATGCTTCATGATGCTTTGCACGCCAAGGTTGCTGATAAATCCTGATCCCGGATGTCTGTCTTTGCCCCATTCTGCCCAGTCACTTTTGCATGTCAATCAGGTCAGGTTATGTTAAGTCTGACAACATGTGTTTGAGCCAAGTCATGGCAGGAGTTTAAGGAACCATGATCAAATAAAGAGGTATGCATCTGTGGCCATTTATGTTGCGTCTGCTAAGGTGCCGTCCAGGGGACCTCAAACTACAGATGGCCTTCCATTTGTGTCCACACTAAGGTCAGCAGTATACTTAAAATGAATCAAACATGGCATGTTCTCAAGGGCTGTTGAACTGCTGTTGAATGTGGCGTCCCCTGTAAATGCCAGCACACTCCACGAGATCCCTGGCAGACACTGGAGACAAGACATAACTAGAAAGATGCTCAAAACAACTGGAAAAAGAACGTCTGTGGAAAAACACAATAAATCGAATGGCTCCATCGGTCAATGGAGAGCATATTGATTGCTAGCTATCCACGTTTGGCAATCGCCGCTATTTTATGGTCAAATTTACACCATTGTGCTTGCATACAGTCACCCTAATACAATTTGTATTTGAATTGCCCACATGAGAATGCCTCTTAAGTAATTAGTGGATACTGATTCTTCCAGTTTAGACTAAAGCAAAACAATACATATTTTTGATCACTCTGGATTAACTTCATTGGGCAACCAACGCCATGTGTCTCCAACTGTACTGGTTGCGTGCTGAGGCCGCCTGCCAGAGCATACGCCCTGATGATCAGCTACAGCTTGTGTAAGTGAAGATATAGATGTAGAACCACAGGAGGCAGTGCGTGATAGGCTAAGGGTCGTATCCCTGTAAATGCACACAGCCACAGCCTCATAAATTCTCATCAGTGTCTTCATTAAACATTTTCCCCTGTTATCACCATGACAACGCTGGCCCAGCGTTCGCCCGCAGGGAGAGGCGTGTGTGCCTGTGTAACCCCGGGGGTTACTTAGGGGGTAACTTGGCACAGATGCCAACACCCCATACCTCTCCTCCAGATTCACTCTAACTATAGGGACGAGTGAGAAGAGGGGGGTTGTGGAGTGGCAGGCGGCCAGGAACGCTAGATCTGTTCCACAGCGATCTCACTTGACAGGCACTGGCTGTGTCTGGACTGGAGGCAAGCGCTCTGATTTCTCTCTTTAATTACTGCAAATCGCAGGAGCCGCAGCCCATGCTAATGAAGCCACACCAATCAGCTGGGGGAGAGTCAGGGGCCTCACGCTGCAAAACAATCCTCTGCACGAACAGAGCTGACACTCCTGCCTGCCCAGTGCGTCTCACTGTCTGTCTGTCTGTCGGCCTTTCTGTCTCACAGCTACAGCAGATTTATAATAGTAGTCTGCCCCGAGCCAAACCAAGCAGCGCTGCTCGTCGAAAGAAACCCCTGTGAATCCCTAATGAGACTGCTGCCACAGCTGTAGTATGGTTTCAGCCGCCTGTTTGTCGCTCACATCTCCCATCTCTTCACTCCACAGCCTCTGACAACAATACAAAGTATGGCTGATCAGAAATTCTGAAGGCAAAATTAATTATGATTTATGTCAAGATTTTGATGGCTCTGTAACGTAATAATACATTGACGGCTCATTATTGTAAATGCATATAATCAATCTAGCCTATTTTCACCCACAAACATAATTACACTGTATGGCTTTTTGTGAAGCTGTGATGATGTCTTTTTTTCCCTCCTTCTTCAAAGTGAATAATGTAATGAATAGTGACTGACATGTGATTGCATGTGTTCATGGACCTGGATTGCCAAGATCCTTTTGCCTTTTGTTGTTTTCAACAATGAAATGTAATTTCTTCTATTAGTTCTTGATGTTGATGAAGAAATGGAAAATTAAACATTTTATATTCCTCACAATTATACAGACTGGGAGATGTTTAGTTTGTTGATTCATTTGTCCATGTTCAAGTCGCTGGTCAAAATGTACATAAATACGAAGGGTTTGGATGAAACTAGGAAACAATTACAAGAAAAATCAAGGTGATATACATTATTTATCACTGACTGTATCATTATTCTTTGACATACTGTCGTTGTGTTTGTTTTTTATCTGCAAACATGAAACTGTGCTGGTTTTCATGTCTATCTGGACTTAAAGTGTGTATTATTCAGACTCGGTACACTATTTTTATACAGATATCCACCTGCACCGCGTCAGGTGTTAGACGCATCTGTGCATTTGCCGCTAACAACTGACATGATGAGCATGTTTGTGAATGTAAATAGGCACATTGGCAACCATGTACACATGGACATGACTGTGATATGTAAAGCAAAAATCCCATCACAGCAGGATGCCTCTCCAGTTCACAGCACACTATCAGCGTCTGATCTTTGCTTTTTACCTTCACATCTATGCTACGTTTGCAAGGATTGCATCATATATTAGGATGAAAGACTACATATATTAAAGAAAACACATTAAAGAAATGTCTTCAGTTCATGGCTAAAGGGCCTAATTAGCATCAGTTATTGAATGCTGTCAGATTAATGGTTATTAAACTAAATTAAATAGCAGGTGCAGATCCAGGTAAAGTAAAATTAGCAGGTTTTTTAAGATTAATTTAGATTAATATATAGTCATTTATATATAATAGTTAAGTTATTTTGAGAAAACATGTCAGGATATGTAGCTATTTCAATTGAAATCTTATAGCTATGTGTTGTTTTAACAAGTATAATATACAGAATATTTGTCATTTAAATATTTATTGCTATGTCTAAGTATTGCCAGGCCATTACAGAATAGTATTTTCAAGCAGTGAACACAACGTGTAGATGTTGTAAAGCCACTTAGAGGCAGAGTGGTCTAGTTTCATTTCATGCTTTATCACCACGGATCCTCCCAAGTCAAGGTCATCATATAAAAGACCATAACAGCTCATCAGGCAATTTAGTTGACCTTGCCATGCAGAAAGTAACTAGCAGTTACAGCAGGATTCACAATTACAGTCAATTAAAGTCAATAAAAGATGATATGACAGTTGATTACTTCTAATTTACTGAGAGCAAAGTGGTTTCCGTATTGTGCGCTCACTGAGCAATAATTAATCAACTGCACCACATCAACCACAAACTCAAAATGTTGTGTTTGCTAAAAAGACAGCTATGAAAAATGTATACATCAGGGTGGACGTATGATGACAGCATATTCTTAAATGTGTAATTTTCATTAGATATCAAACCTATTAACAAAGATGATAATTGTGTAGTGCTTGGATTGCTACTTAACAAACAATGCCCTATCTGTAAAGTAAGAATGTCATTTTTAAAAATACACAATGATTTTAGGAGCAAAATCTTCCCAACACTTCTTTAATCTCAACAACTAAACCATAGGATACTCTGGACTGAATTTATTTTTCAAACAAATACTACTGCCCTAATTTTGTTGTGATGTTGAAAAGATTACCATGGGCCACTGGTTAGCCTGCAGCAACGGCTTTTCCTGCTGCTGTCAATGCTAAGGTGCCAGATGCGCTAGGCAAGTAGCTGCATGATAAATGGCAGAAGGTGAGAGCTCTGTGGCCGGGACCGGGAGCACCCTGCCCCTGCTTCCCGCTGCCAGTCCCTTGGCATGCAGCTTGTCAGGCCAAATGGCAGCCACATCCCCCTTCAATGCTGACATTTAAAACCTCTGCCATGGTATCCAGCTGTGGACACCGCAGGTCCCCCCCCCTACCCTCAGCCTCCCCCAGGCGCCCATCCCTCAACCCTACTGCTGCTGCTGCTGCCAGACACCAGTTGACAAATTACCATGAACAGCCAGAGCATTTGTGCAGGACGATGTCATACCTGTAGATATAAGTTACCTAATGCTTTAAAAAGGAGGCTGATTACTGGTATTTATCAATTGTAGTAAAGCAGGTATTTAATGAGGCTCTGTCCTGCTCTTTATTGGATTTGAAGAAATATAGATGCCACCAACCCCAAAAAAGGTGTTAGACGAAATCATCTACATATAAAAGATGGACGTCATGTCTCCACTTGGCCTTATGATTATAGTCCTAGGACTCAGTGCTAAACTGCAATACAATAATAATGCTCTTTCTTTATTTCTATGTCTCCAACATGGGTCATATGCTGAGGATTTTGCCAGGGACATGTAGCTTTAGCCTCAATCTGTTAGAGCTTTCTAAAGCTGCAGTCAGCTCCATTAGCGGTCTACAAGGTACTGTAAGAATTTTATAGCAGCACAGAAATCATAAGCTATCCTACACTAAGGCTGCTACATTAATTGAAATATTATTGAAATCGCAATATCCAGAAGTGCAAAATCCAAATTGCAGAAGCTGCAATTGTTTGATCAGAAAAAAACGTGTCACAAAACAGCATTATAATGAAGTACTACAGTGCGGCAAAGATTCCCTGTCCTACAAATATTGTTCTCCAGATGTAAAAAAAAAAACAAACACATTTGTTTGGTACAGACCTCAGCAAATGTTCATGAATTTGATGGTTTTTGTGAGTAAAAATGCAAATTGTGATACAAAAACGATCATTCCCACTAATTGTGAATCATATCGCAATTGTAATATCTGTCAGAATGATTGCAGTATGATTATTTTTACCATATTGTGCAGCCCTATCCTACACCGGGGGTAGTTCAATGAGTTCAATGATCACCACATAGGGCACTCACTGTGGCAAAGATGGAGGAGAAGCAGTGGGGAGGCAGTCTCTGGCTGCAGTCAAGAGTGTCATTATTTCTTTTTAAAATATGCCAAGCAGGTCAACCTGCACCCACAAGGATCTCATTGGGGCTATTAAGTCTGCTTTGAGAGTTGTGGAAGTATGAGTTGAATTTTGTTGAATAACCAAAATGGTGAAGCTAAAGCTGTAATCTCTAACAGATCCAGAGCTGTGTATTATTAATCTGAGAGGAATGTTACCTAATAATTGTATGTTATTCCAATCAAATACTGTGTATGTGTATATATTATATATGCTTGAACAGGAAAACATGCACTATACCTTGAATGTCAGAATTAATTACTGTTATTCTTCCTCCTACTCTAACTTCTTATTCAATTCTATCTTATTCAATTTCTGTGGATAACTGTCCAACAGTAGATAGCATGCTGTGGTGGAACCGCAGCATAGGCACTATGACTAAAATAGAAACAACTGATTTTTCTCAAACCATCAATACTACACATCAGGTTTTGGTGTCAGCATGTCAGAGTCAAAGCTCAAGGGCCTCTCTCTCTCTCTAGACTCACCATTTTCTACTGACATTTAACAAACATAAAGGGTACTGTCGAAGAGGCAGAATTTAAAATTCTCCTACTGACAATAGCCTCAACTGTCCAAAATGCAAAGCAGCCACAGAACAGGACATGTTGCAGTTTGAGAACAGATCACAACTCTAGTTGCAAAAAGTCTCATATCTTTCTGCCACTATGCTGCATACTGCTGTCTTTATCTACACCAACCAAATATAGACTTAATTCAGTACTTCTGCCTACTTGCTTTGTCAGGTTAATGGACAAATGAACTGTAATAACTTCAATACTGAATACTTCCTTCAATGAGAGCAATTGTGTTGGCAGAAATCAAATATAATATTCATAGGTGAGTTTTCAATAGTGTTTAGTGTTCACCTGAAAATAAGAATTGATGTGTTTTCGTTTCCTTAGAATGGACTAGAATTATCTACGGAGGGAGCGGATCCTCTTGGAGTCTGCCATGTTGAACCGCTTTGTTTCTACAGTAGCCCTGAATGGACAAACCAAACACAGACTGTAGATATTTGCAACTGTACCACTAGATGCCACAAAATCCTACACACTGACCCTTTAAACAGCCTTTGATTTACACTTGCAGCACTCAGTTGTACTAAATAAACTGGGGAGGGTAGTTTTATTTATAACAAAAACAGTAACACATAACTTCTGTTTTTCATATTTGTATCCTATAAGTTATAATTATGAGACCTGCATTTGTACGTTATAGTCCTTAGTTTTGGGTGGAACATTCTCTGGTTCCAGCCACTAAAATGTGAGGATTCAAGGCTTTTATTTGTCATACAGTATATGATAGTAAATTCAATATCTATATCTGAATACTTCCTTTTAAGGTGTGGGAAATTGTAACTGGCATTTTTCACCATTTTCTAAAATAATAATAAAGAAAAATTATTAAGCAATTATTTGCGAAAATGATTTCTGGAACCCAAGAGCTTGTGGCTTTGAAGCAACAGCATTAACCGCTGAACTCTTAGTTATTCTTAAGAAAATCACAGATTGAAGAAGAATGAATGTTTGAAAGCACTGAACATCAGAGACTGATGATTTATAACAGTGTAAGAGTTTTCATCAGTGGATTTTGCTTTAATTTGATCTAAATCTCCATAACACCTCCAAAGCCACCTTGGCCTTGAGCCTTTCTTTCCAGGAAGAGATGAATGCACCAGAAAAAAAAGTTTCTTATTTAATTCCTTACAAAAGGCGGAGGAATTGCCCTTCAACAAGCTGAATAAAAATACCAGTGTCAACTATACACAGTAACCACACTACTCTTTAACAAAGGCAGCGGAACATAAAAGAAGCAAAAGGTAGGAGAGTAAACACTTTACATTCTGACACTCATTAAAAACAGACAAGTCCACCCTTACCCGGGGGAAAGCACACGTCATGATATAGAGAGAGGCAAATACCAAACTGCATGGCATGGTATCAAAGGCATTTCTGCAGTCCAAAGGTCAGGTGATGGTAAAAGGTTGCTGAGAAACGGAGCTGCTGGACGGTCTTTCATCAGTGGGAGGCAGCTGGAGTCTCCACAGAGGCAGTGTTACTCAGGGCTGCAGGCACAGTGGGGCTACTCCAATATGACATTTCACATCCAGATCTGCCACAGTAATGGCATTTTAGCCACTTTTAAAACAGCCAGATTGGCCTTCCTGCTCTGTTGAAATTTTTATAGGCGGCAATTTTTTCATTGTTTGGGTTTATTACAGTGTCTGAAGGAGATTGGATAGGTTGTCGATGTGGAAGAGGCAATTGAGGGCCAACGTGAAATTGATTGGCTGATAAAAACAGTACACATACATACGCAATATACAACCAGGATGGGTAGAAAATATACCCTGCAGTGCAACCAAGCCACTCTAATTTCCACTGAGGAGTTACATACACTTAAATGAGAATAAGAGATCTCGAAATTAACATAAAAAATATATTTTTTCTCATCTTGTTATTCTTAAAAAAAAAAACAGCTTGAAAAACCAACATCAGGAAATATGTTTTGAAGTAAAGCATCTACCCATACCGTTACAAGATCAATTTGTCCAACTCTTATCACAATTATTTATTTATTTTAGCCTGTGTGTGTCTCTCTTCTCTCTGGTAGGAAATGGTCAGTGTGGTTTTCCTTTGAAGTCCCCTCTGAAATGATTTGTCCCATTTGCTCGGAGGAATTGCATTCGCTGATGGTTGCACATGGTATTTGTTGTTAAGTGATATATGCTACAATATTCCTCCTTTGTTAGATTAAAGGAAGGCAAAATGCACTGATATTGCCTGATAACCAGGCACATAATATATATATGTATAAAAAAACATTTGGAAATAAATATTCATGAGAAAAATGTTCCAGCAAAACAAAATGCAAATTTAAAGTGATCATCCTTGAAGCAGAAGTTATTGGATCCTATTGAGTGCATTAAGGGTGACTGCATAAATGTAGTCTTTGTTGCTCAAATTTGCATTGTATTGTATTTTAAAATAAAAGATATATAAAGTGAAGGGACAGTCAATCCAATTATATTAAAAGTCCAAGGGTAAGAGAAGCAGGGACAAACTGACACAAAAATTTTAACATGCATGTAAATATGCTGACAATGACTATGCTAACATGTTTAGCAGATATAATATATAAAACCATGTTCACCATCTTAACATCTGCTAATTAGCACAATGCTGATGTGAGTATAATGTGAATGTGATTAGTTTTGCTGGTATTTGGTCATAAACCAACGAATTGGACAAATTAAATTCAGACTTTATGATGGCTAAAGGAAAATTGAGGGCTCACTAAAGTTGTTAGATACAGCGTCCGGCCACGATGGATATCTTAAGCAAATGTTGTGCCGACCCATCCTGTAAATGTTTGATATTTCAGTCTGAACCAAAGTGATGGACCAACTGGCAACATTGCCATCCCTAGAAACATGCCACTAACATAGCTACGATAAAAACAAACACTAAACATAACCGAAAATACCCCCATTGCTATTTTAGCATATTAACAGCAGGTCAACAAACCAGTATATACAAACTCATCATGTAGAAGGTCTAAGGAAAGATAATAAGTAAGTAGTTCATAAAAAGATGTAAAGATTCTTGCTCTACACTAGTTTGCTGTTATCTACTTTGAACTTGTTGAGAAAAGAAACAGGATAATACTCAAAACCTGATGCACCATAGTATCTTTTCGAGGAAGCCTGTCAGGACATTCTCAAATAGATGTGCCTTTGCATTAATTATGGCACAGGATATTGAAAAGAAAGCCTTCAAATCCATCGGGAGAGGTCATCATTACATGTGACCTTTCTCTGAGATGAGTTTTGCCTGTGTGCCTCTGCACTTAGTTCTTTGATTAGAAATATAATGTGAGCTTTTGACCATCATAAGACGACTGCATTCTCCAGCAGCTTCTCTAGATTTAAACATGATCACTTCACCTGCCTCCACTTGCATTATGTAACTAAAGTAGAAATCAAATGGAAGACCAGTGACTTACTTACATATAGACACATGTCATTAGCATTGAAAGACAAGAAAAATACACAATTATGCCCTTTAAATAGCAATTACATATGCATTAAGCACAGACACTATAGCCACACAGACAAAAAATACTGTACACATTAACTGTACACGTTTGCATGCATACACACAAACAATACACACATGCACAGTGCAGAGACTCCCTGCCTGCCATATATGATTTACATTTAGTGGTTGAATAATCAGTTGACATGCAGCTCAGGGAATTCTATGCTTAATAAGTGCCTCTTCACATAAGCTGTATGCTGGAGTTATCTCAAACATGAGACTGCTGTCAAAATGTCAATGAATCTCAATTTAACCACCAACTTAATCACATGGGCACCATCTCCTACAGGCAGGCTGAATGTGGATTTCCATATCGCAAGTATAAAGCAACTATTGGAATAAAGAAATCTGGGGAAACTGTAGTGTGCAGTTTAAAATGTTTTATAGGTCATTAGGCGTTCATTGTAATTAAGCAGGTATATTTAGAAATATTTTACCCTAGTAAACAAAATGTTGATTTGCTACATAAGGCAATATTATCTCAGCTTCTGTCTGGGTGGAGTTTTGTCATCTCAGCTGTCAGAACTGTTGTATAGTTTCTATTTTATTTAATATTTCATTTTCAATTCAGAAGAAAGCTCATTTCAGTGTGAATCTTTATTGACAGACCAATATTCTGGTCATGAAGACACTGATTGGGGCAATATTAGCAGGGAAATATTTAACCTCAGAAAATATTTTTAGAGATTAAATATCACATTGTAAGCGATAAGTAAGATTTCACGCTCATTAACAAAAATGTTCAGTGGACTAGAAGCTACAATTATCAGTTATATTTGTATCTTTTGGCCCCACATACAGTGTGATAATTGTCAGAGGATTAAAAAATATTCTGTGTGCCTTTTTCAAACCATAGAAATCGTTTCCAAAAAACATCTGACCAACATGCCCCTCCCTTTAAAAAAACTGCTTTCTGAGCCTCCCTTTTATTCCCTCGCTTCCCCTTCTCCACGCTCCCCACTGGTACCAGCCATGCTGTGTCTGTGGCTGCCAGCGCAAGCAACCCTTTTGCCTGGTGCCTGGTTGCTGTCTCTAGCTTGGAGGGGCGGGGGTTGACTTACCAACCCCCCTCCTGCACGGAAGAAGATACGAGGAGGCAGGGGAAAGCGGCGGTGAGGGATGCACAGTCACAGAGCTTTTTGCCTTTTAGGCGTGGTATGATCTGCCAGAGCTTATTTCCACATTTAGAGTACTAAGTGTCTGATAATAGCATGGATATGTGTATTAATTTGTATGGTTTCAATG
Organism: Morone saxatilis; assembly: GCF_004916995.1. Classification (NCBI taxonomy): domain Eukaryota; kingdom Metazoa; phylum Chordata; class Actinopteri; family Moronidae; genus Morone; species Morone saxatilis. Next base: position 13,935,523 of record NW_023339650.1, read on the forward strand.
TAGTATGAATACAGACAGTTGCTGCTAAAGCTGCCAGAAGGACACATCAACCATGAATTTCTTTCCACTTCACTTCTTTTTCCTCCTCGCAGTTTTTCACACATTTACAGGACTCATGAATTGCTGTGAGAGCACCTCCATTTGCCTTTTGGGTTTCCACAAGAGTACAGCTCCCACTTGGGAAACAGCTGTTAATAATAATGATAGTGAGAAAATACATTGCTTATGCCCCACACATACATAAAGTAGTCATTTTTCTGTTGTTTTTTCTTTTCTTTAGGAAGCCGACTTCCCTGCGATCTATAATGGAGTAGATATTGCTCGGCCTATTGATTGATGTCTCCTTCCCCCCACTTTGACATTTGCTTATCCTCGTCCGCATCTACTGCTATTGACGTTCGCTCTATCTGGACATCTTCCTAAGCTGTTTTGTCATTTGTCACCTCTTAAATAAAAAACGGAGGAGGGGGGAGTTGTCAGTGATAAGACTTAATGATACCAACCACATTGGTGGTTTTATACAAGCTTGGAGAAAGAGTACTGTCTGTGGAAAGCATATACTGTGCTTTGTTTCATTTCCCGCTCTATACCTCTTATGGATCCAATGAGCAATTTTACCAGGCATATTTCTATTTTTGCCACTAAGAAGCAGGCTACAGGAGACCCATTCTGCAACCTTTAGCATGCATTCACTCATAACTGTGGTCAATTTACCGCAAATTTACTGAAAGCAGGCGTTTCGGTTTAACACCTTTTAAACTAATGTATTTGAAGAGCCCACTCCACAGGCTCTCCTGTCAAAAGCTACTATTTTGCCCAACTTACCCTCAACTCTCCACTTCTTGGATACAAAGTGGTGAGATCAACACATCTACATCAGAGCTGTTGCTAATAAAACGCCCTCTGAGTGAGTTTTCAGGGTTTATACTTTGCCAGCTCTTTATTTGCAGTACAGTAAATGCCATGCTTCCTTAACATGCATTTCAACAAACACAGTCTGGCGCAGATTTTCTCCCCATGAGGTGGAAGACAGATTTTTCCTTTCCTCCCTCCCTCTTCCCATCCATCCCTCCCTCACCCTGGCTCCTGCAGAGAGGCTATTATTGCAGCTAATTATCTACAAATAGGCCCAATATGACAAACACAGCCCTGTACCAGTGCTGGCTAAGCGCAGGAATCAGTCTGAGTGGGAATAAAAGAATGAAAAGGAGGAGAGGAGAGGCAGACAAAGAACAGGACAAAAGTCACAGTGAAGAAAAAAAGGAAAAAAATGTGAATCAGAGATAATTGAGAAGAACGTGATAAAGACACAATGTGGAATAAGATGAGAGAAAATGTGGTGCTAAAAAAGATATAAGTGGGAGGCAGATGGGCGAAGAAAGGCAGTGACACCAAAAGGGAGACAGCATAGAAGGGACTAACACGGGAAAATGATCTTGTCTATACAGTGTGCGATGGTTGTTGCCAATGGCAACTGTCCTGCGATGCACAGGCCGCATCCATTTAGCTCCCAGCATGCCTCATGATCAGGGCAGCTCAGGGGTCTAAGGCTGTCTGTCTCATTTCCATAGAGAAACTCATTTACCAGGCAAGCATGGAGGGCTATGATGCATCAATGGGTGCTTGATTAGATCCTTACCGCTGATACATATGAATATTTATCAGTGTTGAATGAATACACATTTACTCTCCTTTCATCTGGATCATCCTAAGTGTCCTCCTGCTCTCCTCTTAATTTTTTCCAATGAATATGTCACAGGAGCATCAGGGCCCCCGACAAAGTGACAGCACTCAAGATAATCTGGTTATTGTTGCCCTGCGGTGATGATCAACACTTACTTTAAGTTTCACAAAATGCATCAGGCTTTTGTCTTGTTGTGTTTTATTTGCCATGGTGACAACGGCTCTTACAAACCTAAAGGAAATGAATACGGGGGACGGTAAACAAAGCAGCACACTTAAAAGGATGTGTGTTTGGAATTCATTGCTGCTTCAGATTAGTGTTTGGCTGCACAACTGAAGCTGCAGGTGTGATACGAATGCCAAGACAAGTTGAAATCACAGAGTTATTCCTGTCCCATGAGCCCAAACGCAGAAGATGCACACATTCACAAGCGCACCCACTCTCTCTCTTTTCTTTTTTCCAACACACAACGGATATTTTTAGACAGTATAACTTACATCACTAACTCCGGCCTCCACTATCTTCAGGCCTGTCTCCTTCTCCAGCTGCTGCTTCTGTTGAACTGCACGGGAGACAAAAGCAGAGGAGGTGTTGAGTATGAGCAGTGGATGACAAAGTAGCAGATTTTTCAGTTCCTGAGGCAGAACAAGCGGTCAGTGAAACTGAGAATGATGCAATGGATGTAACAGCATGAGTCAGATGTCAAACTGGTCATAGAAAATGACCGACCAACACACATACACACACACACACACACAGAAAATCTTCATCAAGAGGAGAAGCAAAACAATCTTCAGGGTTAGACAGCAAGCAGTCCACCAGCTGACAGGAGTCTGACATTGAGGAATGATATGCTGTCTGGTTAGTAGGCCTATAGGTACAGGGTCTACAGCCATGCTCAGACTGTGTGAGGCTGTACTAAATGCTATTGCCAGCTTGTTAACAAGCTCATAATGAAAAGGCTAAAATGCTGATGTTTAGGCCGGATTTCACCGGATGATATCACCGCTGCAACACTGGACAGATTTATTGTACATGTTCAATTTCTATCATGGTTGAATTATATTCTCCATCAGTGTTTACATTACTTTGTGATACGAGCGACTGAATGTGGGACAAAAAGAGTCGCAATGAGCTGAAGGTTTGCAGTGGGGATGGTTTTTGTTGGATGTGTGTTACTGAAATGGAGACGATGACTAAGCCTTTTTTCATCGTCCCACATTGGATTTACTTCAACTGTCATAGCTCCAAAATGCAAGCGTGTTAGCATGGTAACATTTGCTAATTAGCAGAAAAAACAAATGCCGAATGCCATTAGTTTTGCTACTACTTATACTGGTGAAATTGAAATTGTGACCTGTTGATAGCGCTAGATGAAAAGTTCAAGGATCACCAGAGTTATTGCCAGTCACTCTGAGGGGGACATGAATGTCTGTACCAAACTTCATAGGAATTCATCCAATAAATGTTGACCTATTTGATACAAAACCTCATGGTGTCCTTGAGGAAAAGTCAAGAGATCTTCAAAATCATTGGGCATCATCCTCTGGGGACCATGAATGTTTACAATTCACATATTTCAGTGTGGACCAAAGTGGTGAAGCGACCGACAATGATTGACCGACATTGAACCATGCTGCTAGCATGGTTGAAAATATAAAACACAAAAAAAGTTTACCAATAAAACTTGACCGATATCCTCACACGTTGAGTCAGACCCACTAAAGATTGCCAGAAAGCAGATGAAGTGCTTGTAGATTCACAGCACACAATAACTTGAGCTCCTGCCTTTGTTCTTGCAGTAATTAATACACCACCCGAGTTTGATCCTCACATCTATTGATCTAATCAAATATGGCATGCTATTTCCAAAGCTTTGTTCACGAAAGATATTCTCATGCAAATCAAACCAAAGTGAGGCAATGTTAAATATCCATCGTTCAAGATCACACATTTCACCGACTTTTTTTTTCCCCTCCTGTGCTTAACGCCCCTTCCTCACTTTGATGGAGACATTTACATTGAAAAACAAAATCAAAGGGGCCTTAATAGATTATGCCAAATTATAGAGTGAAACGAAAAAATGGAGCATAATTTTAATTGAGTTTGTTAGCATGTGAATGTGATTGGTAATGGGCAAAAGGAAAAAAAAAGTGAGAGTTAAAGAGAGAAAGAGAAAGAGAGCAGGTCCTTTAAATCCCATTTCCCCAGATGAAGGCTATGCAAATGACCCTGAAGAGCTGAACCCCACCTCACACTCCAAATTCGGCAAGGGCCTGTTTAATTAGTATTTTAATCTATCCCAATGATTCCACTCAGTCCACAATGTATGCAGCATTCCATCTAATTAAGCACGCTACTTTTAGGATAATCATCCATCTCCCTCGCTTTTCCTCTCTCCCCTTTTCTCTTTCTGGTTATTAAGGATCCTGCAAACATTGATCATCCTATCACCTCATCAACATGGCAGCAAAGGGGACATCTTATATTTTAGGTGTCAGCCAGGGTTTCCTGAAGGATGGCTAAAAGGAGGATAAAGGAGGCAGCGAGAGAGCTGGAAAGGTCAGATATACATTCAAAGTCTCTAAATTAGAGTGTCACATAAAAGAAGTAGACAAGAGGAGAAAAAAAGGAAATCTTCTGCCATTAGTGAGAGGAGGAAAGTCTTCAACTGGCATGTCTCAACTCACTTTCACGTCATGTTGCCACCCCTGTATTTAGTCAGACATATTGCCTCTCCATAGATAGCTACAGTACCTGCATGGTCCTGGTGCTATTTAGGAGGGGGGTAATGAGCGAGGTAATTGGGCCCAGCTGGGTGAGGTCGTAGGTGGTGGGCGGAGGCGAAGCTGCTAAAAGGTCACACAACGTTTTGGTCCTAATGAGGACCCCTCTGGGGTCGCAACACATCATGAGTCGAACTACGAAAGATTAGCCTGGAATCAACACACATATATACATGTCACAGCGGCTGCAGCTCAGGTTTTGACTGACAAGCTGACATTAACCGTTTTATGGTGAAACCAAAGAAGCCTGAAGGTCAGTATTTACTTTTGAATCAAAGCTGAGGACTCTCCAATCAACCTGAGGGAAAGGACAGCCCCACAACAGCCACTTTAAATGTAAATACAATGTACTTGCCGAGCTCATTAGCCGGTAACTGGAGGGATCTGGGCTGAAGAGAGAATCCAGCCAATGGATTGCTTGTTCTGTCACTGACTGTACAGATAACAGCCTACAGCATCTCTTTTTGGTCACCCCTTATATTAACCTCCCACTGGAGCTCACTCTCTTTCTCCGTTTCTCACAGACACACACACAGATTTTGTAAGCTTCAAATTAGCCACCAAATACTCCTGACAGACTGTGGAAAAGAGATGTCAGGTCTCATTTCAGAGAGGCTCCTCCAGCCATTTTAATAGGCATTGTCTGAGTCTATCTAGTCTGATCTCTAATATCGAGATCTGATCCCTGCTGCTCATTTGATCTTTTTGGTTTCCGAGTCATATTGAGCCATATCATCTGATGTTCACCAGGCAAAAAAGCACAGTAAAAAGGCTTTTTTTTTTTGTATGTTTGTTAAAATGTGCTGCATTTTCATGTGCCTTCAATTGAAATTACAAACCACACAGCAGTTTTAAAGGAGAATATAAAATGGATAATTGCCTGGGACTAAATTCAGTAAAAGTGGGTGATTCATATTTTGTGAATAAATGTCTTAACTGGATGACAGTGTCACTTTTGTACAATGCAATTACTATAAATCAAAAGTATTATAATTAAAACTACTTCAATTAGTAAAATACTAGCCATCACTCTGGGAGAGAAGGTGGCTGTTGAATCTCTAAAATAAGATCTTCATGAAATAAAATACTATTTATGGTCATATTTTTTTTCAGTAATAGCTTTTCAATGAATTTTCTTTAATTACCTCTCTATAGAGGAGTTTTTCATTTTTAGTGGCCACCATTGTTGCACTGGATTCAGATTGCCTACCTACGTATGAGGAATCCACAGAAAACAATGTAACCCAGTGTTTGTGTTTTTAATGTAATCTAACTGATATCAGCCTCACTGTTTATTGTTCACTGCTCTCATTACACTGTGTCCGAGCTGTTACTGCTAATGTAAACTGAACATTTCCTACTGCTGGTTCTTCGCATTGAACTAAGATGGGTTGTGAAGCAGTCACAGCAAGCACAGTATATTTATCACCAAGGTTAGAGTTGATCAAGATCGCTCATCCAAAATGTGTCTACAAAACAACGTTCATTTTCTGCATTTTTCAGCTGCAGATCATTTTCATCATATCTTTGCAAGGGAGTAATGGTACAAGAAGGAGCAGCCACAGTGACTTTGAACTTTACTGTGCCCTGCTATTGTGTGAAAAACTATAAATGCTGTGTGCAGCATGAAATCAGATCTCTTTTGTACTGTTTTTCTTTATTCTTTATTAAAACAACATGAGTTTGTTTGACTGCACTGTAAACAGATACACCAGTTGCTCTTCTGTTTCACCTACTCAACCAGGACTGAAATCTTAAGGGTTTAAATTAAAACTTTAAATAAGTAGTAAGTAAAAAAGTAGTCTCATTCACATGCAGTAAAATATATAGTATATATATGTGTATATAGTCTTTATTACAGAAACATAAAAAACCTCTGAATTATTTCAGCTGGAACTGTGCCTGCAGCCAAAGGACATATGTCATTTAAAAAAAATCACACTGTGTTATCAAATATTAGAAGTGCACTGAGGAGTGTGCTTTGAGTTAAACCACGATCACAGTGTCTCTGTTAAGCATCCAAACATTCAGCCAGGTGAACAGAAAAAATAGAAGAACACTTCAAAAACTCATCAACGTGTTGTCGAAGGAGAGGAAAAGGCCATTTCAATCATCAATCTAAAGAAAGATTAAAAAAACCTTCGACTAGAACATTAATGAATGAAAATGCAGCAAAAACATACAAGCACACATTTAAGCTTGATTTTATGTGACCTTTAAATTGCTCTGTAGCATATGCGCTCAACACAAATTATCTTGTGGCGAGATATAATTTGATTAAAATGTTGCTTTTCTCTGCCATATGCTGCAAACTGAAGCAATTGTGCTCTCCTCATCATAGATTCTAATAGCAATTCAGAAATGATTATCATGAAGTCATCAGAGCTTAAAGTCATGAATATATATATTCATTTTTCTGATATACGACAGGGTTGTTATTGTTAGAAGCAATATAAATTCAGCATCGGGAGACAAATCACAGACTGTAGGCTGTAAGTATTTTGTATTTCAACACGACGCAGCAGCCAGCGCTGTCACATGATCGTAATGTTGCCTCTTTGGCCAAATGGGGGTATACAGTTGACAAAATGCATATTTCACCAGCCTCTGATTGATCTGTTAATATTGAATAACATCCACATCCATTCCATCTATCTCCCCCCTCCCTCCCTTGCTCCTCAGGTCGTCTATTCACCACTTCCATCTCTCCATCCGTCACTCCAACCAAACAAAATGAAAGTGTTTATTGCAGAGGAGGGCTGACGCTCACGCCTCTCCACAGCCGTTAGCCTTATCAGCAGGCAATCGCTCCGATATTAAAGCTGCCATTCCGCCCATCACTTTCCCCTTGCACATATGATGGCTGTCTCTACCTATCAGAGTGGAGAGAGGAGGAGGAGGAGGAGGAGGAGAGGAGAGGAAGAGGAAAAGAGAGGGAGATGCACCTGATCCCCCTGACAGATAAGATGCACGGCAACTCATTTTTCAGTCAAAATCCTAGGCGGGAAACAAAAACAATAATATCCCTTCATGGCTCCGAGTATGAAGAACCACAGCGCTGACTTCCGTGCAGCAGCGGATTCATTACATGTATGATATATATAACATATATGTGACCCCTTTACATCTGACTTCTATACACAGATGCTTATCAAAATGTAAATCTAGGCACGGTATTGTTGTCGCTTTTATAAGGTTTATTTGTTCATGTTCTTGTTTTTTCACTTCCAGTAAAGCTTCTAGGAAATTAATCATAGAGGATATTCTACAGGAGACACAAACACACTAATATAAAATGACTTTGATATTTTATTTATTGTAAGGATAAACATAGAGTAAATAACTTAATATATACTACTATCTGAGCCGGCCAGAAAATCAAACCCACTCCTCTCCTCTGTCTCTTCTTGTTCATGCATATCAATTGTTATTCTGCTCCTTCTGGCTTATATAAATCAAGACACCCAATCAAAGGACCTGCACCTCTGAGAAAACCTACAAATGAAACAGGGGGACAAGGTGGAGCTGAGCCGGAATAGAATAACAGAGTGCAAAAGTAAAAGAAAAACAAAAAAAAAGCAAGATACTTTTAACATTCAATGCCTCCATCTAACAACATCATTATGTGCTAATATCTAATCAAGATATGATTAACTCATTAACATCGTGTCAGGACTAAATATTAAATCAAAGGAGGGGCGTAAAAAACATCTGCAATTAACAATTATTTCCGTTGTTGATTAATCTAAAGATAATAAGATAAAGATAAAGATGACTTCAATTTGCTTGTTTTGTCTGAACTACAGTAAAAAATTGAGTATTCAATTTAGAGCTGAAACGATTGGCCGATTACTTGATTTGTTAATTAATAGAAAATAAACCAGCAACTGTTTTGATAATTGATTAATTTAAGTAATTTTTATGAAAGAAAATCCGAAAGAATAACTGGTTCCAGCTTCTCAAATGTGAATATTTGTTAGTTTTCTTCTTCTTTCTTCTACAATAGTAAACTCAACAGTTGAATATGTGAACTTTTTGTTGTTTTTGGGAAATTGTGATTATTTTCTGACAATGTATAAACAAAAACAATTATTTAATTGATAGAGAAAACTATCTGCAGATTAATCAACAATGAAACTAATTCAATTTGGACAGAGAGAAGAAGCAAATCCACACATTAAGAAGCTGGAACCAGTTAATGTTTTGAATTTTTTTTGATAAATGACTTTTAGAAGATTGAATAATTACAACAAAATTAAGAAAATTGTGTTCATTAATTTCCTATGAATCTTCGAATGATTTCAACACTGGTTATTGCAAAAGCACTATAACGCTCTACCAACCCACTCTCTATTACTGCTTGCTTGTAATAACTATAATCTACAAATCTAATATAATTAGAAATATTTTAATGCAGTTAAACTTAATCCCTAAAAAGTAAATATGGAGTTAAATGAGGCCAAATAATTCACCTGAAAAAAAAGAAACTCTCTCACTATACCCAACATGATGATAACCATGACATCATTAGGCTCTAATGTCCAATCACCAGTGCCAATCATATACCACCATGTCTGTCACATGGTAGGGCCATGCTGTTAACAGCAGGGGATCCTGGCTGGCTCACTGTTTATTCACCCTGATCGATCGTTTCCTGTGGATAAGCCAACAGTGCTCCCAAACAAACCAACTGCTGTTATTCAGCCTAAATCAACACACCAGAAACCTTCGCTATTTCTAACTGAATACACTGAACTCTCCTGCAAAATACTGCCACGCACAAAAGCAAAAATGTTGATGCCAAAATCTGTTTCCACATTATAGACAAAATCAAAAGACAACACAGTAGAAAAAGAGGATAGAAGATGAAGTCTGCTGCCTGGTTTCAGCTCCTCTAATGGCTGTAGTCGTGCAATCAGCATGCGCCTTGTGTCCGCTGCAGACCCTGCCGCGGCCTTTGGTATCAAACACATTACAGGCCCCTTCCTCTTTCAAACAGAACCCACATGACACATTTATAATTGCATCCTCCCTTATTAGAGGGCCCTTTCAAAGATGGCTGAATAATACACCTGGATGAGTCTTTGCCTCAGCTGCACATGTGCAGACACACAAACACAAGCTCAGACACGCAAACAACCACAGACACACATACATAATATCTGTTTCTTTGCCGCCTGGTTGATTAATAGATTGTGGCTGCTCTGACACTCTGTGTAGAATAGGCATTTTGCCTTTGATAGGTGCTGACACCAATTCTTCACGGACTGCAGGAGATCGGGGGAACAGAAACAGCACCGGCAAATGACTTGGATGGCAGGCACCTCCAGATGTGGGAGAAACCCCACGGATGTCACTCTGCATTCTCACCGGGACACGTTTACATCGTTTACTCTCCCTTTCAGAGATGACAATCTGCAGATGTGTGACATATGTGATGTGAATCACATCTGACAATCACTCAAAAAGAACGGATAGGTTTGAAGATTAAAGTGAGTGATGAGGTAAACAATGCACATCTGAAACAATCACAGTCATCAGAAGTCCAGCATGCTGCAGAGCCATGCTGCTGGGTCTTTGGATGACCTTTTCCAATAACACAAGCTGGCAGCCTTGCTGTCAGCCAGACATTGCATAAAGAAACATTTACTGCAGTCAGAGGGGAAACTTCAACAAGTGGAAAAAGTGTTTGTGCGTCCACATCAAGAGTCCACTATAGAATACTTTGTCCCTGAAATGTACTCAATGTGTGATGCTACATGATACATGAAGATATGATGAAAAACAGTACTCAGAGGTCTTTCCTTGGGGTAAAATGGGGTAGGTTAAAACCGATTTAAGATTGTTGCTCTCTGTAAAATATGCTTCATTTCTTTCCCTGGATGTGTGTGTGATACAAGATGAAAACATCTGGAAGTCTGCCACTGTCTGAAGGGAGCCTACTGGGGAAAGCTTATTGGAGGAAGAGATGGTGAAGCTGACGCACAGAGCTGCTCACACACACACACACTCTCTTCCACTGCTTCCCCACTGAGGGAACTCTGACAGAGGCAGCCCTACCTGTCACTGTGGCAGCAATTATCCTGCAGGCTCTCTCCACGGACCGTCTCCTGCAGGTCTCCACATTACTAACCACATCACTGAGCACACACATACTGGGTATGCACACTGACGCACAGGAGGGCACACTGCACACCCACAAGTACACATACTGTACATATTCATAGACACACACACACACACATGTGGCTGCATACGCCCAGTTGTGCTTTTCATCCACAATTCGCTCTCCACAAGCTAATGGCTCGAACGAATCGTAATGATGTGTTGGTGCAGACATCCTGCTCAAGCCAGGAGAAACACACATCATTACGTGGATGTGAGTGCTCATGCAAGCATGCACACATACTTCTTCTGTTATAGATAAATGCATTATCATAGCTGAGACTGCTAAAAGGTCCACAAAAAAATACACACACTATAAAACCTAAATAAATCAATAAATATGCTAAAGATGTCATGAGGCTGAGTTTGGAAACGTAGCAGGCAGCATTAACATGAGGCCAGGATATGAGCTCCAGTGAGTCAAAAGATAATAAGTCTTGGATATTGGAAAAAACAGACATGCTCAGAAGGACAGGGTGTCCATTTTGGCTGCAGGGAGGTCTTCCAAAGGAAGGAATTGATCTGTTTCACGCTGGTTCACTGGAGCTCGGATCTAGGACCCAGTCTGAGTCTCAGGAACAGGTTGATTGTACAGAGCTGTGAAGGGTGATTTCAGAGAAAGGAAAAAAAACGAACCCAATGTGACCTCATTACCGTAGATTTGTTCCGACTGTCATTAGGAATCACAAACGCCATCACTCAGGTCGGGAATATGAGGGAGAGGATGACAGACGGGGTGAAGTAAGCATGGGTGGGGGTGGTAGGCTGGGCTCTGCCAGTAATCAAGGGATTCTATCTGAAAACAAGATCTATTGTCAAACAATCTATAGATAACAGAGAACATCTACACATGCAGTATATTAACCCAAGCATACGTTTGGGGCCAAGGACACAGATTTATGTTTGTGACCCGAACACAATTACCACCATGACACATTAAATTGTTACCGTGATGAATCCACCATCACATGATCTCCAGCTGTTCAACCAAAGCAGGAGACAGGCATATGTTGCAAAGAAAGCCAATATTACTGCGAGTAGGCTGACAGGAATCACCCTTCATAATATAAATATTAAATATCTATGTACCAAAAACACATCCCCCGCTCTCTCTTTCTTAACATTTGTCTGTATCTCTAAGGTAACTTATGTAATAAATAAAAAATACCCCAAAAACAACTGTTCATTTATCAGAAACACTTTCAGTCTTAAGTGGTCCAACAGTAGCTCACTGTTACTCAAACATCATCATGTCTGTTATTGTACTGAGTTAGTAAAACACTTCAAATTCAATTATGTAATAATAATCACTTTTGTTGTCAATTTTTTTGCCCAGTATTTTCTTTTTTTAAATATATTTTTGGGGCTTTTTGAAGCTCAAGATAGACAGGAATGGGGGAGAGAGACTGGGGGGTAACACGCAGCAAATGGCCACAGGTTGGGCTTGCACCTATGGCTGCTGCAGTAAGGACTTTGCCTTGCTGCAGTGGCCATGGGGCGCCAGTTCTTCAAGGTGAGCTGCCAGGACACTCCAACCAATTACTTTCTTTATGCATGAATTTGTCATTTTGACTCTAAAATAGTGATAAATGCCATTACAAACACCAAGGTGATGTCTTCAAATAGCTTGTTTTGCCAAAGTTATTAATTTACTATCACATCAGACTTTACTTTCAGACTGAGAAGCTGAGACCAGGGTACATTTGGCATTTTTGCTTGAAAAATCATCACTTGAATTTTTAATATTGAACTAATCATTTCAGCTCCATTTGAAATTATTGACTAGTCTTGCTTAATCTTTTTATTTTTATTTCAAGATAAAGGCCTGTACTCTAATTGAATAAATGTGACAGAATCGGTAAAAGATGTCACCATTTTCCAAAACAATTCAAAACAACAATTCAAAATGGATCCTAAATCAGACCCACAATATGCTGAGCTGCTAATGTGCTCCTGACAGAGTATAAATTCATCAAAACAACAGTATAAGCTTCTGTTTTTTGCCTTTTCAAATAATTTCAGCCTCCAAGTTCCAGCTAATGCACTGTCTGAGCATCTAGATTAAATTTCGAGACTCTTTTTTTACTGAGATATTCAAGGGCTTTCAGCTTGAGGAGGTTAATGTCAAAGTGAACACATTTGCTGTCAGTGGCCTTTAAGTCAATCCCTCTAACCACATCTACAGATGTTAGTGCAGTGCACATCTTTGCTCAGACAGTGGATAAAGTAACCTCGAGCTCCGTCCTATCTGCCTTTCCCCTCTCCATCTCTGTGAAGCACCCTGGCTGCTCCTCAGATCGCAGCGTTAATCTCGCCGTGTTGCTTTCCTGTGTACAGCTGGGAGTGGTGGGTGTAAAATGAAAGTGTAACACAACAGTCTCACGCAGGTGTCAAAATGACAAATATGACATTTCCCTTCTGAGATTTTATTAGTTCTGATATCATTTTGTATTCAGCCTGCCTGATGTGTCACTGGGCTCTTTTTTTTTATTACTACTTTGCTTCAGGACAAAATGTGATAATCATTATTATATGTCTAAAGCAGAGCAGCTGCGACTGCAAGGAGAAAAGCAAGAAATGTATTCAGGATGCAATTCAGAAATCAAAATACACAGTTTGACTAGTGTGTTTGCCGTTGTATAAGTCCCCCCACTCTGAATCAATCATCTTACTGCAGAGTTTCTAGAACAATTCCTTTTAAAAGTGAGGCAGCAATTCAGAGTCACAGCATGATGATTAAATCTATACACCACAGAAGCGCCGACATACTGTTTTTTTCAGCATTAATTTCCTAAATAACTGCAGAATTTCTCTATATGTTCCAAGCTCTCCTGAGATTGAACTCTCAAGTAGTTAGAGAGGGGAAAGACAAGACTGTATAAGCACACCTCCCTGTCTTTTTAAGGACACCTGTTGGGCTGCATGGCTCATCTCCTCCTCATTTAGCCGTCTGTCTGGGCTCCGTGGGGCTGATTACCAGAAAGAGCTGATTCCAGTTGCACTGCTTATCAGTCTAATTAGAGCCCCTGGCAGGTGACTTGAAGGAAGTTGTGTGTCTCACGGATGTTCAGGCACAACGATTTGTACAGGCATGCTGGCTGCTGCATGTTACGAGAAAGAAGGCAAGAATAATAAAACAAATAAAAAAGAAGGATATGAAATTATGGCTTGAGCATTGTGACAGATCGCTCATGGTAAAGCTGTTTCTGTGCGGGGGCTGTATTTTCAAGGCCTTTCTGGGGAACAGGAGGTGCCTTGAGGAGGTTTAATAGAGTATTTTGCATCACAGTCATTTTCAAAGAAAATTTCAAGTGGTGACAACAAGTCAAGAGAAATAGACGACATCTTGACTAACATCCTCTGTTAAAAGTATCAACTGTCAAAAAATGAGAGAGAAATTGAGACTATTGAGGCTATGGTTCTGTGGAGAGCGCTTCAATGGATACAGCCGAGAAAATGGAGGATGAAATAAAAAGCTCGATTTACGGCACGAAAAAACAGAACATCCGACAAAGAAAGAAAGAAGGGCAAAAAAAGTGAGAGGCAGAGGCGGAAAGATATCGAGAAGAGTTGAGGACAGAGGAGGAAGCTACGGGAGGCGAACAAGTTTTCCAGGTAGTGTATCAGTCACCAGTAAAAGGTCACTAGTCTGCTGTTCGCACATCCAGGTGCTAATGTAACACCTCTCACACCTTCCTCGGTTGCGTGTGTCTGGCTGCCTGCAGGTTGGTGGGCAGAGAGACTGTTGTTTGTGCTAGAATAATATGCTCTAATCCCCCGTCTCAGATGTGGCCTTAACACAGGTAATTGGACTTGGAGTGTGAGGAAGCCTGTGGCTAGACACACACACTGCTGTGATACACACAAACTGCAGTCTGATTTGAAATAAAAAATAAAATTGCTCTCTTTTTTTATTATTTTTGCACGTTGAAGCTGTGTGCACGGGGCTGCGGTGAGACCAGTAGCCTAATCGGTATGTAAAGAGTTTTTTTTTCTATCCTATCCAAAACCAAAACTACAAGAATAGAAGTGAAAGGAATGGATTCAACAGTGTGTTTGTCTGCTCGAACATAAACAGCTAACATAGTAGTAACTGAACGTCACTTCTAAGGCCTAAAAACATTTCATTTTACATTTTTTTGTGCAGCTACAGGTTTACAACTTTACTGTGGTATAGTATTTCTCCACTGTTTACAAGTCAGTCCGTATGCTCTCAAGCAACCCCCAGTTAAACTCGTTGATTAAAAAGTCAGCTGGAGGTGGCGTTTTCAACCAACATTAGCTTAACTAGCTAACTACAGCTGACAAAATCTGCAAGTGACAGTTATTACAACTGACAAAATCAACAGTTGCTGGCGAGAAATGAGAAGCCTATTGAAAACCCCATTATTATCAGTGTAAACTGTATAATGTAACGCTAAAAGCTTGACAGGCATACAGTATCATCAGTAACTAAGTGGGGGCAGGGTTTAGTGAAAGGTCAGTTAAAATACATCTTTGTAGGGAAAGACTTTATACAAAATAATCTACAATATCTTCATCCAAACCTTTCAATCTATGCAATGATATAGCTGCAGGTATTTATTGCTCAACTTTCTTCCAGGATAAATGGTGATCATATATATATATATTATTTTCCTTTGTGTCATCCCAAGTCAATCTGAGGTGGATATTGGAGTTAAATTGAAAGTGGATGTCCCTTAAAGAGAGGTCTGAGATAGGAACGAGTTATCACCTCTACAGAGAGCCCAGAGAGACACAGTGCTCCTCTGTTGCTGTCCAGCCTGATGCATACAGGCCACTGACCCATGACAGTCAGCCCGTATCGATTTAAGAGGAGGCAGAGGACACAGAGAAAAAAAGGAGAGACGGGGGGGGGGTAAAGAAATGAAAAACAGTGAGGAGGCCAGGCAGCAATATCCCTCTTAAAACATATCCATAATTCATTGTCTTTTCTTTCTTTACCTTCTATACTTTCTTTCTTTTTCAGATTGGTGCACGGCGGGAGGGGGGATGTTCATTCTTAAAAGGAATTAGCAACGACCTATTTTGAAATGCACCCCTGTAGTACACCTTTCACGCACACACACACAAATGTACAGTACGAACATAAGGATACACACAGGCACACCCGCAGCCTGGAACGTACAGCCAGAGTCTTATTGTGAGAATGAAGGAAATGTGCCCAACAGAAATCATTTGTATATTAGAGCAATGATTATTCCATTTTTTGAAATTTGAAATTACAATGAGGTGAGCCCATTATTGCAGGTTTGAATGCTCATGATATGAAAAAAGAAATCAGACATAATATAGGCATGTTACTGCCAAAACGAATCATTGGGGACATTGTGCCCCTGAAAAAGAAGTCACTTCTGTTCATTCACACAGGCACAGTGCTTTTAAAAAAGGTGCTTTAGGTATATATTTATATATATAAACATGTTAAATCCATTAAGCACTGTGAAAGTTGTCATAATATTTGCCTCGAAATGTAAACACTGTATTAGTGCCTGCCCCCCTGCTCCACCTCCCCAAACAAAATCTGTAGAGGTGTGAAAACCTACATTGCAGCCGCTAATGATTTCCTTTTAAAAGTGCTGCGAGCTCCTCTAGGCATGTTCACTCATTTTTACTTATTCTACTCATTTGTACAATGGGAAAAACAGGATGGTGGAAAATCTTGTACAAGATCCCGTTTTTATTACATCCATATTGAACACTGGTTTGGAAGCGTTTGGTGCCAATGCAGTTTATGTAGCGGGGCCTAATCTTACCTTACCAACAGTTTACTAGCCATATTCACAATCTTTCCCTAACCTATCAATATGTACAATATAATACAACATATTTTTGTGTTTAACGTATTTGTAAACTATTATACCTCCTCCTGTGAAGCATCCATAAGTTAATGAATGCTTGATATTGTGGTAAAACATCATTGTCATCATTTGAATGGGTGCAATTTTCAAATGGTAAGAATTTAAATTACATTAATAATGTCTCAAAAAGAACGTTTTACTCAGTGGCCATGAACGTTTAACAGGCTGATGTGACAACTGTCTCAGCTATAGCTAATTCATTTTTCTCTAAAACGGTATCTTTTGTATTATTTCGGAAAGACAGAGCATTAATTGAACACTTTAGCTTTTCCACATCCATCATCCACTGCTCAAAAATGCTAAATAGGTCATATGAAGAAAATCATGGTCATCTTTAACAAACAGAATCAAAGAAAAATACCTTCATGATATACAAACATGCAGCATGTCTCATCTGATAAAAGAGGACAGCAATGAAATTCAGTCCCGGATCTCTCCAGGCCACAGCTGTGCATTATACTGTACATGTCACTTTGCAATATAGATATCCACCTGCAGAGTTCAGTCACTCCAACAGCTTTGCAGTCAGTGGGGGGTTCATGCGTTTTGTATGACAAGATGCACAGAAGCGGCATGTAAATACAGCTGTGCCATGGGCATATCTCGGAGTTCATGCTTCTCATGATGGCCGTCAAAGCTTGTTACAGCCAACATCAAGAGAAAAAAGATAACAGATTTGGACAGTATTTACTATTTTTCGTGTTTAAGGTAGTGCGCAAACTCAAAGGCAACAACAAGCACATCTTTTTGCAAACCATAACATCTAAATCCAGTAAAGAAGGAGCCAGCGGTTAGTCACGGCTGTGACTCGCCTTAATTACTGCTTATGCTGAACTACAGGGACACCACAATCTGCATTACAGGTAAAAGGGGGCAAGAGTGGTCCACAAGCACACAAACAGATATAGAGAGGTGCACAAAGGAAGTGAAAATTGAACATCTGTCTTTTTTTTCCTTTCAAGCCCCGTGCCAAAGAAAGCTGGTGCTGCACCTGGACATGAATTATAGAGAGGCACTTGGATGAGGAGGATGGAAGAAAGAGACAAGAGTAAGAGAGGTGAATGAAAATGAGGGGACATGGTGGATTTCACGTCTCCCCCATCTGGAGACACTCACCGGGTGGCTATTGGGTCAACGATCAATTCACTGCCAATAGCTGTCAATACGGAATAACACTGTCCTATAGTGTACTATATGCTTCATAAAAAGTTGTGTTAAATTACGCATAATAGCAAATAATAGTGGAATAAAAATGTTTCAAAATAATGACATAAAAACAAACAGCTCATTGTGCATCCTTCATTGAAAATGTTAGGAAATGGCCCTCAAATTCTACACTATGTTTTCAGACAGCTGTAATCCTTTAGAAAAAAATATATATAATTATTCTCAAAGAGGAACTACAAAAGCAAATAGTGCTTTGAAGATGGAAAGCCCGAAATGTCACCTACTCGCTTTGAAGCTCCCTGGCTCTCTTTGTTTCTATACACTTGTAGCTCACAAAACCACTGACAGAGCGCACTGCATTCAGGGGCCAATTTAGTGCGGATGTACCATTAAGAGAAAAAACACACATACAAACACATGCTTATGAGCTCAGACAGTGATATACTGTAGAAACATTAACAGACACACACACACACACACAAACACGCATACACAGCTGGAAAGGCTGCATTGTGCATCAAATGTATGGCCATCTCTTTTTGTTTTATACTGTAACAACCCTCTTTGGCTTCAAGCATTTTAAGTGTAATCTGCTGCCTCTCTGATGCAGTTTTGTTAGTCCATTAACAGACATATTCAACAAAAACAATATATATCTCTTTATTATATATCTTGAACCTCAATATAGAGAGTTTTTGCAGCTGTAGATTAGTCACTCTTGATGCAGTTTTGAATGTTTTACAGCTGAAGACTGAGAGTTTGTGCTTCAAAGTCAGACAGATGGTGTAACATAGAGCTGAAACAATAAATTGATGAATCGATTAGAAAAAGTCATTTTTAAAGCAAAAAATTGTTAATATGCCTCTAACTCTTTGTATTATCTGATAGTAAACTAAATATCTTCAATTGAGGAGTGAAAACAAGCAATTACATTGCTTAATAAATGACCTCCAGCTTTAGGAAATAGTGATGGCCATTTTTCAATAATCAAGCAAAAATGAACTGATTAATTGAGAAAACAATCAGCAGATTCATTGATAATGAAAATAATCCTTAGTTGCAGCCCTAGTGTACTGCCATTATAAAGAGTTAATAAACAAAATGTTTCTGTCCAGTCACTTAAAATTACTATAATACACTATTACTGACTCAATGCCAATTACCTCCTTAGTAGATAGTAGGAAAAGGTGGCACAACATTATAATGTTTTACATTTACATTTATTCATTTGGCAGACGATTTTGTCCAAAGTGACATACAAATGAGGTACTATCCAGGCCACAGTAGATCAAGCAGAAGCCTTTGAGAATAATAAATAATGTTTCACCTACCTAAGACATGAGTGCAAAGCAAATTACTTACTCTTCTCAGAGAGAGCGATAGAGAATAAGGGGGAGAAAGAAGTTTTTGTTTGTAAAAAGTAAAATGAAGGGAAATTGCCTAAAAAGACAGCTTTAATGCCTCTTTAAATGTTCGATAAAGTAAACGTGTTCTTACCCTTACAAGTCAGTTGGACTATTACTGACACCAAAGTTAAATTTCTTCTTAGGGGGTGAGGCATTTTCACCTGTTTCAATAAAATTCCTAATCTCTATAAACAGATATCTGCAGTTAAGTGCAGAATCTGTAGACAAGGGACCAAGATTTTGGCATTGCCGGTGTCCTGGTTTCTGTTTGTAGTCTGAGTATTATTGAACAATCATGTTTGTTCGGGGTTTGGTTGCATGCAGGCATGCAGTCCGTCTAGGGAGCAAAAGAGGCCGAAATGCACTCTTGAAAACCAACTGGCTATCGTCTGACAACGATTTAGCTTTTTTAAAAATGTATTTGCATTCATACGCAGACATTTGTTTTTAGAGATTAGCTGAAATATGTCTTCTCGCATATCAAGATACTAATCGGACTAAAGAGGACATTTTGACCTGGAAATACATTTGCCAGATATCTGCTTGCTACAACGGAAACCCCAAAACATTAGCTGTTGCCCCCAGAGGCTAAATCGTTGTCAGACGATAGCCCATGGGTTCCGAGATTGCAAACTTCCTGATACTGATACTAAAACGGAGATTTGCATTACTGTCTTCTTTTATGACACAAATGCTCACTTTTATAAAGCACATTAAGTAAGAAAAGATTATTTACAGTAAAAAGTTCAATGCTCTTGTTGCATGTTACTACTTTGGAGGCATGATTCCCAGACAAACAACATAAAGCCTACAACTAAACTTCTCTATAAAGCAAAACCGTCTCAAATGTTCAGTAGATTATAATGGGAAAGTTTTTCTTTTATTGAATTATGACTCATAGCAGGAAATGCGAAGAAGCTCATTTACATAGCTGTTTGTATCTGCTGCCTCATAAAGTAGCACCCATCAAGTGTACAAACCACTGTGCATTCAACAAACACGATGCACAAGTACCTGCTGTTCTCGACATGAGGGCCATCAGCACACGGTCTCTCGCTTGGAGTAGTGTTCACTGTGGGTACAGGCATAGAAGACGAAGGGATGGGGTAAATATAGAGAGGGTTGGAGGGGTCGGGATGAAGCGATAGGGGAATAAGAGAGTACTGGTGGTGGCAGAACCAAAGAGGAGGTTGGATTTTCTGCTCAACATGGTGCTTAAACCTGCAACATTGTACAAGTATTTACCATCTCTATGATCACCAGCTTGTGTGCCTTCAGCTACTGCAGTTTATAGAGTAGTGACAAAGAATGCTATGTACAGTTTTTGATAACAAATAATATACATTTCCTGGTCTTTCTGAGCAAAAATATTACTATATCTATCATTTTACTTCAGCACATTCTGTTTAGATGCACAGATAAAACCCTGGTGTGTGACTGTCTCAGATACAGCTAATCATCATTACCACTTTGTGGCAAAATGTGCCATTTTGTCAGTTCATAAAACATGAAGCTAGTGAGCCATTGTGTTATTAAGTTCACCACCATGTGTGAGAAAATGTGTTGTTGCCAACCATCCTGCGTGGCTCAGCTGGAAATTAGATCATGGTAAAATCCTTGGTCAGATAAAAATCACATCATCAGCACTCTGGCTTAAATCTAGAGAAGATCAATTATAAAAAATTTGGAGTCACGTAATGAGAAATCCCTGCAAACTGGAACTGTTTGTAGCAAACAAATACACAAATACCATATTCATTAGTTTTTCATGTACACTCAATATGACTACAAATCTTCAGAGAAACTCCTGGGTTGAATATTATCTTAAGAATAAGTTTAATACATGAAGATTATGGATACAATCTTCTATATTTGTAACTTATATCTTGCAATACTGATATCTATTGTGATATAGCAAAAAAATAATTAGCAAGCAAATTAATTGAGTTTATAATTGAGTTAAACAGTTTATAGTTAAAAAAACAACAGGTGGGTATGTCACCTTTTGACTAATCCCACATTGTTGCAACAATCATAAAATAAGACATGCTAGCAGCTCTGTCAGACTTCACTTAGCCACAGCAGTGTATTAAGCTAAATGCTAAGGATTATATAGTGTTTATCATGTTCACCATCTTAGTTTGTTAAGGTATGCTAATGATCACTAAACACAAAAAACAGCTGAGGCTGCTGTAGTTCTGCAAGTTTTTGGTCATTAATAAATATTAAACAAAGTGAAATTTTGACCTGATGGTGGCTGTAAATTAAAAGTCAGGAAATCACTGAAGTTTTTACAATTCATCATGTGGGGAACACGAATGTCTGAACAAATTTCATGACATCTGTCCTATAGCTGTCAAGATATTTCATTCAAAAAACATAAATGTCAAGCTCATGGTGGCGCTAGAGAAAAAGTCAGAGGATCGCCTCGTTTCGATTCATCCTCTGGGGACCGGGAGTGTCTGTACACATTTTTAATCGCAAGCATCCAGTAGTAGTTGGGATATTTCAGTCTGGACCGAACTGG
>NW_023339650.1:13957173-13961953 GCF_004916995.1 Morone saxatilis
TGGTTGTAGAAAGCAATGTTGAAATCGAATGATTTCAGGGTCAGTTGGTCGCAGTCGTTTGGTCAAAGGGCACAAAATTAGCACCAACCACCAGCTAAAAAATATTTAATTGGCTGGTAGATTTTCCTCACTCACCAGCCAAAAAAACACAATGATAATCTGTTGAGTGAATGGTAAAATGCGATCATTCACTAGCCACGTGGCCTGTGGACAAAAAAAAGTTAATTTTGCAGCATGTAATAGGCTAATAACTAATAGGAAAAGGCCTGGATTTAAAGAATTGTCCAACTGGCCAGAAAGTGAATGATAAGGAAAAGCTCTGCCACCAAATTATGTTTCTGTTACTATGGGGACAGAATAATAGCCCTGGTCTGCACAGGTGACTTCTCTGCACAGAATTATGATGGCGTCATGCTATTAAAAACTGTTAAAAGCAAGACCTAAAATCAAAATCTGCTCTCATTTTCCTTCAGGAACAAGAACAAACACTTACAGATGCAAAGTGTCTCTTATGGGTGTAGACACAGGTACAAATGTATTCATCACCTTGTCGGAAAGTTATGAAAGTTAAGACAATGTGTTGATTCAATTTGAAAATGCTCAGTATTGGAAATTGAGGAAGTACCTTAATACCGCCGCATCATGCCTTGACACATTTCACATTTAAACATATTGCTATATTCCTTTCTTAATCCATGTCTTTCTCATTTCAATGCTTTTTTTCTTCTTGATGAAACAATGCATATTCAATTTTTGTTTACGAACTCAGGGTCTCTCCGGGTGTCTGAGAAAGGTTGCTCCGTTGTTCCAATTTGCGTTGTGTTTCACCCCCTACTCATTAATCTCCCTCCATTCGCTGATAGCTTCGTTTCGTCCACTAGAAATCGCTTTCAATTATTCATGCCTATTTTCCACAAATACCTTGGAGATGGAATTAGCAAACAAACAATGCCAGGCGACACTAATCCTCGTCTACAGCAAAGATCCTTTAATGCACTAGAGATCTGGCCGGCTGTTGACAGGCACCTGTTACTGTCTTCAGCTGCTTCGCAACAGCAATGTTGACACAGTAAATATGTTTACAGGAGCAGTGCAGCCCTGACCCTACACTGAGGTGCAGGGACAACACTAAAGGAAAAGAGAGAAGAATAAGTAAGCGCAGGAGGGCATAAAGAAAGAGCAAGAACGGGAAAGAGCACTGCTGAAAAGGATAAACAGGATAAACAGGATAAAGGGGAGTGTAAGACACAGCCCAATTCATTGGTTGAAACATTCTTGGTTCCTCAACACAATGGCAAACGTTTCCACATGACACCTTTCTCTGTGAGACGAGCACAAAGAGCCAGTGGCTGATGAAAGCTCACTCTCTGGGCCAGGGACAAGGATAAAAACTAGATTCAGACTGATTTCAAGATGCCAGAATACCCTGTTAGAGCATTTTTAATAGCTGCCTTTGACAATTTGTGATATTTTCTCTTCCTGGAGGCACTAGAAGAGACAGGAGGAGGATGAAGCATTGTGACCTTGGAATTAAAAAGACATCTGACACCCTGGTAGAGATGAAAAGTTTTCACAAAAACAAAGCAAAATATTTAGCAATTTAATGTGACTCATAGAACTCTGGTTATCTAGCATCCTGCAGCAAGGAAACACACATGCACACACACCAACACCCACATACAAATGCATGCATGTGTGGAGTGAATAAATTGTGGTTTACCTATTGAAACAGCGGAAGTTTCTGAGATCAACAATGCATAAATGTTAAGGAAGACAGAAAAGTGAGACGTGTCATATCAAATAAGCGTCATCGTGGGTTTATGTTTGTGTGAGTGTGTGTGTGTGTGTGTGTGTGCCTTCTAGCAGACGGGAAGATGATGCAAGGAAGCCTGGCAGCGTACTACTGAGACTGAAAGAAGATAGTGAGACTGACGGTTTAGACGACTGAGAGCTGGGCTTGTAGCTGGATGACACACACACTTTCTCACACTTTCTCACACACACACACACACACACACATACACAGAGCCAGGGGCGATGGAGGAGAAGAGACTGAGGAAGACTTTGATCACCGAACTGAGCACATTCAAGCACTCAACCAGAGAGGGCAGTCAGTGATGAGGAGGAGAGAGGAGAGTGCCCAGGGAGAGAGGGGGGAAAGGGGGAGGAAGAAGGAGGGAGAAGAATCGGGTTGTTTTTTTGACCTCTACGCTCATTGATACAGATGTTAAGGCATGAACACACAGACAATCAGGCATCCGGCACAGATGCCACAGAGCTCTGTTGTATAAAAAAAAAAAAAAACTAGTTTTCTTGACATGTTTCTTGATCGTGCAAACCCATGCTGACAAAACTAATTTCATTTCAGCCGTATGAACACTGTGTCTGGACATGAGCATATTGAAAGCGGTGGCAACATTCAGAGAATTTAATTCACACTTATTTCTTTTGCCTCTAGTGGCTTGCTGACTTCTGAATGGTAAATATTACAATATCGAGCAGAAACCACACACATGTGTCACATGTCGCAGCTTATATTACCTTTACAAACAGTGTATGTCCAAAAACAGGCAACTATAGCACTACAGATCTATCCTCCACGCCTGAGATGCAGGTGGATAAACCATTGTGCTGTTTGCGAAGAGAGCAGGTAATTATCGTTGGCATTTTGACAAGTGTTTGCCAGAGTGAAGGTCAACTCTGTCTGCGTGGGAGATCTATGCTAATCTGCTCAGCTGGAAAAGACTACCACTCACCACTCAAATGGTAGCTAGCACCATTATGCAGCCACAGCTACCATGTTTTCACTTTAGAGTTGTCTGCATGGTTGTGTGTGTGTGTGTGTGTGAGAGACAGAGTGTGTTTGTGTGTGCCTGCAAGCAGATCAGAGAGAGTACCAGGCCTTCCCACAGAGAAGAGAGAATAGACAGACAGACAGAATCAGGCAGACAGACAAACAGACAGACAGACAGAGACAAATGGAGTAAGATGGAACAGAAACCCAGTTATATTTAGGCTGGCTCTCTTATGTTTTTAGAACAAAACAATAGACATAGTGTGGGTGGGGTACATTTCACATCTGCCCACAAAAGTCTCTCCTCTTGGCTTTAAGGTAAACTTCTCATTAAGTGCGTTTCCATCCATCTGTTTTTATGCAAATGTTTAATTTGTGGATAAAAAAAACAGAAAAAAAAACCAGGACTGGAAACACCGGAAATAAAAAAACGAAACAAAAAAGTTTTTACGCTTGGCTGAGGTGGAAAAGTTGATGTATGGATAAAAACAAAATGCGACAAAGTGCAATGGAGACAGTGAATAAATCATGAAGATGAAGCACGTGACTTAAACGTCCACTGAAGCTTCTGCTCCACTGAAGAGACAAAAAACTGAAGCGGATTTGTGTGGAGCGATGAGGAGACTGCGATGTTCCTCTATACTAATATGGAAACAAACATGCCATGTCTCCGTCATGTCTTCCACATGTTTTTTGTTTATTTGAGGTTTGACTGGTGCTTTTTTAATCATACTGTTTTGCCATTTTCTTCTGCAATAGGTTAACGGCACCTCACTGGAGAATTAGCATCACCAACTCTTTATCTCGATACACCCGACTCGAATATTTGTATAACAGTAGTGGATGGAAACGCACATCTAATTCGCATTCGATTTTATGTATATTTGGTTAAGATTTAAGAGGAAAACCTGACTACTGTCCTTTCTACCCAAAATACAGAGGAATTTTCTCACCAACATGGTTTCCTTCTCACTACCCCCCCGATCTCCTTTCTGCTGTCACTTACATGTGAGTGAATGGTGTGTGTTGTTGTGTGTGTGTTGGTGTGTGAGAGAGAGAGAGAGGCAGATAGACAGAAGTAGAGGCAGAAACATGGGGGCAAGACATTGTCTACGTCCACGTCTCTGCGTGTCTCCCTCGGGTGATCAGCCGTGTGTCAGGGTCTCTGCTCTCTGGTCCAGATGCCAGCCAGTTGCTCCAAGGGTCCCCAGGCTCCAGCACTCATGACCAGGCTGGGGTTTCTCACGGCCGGGGGCCTGCGGACTCATCTGCTGGTGGCCTGGCCTCGGGGCCTTTGGGGCCTCCGAGGGGCCTCCGGGGTCGCCCAGCCGTGACAGCCAAGACAATAGGAGTGTCCCTCACCCAGCTCCCACCCACCACCTACCAGCCTCTCTTAACACACACATATACACTCACTCATCATGGCGTTTGGCCTGGCCATCCTTGACCACAATTGGTAGATAGTGGCCGAGTCACCAGGCATCAATTTTCGCGTACAGAACCTGCTGACTAATGAAATAACTTTATATAACAACCAAAACATTCATTAAGAGGCCTAAAAAATTAAAGGAGATGCATGGATGATCTATATTTATCAATTAAAAAAATAATGATGAACAGGACATAATTATTTGACACTTCATGAAAGCCCAAAACACTCATCCTACACATAAATCCACCAACTAACTGTGTAGTGCACAAACATGTAAGTGGAAACAGGTAGTGGATCTAATCCATCATCAGCTACAAGTGTTGCTTTACAGTAAGCAAAAGGCAACTCTGGCAGATCCAATTTCCCCCAACTGAAGGTGATTTACATGTTTAGAAATCACATCAAGATTGAGAGGAAGCAAGAAGGCAAAAAAGTAGAGTTCTAAACAACACATTTCAACATTGGTTTTAACAGCTTGGTTGCCACTTCATCAAATATTGAATAAATCATTTTCTTGGCACAGCATGAACACAGCTGCAAAAAAAAAAAAAAAA
>NW_023339650.1:13961965-13964242 GCF_004916995.1 Morone saxatilis
ATCACACACACAAACATGCACACATCCGCACACGCGCACACAAACACGGACACACAGAATGCCTTGTAGTTTTGATAAAGCAGCAGCTTTCTCTTTTGTTTCGCAGCCGAGCAGGGATTAGGCAGTGCCGGTCTTTGTCCTGCGGTTTTCCAGTTGAGCAGAACACAAGAGCCTCTACCTCCACTAATACAGTCAGACCTCCCAGCAGGCCTTTCACCACACAGCCGCTAAGAACCTGCTGCCCAAAAGATGCTTTTCAATGAGTTATCAAATCTCCTCTATACTGTCCATGCCTTTCAACCGAGTCTCTTTGTCTATTCTTTGTCTATTGAACGCATCAAATAGAACTGATGGGCAGATAGATGGACAGATAGATGGACAGCAGAATGTAGCAGAGCCATATTAACCTCATTCAGACGTTGCAGAGTACAGTGAAGGTAACAGTGGTAAAGTTTAAATACACTGTTGCATCTGAATGTACATATACAGTAGGTATGTACAAGTATAACATATAAAAACTATTCTCAACTATTTATAGTGAATGGACAACATGGACAAGCAGTTTTCAGTAAAAGGAATCCACTACCTTTTTGAGAATTAATTTAATAGTTTGAGACATTTATTAAGCATAAATGTTAAATATTTGCTGATTCAACCTGCTAAAATGTGAAGATTTGCTGCCTTTCTTTGTTTATAAAATCTTCAAGCAAGTATTTTGGGGTTTAAGGCTGTTGGTCAGACTAAACGAAACATGTGAACACGTCACCTTGGGCTTTCAGAACTTTAACTCAGGCATTTGCTCCTTTTCGACATTTTACAGATCACCATTCTTTTAATCGAGAAAATAATCAACAGAATCATCAATAATGAAAATAATAGGTAGTAGCAGCTCTAACAGTAAATATACAATATCGCAAGTAGTGCTGAAACAATCAGTCGTTAGTCAACAGGAAAATTAATCAACTACAATTTTGATAATCGACAAACTGTTCTGAACATTTGGTACTTCCAGCTTCTTAAATGGGAGGATTTATTTCTTTTCTCTGTTATACAAAATATATCACATTGGAAGGAATTTGAAGACATCACCTTGGGACCTGAGTACATCTCTTTTAAACAAATCTGTCACAGAGTTGAGTGTTTGTTGAAATCCACTCAGTTCACTATCAGTATTTAAAAGAACTTTTAAATCAATTGAAAATAAATTTAGTTGAGGTTTTTCAGTTGATAAGCGCAACAACTTTGTCTTCTCCTTTGTTGGTAAGATAAATTACATAGGAGCAAACATCATTCCCTCATTTCCCCCCCAATATTTTGTCCTTCCATGGCCACCAATCCTTGAGGGTTTTCATCCAATCTCACTACAAGAATTCACAAATCTGGTTAGTAATATGAAAACCTCCTCTAGTCTCCTTGACATTGTACCCACTTCTTTGTTAAAAAATGTAATTGGCTCTATAGGACCTTTATAATCAATAACTCATTGACATCTGGTCATGTCCCAGCTTATTTTAAGCAGTTGTTCTGTTCAACCTATTCTCAAAAAACTAATTTTTGCCCAAGAACTACAGGTCTATCTCTAAGTTACCTTTAATAGCTCAAGTCTTTGAAAAAGTGGTTACTATGCATCTTACAGTTGTCATAGACAGGTCTCAAATAATCTGGTGAGCCACAGTGAAGCAGGAGAATGTTCTGTATTGTTACAACTGGATTTCAGTGCTGCTTTTGATACTGCAGACCACCATAACTTGGTTGAAGGGTCAGGCAGTGGGTGGGTATCTCTAGATCAGCCTTGGAGTGGTTCTCTCTTTTGCCTTTTGGACAATACTTTCTCAATTAATGTTCATAACTATGCCTCATAAACTTAAACATTGTCTTGTGGTGTTCCCCAAAGTTCTGTCCTGGGTCAGATTCTGTTACATTTTGGGCAGATGACAGAACATTTTAAATATATCTCAGACTATTGCTATGAATACGATGTTCAATTATACATCTTGTTTTAATAAGCAAATGTCTGCTGTACAAAATTGGATGGCAGATCATTTTCTACAGCTAAATGCTAACAAAAATAAAGTTCTTATATCTGATCTAGCTGGCTTTGTCTCAAACTTGATAGAAAGTCTTGGTTCTCTTTCCTCTTCTGCTAAATGTATGTGTTTCTATATAACCATTTTGAGTCTTGACCAGCATGAAAATG
The DNA here is from genome assembly GCF_004916995.1 of Morone saxatilis. Taxonomy (NCBI): domain Eukaryota; kingdom Metazoa; phylum Chordata; class Actinopteri; family Moronidae; genus Morone; species Morone saxatilis. Next base: position 13,964,163 of record NW_023339650.1, read on the forward strand.
GTCTGGTTCACTCCTGTTTCTACCAGCTGAGGAACTCAGGTCTATTGTGCCCCTAGCTGAAATGGAGACGATTATTCAAA
>NW_023339650.1:13964254-13968450 GCF_004916995.1 Morone saxatilis
AAGACTTCCCTGGACTGCTCACAAAATGCTGCTGCCAAGCTTTTTAGTCCTCCAAAAGATCTTAAGTAACCCTGTGACACTAATTTGGATGTCTTTACACTGGATTCCCATCAAGATTCTTATGATCATGTTAAGGGTTTTGCATGGGCAGGTACCAACCTACATTAAATACCTACAGAAGCCCTACATCACCTGTGCTTAGAAATAGCAATCTGAGGTCCTCTAGTCAGGGCTTTTTGGTTGATCCTCGCTCCAGGCTCAGGAGAAAAGGAGACTGTTTCTGAGGTTGTAGCTCCTAAACGTTATTCCTAAAAGTCTTTTATTTGCTTTTTTGTTTTTTATTGTGAAGCACTTTGACATCTGCTCTTGTAAGATGCTAATCATCTAAAAAGAAGAATATTTTCAACAGCATTCTACACTTTTTTAATTTAATGACCGCATGCTGTGCAGGCTCTCAGCAGCAGGTTTAGGACAGAATACAGCAGGGGTTTTGATGAGTTCATTAAGAGGCCACATCATTTATGCACAGTCACACATAAGGCAATGGTCAGCCAGGATTACCCAGGTGGCCACTGCATGTGGGTGTCAGTTAGATTTTCAGATACCTTAAACCATGCTGTTGTTGTACAACCTGCTAAGCACTTTGAACACAATGCCATTGCCATCTTGAATTCAATGTCATGGATGCACATTTGGTATCGCTAAAAAGGATTTGAAACACCAAAATGAGAGTTTCTGCATTCACTTCACATTGTTTTTAATATCAGGGAGACACAGGGAATTCCACTTCACTTCACACTGTGGTGGAAATAGAGAGGTGGAGAGACAAGGTAGGAGGGGGGCACAGGAAATAAAGGATTTGATCTAAGGTCAGTGGAGGCACAAAGACAGAGGATTTAACCACTCTGCTATCTCTGAGCGCCATTTTTACATTTTTAATACATTTCAGAGCTGCAACCCATGGTCACTTGGGATTGAACAGCGATGCATCCGAACCATAAGTAGTTTGATAAGCTCCTTCTGTCGCCTTTTGCAAATCACTATTCAGGTGGGCTGTATTCATAATTCATCAATATGGGTCAGGCTGATGATCATGTTGACTTAACATTTGGTCTGACATTTCAGCCGTGCTCATGCCTGTCATTAGTTCTCGCCACACGCCACCTCATCAAAGTCAGTCACACAAGAGAGGAGGAAAAAAAAGAGAAAAAAGACGTAGAAAAAGGGATAAAAAACAAAAAGAAAAAAGACAGGATATTATGATACAGTATAATTATTACACCACATGCTGAAGAGATAAATCTACAGCACCTTAAATATTTGCTAATTTGATTTGATTTTGTTAAACAAACATAAAAAAAAGGGAGGGGATGACAGTGAGGAAGACATACACATACACACTGTAATCCAGCAAACACACGTACAAAAACTCACACTCAAAACCGATGAACCAGAGCTCAACCCACGGCCCAACCTTTCTTGCGGTAAATCTGTATCATCAGCCATCATCCAGCACATCCCTAATAGGAAACGAGTTGGTGCCAAAAAATGTCGCCGCACAGAAAAACTGGAGCAGCAACACATTTCAGCCAATAACAACACCACCATGTTGATTCCAGTGGGGTGATATTGGATGATATTGACTGTTGGGAGTATTGCTGTGCTTCTCAAAGTCATTTCCGACCAAAGCAAGGACATCGACACACACATCACACACACATACCGACACCAATGCCGGGCAGATCGGAGTGCAGACAATGAACAGGGGAGCGGAGGCAGTGCATACTGACAACCCTCCTTTCTGTGGGTGACAGCTCTCCATCAGTCTACATCAAACAAGTGCATACATGCAGGCACACACAAACAGAAGAGGATACACTCTAACTGATTGGCTGGTGCAAACCTGTTTCAACCTGTCAGACTGTTGGACATAATAGAAGACCAAATAAACTCTCCTGTACACTGTATATGAGTGTATGTGTGTGTGTAGAAAGGAGAAGTGTGCACACTAGACTCATCATCTCAGTAATTGATGGTCATCTGTCACTGCACACTGTTGATAATCTTCTTTGGGACAGGGGTTTGTCTGAACAAGATGAACACCAGCCTATCTACTGTATCTAGAGAGACCAATCTGTGTTCTCATTTACTGAAGCACAGACGGTGACAGAGTGGTCTGGCTAGTGAAAATGAGATGAATCACAATGAAGGTTGTCAACAGGATCATTTTGCGATAGGTGATATAAGAAAAAAGATTTGCTCTTACCTGCAACCTGAACCAGATCTGCAGTGGTCACGTTCTTGGGGTTGGGCCCAATTCTGAAGGTCAACGCTGGACCCAAGACACTGCAGTAAAACAGCAACAAAAGACCACAATGAGCAGTTATATTTAAAAAAAATAGTTTGACATTTTGGGAAATGTGCTTATTTACTTTCATGCTGAGAGTTAGAAGATTGTATCACTCTCATATCTGTTTAATATGAAGCTGGAGAAAAGCGTCGGTTAGCTTTACTTAGCACGAAGACTGGAAACAGGAAAACCGCTTGCCTGGCTCTTCCTGGAGTCATCACTGTGACAACTGGTCTACAAAGATGTTGTTTCACTTCACACTATGTTATATCTTCAGAAGACGGCAAACTGAATATAATTTTAGTGGACAAGGACAGGATGTAAGAGTTAGTTTTCGGACCTCAATGCTGGAATTTACAACTGGATACTTAGCTCCCTTACACAATGAGAAGCTAATAATAAAATAATTACATTAAACAATGTACACTAAATATATTAAATATTATTATTATTATATTATTATAATTATTATTGTATTCTTTGTGAACAACACAACACCACCATCACAGATTGCCATGTGTATTTCATTTTGCCACCCTGTCATCCCATCCAACTGCTTATCTGTTTTTCCCGTGCTGTCCAGAAGGTGTTGTCCGTCTGCCGTCTACCTGAATCCATGTGATTTCAGCATCAGAGGTGTGAGTAGAACAGAGCCAGGCATGCCATGTTTCCAGTCTTTGTGCTAAGCTAAGCTAACCGGCTGCTGTCTGTCACTTCATATTCACTGAACAGATGAGAGAGTTGCTTAATCTTCTCATCTAATTCTTGGAAACAAGGAAAAAAGTGCATTTCCCAAAATGTCGAACTAGTGCTTTAGGGTATAACGGTATAACTATTAAAGGTATAACATTTAATGCAGAAATTGACAGAAAGTTCAAATAAAAGGTGTGAAGAAGTTCTTCTGGAAGAAGTTTGAATCATTATGCATTCTCTTTTCCTTTTTTTGTTTGAATTTGGCCAAAAACCAGTACAGTTGAGCACCTTGTTTTCTTTTCACCTACAGTAACCTCTCTGTACTCCCTGTGCCTATATTCATCTCTGTCTGGTCAGGAGTCAGCAACAGATTTCTCTCCCTGGAGCACAATAAATATTTAAGGTCCCTGAGGTTGGCCAAGAAATAAAATCTAACAACCCCACTAGACTCTGTAAGAACTCCCAGCAGTGGTCAGGAAAAACTGTGTATTTTGAAGCAATGTGTCAAGAAACAAAATCATACTCATGTCTACTGTAACCTCCTAAAATCCCCAATGAAAACAAATTTTGTAAGAAGCTCAAAAGAGAGCTTTTTTGATGGCTGAAAGAACAAATGAACAGTGACTTCATAGTCCTGAGGAAGGTTTTCTTTCAAAACAGGTTTCAACAAGGCAACAATAAGCATGTCATCCCGCACGAATGAAAAAGACCCTGTAGGGGCCAATCAGTAACAAATATGGCATCTTGTTTTGAGCTGTAATTGTAGTTCCCCAATGGGCCAATCAGTGTAATTCTGAATGCTGGAATGTAGCAGCGAGATCATTTCACTCACAAGTTTTGTCAAAATCCAAATTAAATCAGTGATACAGTCTGAGCTACTGATGATGAACACATGGCATGGAGTCAGATGCATCACTTTCTCAAGTTCTAGAAAAATCCAAACAGGGCATTTAGTGACAATTTAAAAATGCTAGAACTAAGCAATGAGATCCACACTGCGAATCTGCATCTTATCAAGCACTTTTAGTCTTTTATTCAGTCCAAAATGCCTCATTTTCTTTAAACATGAAACATCTCCCAGTGAGGGCAATACATTTCAACTTGTCTCCAATACAAATCAGCTTGTTTGAACAACTAGTGCAGTGCCCGTAGG
>NW_023339650.1:13968550-13985410 GCF_004916995.1 Morone saxatilis
ATTTCTTGCTTTATAGATAGATTTTTGTAGAATCGGGTTTTATTTTTCTTGATTCTAAGGAACCCTTATTTTTTTAAAATACACATCCATTTGTGGACATTTGTTTAAACAATTTGTGTTTGAAACAGGTTTTGGTAATCTTACTTCAAAGGCAGAATTTGTTTTTCGACTTTTGGGCTCCATAAAAGACACACTTTACTTCAGAAAAGGTTTTTTTCTTTTGCAGTGCAAAAATACCCATGCCAGTGTTTTTGCACGTTTAGCTCATTTACTGCTAACTAGCTAATTTCAACAAGCTGCTGTGTTTGAGATTTCAGACATTGCAGGTACCCATTAACTTTCATCAATTTTGATTAGCAATTGCTCAAATCCTGCTTAACATTTTGTTACGTTATTGTTAGATGGTAAAACAAACGGTGCAAATACTTCACTGCCTTACAAAGATAAATTCAACTAAGTTAAACTAAAAAAAATGGATGTAAGGTAAACAAAGCATGCATTAAAAAATGTATAGAAAAAGGAATATATATGTAGTTAAACCTAAACAGATTTTTTTGGGTGATTTAGGGGGCAGCAGAAACTGTAAACACAACACTGACATACAGTATCTCCACCAGTACCACCGTATCAAGTTGTTAGTTGTTAACAAACAGTTGCTTATTTATACAAAAAGTTTACAAATGCATCATTAATTTGGAGTCCAGCTTTTCCAATATTCACTTTCTTTTAACTCCGATTTTGGTCTCCACCAACCCCTAATAGCAGCTAAATTATCCACTTTGTTCACCAGCTAGTCGCTAACTGTGTCTGTCTGCTGTTTAGTGCTTAGCAGTGTGTTTTAGCTACAGTGTTTTGTGTACGTTTTAGCTCTTAAAGTTGCTATAATCTTTCTTTTTATAATAACAATGAAAAAATCAGTATGTGACAGCGGCCTCTGAGATATTTTGTTTGGTAGATGCATGAACACACACGGCGAGTTGAGATGCCATCTTTCCATCAGCTCTAAATCACTAAGCCATTACAGTACGTCATCATGTCTTAATAGTTAAGCCCTGGAAAGTGTACATACATTTTTAGTGTACTTCTGCAGAGTGTACGACAGAGAGGGAGATTCATCAGGCTGCCAGAGTGCCGTGACCCAGACCCACTCACCATCAGTCAGCCTGCTACAGAAGCAGCTACACTCACTCGGCCAGGGGCAATATATGAGCCGATACTGCCAGACAGACGGGCCCAACCATGCACAGATGCATTTGTGAACATGATCACACACATACACACACACCCACACACGGCTCTAAAAGAAATATGTCCTTCTCTAATGCCTTCACCTGGGCTCTGTTTGCTCTCGTAAATGTCAATATTTCCACAATCTTTACCCCTGCCTCCATTCTACCTGCCTGAATGTATTCTGCCAGAGATCTCAATGCATCTCAAATTGAACTGACGGAATATTTTTTTTTCTCCAAGCCACACAAACCCTATTTAAATATAGTAGGGGAAAAACACTACCACAGTTGGGAGATGAAGTTAAGACAGATAAGTTATCTGGAGGACTTCACACTGTCTCCTGTGTTATCGGATGTGTAAGCTTGGACTTCATATTAGCTCTGCTGCTGGGACATGATGAGTGTGTATGTGTAGACTGGTTGGTGGGATATTGGCAGGGTGTGTGTGTGTGTGTGCCTGTACAGACTGTGTGTGAGGATGGACTTGTGAGTGTGTATCCCACTCCCCCTAGTGTTTCTGACGAGTAAAACACTTACGTCATCTAAAAAAGGCACATATCATCCCGAACCCATCATCATCCAAAACTACTATTTCAAATCTCCTTTGAAAAGGGAATATTCTGTGCTGATTACTGTAGTAGCAGGCTCGAACATAATTGTGCGCAGCGGCTGAAAATCTCAACAACATCGAAACCTTCAGCCTCCTCTTCTCATATACTCTGTCTGAAATTCTCCTCTGCCTCGCCTGTTGTCATATTTGAGTATCTCTTCTCCAGTCTTCCTATCAGGGCTCATCAGTGTGAGCGAGAAGCGAGCGGCCCCTGAGGCAGGGCGGTGTGCTCTGACCCAGCGTTCGTACTCATATTCAGACAGAGGCTTTCAAACACTCACCTGCCGTGGCCACACAGCAAGAGGCACAATGGGTTTGCGTCATGTCCTCTGTCTCGGTTTCTACACAAGTGCGCTTTCATTACTTTGTAAAAGGTAAAATGATAAACAAGCTCAACAAAGAGGACATTTTCTGTATTTGTCTTCTGTATAGAATACTTTTATCAATATGAGGTGTAATGTGGTGTGGAAGCTTCATTTAAGGCATCTGTCTGTGGCTTTTACACTGGCTTAATGGCTTTAATGCACTGTGATCAAGCATATATGCAGCGGTGGAGAAAAAAAAAAGTACATTTACTGCACTAGAATATTCCAGTTTGATGCTACTTTTTACGTAAGAGGAATATACTCCACGTTTTAGTCTGCTACATGTATTTGGCAACTATAGCTACTTTGAGGATTCAGATTTTACACACATAACACATCTGCTCCTAAAATATGATGATTTGTTAGATGTAACTATGTGGCCTAAAGCAGGAGGAAGCAAAGAAAACAAGGATGAAAGGATGAAGAAAAAACAACAAACAAGAATGAAACTAAAAATAGATAAATAAATGTATAAAAGACAGGGAGAATAAATTAGAAATTAATAAATAAATACAATTCTGGATTGACCCAGTTGTTACGCCCCATCCCGGTTCCACCCTGACACCAACCATAAATGCCCCCTAGGAGCCTATTTTTTATCTTTTCTCTCACTCCTAATTATTGTTATTATTGTAAATGCCCCTTTTTTCATTTATTTTTTCTTCTCCCTCCTATAATCTTACACATTGAGAAAATCTAGTTTTGCTCACCTACTGTTTACCTTACTTAAACTTTTCTGTATTTCTATCCTTTTTGTTGTTGTTGTTTCTCTTGCTTTCTCTGTCTTCCTGTTCACTTCTTTTGCCCATGACACTGCAGGCCCTTTACCGGACTAAAGACAACAACAAATTGCAAATTGGCACCATTAAAAGTATGCTGAATTGGCTATTAGCAGTTCCTGTCTGCAATGTGGCCATGGATGTACACACAACTATTACTGGATTACTTTGATACTTAAAAACATGATGATTCTAAGGCAAGTTCTGGAGTTATTATAAGCGGATTTATTCGCAATGGACATCAAAGTTTAAATATCCTCGAAAAACCATGAGTAACACTGAATCTAAAAATATGTGTATTATGTCTGTGTGTTTAGATTTGACTCAGTTATGAAGGAGAAGGAGTCAAAACTGTGTCAAAATTCGCCCCTGGGGAGGCGTGCCACACAGTTTGGAAACCATTAATGCAGATCAGTCAGGCTGGGTGATGTGGCTGGAATCAATATCATGATATTAATAACAGTGTTTTGTTGTGTAATATATGCAAATGTATGCAAAATTACATGAAATAATGAAATTAAATTCAGTTAAAATTTGCTCAGAATCTTATTCAATCTTGTAGAATAGTAACAAAACACAGTATGTTTATATTGTCATGATAAGATTCCAATGAAAGCAATTTTCATTAACTATGATAATAACCAGTAATAACTTGCCAATAATATAATATAGAGTAAATGTATACTGCTCTAAAAGGTGTCTTGTGCTTTTACTTTTAATACTTACCACCTCCAAACCTTGAATGCACGACCTGTAATTGTAATGAACTGTTGTTGTACTACTACTTTTACGGATCTGAGTACTTCTTTCATCCCTGAATGATTGTACAGTGCAATAAAGTCACTGGTTATCCATCACCATCCAGATAACAACATCAGTCATTATGTGCATCAGGAGCTGATTCTGAGTGATATGAAATGACAGGTGTAATAACAAGATTAACTCAATCAGTGCCGGCACAATGACATTTCCTGGTGTTCCTGCTTATCAAAACTAAACCCAAAGCTTGGATTTAAAGGCGGAGACCATAACGTCTCCTTGGTTGCATTTATTTTGAGGTCACAGTGTGTATTTTCAATGTTGAACACTAGACTACAGAGTACTGTTAGACAGTTTTCCCTCACAGTAGCTATTATCCGAGCTAGAATACCCTGTATCTACAGTTACAGTGCAGCCGCAGTCTGCAGTGCACCGGCTTTGGTGTTCATATGCTGCGGGTGTTACTGAACCACCCAGACTTCACTTCTCCTGCAGGAGCGTCTTGAAAGGCTTGTCAGATCTTAGGCGAACACATCTCCTCTGTCTCCTACATGGTCTGACACCAAATGTACAGCAGAACCATGGTACAAGCACAAACCAGCCTAGGTTCAAGGACAGTTCGCCTGCTCATTAATATATTAACCGCCTCCTGCTGGACAACTTTCTCTATTTCCAGCTCTCGATCCACCGCTGCTTCCCTTTCTCTCCCTTTCTCTCCCTTTCTCTCCCTTTCTCTCTTTGCCTCTAACTGAGAATCGTTTGATGGCTTGACTGCTCTCTTTTTGACAAGGCGTACAGTGACAATAGTGGTGAGGCAGTGTTTTGAATACAATAGAGACATCAGTATGTGTCTGGAGGTAATTAGGCCTGATTTCTCTCTCTGCGAGAAGTCAAACATTCCAAAAGGTCAGAAAAACAACAAACGCCTACAGTCTCAGGCAGTGTGGCACAGCATTTTCACACAAACAGTCCTTGCAGCGTCTGGACAACCTTCACTCCGTTTCTCAGAGCTCAAAAGCGCAAAACAAAACTGTTTCAAATGCTTTAAAAGTGTCCAATTATCCTTTATTAAACTGCAAGGTAAATCATAATTTGTGACAATGTGGGTGCATACGGGATCTTTGTGTCTGTACATACGAGAGCTGGGTGAGGTCCGTGGCGTGGAGGTTCACCCTCTGCGTCAGCCGCTCCATCAGGTCCGAGCCCTCGTCAGTGGTAAGGGAGCTGGGAGAGAAACACACAGACAGTTGGGCGTCATGTTTGGAGGTCCATACCTATACAAGCTACACACAGCTATTCAGCCGTTAAAATGCTATTTTTTTAGGGAGATGCTGCCACAATTCATACCCACAAATGGGTCATTGCACACAAGCATAAGCTACGGTTGTCTGAATGGATGTACTGCACACATGTACACACTCGTAGACAGACACACAGGCACGCACACACAAACAAACACACACAAAGAGTCGTGCCAAGGGAAAAGGGATCAGCTGCCTCTTCAGGCTTGGTAAATCACCTGCTTTTTTCCAGCAATGAGACAAACAATAAGGTGCAAATGGAACCTGCATGAGGTGTAATGGCTGTATCATATGGACGCGCCTTTCTCCCCCTTTCCTTCTCTCATCTTTCTTTTTCTTCGCCCACATTCGCTTTCTTTCTCCCAGCGCACGTACGCTCAAAGTAAAACATGATAACACAAAGTACACAAACACGCGGGCCGCGCACGCTCCCTCACGGTGAGATGAGAATAATAAGGTGCAAATGGAATGGAGGTGAAGTGTAATGGTGGTCTGATAAAGCCATGCCTCATCTCAGCTCAGTCCGTGGCTGCTCTCTCACTCAGAGAGTAAATCGCCAAGGAAATAGACCAAACAAAGGCAATCTGCAGGCCAACGCGCTGGATGGAGGAAATGAGAAGGGCATACACACACACACACACACATATACACACACAGAAAGCTACTTTATTGCTGACAGCTTAACCTGGAATCACTGAGACTGCCAAGTGACTGCAAGGTGACATGCACCAAAAAGTCATGGGTCATAATGAGACATTGTTCGAATTTTGTTCCCACTCCATAGCAGAGAAATGTGAAATGAAGTGGGAACCAATTCCATGCAGCACTGGGTACTGAGTGCATTATCAGTTATATGTGTGTTTTTTCAGATATTCACCATCCTCTCAAGTTAAATATTTACAATCAGTAGACATGTTCGAGTAGAAAATTATGCTGAGATATTGTTTTGTTCGGCCTGCATTTGACACCACAATACAGCAGTTTTGTTTTTTTTCTAACACAACACAGAACAGTGTACTGTGCATGAACGGCTGATTCACTCCACCTTTGAGAGAGAGTGGGTGGCTCTTTTTTCTCCACTTTTTGAGGGGTTTTGAAAGTTAAAGATTCGCCGAAGCAATTCCAGACACGTTTGCATCCCTCTGCGGTAATTCTAGCAACTGGAGAGCTCCAGGAGTGACTTGGTTGTTGATGCTAGCACTTTTCCCCTTGGGTTTCTCTCTCTGTCTCTTTCTCTTCTATCCATACCTTTCCACTTCCCCCTCCTCCACATACCTCCCCTCCCTATTCCCTAAACCCCCCACTACCACCACCACAATGTCAGGAGCTGTCAGATAAGCAGGTTTGCGTAGCCTCACTGCAGGGTGCAAAGGAGCTGGGGATAACAACCGTGCAATCATGAGGTCTGCAGCAAATGCAGACACCTCTATAGACCAACTATAGGTGTCCGCTCGGTGGGCTGAGGAGGGGGGGGTGAAGATATTTCATTCGGAAGGTGACCTGTTTCTTTCCCCTGCCACATAATCAACCATATTGTGTGTTTATGTCTTAATCTGCGTTTCTATATGTGTGGCAATAAGGTGACAAAGATTGCGCCCATCGGACCTTTATGAGCCTACGTCTGTTGAACAGGTGAAGGACAACCCACTGACACCGGACTTGATAACGCCATAAAGGGATTTGAGAGAGGGCCACGGGGGAAGACACAGTCGATAGGAACTTATCTTTGCTGAGGCTGAGCTGACTGAGAGGTGAGAGCGAAGGAGAGAGAGAGAGAGGGAGAACTTGGCTAACCTCCCTGACAAAGTATCATCATTAAAGCTGTAATACGGCACAGTAATACCCACACACTGAGGGATTTATCATCCCTGCTATTGTAATCAGGTGCAGCACACACTAAGGATTTCAAAGTACAGTGTTCTTTTCCATAAAGACGTGAATACGTGGGATGTTTTGACAGAAATTGCGTCTCTTAAAGGCAGTTTTAAGTAACCGAACAAAGCAGACATATGCTCGGTATTAAGGTATGTAAAATGAGTCTGCCTTGAAACAAGTCCAATAGTGCAGCTGACAACTGGTGAGTGGAGCAATAAACTATAATATGAAGCTGTGAGCTACACCATCAAGTCAGCTGATAATAACCACTTAAGAATGAGAGAGTAGCTTTTACAAGGTTGTTGGTGAAGCTTTTTGCAAGCGAGTTTTCGAGGACACTGACTAAAGATAAAAGAGGTTATAGACCAACAGTAGTTCAGTCTGTTGTAAGTGTCTGCATTGTTGTCAACAGTATAATGTAAAGCTACAGTTACTATAACTCTACATCTATAATGGTGCCATGGACAGCTGCCACAGCAAGTCTCTCTTTTTCATACTTGACTCATAATTTTATTCATTTTATGAATATTTAAGGGATTATCTTTAAACCATTTACAGTCGAACTAGTTTGTAACACCCGTTTCTAGAGGGAGAACATAGACCAAACAACACAAAACCCAAATAGTAACAGAATAAGATGCCTAAAACTCCTAATAAAAGGCATCTGATCATTAATGACTACTAGTCTGATCCCTCTTGATTTAACCTTAATGAATTTAGCTACAAGCAGTCAGTTCAATCTGTTAACAACCCCATATTTAATCAATAAGAATCAATATTTTTAGATAAAATAATCATTTTTGTATGTATTATTTATAATACACAAATACACCTACTATACACCTACCTGCTGTAATTCCTCAATGTGAAGCACCTTCCTCATACTGTCTGTGTGACATTTCTTGGCAACAAAAATATTGATTCTGATAGAGGTGATATAACAATCTGATCATTCTAATATCAATACGTTTTATTGTATATCTGAATCATACTCACTCTGAGCCGGTGATAATGTAGCCAAAGTGTCTGTCCTTCCCTCTGCTGGAAAACTCCTTCACCCCCACGTGGACCAGCTGAGTTTTGACTCTCATGTCCTTCTTCTGAGGCTCTTCCAGCTGCTTCTTCCCCGCTTGGGCCTGATGCCCCTGCATCCACCTCTGGATCTCTGAGTCCACCTGAGCGTCAGGCCCCTCTGCACCCCCGGTTAAACGAAGAGTGGAGCCTTCCTTTGCTGGCACGGCAATGGTCTTCTCCTCCCAACGTTGGGGGACAGGAACTTGCCCCTGCGTCGTTCGGCTTTGGACGCTTTCCAGCCCGACCATTTTCTGGAGGGGAGCCGGAGGCCCAATGTTGACCTCCGGAGCATCACCGAAGGGCTCCAGGTTGAGATAGTCCAGCAACTTGGAGAAGAAGGCTGCATGCTGTGTTGAATCAGACATTTCTCTTTAGAATAGTGAAGGCATTTTCTAATTAATTTTACCTATATATTACTTTTACTTTACTTTTCAAGGAGAGTTTATTAAGTTCTGAGTAAAAATTAATGAATAGTAAAATTCTATTAGATGTCAATCATTGAAAAGGTATGAGTTTGTGTTCACTGGAGTTTCTATGTCTGAGTGAGAATCCAAGGTCTAATGACAACCTTTCTCCTTAGAAATTATTAAAGGGTGCATTCAGTAGCTTTACTTACTCACTAAAAGTTAAACAAAAGATTCACAGCATCAAAATTATTTTATTTCATATCGCTTTTAAAACTCCCACAGTTGCGAGTTTGCTTTCAAGTTCTAATAATTCAACAGTAAATGCTAGTCTGCCCAACTTTCAAATCATCACCATTTGAAGTAGCATTCAAAAGTGAATAAAGTGTAAGTTTGGACGTGTCTCGTTCCCTGAGAAACCAATTTATTGGTTGAGCAGAGTAATTTTAAATTCACCTTGTCAACAGGCTCTTTGTCTGCCCCGTCTACTTGTTGGCCTGGAAACAAACACAATGTATGTGAGCAGATTGTGTGAAAGTTCTCTTTTGTATTTGGCAAAGAAAAAACAGTTATGACTCAAAATGAAAGACTCAAAAATACATTTGGCAACATTTTCTATGATGAACATACAAACAAAGCATTATTAAAGCTTTTATAATTTTAGAATGCCTCATAGTCTTATATCTATGACAGAAAACACATAAGTACTCCAAACGTTGCCAGCTTGTATTCTCTTTCTCTACAGTAGAAACACACACCTTGCTGTTTCATTCTCAGTTTGTCTTTTTGGTTTGGATCCTGCCCTTTGTCTGATTTCAGGTCCTGGTCTTGATTCAGTTGCATGGCTGCCAGCGGCTCCCTGTTGGCCTCCTTGTCCCCCCTGGAGTCAGCTGCTCCTGGTCCTGGCTGGGCCCCAACCACTGGCTGCTCCTTATGCACCTCCTGCAGGGTTCCTGTGATGACCTCAGCCAGCTGGTCTAGGTCTTTGTCCATCAAAGCCTCCATGTTGATGCTGTGCCTTCCCAGCTGGTTCACCATATTCTGGATGAATCGCTCTGGAGAGGAAAGAGAAGAGTTACAACCCACAATCATACTGATCTAAACTCTAAAAAGCAAACAAACTAAGTAAAAAAATTTAAAAAGGCATATTGTGCCGCAAATATAGAAGTCAAAGTGTGTAATATCTATAAAAAAGCTGATTTTACCGTCCACGACACTAAGAGGCTCTTTGGCAGTCAGTCGGTGTGAGCCGGCCTTGAGCAGAAGTCTATCTAGATTAGGCCTTTGGGATTTGAAGCCAAAAGCCACCTGAGACTGCGGCTCTGTGTGGTCACTCTGCGCTGGCTGGATGTAGCTGAGGTAGTGGAGCTTTCCTTTGGGCCACGCAGCTTTGCCACCTGGGGTGCCCTGCTGCACGCTCGGTACCTCAGCAAGAAGCCGTTCCAGCTGGCTGGACAGTGGTTTGCTCCTTCCTGGGTCCCGGTTAGAGTAGGTTGAACTGAGCTTGGGGTGTCTGCCCTCTCCACTCTGGGTGAAGACTTTGGTGACAGGAGGTTGGCCGTCTCCTTTATGAACGCTGTAGAGAGTGGTCTCCTTCCAGCCCTGCTGGGGTTTTGCCCGGCCGGGCTCCAAATGAGGATCAGACTTGATGTCTCCATTCTACAACACAAAATGCCCATTTAGCACGTTTAAAGCATTGTTAATATGTCACACATCATTTATAGCCATGCTAGCTAGTGGTGTGGCTCTAGGGATGGCTAAAGGTCTGACGATCGATCTACCACTTTGATCCAGTCTGAAATATCTCCACCACAATTGAATGGATTGCCATTAAATTACAGACATTCATGGTCCCTGACAGTATGAATTGACTCTGATAACTTTTCCTCCAGCGCCACCCTGAGGTTGACTTATTTGGTTTATAGTGAAATATCTCAACACCTACAGAATTGATTACTATGACATTTTGTACAGACGTTCAAAGTGCTCGGAAGATGTCTCCTAATGAATTTGGTGACATCCAGACTTTTCTTCTAGCGCCATCCATGAGGTGTGGTAAAGACTGTTGGATGGATTGCCATGAAATTTAGCACAAAAATTCACAAATTCATGAATTGTAATAACTTTTCTTTCTTAGCTATGTATATAAATCTCCTATGCCAAAGTATTTATTTGTCATTTATGACCAAATACCTGCTATAGATTCTTAGTTTTGTTCATTTCTGTAAAGCTAAAGTGACAACATTCATATGATTAATCTTCAGCCTAGTTCCAGCTATTTTTTTCCCAAGAGAACATTAGATGGGTTGTGCTGGGTCAGCATTGTTGTGACAGGCTTTAGTATAAAAAGAGAAGCAACCTGGGCTCGACTAGACAGGACAGGATATGAATAGGGTATCTAGATCAAAGACAACTGCCCCTGGAAATTACATTATGGAAATCATAGATGAGATAGTGTCACTCAAAGAGTAATTTCATGCATTTCCACAACACACAACAAACTTTAAAAGCACATCACTTCTGTCAGAGAAGTAGCAGCAACCCCTTATCTAAAAAGGAAAAAAATATGAGTCATCTGATTTCAGAGTTAGCTACGCAAGTTCAATTTTGACACATGATGAATTATGTGTTTACATTACAATGCGTCTTTTAGCCATTTGGCATTGTAATTGGTATTAATATTGGCACCAAAATGTGTGATTTTGTCCTTTCTTCTCTCTGAGGAAGAGAAATCATTCTTCTCGTCTGAATCATAAGGGCCCACGCTTCAATTCAGCAGACAGTATATCCGATCCACTGAGCAGCATTATTATCCATGTCGCTGCTGCACTAATACTAGCTATCTCCCTTGGTGCCATTTTCTGTCCTTCAAATGTATATAGAGAAAATGTCAGTCTTTCCAAACCCGGCATACTGAGAGGCCATAATGGCATTAGCACAGCGAGACGGGGTGCTCTGCCATTCATGCTAACTATGTTTGCTTTTTTCCATCACACTACACAACAAAGGACCTCATCTCATCAATAAGGAAGGTCCTGAACTCTTCAACTTTGCATTATGGCTGCACTGACACAGCAGCAGGAAGCGGCTCGGCTATGAAGGATGCAGAGCACATTTTACACAAAGCTGGGGTTCCACCCTAAATATGAGGGTTGAATAATGTAAAGAGTGATGGAAGATCTTTGTGTAAAAGGGTCCCTGCTCAGTGGGAGATGAAGGGAGAAGACAGAAAGCGAGAAACAAAAGCGGTGCAGGGACAAGAGGGTGACCCCCGCAAAAGACATACTGACTCTTTTTCAAAAGGAATAGGAAGAGGCCCTTCCATAATTTAGTCAAGGAAAACATGTTTTCTTTTGTTTACTTTGTGGACCAATATTTCTAGCCAGAACCCTGGACCTTAATGCTATATCTATAGACGAGCAGTTACATTATGGCATAAACAGTAAGTTTCTAAAGGAGACAATATAATATGTCACTTCCTTAAAGTTTAGGCTGCCAGGGACAGATTTTAAAAATAAGATATCTTGACTTTTATTTTTTTGTGTAATATAGATAAAGCACCGAAAATACCATAGTTACCATACTTCATAAGAAGCTATTTGGTAAAAAAGTATCAAGCCCAAGCTGAGATAACCCTGACGACATCACAGGGTTATTGTTTTTTACTTTAGAAAGCTGCTTCCTGAGCCACAAAAGACATTTGTACTCCTCATGAAGCGTAAACTGAACTTCACGTGTAAAATCTGTGGCGTACCCCAAATTCTTCTATACACCTTCTTCTGTACACCTGTCCAATCCCCTCCAATGTCAGCTACTGCCACAAGTCTACAGTGTACAAGACTCTTACCTGATTGCTGTCTCCCCCTCGTTGGATTCCTGGTTGTCCATCAACCTCAGAGTGTGGCAGGAAACCCAGGCCTGTCAGGTACTGCTGAAGGTTTCTGTTCAGCTCAGCCTGCGCAGGCCTTAGTTTCCTGTCTCTGGAGCTGCTCAGGCTTGGAGGTGCAGTCTGATGGCGGAGAGGGACGTTCCTCAGTTTAGAGAGCTCTCTAGAAATGACCTGCTGAGTGATGTCGTCCTGCCATGTCAAACCTGGATACAAAGAAGTCTTTTTAAACACCTCTCGAATCAATATGACCTTGAAAAAAGAAGATTTCTGCAGATATCTCCAGGTCACACAATGCATTGGTAAAGAAATTAAACGTAACAAACCAACATATTCATTGCTGCATATAGGATTAAAGATAACAAACCTCTAATATTGTGATTATACAATAGAATACGAAACTAATGACAAACTAGGAGATAGGAGAGAGAATCTAAAAAAACAACTACCAAATCAAGTTAATGGCCAGAGTTCTGGTATTGATAGATTGTTATGACTTCAAAATTGTTTACTAACATTTTCGTACTTTCTGGGATTTTCTTTTCTTTTTTCATATATTATTGTCTGTCGTTGCTAAAGAGATGAAATGAAAATATTTGAAATAGAGGTTGACAAACCTATGGGATATCTCTTTAAAAGGCAAACCCTCCAACGAATGATGACTGGTATACAATTGTCAATGGGATAAACTGACCTTTATCCTAAGACTAATATTACAAAATTACAAAATATTGTTGGAAATGTTCTTTTGTTTCTTTTATTCATGTAAATAGTGAATGTAAAGTATCAATGTGCTCTACTTTGGGGAGACTGTTCATAGTTCTCTCAGCTTTACAGGGTAAACAAAACAGCAAAGATGAATCAGAATGGTAGAGCAGAGCAGGGCTAAAATGACGACACACTAAAAGGAAGCCATGACTACACATTCACACACATATGGACACATGTATACATACACACGCACACACACACACACACACACACACACACAGCCAGTCAACAAGCCCAGGGAGAATGTCACACTGCGGCCTGACGCCTTGCCAACATCTCTGCTAATTGCCAACACATAGTTGGGATGCAGAACTCCTGGGCAGGGGCAAAGCGCTGTAGTGCCAGGACCAGATGGAGCTACCCAAGCAAAAAAAGATACCCAAAACATGGCCCCATTCCCAATGAGCCAAGAGGCGCAGCATTCCATCGGCAAAGAGCATAGAAATACCGAAGATATTATACTTTTTTTTTGGAGGAGCCAAGATGTTCACTGATCACACTTCATTCCAAAGCAGAAGCATTTTTTAATGAGAAAGAAGTAATTATATTGTGGCGAAGGCTTACATTTCTAGCTGCCACATACCTAACCTTTTACTGGACACATCTAACGAAACAATGCCGCTCTTAATGATGTGGACGTGTTTATAGCGATAAACTAACAGCCTGGGTTTAAACATATATGAAAAAAAATTAAACTATCCACACCGCAGAATGTCTTCATTAGCCTGGTTTCTCACCCATAGACTCTGGGTATTTTCATAGATATTCATAAGCACCAGATGAGGATCTGAGCAATGCAGAGCAGCTACAGATGCCTCCAGTCATTCTTGGCAGCGCTGAATGGAGCACAAAGCAGCGTATGTTGTCACTGTTCTGGAACGCAGCTCAGCCATCCATCCGTACAACAATGACAGTTAACTACTCGTGGCTTAACCGATGTGGTGTATACTTGTTATATATTAGCATGGTGATGATCATTTATGCTATCATCAGTTGCAATGGGAAAATCAGGTCTGACTAGAGCCCTAAAGGATCCATATGGTACCTGCGGTTAACTGCGGCTGGTTAAATGGGTTCAGAGTGTGATGGCGCCACAACAGGATGAGACTGGCTTCATTGACTGTGACACCTCTATCCCCTCTGTCTCCTGGGGGATGCACTCATTTCCATACATACCATGTTTTGTGTGTCTGTGATGGGCACACTTGAGGGGAAAGGTATGCCAGCGCAAATTACAGACTCAAAATGAGCCATTTTGTAAAAGAAAAAGTCAGGACGAAAAGTAGTGGGGCCTTTACGGTTGGATTCCTCTCAATCAACCTCTCAGCTGATTATCCTGGCACTGAGGAGGTAAATGTCATGCAAATTCATCTGAAAGTCCAGAGAAAGAGCAGGTTCCATCACCAAGTACTGCCGGTTTTTGCCTGTTAAGGATAGCACGTCGTCTCAGGCAAATGCCTCAGTTAATTAACGCCTTGCCATTAGCGCAACAGCTTTCAAACAAGCACGATATTTCTGTTGGCCTCCTGTCTGTTTTCTGTGTGACAGAGAGAGAGAGAGATGGGGCCTTCTAAATATTCAAAGCCTATTAGATGAGATCCAGTCTACATGTCTTGTAGTTTCATCTGGTGTTTTTGAAATGCAGATTTTCCCCTTTCCTTTACTTCTGTCCACCAACTGATTTTAAAGGCATTAATGGAAGAGAGTGTGAATAATTTAGCAACAAGTTCTACCTAATTAGTCAAAATGAAATATGTCAATCCAAATTTGACACAAAAATAAAACCAACATACTTAAAACACACATTTTTTTTTACCATTAAGTAGCTTTATATTAGGAAAAAATTATCTTAAAATCATCTTATTCCACCAGCTTCTATCAACTTATTCCAAGTCTTGACTGAAGCTATATGATGTTTACAGTCATGAAATATTTAAACCGACGAGTCTGTTTCACGGCTGCACAATTTCTGGGGAAATGGGAAGATTCTACATATCTTGTGCATTATTTTAAAGAAGTTTTCCCCAAAAAGCTGCCAGATATATTTGGCATCTTTGGAGACTTTGTGATCTCCACTAGAATTGGAAATAAAGTTCTGTGGGTTTGAACAAAGTTTGACAGCACAGTATGAGTTTGTGACTGACCCACTAGCTAGTTAGAAATGTTATAGGGCTTTTATACTTTCTACTGAGTGATAGTGAATGCCCATTAAAGACCAAGATAATATGCATTACTACTGTGAATGGCACTGAGCACCTCTACTGAAGTAATTTCATATTGCTTTTTTGCAAAAAAAACACTTGGTGAACATCTCCAAGGATACAATCGATTATTTGCTCGTACAAAAATAATTTTGCTCAGAGTTTATATCTGCAGCAGGTTTCTTTGAAATGATCTCTCCCCGCTTCACAGACATGGACTCACACTGAACGGTTCAATAAAAGCACTCTTGTTTTCACATGGTATGTTAGTGTGTGAGTATATCTGACACTTTTCTCTCTCCAGAACTAGCAAGGTTGTCAAGGAGCAGACAGGGTAGAATATGAGGAGGAACAACAATAGTTTTTGTTGATTGTCTGTCAAAGAAAGCAGGTTTGTACAGGAAGTAGGACCATGAGTAACATGTGGTTTCAGTAGCACGTAGTGTCAGTTTGTGGTCACTGATTCTCCATGACTGACGCTTCCTGTCAATGGAGCTAATGCAGATGTCACAATGCATCATCTTTCTTCACTCGGCTGTACTACGAGAGTATCCAGCGCTCTGCACAGGGTCAGGAGGTCAATCGACTGCACGTTAGTGTAGTCTAACGTGGTATTTCATGAACAGCAGTGTTTCATTTTGACATGATTCCTTCTGATGTTGAGAATAAGAGCTTGACAGTATAAATACTCACCAGGAATTTAAACATTTGACATAAACTGGGTCAAAAACACAGAAATAAACCTTCACCTGTCTCCCAGTCCGACTGGCCATTCACTAGCCCCACATCAAGCTTTCAATTTATGCATAAGTAGTTTACAAGTCTTCCCCCGCATACATTTCTTAAATTTCACACAGTTGCTAGTAGATTTTATCAACTGTCACAAGCTAAAACTCTGAGTTGGTTCTATTAGTTTAACTAAATAGAGGTCAGCATCCTCACCAGCTTATAAGAAACAGAATTGTCTACGTATTTTGGGCAAGAGATATAAATAAAAATGCAGTTCATTAAAATTTTATTTGATCTAACATATAACAACATAAAACTGGATGGTTTGGATGCTTTTGAAAAAAAAAACATACTTGGACAGGCAACACAGTAGTTGGATTTATGCTTGTTCTTATGTTAAAACACTAGAAGAGAACTGTAGGACTCAAGGAAGCAGAAAAACTTAAACACTAGCTCCAGCTATTAAAAAGTTTGGGTGAGGTTGCTGGAGTGTAAACATCCACTCCTTACTTAAACTCTGATACAGTGGCATTCCCGCAAGGTGGATGTTTTAGTCATGAGCAGGTAATGTTACCTTGGTAAACAAAGCTAATGCTAGGTTACTATAGTTTATATTATTTTACTGTAGGTAGTGAGATAGGAATACTAATGTTTGCAGCTTACAATGGAGCAGATAAATACAATTTGCAATGCCTAGTTACGGTTGCTAAGCTATCATTGGACAACTGCATTTCGGAGGCGGGGTTTAGAGCACGTTCAATTAAAAGGTAGATCTTTAATAATATATTGTACAAGAAGTTCATACACTCTGGTTTACTGAATAAGCTCCTGTGTGTATCCTCACACACTCCCAGTCTGCACAAACACACACACACAC
>NW_023339650.1:13985443-13992051 GCF_004916995.1 Morone saxatilis
CACACACACACACACATCTAGCAGCGCCATAAAGACTCCAAAGCTATATGACAGCAGCCTGGCTGTGAAATGTGTAGACACACTGTGGCTGCACTTGGTGAATACTAAAGTTGCTTAGCTTTGGGTAGGCTACTGTGTAATATAAAAGTCATTTGCAGTTGGATGACAGGGCCTTGCATTCAAAGGGTATTGTGGTGAAAATGTAATACTAGACAATGTGCCCTGCCAATGGGGACACATCCAGACAACCAAAGCCCTTTTGTACAAGGGTCAATCCCTATTGATCTGAATGACATTGGTGTTGTGCAGTGAGCAGAGATTGTGTGATGTCTACCTGCGTCTCTGATGCAAGATAAAGAGGATTGTAAATCGATTCCATTGATGTTTCTCCCCGTTTTTCCCTCCCCCTGTCATCTCTTCAATTTAGGTTACAGTACAATGGGCTCAAGAAAAGAAAAAAAAAAAAGGTCCTGCACGTCTCGAAGATGACACTTCAATAGCTGTTGAGCTGATAAGGATAACGTGCCACCGAGCATTAACACTGCATTGTGGACTCATCCGAAGATAATGCTGTGTGTCTGTGGATGTGATTCTACAAGACAGAAAGGGGGAAAATGATTCAAAGTGGTGATGTCATGTCTGCGCCGTGTGTAAACGGGTGTCTAAAAAACACAAGGTCAGAGAACGGGACTCATGATGAAAAGCATCTAAAGAACTAAACACCTCTTAAAATGAAGCAGGAAAAAATTACACACCAGATCTCTTCTCATCCTCCTCACTCTCATTTGTTTATTTCTAAGCAGTAATTAGAATAAATGTGTGGTCTCGCCTGGCTTAATATTCATCACTGCATTTTTTTCTTTCTATTTTTTTTTTTTGATTTCCTCTGGCCGACTGCTTACTCTTAATGATTTTCAACACTGGTTCACGCCTGTTAAAAGATATTAAGCTCAGAGTGGCCTGCAAAGCCAATTATGTTTGGAGGGCTGATGTTTGTGGTCAGGTCTGTGTTAAAGGTGTCTACTGCCCCCTGGTGGGTTATGACTGCAGTTACAGGCTGGCAGACGTGTGGAGAAAAATAAGTAGGTAGTAAAAATAAAACACATTTTGCTTGGTAACATTTCATTTTATGGGCCTGTAATTTCCTACAAATGTAATAATATTTTTTGGAGACGTTTCCCGAAAAAGAACCATCTAATTAGTACTAAATATAAAGCAAATACAGACAGAGGTTTTAGACTGTTCGTTTAGTTTGGCTTTTTTAGAGACTTACACCACTTGTAATTCAACATATAAGCATGTTCAGCTGACCTGCTGTGCACATACTCTTTGGGTTACACAGCAATTTACCTTATTTATACATATTACTTACTGAAGCAATTACAGACATATGAAATAAAGTATATATATTTTCCAACATGACATTAATGGATTGTTGGCATTTGACAGACAAAAAAACCTTTCCAAGAGGGCCTAAGTTACTTGTTGAAACGGACAAGCCAGAAGCGTTTGTTTAGCAGTGACAGCAATGGATCCATAACAGCAGACTGCCTGCAGGCTCCAAACATTTCTAGCTGTTGTTCACACTGTACCAACCATCAGCAAGAAGAAACTCTGTCTACTAAAGCCAGGACAAGACATGAATACAAATTTGGGCGTAATAACGTGACAGAACTGAGGAGATGTGCTGATGAGACTTTTAAATTCTCAGCATGACTCCAGCATGACTCCGGCATGGCTGAATGTGGGGAAACATGATCCACAAATTCTAAAATTTCTACTGTAACTTTATTCAAAATTAGCAATATAGTTACTTCTGTTATGAAGACATCTTATTGTAAATGTGCTATATGCCCCTGAAGGTGTAACCACTTATAACAAACACATTAGCTGCTGCCATTGACGGAGTAGGAGAGACTGCCTAATGTGATTACACTGCACACCTCACAGTTACTCATCCACAAAATTAGCTCTAAATGTCCTACCACTATACAAGCCAATTAGATTGGCTGCCGTAGTTAGGCAATGATGGCAAAACAATGGCCCGATATGAGTCAAATGACCTGTTCAATGGTGTTGTGCTATGCTAGCCAAAGAGACAGCTTGGCTTATTTGGCTTGTTTCACACAATGGCAGTTGACAAGCATTTGCTGTAAGCTCTGTACATGACTGATAAAGGCTGCTGAACAGGAAAAAAGAAAGAAGAAGACACTCGGACAAAGACATACAGGCAAACGGGCAGTGTGTACCTCTGTGAGCCAGCTTCTGTAGGAGGATCCTGAGGCGCTGCAAAGCAGAGGAAGAAATATCGTATGTGTACAGGTTTGCACCGGCCAACTCCTGGCACCTTCCAAACACTCTGTCTACAGAAAAAGAAAAGAGGAAAACAGGTTTATGAGGGATATTTTTTGATAGCTGAAAGTCAGAAGCACACAGGAGAAGGGTTTAGTAGATGTTTTTCCTGGACATTGATTGCTGTGTGACGAGGTAGAACTACGTATACCTGCCCAGTTGAAATGTTGTAATGGTCTGTGGCACCTACAGCGTCTCTGTACCTCTAACTGCCTGTTTTGGGGGAGCTAATAGCTGACATTTTTCCTCTGACAGCATCATGATAAGCAACCGTTCATGGCAGGAAGGACTTTATCAGGGACCCTGGTAATCTCCCTATCAGCAGGCCTCCCGCCTCACTCAATACAGGTTGCTAGGCAACCCACGCCACAGAGTCCCTATCAGCCCTATAATTCAATGGCTCGTCTAGACCTCAGAAGGATGCTGAGGCTCAGGGGGTCAGAAAGCAGTGTGCAGATATAACGTGTGGAATATAAATGACCCGCGCTGTCACCTTCTCTCAGCTGGAGAGATAAATCCATGCATCTTGTTGGCTAAACTCACTAAATGAAAGTCCACCTCTCCAGATGATCTCTGGAGATGAATCCTGCAGATTCGATCTGAGCCATCTCATCAGTGTGTGTGTGCGATCGTGCATGCTACCGTGTGAGAGTATGTGCGAGGATGCCACTGTGATTAGATGGGATCTAATGATGTATATCAACATGCCGTCACGCACCGCAGCATCCCATTAATTAGTCCCAAAATGTCGGACAATGACAGCAAACATCAATGGTACGATTGATGCTCAATGACATGTCGGATACTGTAGAATACACAAACATTGATGTCCATTACATGCTACAATTTTATGTCTTCTCCTCCAATGCCATTTTTACACTGAGGATATAAATATAGATGAGTACATATCCAAGGATTCATGGTCAATAATAACTCACAATCACCGATGTGATGCAACATTTTGACAAAGAGAGGGGGAAAGAAAGAGAGAAACACTCACTTTTTTTAATTTCATGTATTTAAACATCACCAAGCATCAGCTTTAACATTTGACTAAAGAAATGTAATTACAGTGCCATGTTCGGTGTAAAATTCAGTGACTGATAATTACAAAGATAATAATGTGATGTCAGACGAGGTTTTAAATTGAATTCTTATTCTAAATGAGAAGCGGGTGTTTTCCTGACTTCCCCTTCTTTGCCTGTGACCCGTTAAATGACAGCTCTGTACAGGAAAAAGCCCGTGGGAGGTGGCGAATTAGCATAGACAACACAGTATATTGCTCAGGAGTTATTTCGGGAATCTCAAACAGCGCACAGGAAACCTTACCACCTACAGATTCACAGATCATCACAGACGTGTGTGAATTACACAAGACGTCAACTGTCTCGTTACTCTTCGTCAACAACCCCTTTTTTCTAATGACAATATTGAAGGTGACATGGTTAATATGACAAAATAAGGTTTTGTTATTGTATTCTAAGGTTTTGTCAAGGATTTCTGGTAGGATTTATTTTTCCCAGTTAGATGCTAACAACACCTATTATGTAAGAAATGAGGGGAGGCTGGTGACATAACAAGTGACGGGAAACTTGTTAAATGTTTTATGCTCTGCATCCCTCATTGGTTTCCATGGCAACGGCCACTGTTAAACACGTGACTTCCTTCTCCGCTGTCAGGGACATTCCCGCTAGCAACCAGACACACAGGCACACAGGGATTTAGTGCATTAAAAATAGAAGTCAGAGGGGTTTTTTTTGACGACAAAGAAATGCTTGTTTAGCAAATGTAACATTTGATTGATTTCTCGAGGTGATTCTGAACCATTCAGAGCCACATGCACGATGAATCACAAAGTACTGTTCTGCCACTTTATGGTGTGTATTCATAATAGTGAGATTATCAAAACAAGCGACAATGGTTCATTATAGTTGACAGTTTTGCAGAAAACACAGATTGTTTTTTTTCTCCCTATTTCTGACATCAAAAAACAACATTTTAATTTCAGGCTTGGAGGAGCGCAGGATGTGTCTGGTGCATGGGTGGTCGTCCAATCTGAAAATAACACACAAATGCTGTGCAATTAAATACCATAGAGGTTTTTTCTTTATAAAATAAATCAGCAGATAACATAATATTATTAGTGCAAAAGATCTATGTAGGTCCAACACATTCAAAGCTATTTGGGAACGAGGCAAAGTCTATCAAGCAGAGCAGAACACAGTGATTTTCTAAAGATCATCAATAAGGTTAACGGAAATATTAAGCTGACAGTAGATCAATTTGTGCTTTCTTGCAAGACAAGGCTAATGCTGTCACTGTGATGAACAAACCGCAACTGCAATGCAAATTAACCTTGATCAATGTAATCAATAATGCATAAAACAGGCCACATAATCAGTCAATCCTTAGATGTACAATCCTATAAATCAGTGTCATCCTCACTACAAAGAGGCTCTGTCTGGATAAGTTCCATGTTGACAGGAATAAAGAAGATTTTCAGCCAAGAAAAAAAGGTAAAGAGCTCTAAATCCAGACACCGTCTCTCCTCTCACTGTGACAGACAGTGCGACACCCGGCTGCTGCTAAAGCTATTTAAACTGTGAAAGTTAATGCTCTGGGATAACAGGAGCAAACACTAAAGCTGGCAGTCAGCAAAGCATTTCTAAAAGACTGTACATCGGAAGGAGGGGAAGACGGACCCAGGAGACAAATTAAGACATATTGGAACAGGTGTATAAGCTGCGCAACTCATGTCACGAAAATGAATAGGCCCAAATCAATGCACCGAGACCAGCCAGATGTAGACTGCTATTAAAAAAACAGAACAGAGACAAAAGCTAAAGTGATCAGGATATGATTAATGGAGTGTTTACAGATTATTCAGGTCTTTTTTAAATGTGAAAATTGTGGCTTTGAAATGATAATTACATTTATGCATGCACTGCAATCTACATGTAAATACAGAAATGAATATAAACCAGACTCTCAGAGCCACATCAAAACATACTGCCTATTCAGTGTGGCTGTGGAATATAAATAAGGTCTATTATTACCTTTTCTTTTAGCATATCTGTTTACTTCTTCCATTGTATCCCCAAATATTTGCCACAGAAGAGCTACTTAACTGTTTCTTTACTTATTCATGTTTGATTACTCTTGGATTTACACCCACTGCTCTGGCGCTCTTCCTCTGCCCATGTAGATTGTTTGGGATTATAGATTTTGTAGTGGTTACTTAAAGTGTTTATGCTGCAGTTGAACTTGTTGCAAGCTTCGATCGATGGAAGTATCACCTAAATCGTTTAAATCTAAAATACAGCGTGGATGTTTCAGACAATATTGGCCCAAGTGGAGGCAAGATAACCACGATCGATACAACACCGCTGGTTAAGTGTTTAATAGGAGCCAACAGATGCCCTCAGGGAAACATGTAGCACTTATCCGCTGTACTTTAGCTTAGCTTATCATAGCAGTAAGCCACAGACTCTGGAGAGTTGCATCAAAATAAAATGTATTTCCGGTCTCAGTGTAATCACAAATACTTAAGAGGAACTTCTGAGGAAGTATTCCCCTGAAGATGGAAATAGAGATTTGAAGAAGCTGGTTCCAAAATGAGACATGACAGCAGAAGATCATATGATACATGGAGGGTGGTAATTGACCTACTTAATCAATGACACAATAGCAGGCACAGAGGGACATACTGAGGGAACTTTTTCAAAACATGGACTCATTTATTCGGCTGTTACTTGTACAACAATTGATTAAGTAAATTTAATGTAGCAAATTGATCTAAATTAATTACAAATATTAACAGAAATCACCTGTTTACATAAGTATTTACACCCTCCAAGTCTGAGAACGAAAAGCTTGACAGGGTAACGGTAGCAACGGTTTAGCAGTTTAGCGAACAAGTGATGATTTAGGTGTTACAGAGGAGGATATGCAAATGTATATATGTTATACTCTATATTTGTAAATAACTTATAGAGGTCTTACTCATTAATTTTGTCATTTGTACCGTTACGTAATTAATTGTTAACCAACAAATGAATACCATTTGTCATAATACATAAATATCATGGATGAAGGGGTGACATAGCAAGCCTGGTTCTGTAACAAAATCCTAACATCTAAAGCTTAGTTAGCCTTGTTTGTTTGGGCGTGTGTCATAATACACAAGTTAGTATCGTGAAGTTTGAAAGCTTACATTAAATACAATTTCCCTCGGGATGAATAAAGTATCTATCTAT
>NW_023339650.1:13992146-14005169 GCF_004916995.1 Morone saxatilis
TATCTATCTATCTATCTAGCCAACTAACATATCCTGAGTAACTTTATCCAGTGCCGGCTGCCTCACAGCGCCAGCCAACAAAGTAACCGGCGAAAGGCAGGCCAGCCAGATCATCCCTGGGAGTCTGGATGTAGCTAGCTGATCACCTAGCACTTTGTCTTACACTTGGAGCCCCTAAAGGGTCTTTTGCAGTTCATAATTATCAAAAAAGCTGCATTAAATCTGATTAAATGTTGTTGAATCAGGGGGGTGAATACAGTGTCAGTCAACCACATATAAAATGGTGCTGATTGAACCCACAAAGCGCAGCTCCTTCTCACAACCCTTTCTTCCCCTCAGCCACCTTGCACGGCAACAACACGGGTGAGGAAAAGCACAGTTGGCCCGGCCCAGAATAAACCAGGTTACTCCTTCAGGGACCTGGGGAAGAGTTGAAGTGGCAGACCTAGTTACTCCCACTCATCTTCTGATTGTGCGATGGCTGCTGCTCATCAGGAGTCCGATGGAGAGTGACAGAGTGTAGATTGAATATGCGTAGAGGGTTATGAAGCAGCTAAATAATGTCTCATTACTTGCATATTAGGTAGAACATTAATCCAACATTAGTCTTTCTTGCCTGTATATAGTATTTTGCCTTTATCGAGCATAGCGCCTGTAATTACATTTCACTGTGAGAGGGATAATGTGAGTGCTGCTCCTTGGGCCAAAGCATGGTAAAATAGAATAAATAAAATAGATGACAGGAAGATGAGGGGAAAAGAGAAAAATTAAATCTCAAAAAGAAATGACCACATGATAAGCCCTGCATGATAGTATAATGTAATATGAAATACACCCACCACGACCCTCCTCTCTGCCTCTGGGGGGTTTTTCTGTCGAGGTGTCAGCAATTTTCCTCTATTAGGCTACACACAGCTCCCTTCTGTACCAATGCAGTCTGTGTAATTAAAGTCAGTTTTTTTATATTTCTCTTCTGCACTGTTTCCTCCTAAACTGGGTTAATATGGAAATAAGGGTAGAGATCGCCATTTGCTTCTCTAACATGCTGCAAATCCAAAGACTACTGACTACCCTCTCACTATTAAAGATTACCCCTTTCACAGATGTCTTTAAACCAATTTTAAAACAATGCTTGTATGCTAAAATGTGGCTACAGCTAGCAGCCGGTTGTCTTCCTGGGCAACACAGGAAACCTGGTTCTGTAACAAAAAACTCCACATCTAAAGCTCATCTCTGCTAAGCTAAGCTAACTGGCTGCTAGTGGTAGCTTTAAATTTACCATACAGATGCAAGAGTGGTATCAATTGTATCCAACTCTTTCTTTAAGGCCCATCTTCTTTCTTCAGCTTGTTGATATTCATTTAAAAACAAACTTTCTATTTTTATTCAGAATTATTGATTTGAATGTTTTATTTATACATTTCTTTGTGAACAATTTTCACTGTTATTTTTGACTGTAGATGTCATCCCTCTGTAAAGCATTGAGGTGGACATTTATCAATTAGTCAACTGACAGAAAATTACTTTTTTTACATATTAATAAATAGTAAATTGAAAGTTTTTGGCTTTTGGACTGTTGATTGGCAAAACACTGTAATTTGTGGATGTCAGCTTGAGTTCTAGGGAACTACAATTGGCATTATTGTTTTTACAATTTTCTGACATTTTCAGTCAAAATGTATTAAAATCATTTTCAGATGAATCAATAATGAAAGCCCTGGTAAATTTACTTGACTTCTGTATGAGAATAGATATCTAGCTATGTTATTACCTCCCATTACGTTTCTGTTAGCTTAACAGAAACATAAAACATAATGTTATTTTAGATAATTATCATCCTCCTCTTTTTATTGACATACTAGTATTCAAACTAGTACTTGTCTTGTATGTTACTATATACCATTTACTATAAGTCACAACATGTTTTGCATGCAACTCTATTGTCTGCCAACAAGCAAGTGTTCCCTTTACCGGCTTCATCTTTGTTTGTGAAATTGATTGTATGATGAATCTGCAGAAAGTAAATGGAGTGAGCAAAACTCAGTCAAACAAAACAAACAACCGCAAAGCGCAGGCATTTAATCATTATACTCGGGAGGCCAAAAACAAACATGAACTGGGATAGGTGTGGAACCCCACTATGCATCTAAGCACACTATGTTCGCCTGAACCGCCGCTCCCGTGTAGAAACTGTCCACTACGGGAGAATACATTAACCTTTCACGGTGTCTCTATCGTGAAGATGATCCTCCATATCGACATGCTATCAATTCCCCTTCAAAATTAAAGGCCCGCTGTGTGATTCTGCTGAATGCCACACTGTGAAAAGCCCCCGACATTTCCCCATCATTCAGGTGACGAGTTGCCATGGGAACCACTGACACAGACACATCCATCTTCACAAGACAAGATGGTTCATAGACGGGGTTGTGACCACTCGGGGTGTGGGGACACCTTGGCATATAAAGGGGAATCATACTGCTGGTATAGATAAAAAAGCCTTAGATTAACTACTTTTTGTTTATATTGTGTTGTTTCTTACTGTTACAGCCTGGCTAACAGTTGTTTTTATGCTGTTCTTAAACATGACTCATATGTCTTAACTGAGCAGAAGCTCTCCAATATTTCTATCTATAAATCCCTGAGTGATTAAAAATAGCCAGGACAGCTGTAGAAGCATGCTGGGTCGACAATGGTTGTATACCACAGGGAAGATGTACAATATAATGAGGTGTGGTGGGCGTACATGACTCTCTGTGTCTGGCTTACCATTGACGCAGAACTCATACGGTGTACAGAGCTCGTCTTCAAACAGACAACCTGGAGATGAGAGAAAAGAAAGAAATGAATACACAGCTCAATGTGTGACAATTCCTCACAAATTGGATTCAACACAGTTTTAATAAGTAAGACTCACAAGTTGAATTAAAAGTGCCAAGACAGACAACTTACTAAGCTATGGTTAGTAAGACATACAATTAATATGATTAGTAAATTCATGATTAGTCAGTAGACTAACTATTTTGGTAATCGATTAATTGCTTAAGCCATTTGTAAAGGAAAAAAATTATACCTTTGGTCATTTTTCATTGTCAGACATTTCATAGTCTAAACAATTAAAATACTAATTGAATACATCATTGACTGATTAAAGAAATAGTTTGACATTTTGGGAAGTGTGTTTACTGGCTTTCTTGATGAGTTGGATGAGAAGAATACCTATCCATTTAAAATGAGCCAGCAGCCAGTTAGCCACTGTTTGAAGGAAACATCTAGGTCCGTCCAAATGTAACAAAATCCACCTTCCTAGTTTTGTCACCCTCAGATAGATCAATGCTAGCTGTTTCCCCTCATTTCTAGTCAGTATGCTAAGATAAACTAACCAGATCTGGCTGTAGCTTTAAATTTACCACTGACATGAGTGGTATCAATCTTCTCATCTAACTCTCAGCAAGAAAATGAATAAAGTGTATAATGTGTGGAATGTACAACATCCTTTAATCTGTAAAGAAGATTAGCTGCAGTCTAATTTGACCAGATTAATCACTGTCAGTTTAAGATGGGAGAAGTCCCAACAACAAATACCTTGACATTGGATATAAATAGAGGCCATAAGCATATATAGTTAATATAATAGATGACTGAATGTACAGAAAATGTATTAAATTGCAGTACAAAATTAGCTCAATGTCACAATTTCTAAATATGTCACCGCTCTATAAAAGTACAGCTTAGTACTGCATTAATGGCCTTTCCACTAATGGCAGAGCCATCAATCATCAATTAGTGTGACTTCTTCTATCCTGTCTCTGACACTAATATCCCAACTCCATGGGCATCGTTTCCATATATGAATGTTGTATGAATATTAATGAACTTTAACGCCTGGACAAGGGCTGGGTGTTCCAGACTAATAAATGAACAGATGGCAGGAGCATTATGGGTAGCTGTTCCCTGTGTTCATATTTCACACGTGGGAGTTGCAGCGAGCAGAGAACTAATTGTTCTGCTCGCCGATCTGCACAGGTGATCTTCCACATTTACATGTTTCCAGGAAAAGAACAAGTTAAAAACTCCTCTTGAAGTGTTATTTTCTGTGTTGTAGGCTGAGCGGAGTGGCGCATTCAGGGTCAAAACAAGCCCAGACAATAACCAGACCAAGAAATGAAGCCACTTAGAACACATCATTTGGGTGTGTTCAAAAAGCTCTTGACAGGCTCATGCTATAAAATTTATGGCGTTTGCAGTGTTGGCAACACAGAAACAAACTGTAAACAACTAGGCCAAGCCTCGGCCCTCTTTCTTCAAGTCTTCTTTATATTTGTTATTTTCCTCCCTCAGCTCCTCAGTAGGAGTGACGTAACTGAACGCACCCTCTTGGCCCTGTGGCCTCGATGGACAGCAATGAGCAGCTCATAAGCATGAATAAAGAACAGGTTGAGTAGGAGAGGTCTCTGTCAGACCTCTTTAATAAAGAGAAGAGATAGGTACGTGACGTCTGTTACTCAATTCACACAGGAAGGAAAGATAATCGGGACAGGTGTGGATGAGACAGAAACTTTTCAGTTATCTCTTGTTCAAGGTTTGTTCAGGTTTCTGTGCAGATCCATCATTAGGGTCATTATTCTGTTATAATAATTAAAGTCTGTTCCTGCGTGAGAACTTGATTATACGGACACAATATGCAGCCATTTTGTTTGGAAGCTGAGGGCACATTTCCTGAAATTATACCTTTTGGAGATAATGGCTTCAATATGTCAGCAAAATGGCTATTTAATGATGTAGACTGAGGCATCATAACAGAGCTGTAAGGTCACTCAGTTCTCTGGCACGAAACTAAAAGGCAGAATGTTCTGAACTGAAGAGAAACAACTTACTGCTTCAAAACCAAGACCACAAATTGCTTTTCCAACAACTTGTACCTGACTATCATTTTGTACCCCATGCATCCCTCATTTCCATGGACAGGTTGAAGTACATTTTCCAGGTTTACCTTAATGCTAAAATGCTGCTGTTGGTGGAAGACTGCAGAAGATGTACTGAAGTATTTCCTGCCACAGCAGATAATAGATGTAGATATTTCTTTGAAGCATACATTTGAAGTGCTTTACAAAAGTGCAAAGCTCATTTAATCAACAATGACTGAAATGAGTATGTATAATATAAAAAATGTTGCTTATGACTCACAGAGAATGATCACCCAACTCTGCAGTTCAGCTCTACAGAGGATTTTAGCATCTTTTATCTAATTTTAATTGGTTATACAGCATATTTACTGTTTTCTGGTCTCATCGCGGCAGTTTCCAGATGCAGCAGGCAGCTGTTTTTAGCCCAAAAGCTCAAATAAACCTTCTATACAGCACCTGCCCAGCACTAAACAGCAGACAGACACAGTTAAGGACTAGTTGGTAAATAAAGCAGAGCATTTAGCTGCTAAGAGCCAGATATTTACAAAACAGATGTAAAAGGTACATCAAATGTTTGCTAAAGATGCTCTGTATGTGCTGAATGTGTTAATAGGTAAGTGCTACACATTTGGCTTGCCAACTTAATAAGATGATAATGTGTCAATATTGTGTTTACAGTTTGTTGTGCTGCCCTCAAGTGGCCAAAAAATGAATTAATGCAGGTTAAACGCAGCCTTACTGTAGTCTGCATGTGCAGCTGTATTACATAGGAAATAAATAAAGTGAGATGTGATAAAAACTAGAGTAATTACTAGACGAGTATAAAAGTACGTCAAAAAAGGTCAACCTTTGAATGAGCCCTTTGAAATTCCAATGAGAAAGGTTAATTAGAGCAGAAAACAGTTAGCTGATTAATTGATTAGTCGATCAACAGAAAATAAATCTGTAGCCATTTTAACCCTTTTTATTTATTCAGGGAAGTTTTACTGTGGGACGCGCTGATCACTTTCACAGAGTCACACCTGAAAGCTGCCCAGTACAACCACAATCTGATCTGCTGGCCACTGAGCAGCCCCACCGGAGCAGTTGGGTTTAAGAGCACCTCAGTGGTGGTAATGAGGAAGGGGAAAGCACTGCTTTTTCATTTTCCATCCATATTTATCCTGCTGGTTTGAACTGAAGACCTTCCAGTCACACACCACTGCCCAAGCGATTGATGAGGCATTTTCCAAGCAAAGGTGACTTAAATGAAGTAGTTCAAGCTTCTAAATCACAAGGATTTGCTGTTTTTCTTCATCATATATGCCAGTAATCTAAACTTATTTGTTTTGGACTAACCCAGTGAGCCCATCCAGTATTACATTCAGTCTTACTTTACCAAGAAGAACTTAGCTTCGAATCAGCTTGAAGATGAAAAACAAAATATAAAACCAAACTTGCACAGAGTAGCCACTTGGAGCTGGAAGAGCCACACAATTCCTCTTGATCAAGCATCTCACCGCTCCACAATTAGTGTCAGTCCATTCAACTTTACCTCCTCATCACTTTCCTACTTAATTCATTGGGTTCTCTGGGAGGCCTTGTCAGCTCTCAATATTAATTACGACCTTCCATTTAATGAAGCATCCAGCCAAGCATAGTTAGTCAGACATTGTGTGTGTGTGTGTGTGTGTGTGACTGTGTGCGCGTGCATGTGTGATAGGCAGGGACATAGGATTGATAACGCCACATCCTCTTTCTACAACACCATGCCAGAGATGATTAAAATGGCGGCTTTTAATTAAAATTCAATCACAGTGGATGCTGCTGATTACCTCAGGCGGAAAAAAAAAAGGATGCTAGACTGGTTGTGGCTGAGGAAGAAAGCTGGTGGGGGGGAAAAGTGTCCAGGCTATATCTTAATGAAGCATCCTGACAAGAATGGCCACATTGTCTCGTGTAATTCTAGGCGTACAAGACAATTTCACAAACAAAATGACCTTTCCAAAAAAGTGCTACACTTGCGGTTGAGTGATGATGCTCTGTTGCCATGTCAACCTCATCACAGATCAATCACAGAAGCTCATCAAAGGGAAACTTACTGTTAAGTCGAGTAAATACGCCTCAGCGGGATTTAATGGATCAACAGAGAGGTTTTGAGTGTGCTTTTTAGTGTCATCTTCAGTGTGTAATCTTTATGTTTTCTTGTGTTGTGATAAATGTTAAGCGTATATTTAAAATTGTACTAATATAATGAAGGAAATGTGTTTATCATTATAAAACACGAGGTTGTAGAATGAAGATTTGTTTGTTTTGCTACACACAGAAAAAAAAGATAATTAAATTTATAGTAGAATAACATGTAATAAATCCAAAAATACAGTTATTTATGTACATATATACATACATGTATACAACCAGGAAATAATTCTGCAGTTCATTTCTTCAAATTTGTTCTGTAAACACCAACAAACAACAATCACCCTTCGGCGAAATTCATTTGATTGGATGTGAACAAAGCCTGTAACAACACTATTCACACGTTCATCCACGCAAGGTGCCAACCTGCTCATCAGGACCAATACAGTGCTTCCTATCATGATACTAAGCTCTCTCTCTCTCTCTCTCACACACACACACACACACACACACACACACACACAGAGACTGCACAGCCATCAGGAGTAATTTGAGGTTCAGACACAGCTGCCCCAATTCGTCGATTAGTGATTTAATTGATTAGCTAATTGGCAGAAAATTAATTGACAACCGTTTTGATAGTTTTGGAGATGTACTGTAACTAACAATTACTTTCAATATTGATTCATCTAGGGCTAATTTTCTCAAATAATCATTTGGTCTATCAACAAAAGTATATCCATAATAAATGTCCCAGAGCTCATGATGCTGTCTTCAAATTGCTTTTGAAAACCAGCATTTGAGAAACTGAAACATTTTTGGCATTTTGTCTTTAAAAAGACAGATGATTGACAGTATTCTTGCTGATTGATTTTCTGTCTATTTATTTATCAATTAATATTTGTATAGCGCTACTGTCTAACTGTAGCAGCTCTAGATAGTTGACTAATTGCTTGGGTAATATATTTAGTAAGAAAAATGACAAAAACCTCTCTGGTTTCAGGTTTCAGTTTATCAATAGAAGAACCGCCAGCTTAATCAATAAATAAATAATAAGAAAATAATCATTAGCAGCAGCACTAGATGTGAGCTACCTACAGGTGCTGTAAATGTGCAGCAGCTTCACCTCCCAAAATAGGTACTGTGTGACCTAATTTACAACTACAGTATGCAGGGAGAAACCAGAAGGTCAATGGATGCAGTAAGTCAGTGCAGTTTTTAACATGATGTACTGCTAGTTAGAGGCCTGTATTCCCAGAAGGCCGTGAAATAGGAGATAGTCGATACAACAGCAACTCTACAGATCTCACAGTGTTTTGTCTCAGTCTCTTTGCTAATTATGCCATATGCTATGGAGGTTTTCCATTAAAACACTTCTAGAAATGCATGCAGAAATGGAAACCTGGATCAATTAACTGTGACCTCTCCAAAGCCTCTATCCACAGCTGTGTAGCAGAGAGACACTTCCCCATAACGCCCCCTGCCTGCCTTATTAAAACTAACTGCTATTAAGGGCAGCAAGTGCATCTTCTGTATAAGTAAGCAAGGATCAACACACACATACACACTCACACACCAAAACAATTCACCTTCAGCTAAAATCTCAGCTACACAGCGTGTCAGGGACATAACAGGATGGGTGTCTACCCTCGGGGGGCGTGAAATCAGAGAGGAGCGTGTTTAAAGGGAAAAGCTCATTTAAGGTCATTTGAGGAAAAGCAATTATGACTGAGAGTCCCTCATTAAAAAATATTACAACCACATTAATATCTCCGATAATCTCCACGTGTACACATCTCAGAGCAGATTTCAGCCTGCAAGGAGCTGCTTGAAACATTTGGCCGTGGTTGGCTGACCTTGCCTGGAACATTAAATATGTCCCAATGAGGCTAAACCCAAGGCTGAACAAGAAGTCAGAGACTTGATCGTTTGCTTTTCCCCCCTCACAGGTGGTTGGCCGGTGCCGGGATACCATCTGTGATGTCTGAGGGGCCAAGGAGGATGCTGGGAGTCTGGCAGCGAGGACAGCCACTCCCAGAGCCTGCTGCAGTTTAAGACATATTTCATTCACTCTCTGGGGCCACCGACATATCTTTTATTATAATTATGCAACCAAGGACACCTGACTCACTTTTAGTCACACACACACACACACACACCTGTACTGTCAGCCAAAAAAGCCATTTTAGAAAAGTGCAGCTGGTGACAACGGCAATAAAAGTGCAAGTGAATTGGAAAGGGAGCGTGGCTGGAGCAGGGACAGCAGAGAAGAACATCACCTGCAAGCAAATTAGCATCAGCTTGACACCATGTCCGCAGATTTAAACAGCTTGTGTCATTAAGGCGCTCTACTGCTAAAATTAAAGATGGCTCCGAGCTTTTCTCTGCTCCGAAAGGTCTGTTCTTGTCAAAAGTTGCACGTCACATGTCAGCAATTCAGCCGTGGTGGGTTTATCGCTATCCTCGACATTTCCATGCACTTTTCAACTTAACATGACAAGATTTTGTTATAGCAGTTGTTTAAATCATGCTGTGACATTATGTGCACCTACATTTCATGTTTCTGGGGTGAATTTCACCGAATTACACAGTTAATTTATTATTTACACCATAAGAATACCAACGGCTACACGACTGTATTATTTTGCAGGTTTTTTTCATAGAGGAAAAGTTTGACATTTTGGGAGATACACTTGCTTTCTTGCTGAGTGTGAGATGAGAAGATTGATATTGATTTGTTGTTTTTACGTTTCAGTTTTTGTATGGATTAAACAAACAAAAGATACTGGTACGGTAGGTGGATATTGTTACCTTTAGGCAGGGCCAGACTAGCTGTTTCCAGTCCGTGTGCTAAGCTAAGTTAGGTATCTACTGGCTGTAGCTTTATATTTACCAAACAGTTCTCATTGAACTCTTAGCAAGAAAGCAAATAAGTGTATTAACCAAAATGTCAAACGTGTCCTTCAAGGCAAACGTAATGCATCAGAGAATATATCTAAAGTTACTTAGAAACATGAATAATTAGCAGGAGCTAGAAGCAGGGAGTCAGGGAGCTTTGAGGTCACTTTGATTGAAGAGGGAACCTGATGTGAAACCACCTGACATCCAGAGGAGCGCAACCAAACACATTTCTCACCGACTTTCCAGAGAATTTGTCCAAGAATTCCCAGGCAGGCAGGTCACTCTCAGTCACTCAGCTGCCAGCTCCAGGCTACCGCCCAGACAACCACCATGAATTAAAGATGGCAGCGTCACTGCGGCAACAGAGGACCCAGAAATAGGCCAGCTTGACCTTATCTCTGACCCACGATGAATGATTCAGACATTTGATTTTCTCCCCTCTTCTGAGGTGTGATTGGGTGTTGAAGTGCAGCAAGGCATCCTTCTCATGTGCTGAAGAGCTCAAAGTGAACCAACACAACCTGGCCCAGAGGGAAATCTCCAGTCCTCCAGATGAAGTTAAACATTTAACTCTTATGAGTGCCAGTTGAACCTCATTTAAAGTGCAGGTCATCACAGCACAACGGTGTTTGGGTGCTACTTTACTGCAGATGGAAAGTGGACATGCAGGTTCTGTGACATTATTTGTTGTGCTCAAGTAAGTCTCACGCCTGTTGGGTAATTTCATAGCTCCAAATGAAACGTCTCACCTGTGGAGTGAAGCACCTTTGGTTTTAGATTAAGGGTCATTTAGGTACCCGCATTAGCATGAAACTGTATCCACACTTCTACCTGCTCACTTCTCATCACTAAAGGGAAATGTGTGGCTTGAGGATAGTCTTTCCAAAATAAAATAAAAAAAACATCAGTTTTGTCTCTTTCACCGACGTAGCGGTTTTAATTAAGTACAGACTTTTAATGCCATTGAAACAAAGCATCTGCTGGCTTAGATTAATGGGATTCTCGCTAGGGCTGACCTGAATGCTTTGAAGCTTCGACTGTTGCCATGGTCATTGACATCCAAATCAGCATTTTCTAAAGACAGGTCAAAACCTGATCCCGGTCCTCCTGAGTGTTGGAGAAGAAAAGGTGGATCCGCTTGAGAGAAATATCTGGCTCTTTAGCAGCTAAATGTTAAGCAGTCATTTGATCCATTGTTAATATAAAAACATCGATAAGTGCCGCTGTAAAGGAACAGTGTGTGGGATTTTGTGGCATCTAGCTGTGAAGATTACAACTAACTGAATACTGCTCGCCTTCCAAGGGTATAAGAGAAACTACGGTGGCTGCAAAAGGCCTTATAGAGCCACTTTTTGTCCATTCTGATTACACGCTAACAAGAACATAGCTTTGAATATTATATTCCATTTCTGCTAATAGATTCCTTCCTAAATGTAGACACTTAAGATTCGGCACGGTCCAGCAGTATTGGCGTCACACCGGCAGCTTTTGAATAATGCTACCAACAGCTTGTTTCATTAGAGCTGGGTGTGGAGTGCTGCAAACCAAATAAATTGCGGTGGATCTGAGCCAAATTTGCAGGGAAAAATGTCACTAATGCACTTCACAGACTAAAGCAGTCATGTCAATTAGTCACAGAAATAGAAAAATACCTCCCCCTATTAGATTTTCAGCATCCCTTGTGTTGCCTCACCCCCCCCTTCCCTCAGCAGTCATTTTGTTTCCCTCCTGCACTGAGAAATGGTCTGGAGTATTAATCAGCATCATCCTAAGACCAAGCAGACACATTACTGCTTTAATCACAGCCAAGATAGTATAGATTAATTCTTGGGCTCAACTCGCAGCCTTCCGAATCCTCATTACTGTGTTATTGTCCTCATTATAAATCTTGGCTCTGCAACACAGAGGTGACCTTCACACTGACCCCTTTACCAGCTCCATTTAATTTAAACTGAAACAGTTGTGAAAAGGCATAACAGAGACGTCCAACCTTCCTTTTAGTACCTGAGGGGTGTTGTCGCACTCTCTGTGGCACGAGGCAGTTAAGCTCAGGTATCAGACCTTTTTTTGTGTTTGTCAACAGCGATGATGCACTTGTGTGGGCGGAGCCTAACTGGTGGCAGAAAAAGACAGTTCTGTGGTAGCTAGCGGGGTTAAGTTACTGCAGCACTCACACTGTCAAAGGCCAAAACAGTGACAATGCATACACAAGACTGAACACTGAACACTGTAAAATATGTTCAATTCATATATAGAGCATTACAATATCTGTAATGTTCCTACGCCACAAAGGCAGCTCCGGCCTTGCATTGCTCTTGGCTAGTAGAAAGCAATCGTTTGCTTTGTTGCATTACATAATTTATTGTTGGCTAAAAACACATAATGTTAGCCAACATATCCACTTAGAGACTATAATAATAACGTTAGCGTGCAAGCAAGCTGAGGCTACCCGTTAGTGGCTGTAATCCGCCTCCGGCCTAACCTCAGTTGGCTTGCTTGCTAATGTTATCGCTAGCAAAATACTATCTGAGTGGATATGTTAGTTGGCTCATGTTCTAAATTACTTCACCAGCTAAAGTTATCACAGATACTAACTTATATGACAAACAGTGTTGATTTGAGGTACAAGTGCAATGTATTGCTATTTTATTAGGTTAGCTACCTAGCATTTTGTCTGCCTTTTGTAAGCAAACTAATGCTAGCAAACAGTAGACAGATAAAACCACAATATATTTCACAAGTTTGCAGTAAAAAAGCTTTTACTTTGAACATTGTGTTGTGGTGGGTGCCAGTCGTTTGTAGATGCTGGCAAACTCCATGTCATCAGTGCAACAAAACAATCTTTATCCCAGGGATCTTGCCGTTTCTCTCAGTTACTGTCCACTTGTTTCTGCTTTTCTCTGCCACCACAATGCGAGCACAACTGCATTGATATAACCGTCCTGTCCAAACTGGTCTATATGGCGAGGTGAGAAAGTACAAGGAGCACATTCATTGCACTTTTATGTGCAAGATGTGCAAGTGGGAAAACGGTTTTACCAACATAGTAGTGTAAATGCATCATATTCTTACACCTCTCCAAGGAGTAAAATGCCTC
>NW_023339650.1:14005193-14009676 GCF_004916995.1 Morone saxatilis
TTAGATTAGAGTAAAAGAAGAGCAGTCCTCCCCCGAAAAATGTAACATGACCTTCCTTGCCTCTCTGGTGGCACTCTTCCTCCTTGACACAGAATATCTTGGAGGTTCACCTTGAACCGAAGAGGGAAGAGAATAACGAGATGGATTGCTTCGACACGTCTGTTTGACACAGTTCTGACTTCCTTCCTTTCAAGAGTGGCTGACATTTGTCGGGAAAGACACAGAAATGCAGCCAGCCGCTCTGCTCCCACTCCCTCGTCTCAATAACCACTCAAAGCCAACACACTCCTCCGAGCATCTGTTGAGTCACAAAGAAACATCGCACTTTTTCTGTTATCACACCAGCCGTGGCAGCATCCCAAGCCAGGAATATACAGCCTGCTTTGTGTCGTTTCTTTCTGAAATTCAGAGCTTAGACTTTGAAGGCTGCAACTTTGAAATTAACTAAAAAAAAAAAAAAAACATTCTTCATGAATTTGAAATCCAGCAGCACTTTATGAATAGCTTATCAGTTTACAATTCATGTTGAACTGAACCCCTAAAAACAAGGCTGTGGCAGCTGTTTGTTGGTTCAGTGCAGCTGAGAAGAAGTCGTCTATAACACATGCTGTTTATTAGTTAGAATCAATAGGCGTATATTACATTCAACAACAGATTATAGCAGAAAATCTGGATGTTAGACCAATTACGCTCAACTGCAGCTGTTGAGATTATTAATTTAGAAAAACAGGCTTTGCAAATAGTACACCAAATGTTCATTTAACCATCCTGCGCAGCCATGTGCACAAAGGAGGGCTGTTTTTGAAA
Organism: Morone saxatilis; assembly: GCF_004916995.1. Taxonomy (NCBI): domain Eukaryota; kingdom Metazoa; phylum Chordata; class Actinopteri; family Moronidae; genus Morone; species Morone saxatilis. Next base: position 14,006,001 of record NW_023339650.1, read on the forward strand.
AATAAAATCTCATCCAATAAGTAGTTTGCCATTTATTGGATGAGTCAAAGCCTACAGCGAATTCTAAAAGAGCTCCACATCCAGAGTGTCAATAAAGTCCGAAGTGAGGGCCGGCAGTAGCTGCTTCAAGCTGACCCTTTACCAGTTCTGTCAAGATGACTCAGACGTCCTAAGAGATAAGAAAAATGCTCTGTGACCTTTACTGAGAGTTTGAGAGACACCACAGCAGGGTTATATATGAGTTTTGGCAGTCTTATTAGCTTTTATCCCTGGATCTACTTTAATTATGATTTGGTTTCAGAGGGCATTTGAGCGGAGTTTTAGAAATGGAGTTTTCATTATTCATAAATGTCTGCTCTCTAATATACAGTAAGAGCCACTGTGATGCTTGTGTTTGGCATTGAAAGCATATTGGTATGCGGCCTGAATGAACATATTACATGTTTAGACAGTTGACTTAACACTAGCGCTAAAAGGACAGTAATGTTACTCTATTTTGGACAGAAGTAACTCAGCAACTATTGAATGGATTACAATGACATTTTGTACACATATTCATGACCACAGACTTTGGTTTTGTAGTTCAATGTCCCAGTAACTGTTTTTTATGAAATCTGGTACTTTGGTATTTTAATTAAAATACTTTTAATAACTTTACAGCTCTCTTGATATTTTCTGTAGCAGCATCATCACGTCAAAATGTAAATTCATCCAATACTTTGGTGTTAGCATTAGTTCAAAGCACTGCTCTAACTTGACTGTAAACTCCTATTCTCCATATACTATAAAGCACCATACATAGAGTTTATATGTGAAATTATTCAACACTAATATTCAAAATGTATTGGCGATTCTTGTATGTTTGTATTGTGCTTTCTGTATGTCTTCTGTGGTTTTCATATGTCCTTTGCGGGTTTCTACCACATCTTGACATGTACTTTTATATTTCCTTGATGTGTTTTCTAATTATGTATGCAAAAACAAATAAATAAATACACTATGCTGTAATCATGGCATGGATCAAAAGACTAAAATGTGTGACTTATTCATGATTTGTCTTTTGGTATACAGTACATGAATTAATATAGCTGTAGGCTTATATTTCCCTCTTTTCACATAAATTTGCTCAGTGTAATGTTGAGCTATAGTTCGCTTTTTCCCAGGATAAACCACATTGAAATAACTACTCCCTCGGGACAGACAGGTAGTGTCCTAGCAACTCAGAAAATAATAAGACGACACAAACATATAGGATGAAAACAAACCACTTCCAGTGAAGCTAAATGTCTAAAGCTGACTTGGATACACGGTAGAGTACCGCGTTCATAATCCAACCGGTTGTAAAATATCTATCCTCACATCACACCACATTTCAATCCTCTCAGGTGATTTATAAGCACTATAAGATTTTTGATATCACCACTCAGTCCTGATATCTATGGGATGACAGAGGCCCGTGGCGAAATAGATAGAGCCCAGCAGCCTATGAATCAAATCTAACTTGTCTGAGTATATTAGGCGATGGCTTCTGATAGCCAGCCGTAATGAAAAGACCCAGCAGCACAGCCTTACAGGACTACGTCTCCACGTACATATTGGAGATAACCGACCCTGTCACATATCTCTATACATCAATTCATTCTGTAACACTCCTTAATATGAGCTGTTTCTATAAAGTGGGTTTAGGGGAGCGGCGATAGAATCCTTTAAAGCCTGTTGCAAATGCTACACAAGGTTTTCAATAATCCACGCAATCAATGTGGTGCGATTAAGGACTGAAGATTTTTCATTTTCATGCAGTCTCACTTTTCGAGAAATGTTAAACTGAGTCTGATCTCTGTGTTCCTGCTAGATTTGTGAACGCTTTATTAGAACAGGGCAAACACACTGCTTGTGAGTTGGATTGATATTTTCATTTTCATTAAATCCCCCAAAAGCTATTCATAACTTGTGTTTTATTAGATTTTATATTTCTCTATTTTAGATTGATTCAGTGTGTCTATTCAACAAACTCGCCGAAAAAGTAAATTTATCTTGCAAACAGAACATGACCTTGCAGCTGGAGAAGGACCCTGTCTAGTTAACAAACTTTCACTGGTTGTTATTGGGATTCAGGACACTGCCAAACCTCTGCAAACAGACAAGAGATGTCAAACTGAATCTTAACAACAGGCCTGATAGCAACACTAATTGCAATGTGCTCGAGTGTAAACGCAATGCAAAATCAATTTTAGAAAACAAATTCTATTGGCAAGACTCTCAATGAATTCATTATTCAAATTCTATTCCTCCTAAGTTAGCGTAAACGGAGCATTAACCTTTCTGCCAATCCTAAATTAAAATCCATCCTTTTTTCCTCTTTCATTCGTAGAAAAGCATAATACAGCCTTCCAGGGTTACTTTATTACATAATTAATGTGTTTGTCAAAGGTTTGTCAAATGCCTCCGACTGGTATATAAAAACCATCCTGTGGCTAATACTCTAGACTGTTTTTGAATTATGCCTTCATTGGACAGAAGGTCAGTTGGTGAGTCACTTGGTGTACAGGAAAAGGTACAACATGTTAACCCGTCCATGACCTCTCCAGTTCACTGGAAGAGCAGAGCGCCTTCCTGGAAGAGAGCGCGGGGATGTCATGATCGGAGCAAGGCGATCAAACAGCACTTTCTTAGTATTTTACTGCTCTTTATGTCATCCTGGGAGGCACAAAGTAAATCAAAACCATGTGAGGTAGATGTGACCTACACTATACCAACAGATAGAAAAGGTTATCCCTTCATTTAATGCCTTTTTAGGATGATTAGGTAAAGCTCTTTTATAGACTTTGAATGATACCTACAAAAGTCCCAAAGAAATGTAAAAAATACTGTATTTACAAACAAAATAAGTCATTTCTTGTGCATTTTGTTTTGACTTATTTGGATTATTCACAGGTCATATTATAGGGATTTAAATATGTGATTTTAAAGGTAGCTTAAGTGAACCAAGTCATGAAAAATGAGTCAGAGGCTGAGATGGCAGCTAGTTACCGCTAGCAAGAGTGAGCTGGGTTTTTATCTCCATCCTGATTGGATTTAACTACATTGTTAGTTATTTGGAAAACCAAACTCAATTATCAGGATGTCAGTTCATCATTTCTATTTTTCTCTTACAGATTACAGCCAAAGAAAAATCCGTAAGTAAACTGTTAGCTGAGACTAACCTCGGCTATCTCCCCTGCTTGGTTAATATACCTCTCCTGCTTTAGCATTCGCTAGTTGTCTGTCTCTCTCTGACACTTTTATATGCTGTTTTGACAAAAGTTATACATTTTTATGGCATATTTGATGGCCTATGTGGTAAAAATTGATGCCGAAAACTCAATTTGATCAATATGTAGCTACAGAGAGCAGAGATTGCACTGCTTCTAAAATAAACATTTGTTTGAATAAATTGTGGATTTTACAACACTTAGTTTCCGCATCACAGTGTGCAGCTGCAGACTTGTTTCTCCCAGTCTGGCCTTCATGTGCTCTCAGACATGCAGGACATACACACCCACACACAGCACGCTATCGCTGTCTTTCTACCACACAAACACACCCATCCACATATATATGTTGTGTTTATTATATGTAGGTATATATATATATATATATATATATATATATATATATATATATGGGCAGCTACAGC
>NW_023339650.1:14009776-14018924 GCF_004916995.1 Morone saxatilis
AAAAGATGGAGGGATGGAGGGATGGTAGAGGACAGGAGTACTGAATGATTACTGCCCGGAAGCCATGAAGGCAACACAAGAAATAGGAGAAAAAAAAAGAGACACATAAAATTTGATTGATAGGTGTTATTAACTTGTCTAGAATAATAAATATACGGTTGCAAATTTAGATTCATGAGAAACATACGACAGCAAAGGAGCCGAATAGTAATGTACACAGTAAAGAAAGTGTTATTATAGTCTTTTTTAAACTGTTGTGGTGATTTATTTGTGCAGCCAAGCCAATAACTTGACAAAGATACTAAAAACATAAAAGGCACACATATTATAAATGGACTATTATAAAGTAATTTTTACTTTAAAAAATGTGACAAAAATAAACAAATATTAAAATACTTATGTAAAAATATATACATGTATAGTGTATATATATAGTATATCACATAAATAGATAAAAACATAAATTTAAGACAGTATTAGTTTAGTCTCAATACAACTATTATTATAGTCTAATTCACTATTATATAAAACACTATAGTGAACTTGAATTTAGAGTAAAAGAGGATGCAGACATACAAAAATACCAAAACAAAGGCTTTAATATGATTATATAAAAGTAGCAATACTACAATATAAATATACTCCTGCATTTTACTGTTGAAGTAGTTCATGTTTAGTTTATATAGTGTTGGATACATTAATCTGGAGTAACTAGTAACTACGCTCAAATAAATGTAGTGCAGTAAAAGTAGAATATTGCCTCTGCAACACAATGGAGTAAAAATATAGTTTTACAGAATGGAAATACTCAAGCACCTCAAAAAAGTTCTTCAGTGCAGTACTTGCATAAGTGTAGTAGATAAAACCTTTCAACGTGTGCATACATCAGAAATATCGACAAGGCAAAACAGTATGCAAATTCATAAAATGGGTGCTATTCCCCTTTAAGAATAAAGCGAGAGTGATTTATTGCTTGTTTGTACGAGGTTATTACTCGGCACATCGCTGTACGGAAAAGAAAAACATCTGAGAAAGAAATAAACATCACGTTTAGGTTGATTGATACAGTTTGTTTTATTCTTATTAGTAGCACACGGCAGTGAGAATGCTGACAGGCCCACAGATATATAAACACAGACAGTGAGACATGGAAAAATATATGTATTTCATATGAAACTGTTAAAAAATACAAGTGGAGCACCGAGCTGTTGTGGAGAGAAAAGCCTTAAAGTAGAATGTCACTCAATCCAAGATACCATACTTCTGCAGTCTGGAGAACTCAATAGTTCTTCACATTATCAATGCACAAAGCCTGAGAGGGAAGACTTGAACAATGTGTGCCATCGAGAAATAAATAAATACAGAGGAGTGGAGCCAATCTGGAAAAACATAGTTACAGACAGCCACTTGTCCTCAGCTTTAGATCTAAATCCAAAACATATTTTTTAAAAACCCGATCAGCGAAGTTGAAATATTTATCGTGTTATTTTTTTTTTTTGCCAGCAACTGAGAGTCTGCTTACAGAGAAGCAGATATTATACTGCTCAACATAGCTCCAGAATACACATGTGAAGTAGATATTACATCTCAAACAAGTCAACTTATAAATCCAGAATTTCATTCAAGGTCTTCACAGAAGATTCATAAATAACCCTGTGGCGAGAATAAGATAAAGAATTTAGTCATTACAAGTTATAAACCAAAAAGCTATGAATTTATTCATCTATAATAAATATCTTATTTCTTTCCACTTACCTCTGGATGTCCCTGCTGTCTACAGATGTGACTGCATGTTTGTAAAGCTGCTGCTGGACAGATGTGGCTGCGCTCTTCAAGCCCGTTTTAGACTGCCCCGCTAGATAATTTAGTAAAAAAAAGTGTGACATATAACAAACTGTGATTTATCAAAAGGAAACAATATCTAAAAAAATTCAAATTCCCATCATGTGAACTCACTGTGTTTGATGACGGCTAGGACGTGCAGGACTGCAGCCAGTTCATTAAGACTGCTGATGGCCTCGGAGTCCAAAGATGAGCTGACCTCTGTCAAAAACGCCCTAAAAGAAACATTCAAGAACAAATACGACTTTTAAACTGTGTATAAATCACATTACGGTCAAATAAATGTATCAGACTAAACAGAAGAATGAGGTTAACTTTTCTAAAAAGAACAGAAAAGATGACAGAGAATATTTACCTGGTAACAGCGGGCACTTTGAGGATGACAGAAAGTAGGACACCGGACAGAGGAGGCATGTCCTCCATTGACTCCGGGGTGATCACCTCCTCTGGATGGGTAATCTTTAAAAATAAGAGAACAGCAGCATTCATCATCCCCTTAATTGAATTGCTCAAGAATATAATCAGTCAAGTCCCTTATCATGCCCAGGACATGTGGGATATTGGTAAAAGACAAATGCTGTGTCTCGTCTGTGGTGTAGCTAATACCTTCTGAAGCAAATGTCTCTTCTCCACAACGATGACAGCAAAAAGAGTAGAGAAGACCCCGCTGAGAGGTGCTCTGTCCCAGGTCTGAGCCACTTGGAGGAAGTCTGTCAGGCCGGGAATGGCTGACTGACACAGCTAAAGTCAGGGCACAAAGATGGATTCTTAACACAGCCAAAAAAAAAAAACCCTCTTTACTGATGGTGCAAGTTGTACAGCGCTGGAATACTGAGAGCAACTAAAAAGGAGGCCAGAAGCTCCATTTAAAGAAATAAACAAGTGTTGTTTATGTAGAACAATAAACTGTAGGTGGTGGTGCTACAAGAATAGGTCAAATAAAATACATAAATCAACTCATTGGGGCTCAAATGTCTACCTGTTTTCCCTCCTCTGGTTCCTTCCTAAGACGGCGAGCCAAGAGTTCGATAATCTTCTGGAAGATGTTGGCCACCACACCCAGAATGACAGTGGTTGCGTCTCCCTGATTGCCCTGAGCCTGGTTGTTGTCCTCGGGTACGTAGCAGTCCGCCACCTCCTTCAGAATCGGCAGCACTGCAGGAATACACAGGTATCCTGCGTCTGGAAACGTCAAAGAAACATGATGCAACAGGACTGCTTTATGTGAAATAAAATCCAGCTTCTGTTAAATGTTTTCATTATTTCAAACTGCACACTCTTCCATCAATGCGGTGTACCAGTACCCTTCCTGTATCGTTCCCATAAACGGACATTTGAATCACTCACCGGAGAGGAGGGTGAGCGAGCACAGGTGGAGGATGTGACCCTTGAGCGTCTGGTCGCCCAAACCCACGAGCAAAACGTCTCGGCACACTGTCAGGAAACTCTGGTAAAATGCACAATCGTCACGATAATGGAAAATTCACACTCCCCCCCAAATAAAAGAGCACTTATTAAAATCGACAACACAGAGTCTAGGGGGAACAGCATTTCAGCGTAATGTTCATTTCTGCTGGTAGCTGCCTACGATCCCCCACCAACACACTGATAGAAAGGCCACTGAAACACATGCAGGGTTATTCTCAATATCTGATCGCAGCAGTTATGTGGTGGCAGGCCTGAAGAATAATGGCACAAATAAAGAAAATAAGCTCGTTTCGGTATCGCAGTATGAGCGGGAGGAGGCGTGAATAGAGCGTGTGTGGACTGGAGCAGTACAATCTATAAGGAGTCTAAATTTACCGACCAGATCTGAAAGTCCTGGAAGCAGGAGGTGAAAAGGATCTACAAAACTTAATGTCCTGTGTAACAACACAACTGTGTATTTTTAATCTACAGCCTTGGTACAGGCGACGTATTAGGGTGAAAATGAGTAAGTCAAAACACCTAAACTGGCTATTTATGAACAAGGAGATGTGGTTTTCCTGCAGAGAAATCTCCTAGCTTGGATTGACTTTCCAATTCACATAAATATTATATATAATAATAACACATGGCATCCACATCCATCATAAAAATACCTCATATAGTAGTAGTAGAAGCTGCACGATTATGTTCAGTATCAAAGGGCATTAGAAAATTCAAAAAATGTTCTACATAGAGAGCTCTTTGTTTATCGGTATTTATTTGAGAACACTGGCTAACTATGTGGTGAAACATATAATCAAACACTAATTTACATCACAAAATAAGACACATTCACACTCATGTGCAGCTGCTGAAGCTAATATCCTGTTAGGAAAATCCTTTTGTGTGCCCCACCTTGTGTGCCTAAATCACACACTTGTGCTGCCGTGGAGAAGAGTATCCTCACTCCCTTAATGGAGACCACACATTTTCCCTATTTGCCCAAATTAAACGCTAGTGCTTAGTGCAGCCTTGCAAAGTCATTTTAGTTTCACTAATTACAGTCTGGGAAGGCTCAACAGACACTTATATCTCCAACACATATTTGTTTCGGCTCAATAAGTTCTTAGTGGACGTTTTCCAGTCTAAAGTCCTCCAATGACATTTACATAAGTAATAGAAGAGCTCACCTCAGTTATCTGTGCAGCCAGTGGCTGTGGCTTCTCTGAATCCTCCTCCTCTTCATCATCGTTGGTACGTTTGGCCAGGAAGGGCAACACCCTCTCAGCTACCCACGCTGCCACATGCTCCAGCGAGAGCAGGTAGTCTCGACCCTCTGAGGACTAGGAAAGAAGCAAATGGTTTCATTCGGTTTTTACTTTAACTTGTTTTTGTAGTTTAAGAGGGGAAATAACTTAAAAATAAATGACCACTTAGGCAAGTAACTCAAAAACCCATAAACCTGAGTCACCTGGAAAAATTATTAGCTCTCTCTCCTGCCTCAACACCTACAACAGGGCAGCAAAAATACATAGCACAACTTTGCAGTACCGAAAGTGGTGTTAATTTGTCAGACCAAAAGTCAAAAATCTAAAATGTAATCAGTTAAGAAGCAGCACATCCTGTTATTTGAGAATGTGCGGCATTTTCTTCCACTATTTTGATTAAAAAAAAAAAAGAAAAGAATTAATTGATTACCAAAATATTTGAAGTCTAGCGGAGTGCTCATTTACAAAGACACTAAGCAGATCCCAGATGATAAATACAAGTGACAAGTGGGATGAGAATGCTCACGGTATGTTGCAGATGTGCACCGAGGCGGCCGTAGTACATGAAGACTTTGAGTGCGGTCTCCACACTGGGAGTTTTAGGATCTTCTGTGCTGGAGCTGAGGTGAGTGTACAGCACTGACTGTTGAGACAAACATCAGCCTGATTCACATCTCATAGAGGAACGATATAAAATACATTTATATATCTAAGCAGTGACACACAGACCGATAGTGCTTCTATGTTTAACTAAATGAAATAAGAATGAATGGTATCCAACGTACCCTCCAGTTTCCTAGAATTGTATGGAGCTGCTTCAGTGGCTGCTCGCCAAGAGCCAGCACTTTCTCTCGCGTTGAAGTGTGGCTGAACAAGTACTCCAAGTAAGCCAGCGCCAGGTCTGGTTTGGCCTCCACCGTCTCCAGGATACGCACCTTTCGATTGGTGTTCGCCTTGTCCTGAAGTTGAAAGGGAGAGGACTTTTACAAAGAGCAACAAGAGATGTGTGTTTGGATTAAACTAAGGCTGAACACGACTCAGATTTGGCCGTTTAACTCAGAGATGCTTTCCTTTTTTCAACGCCATACTAACTCCTATATCAGCAGTTCCTGTTGTGGAAATGCAGCTACATGAATCTCACGTTTTAGTGCTTTTCTCTGGGGCTCACAAACCCAACAATAATTTCAGCCCGTTATGTCTAAGTCAAAGCAAAATACCCCTTGCTTGGGCAGAGCCTCAGTGAGCCAGTCAGTGGCGAGTTCGAGGATGTTGGCAGCCTGGCCCCAGCTGCACATGCAGTCTAACAGCTGGCTGTACTGCGTTGGCACCGCTCCTGGGTCCATCTTCCTCAGTCTGGACAGGACGCCACAGCTGAGAACAAGAGAGCGAGACGAGGGAGGTTAGACAGGAGCATGTCAGCAGAGCAGAAAAGAAAAAGGCGAAAAGCCGAATGAGATGGAGACACCTGAATGTTGGAACTGCAGCTGCGGGCATAAAGGAGGCCAGTTGTATGAGAGGAACGGTACATTGTTCATCCTGTAAAACAGTTAGGCAAAGCGTATTAAGGACTTGTTCATGGAGGAATAACAAACAATTCAACACATAGAGGCTGAAGTACCTCAAAGGCCTGGAAGTACTTGGCCATGACATTTCCAAACTTTGCGAAAGTGTACTTCTGGGCCTCTTCATTTTGTTTCAGGGCCTTCTCGACGCTTCTCCACAGGATGACCACGACCTCCAGCAGACGGGACACGACAGCCACGTCTTTCCCCAGCAGAGGTTCAGCCTGCTGAGATCAAACTCTAATGAAGAAGCTCACAGACTCACAGTATACACAGTCAAACACTTTTAGTCCGAGCAAACCATCGTTTATTTCTCAAATCTCTCTTACTGCGCTGTTCTCCTTATTGCTGTCATTAATGTCTGACAGGTCACAGTCAGTCTGGATGCAGCTGTTCAGAACACGGCGAATGGCCAACATCAGCTTTACTGGAGGAGACGACAAAACAATGGAGGAACTTAACGTACTGACAACATACTGAATCATTTCTTGGTTGGTCTTGTACACACAGCGCTTACTTATGTTAGTGGGGGCTGTGTGTTTGTGGGCCGACTGGTAGAACTTCCTGGCAGCCATGGGGTTCATCTGGATGAGGGTGATGCACCGACAGCACCACTCCCTCTCCGACTCGTTGACGGGGAAGAAAGACTTGAAGAGCAGATCGACAATGCGCTTGGAAACCGATTGGGAATCGATGGCCAGGCGGGCCAGCAGGTGGTCCATACTGCACACGTCCCAGAACTGGAGAGTGAAACACAAGAAGCCTCTTTTTACATCTGGCATTAACTTGCATCCTTTGCGTCTCGATGTAATTTGGCTGAACTACACCTGGATTTGCACCAAAAACTTAATTATGTCTTCAGTATAGACAATGAAATATTAACACATTTCCTCACATTCCTCATCTTGACACTCATACTGTTTGACAAGTTTATGACTTATGATACTTGCCAACTACTACAACTACTTCATATTCCATTTGTGTAGCTACTGTATGTATTTTAGAGACAGGTCATTCATTTTTGCTCTAATAAATGTCTTTACCGCCTTAAATAATAGATTCATCTTCATTTATTATGTGGAGAATATATCCTTTCCAGCATCTTTATTGTCAGTGGCATTCACAAGTATATTTTTTTCATATGATAGTTGTTGTTGTTGAATTTTAATGTTTATTATTGCTTGTGGCTACTGCTTTTGCCTTGAATCTTTGTGGTAGATAGAAAGGGTCCACTGCACGGGGACAGGCTCGTTCTGTCATTAAAATATATAAATGGACTTGTTATGTTTTATGTTTATGAACTTTAATATTCTTTTCTTTGTCATTTCAGTTACTCATATTGTTAAAACTGTTTTGTTTTTAAATGGGCAAAGCAAATAAATAAAGTGTTAAAAAAAACAAAACAAAGTTAAATTCCCAGTCTAGGTGCACTGTGTACTTTAAATGGTTTTATAATTAAAATAAAGAAAAACATGCAACAACCCAACAATGTATAAAGCAAAAAGAAAGAGTACCTTGGCAGCACGCACTGCCTTCACCTTGATGAGCATGTCAAGAAAAGCTGTGCGGACTTTCTCAGAGTTGTCATGGAGGCTGTATTTGAGAGTAGGCAGGAGTTTTTCCAATAGTGGATGGCTGAGAGTGTTGTCCAAGACAATAGTCAGACACTGGGGAAAACATTACACAGACCACAAGTCATTAAATATCCAGTCTGCTGCCAATAAAATCAGCCATGCTAATTCTGTCTGCGGTGACAATAATGCTTACAATTTGGCATCACAATACTTTTGGAAAAGAACGCCTAATTGTTGCCATTTCTAATATAACTTGATTTAACACTGCCAGTTTTTAAACATGTTCTCAGCTCAGATCTTGGATAAGATTACATAATAGTAAGCTAACAATACGAGGCTTCACACGTCTACATTTTTCACACCAACATACATCAGGACAGAGAGAGACGGCATCTCCTACCTTGAAGACTGAGCACCGAACATCTGGGGAGCTGCTGTCAGCCGCCAGCTCCATCACCAGCTTCTTCAGGAAGTCCGTGATGATTGTGGGAGGGAGCAGCTCCCAGCACTTAGCCAGGATCTTACAGACTCCCAGGGTGGCATTGGAGCGCACAGTGGGATGAGGGTCATCAAGGAGGCCCTGAGGGAGACAGACAGGCGGTGGAAATATTGTCTCTGAGGTTCGTGACTTATTACAAGATCCGAGAATGAATTTTAATGATATTTTGCCCCTTCTTGAGATCAAAAAGTAGTCGAATGCTTTGAAAGGTTCTCACCATTGCTGTGTCCAGCTGCTTCTGAATGGTCTCGTCTATATTCTGGTTGTTCTGATCCGGGTCGTGGACTGGGAAGGCCTCAGTGAAAAGCAAAGTGGCGTTTGCGCGCACCTCAAAGTTCGGAGCCTGAACGAATCAAACAGAAACACATTAGACTAGAATAAAATCCTAAAACACCAGCATGAATGCAGTTAGAAAACGGTGTCCGTACCGTCAAAGCTTTCCAGAGGAACGGCCTGTAGAGATCATAGAGCATCTTGTCCACCTTGTTGCAGCCTTTCCTTGAGTGGAAATAGCTCACGATCTGCATTTTAAAGCAAGGAGATCAGAGAGTAAACACACACAGTAATACGATGCACATCACGGCTGAAGGTAATGAGTCTACCTGTCGGACTTTGGCGTGAACAGGAGATGCTCTATGAAGGAAGATCGCATTCTGCATAAAATCCTGTATGCATGAGCTCTCAATCTCCGCCAGGAAGTCCCCGCCAGCCTTCTTCCATGCTCTGAAGTAGATCTCCATAATATGAGTAGTCATGGTCCTGAAGAAAGCAACTTGTTAGAAAATAACACCAAGAGAAAACTGTCAAGCGGAATAAAACGAGGGTCTTACTTGCTATAAAACTCCAGCTGGTTTTTGATGGTGCCATGAATAGCCCAGATGAAGTCAACGTTCCAGCTGAAAAGAAACACCAGGAATCGCTTTCCCTGTGACAAAATCCACATCGTCAGGCTGACGGCTCAAAGACGAAGCCGCAACAATGAGAAGGAAAACAGAG
>NW_023339650.1:14018983-14038940 GCF_004916995.1 Morone saxatilis
CACTTTACTCACGTCATCGTTTTTAATGTAAGTAGGACGGTGAAAGCACTGAAGCAACAAGTCGATTATCTGCTTGTTATCTTCGGATGTGTAGTCCAGACTCAAAAGCACATCATGGAGACTCCAGACTCTTTGGACCTCTGCACCCTGACAACACAGATGAATGACGACGACGTAAGGCCACAGAAAAAGGCCCAATATTGATTTATCGGACAAATCACTGGGGTCATATACTGACTGGTTTCTTCAGAATGAAGCTCTTCTGCAGAGAGATGAAGAAAGCAGTGCGACCAAACTTTTCTTTCTCCTTCAGGTCCTTCTTCCACCACGCCTCGCACAGTGTGTGGATGTGGAGCTGCAGAGGTGCCTCTGAGACAGGCAGCGACACCAGAACGTCTGAGGGGAAGACACAAAGAGGACTCTCATCTCATGAAGTCATGAAGGGAAAACACGAATCTACCTGGAGACACGCCGACTGAGCAGAAAGGACACCGACCGTGAAGCCTGTCGGTGATTTCCAGAAGGGCACTGTAGGTATCGCCGTCCTGTAGGACCTTTAGGGACGCCTCGGCCACAAGTGTCACGCCTTCCACGACAGCGATGACGTGTTTCTGAAGTGAACAAAAGTTGATGTTAAAAATAAAGATACAGCTCATTTGGAAGCTTGGAAGTTTGTTTTTCATTTCAACACAAATCTAAAAGCAAAATAATATCAAATTGTAATAAAAGTTTATGCTATAACTCTACATAAACCGGCTGGTGAACTCACAGGGTCCGCAGCCGACTCCACGTCCATGCCCTCTTCCCTGCCCTCTTCCCAGCGCTCCGGAGGCAACTCCTGCAGGAGGTCATGAAGGAGTGAAGCCAGCTTCCCCCACAGAGTCTGTCTCTGGTCTCTGGGCATCTCCTGCACCACCTCCTCCACATCGAAAGGATCCGCTTTGTCCTTCTGCTCAGCCGTACAGACAGGAGGAGGACAGACATAAATTGTGACCACAAAAAGGCACTTTCACTTCCAGGAGATGACTTATAGAAAATCAATCTGCGGACTGATTTGCAGAAACTGTCTGACATGAAGAAATATAAGACTCGCTGCAGGAGTGTACAAGATGCTCTCCTGTACTGTCTCTTCTTCTTTGGTGCAATGTCACTAAAAACATTGTCTTACTGTACAAACGTGAGATTTTTTGAGTCTTTTCTTTACTTCACTACATTCATTTAAGAGCATTAATTACTTTAAAAACAACATTTTCGCACACAAAACATACGAAGAGCTTTTAAAATACCATGTTTTGTTACAAATTAAACAGTACATAGTGGAGCTGATTTCTGTACAAACTAAACAATCGATTAATAAAAGAAAACAGATTAATCCATAATGAAAATAATCATTAGCTGCAGTCACATCCATAAAGTGAGCTGTACCTCAACTAAATACAACAGTGAAACCCTGCTTTTACATTAATGCACAATTAATGATGATCTAATGATTAAATATATAATAGTACAGTCACAGGGGGACATTGTTACATACTTTAAGTACATATTTTCCAGATTATACTATATAGAGACTTCCACTACTATGAGTCAATGTAAAACCTGTAACAGAGTGATTTTACAGTGTGGTTTTAGTACTTTTACTTTAAGATAAACAAACTATTTTGGAGGCTGCAGATTGTCATTGAGGCGTGTGGTAACATTTAGCTCACTTTTTACGTTTTTAAGTTATTATTAACCTACATTAACCCGTGATTGATCTGAAGGCTTCCTGGTTTGCTATTATTACTTACATGAAGTTGGATAAAGTGAAGAAAGTCCTCCACATTTTCCTTACAGGCGGCTGTGAGAAACGCCGCTCGTTTGGACATGTTTTCGGCTTTCACAGGCGACTTTTAGATTCACCGTAAACCTGAAATAACAACAAACACAGCAGCAGCATCAACAGCTGTAAAGTTTTAGATACTGTGGCTTAGCTCCACGTTACTGTAGGAAGATCAAAACAAACATGGCAGTCCGTTCATCGTTGGCGGTAAAAGTAGTAATTGCGACCGTTAATCCTCCTAATACAGTTACTATTAGTTGTATTATAACTTCTAATAATCACAGTGTAAAATATGAACCAATAGCTTCGACTTTTACCGTTTTATGTATAATTTTGTGAGCCGACAAAAGCCGAATGACAGCTGCCCATAACAACAGCAAACCCGCGCAAATTTGGATAAAGTACGTACGCACGTACGTCATGACGTCGTGCGTCCACTTTTGACGTCGACGTATTGTTGTCGTTCCCTTCTTCTGCCACTTGATGGCGACAAATCACCGCAAATGTCCTGTGTGTCTTACAGCTTGTGCTCTCTGTACCCTTGTTATAAGTCTTCACAGTGGCGTTATGCTGTAGTAACCAGGGTTCACACGAGTCCTGGAAAACCTGGAAAACCTGGAACTTTTACAGACGAGTTTTTCAGTCATGGAAACACCTGCAAATTGATCAAAATGACCAAATATCCTGGAAATATTTTATATTGTCCTGGAATTTTTAATTGTATTTTGAACAAATTAATGTTACAGTGAGAAGAAAGCAGTTGTCAATAGACCTTTTTCACAGCAGCCATTTTGACATTAAATAATAGGGGAAACACAATTAAGATTATTTTCCATTTAGGTCAAATAGAGTGAGGGGACATGTTAGCTCACTGGAAAGGCTACACTAAATTGAATGGAGCCTTAATAGGCATCATTGGTAACACACTATGTTTACCCTACTATTTCATATCCAAATGCACGTGAAAAAGGACAGCAAACAGCCAAGGATGCCGCGAAAGCAAGCTAACATGGAGCGTCCCATAAATGATGGCCACTGTTAGTAAGCGAAATGTTGTCCTGGGAAATATCCTGGAAAACAATTTCTGAAAAAAAATGGGAACCCTGAGTTGCCCACATGACATTTACACGTGTATTTATTCATTCTGCTAGGTTAGACCCCAATCCCCAAAAGAAATTTATGCTGCAAGGTTTAATTCAGTGATTTGCTCGAGGGCACTTAAGTGGAAACAATTCACAGTCTTGCTGCACAGAAGGGACCGAGTTGTAAAAACAAGCAGGACAAAAGACACTCTTTCACAAGAGCAACCATTTATTCTTCAAAACCCATGAGGCATCATTCAAAATAATAACATTAAGAAGGCAAAAAATTACATAGCGTTTTTTTAAGGCACAGGATAGATAACAAGAAAAAGTTTTTAAACGCTCCAACAAACACTTACGACTGCATGTACAAGCCTGTGACGTTGCTGTGTCATCTTCATAACAAATTCTGGCAATCCCTGCTCATAAAATGCAATAATTGTTGTCTCTGCTCATATTATTCAATTTTGTTCGACTCAACATTTGGTCTGAACGATAAAGTCAAACCCTTATTCAAGTATCCTTTATATTGTTCATATTATACAGCACTTGTTCATAGCCCTAAAATGCCCCTCTTCATCATCTGAGACAACGTTCAGATCAACCAATATTGCACAAAGTCATTTTAAAATATACAGAGCAATCATTTTATCCTTTTGCATATATGCATTCCATGTTTGTAATCAAGCATAAGAAGAACAATAAGAAGTAAACAATCAAAATAACACTGCATGACAAAAAAAAAATATCAAAGTCAAGACTGCTACTTAAGCCTACTTTTGTGATTGTATCTGTTCCTTTGGTAAGAGTTTCCTCAGACGACGACAGGATTTGTCACATTTTAACAAATTCAACAGAAAGCAATAACAATTCTGACAGATTTCATTACAATTTCCGTTGAGGAAACATAATGCCACGAAAACCCCTGCAAAGTCTTCTAACTATATATTAGCAACTTCATATTTACATAAAACAGAGACAAGGCATTTTGTGTGTTTCATACGCATTACAATATGTTACAATATCCTCTAATCTTCATCATTAATGAAATTATGGCTGGAAAAGTCTGAACAAAAATTCTTGCATGCTGAAATAATTCATGTAAACTATATGAAAAATGTCCATGAACGCAACAAAATGATGTGCCCTTATATTAACAAAATCACTATATTACAGCAGAGAGGTGGTTTCACTATGTGAGGAGGGGGTCTTGAATATTTCTTAAGCCTTGAGACGAGAAACCATCTTCACTCAGATCATACCTGCAAGAGAAAATGATAAAACAATATGAATTTAAGCACTAAAATAGGCTAAAGAACTCACTCAATGCTGTACAGGACAAAGATAAAATACAAGTTTACCATTGTGTCCATCCTTTTGATATATCCTCCCCACTTAAATCTACCAGCACCTGCAATTTTAAACAAAAAAGCAAAAAATGAATTATGTTTTTGGACTCTACATCTGACTGGCTCTGCTGCAGGAGAAAACTCACAATAGCAACCCGAAACAAGAAATCTGCTGGAGTTACCTTCCCCAAAAGCCCTTTATGTTTGGACAGGATGCTCCCTCTGTTCTTCACTGTTACATCCAGAGTTCTCCTGTGGAGCTCCACCATAGATACACTAAACTCAAACCTATAAACAAACACACATTTTATACAGATTTTATGATCAAATAAAAATGCTTCATTATTTATAAACATATAAGCTTCTCTAAACCTATAAACCTTCAAGAAAGAGGGCCCAACAGCTGCAGGACGCACCTGTGTATTCATAAATATCACACACACAGAGAGATAGAAATAATATTTAAACCCACGTTTGATCATAGACAGGGTTAAGGGTCCTCTTCATTGTGCTGGTCTTCCTCCTCCCCGTCCGGCTCTTGTCGGGCAGCAAATAGAGGCGGATGAAGGGATCTGAACTGTCTTTGGTGAAGGCTATCAAGTTACTGAGGACACACAGGACAAGATTGTTTCACTCACATGTTGCCAGGCACCTATTGCCTATTAATGCTTATATCTTGGTGGCTCCAAAGGGCGTAAGAGGATGTGGATACTGAAGAATGACTAGCAACATATTACAATAAATGACAGAGATTTGGGCCAAAAACTGAGGACAAGTCTGCCATATATCTTATAAACAACCAGTTAAAATGGAGTATATCATGGCTGTGGACCTCACCGGCAGGCGTGCACCACCACAATGAGTTTGTTCCTCTGGGAGCTGTGTCGAACAGTCAGCTGGACCTCGCCCAGGGGGTACTGGCTGGGTGCCGAGCCACTATAAACACACCAGAGTAACTCAGTGTCACTTCCACAGACTGCAGCTGAATTCGTACAGCATGCATAAGGCAGGCACAGATGGTCTTACCTTGACAGGTAGTCAAATCAAATATTCATAAAAATACATATTCAAAACAATCAGGATGACATTTCATCAGAGGCAGCGGCAGAATTTATATGAGGCAAAATGAGGAGGGGAAAAAATACAAATTAAGAAATGGTGAGCAATATTTCAGCAGAGACAGGAACCGTTCTAACAATAATAATAGTATCAGATGTGCCATTTACTTCTGCAGCTGGCGAAGCCTTTGCTGAAGCTCCAAGGTGGCGAAGGGCAGGGAGATATCCGAGGCCAGGCTGGGTGTGGACTCCTTATGAGGCAGGTGTTTCTGGGAGCTGGACATGCAGGTGCTCAGGTTGGAGGTACTGGCTGAGTACGGCTCGCCGTCCCTTTGTTGGAGGGTGAGGGTGGAAGCGTCTATAGGTGGCGGAGGCGTGTGTGGAGGCAGCGGGGAATCTGAGGCTGATCGTCTCTGGGAGGGGGCGGGGCCGGATGGCTGCGGCGCACTGGACTTCCTGACCTGGACGAAGGAGGGCTGGTCTGAGGATACCTGCTTCTCCAGGGACAGGATCTACAGAAAGACAGGACATTACTGAGGATAATGAATAATAACTACAGTTACAGTGCATGAATAAGTAAGAATAAGTGAGTTTTATCATTTCTCTCCTGTAAAAATACTGTAACTCAAGTAAAATATCTTTCCAACTCCATAAAATGAAGGTTTTTTAAAGGGGATTTGATTGGGTTGGTGGTTTTCCATACAACCTTACAGTGATAACAATCTGCATGGTCTGAGTGACTTATAAAGTAGTCTTTAAAACTGCTGATACTGCTGAATAATTTCAGGTATTTTCAAGTGTTTGGTCAGCATCTTGGCCAAATCTGCCTAGTGCTATCTGTCTTTCTATGATGGCTCAATAATCCTCCAAAGCCATCTCCCTTTTTGAATATCCGTCATGAATCTTGCTAAATTGGTCGTGATCCAATACAGAAAAGCTATTTCAGTGCAGGTCAATATTTTGATGCAGCTTCAATCATTCTTTTATTTGATCAGTTGGGATGATTCAGTTCAAAAGAATGCACTTTGTTTTGTTGTCATGAAGGGCAATGTAATTTACTCTTTGCTATGGTATCTTGTGTTTTTAGGCAGTATAATAAATGATTCCAGTCTGAAACATAGGGTCAATATTTCATTAGTAGCGTGTCATGGCAAAATGCCTTAATGAAAGGAGTGAACGTTTGAGTTCAAGGGTTAAATTGGGATTTGTCCAGTGAGGTTGGGAGGGTTGGGTATGGGACTATTTCTTCAGTATAAAGTGGATTGTCAGGAATTTGAATTTTTTAGTCAAGTCATTTTATAAATGGTGCTTCACAAACTAAATTCCATTCACTCAAATTTCAGAGACATATATCTCAAAGTGAATCGAACTCTATCTAAATGACCAGATACCACTAATATCAATGTTATTTTATTTTATTTATTTATTGGTAATTTGGGTGAAGAGATCCTTTGAATGAATGTGAGGGGGGGGAAATGCTCTGTGAAGTCGCAAAAGACAATAATACAACACCCCAAATGTGTACGCCTAGACCCAAATAAACTGCCAGTGGTGAGGATGTTGACTTTTACCTGGCTGCAACACTTTTAGCCTCAGTCTTCTGGCATTATATCACACATGTAGTCATCATGTGCCTATTTAAAGGAACAGTTCACACACATTCCTCCTGTTACTTGTAGTGCTATATATCCATCTGGATTGTTTTGGTGTGAGTGTTGGAGATATTGGCTGTAGAGATATCTGCCTTCTCTTGGCTCTTCTTCTTTCTACTGAACTACACCCGCCAACCAGTATGTGCAGTGATATGTAAAAAGAAAATTATATGAAACTGCTCACAAGGTCTGTGTTTCTTGATTAACTAGGTCAGGATTTCAGGAAAGAAACATCGCTGTTGAGTTTTTGGGTGCGTTAGGCACCACAAGCCGAGTGCCATCTTGGCTCCATTATATTGGAGAGAAGGCAGACGTCTTTACAGCCAATATCTCCAAACGTTCACACCCTTTTGATATCAGAACAAACTAGAAAATCCATTTCCTGTTGACAATTATTTTTAAAGCATTGCTGAAACTGCAGAAATTAATTGCCTGGAAAGTCTCAAATGCTCTGCAATGCAGAGCAATCGAGAGTCGTGGACAAGCAGTGTAACCACTGCACTACTGAACACAACGCCATCCATCATAGGCCAGCCAGTTGGTGAAATAATACTACAGGTAAGAGGAAAAATATGTATTATTGATTTTGGGGTGTTTCAACCATCTCATGGAGCTAGCTAGCCACAACATCATCAGTTGTGGGCTAGAAATGAGAACCTTGCTTCTTTCTACCTATGTCTGACATCAAGAATTCACTGTTTCAGGTATTACGAAGAACTTTAAAAGGTAAATCTGGCACAGTTTGACCGTCATCACTGTAAACTGCATATGAGTCTTGTGAAGAGACAGACAGCCAAGTGTAACTGGTCAAATTACAACTGAGCTGAGAGCATAAAATATTACGGCTGTTATGAATTCAATAAATACCATTCAGCTTATAGTTGACACTGCAATACTTGCTTTACTACATTAGCTCAGATGTACTGTGCCACTCTGCATATATAATGCACCTTCTCACAATCCTTTCTGTTTGAATCAGCAGATCTTGAACATCTGTTGTGGTTTCTTGAAATGAATAACCCTCAAATCCCTAATGCACACAGGTCCAGGTTGTTTCTTACCCTCAGGGCCATCTTCAGTTTGATGGTGGAGCTGGGCCCGGAGTTCTTGAGAGGAAAGCACTGAGTCAGCGTCATGTCCTCCTCTGCCAACAGGCTGCTCAAAGGCACCGTCAAATTACCCAGGTTGCATTTGTGCTTGTCATCTTTTATCTGTTGCGTTACGAGAGAAGATCTGCTTTAAGACACGTCGGCTACTCTCGCCATTTGTTGCGTAATCTCATGAAACATACTTATCGGGGAAGATTTGTGCAGCATTACCTGCACCTCGAGCTCCTGCCTCCTGGGATTGTGAACGAGGAATGAGAAGCAATCTTCCCACAGAGGCTCCTTGGTCTTGAACCGGATCTTTACGGGCAGACAGGTAGTCGTTTGTTAGTTGTTCATTAAAAGATATTTGAGACCTGCTAATTAAAAACAGAATTAATCTGGAGGAATCTGTCAAGCAGTCATTAGAAAGTGCTGAACTTGAAATGTAGAATCATACTAATGACATACTAACACAGTAGGGATGATGCTATTAGCTGAAAATTAGCGTTTATCCAGACATTTTCATTACTTCATACATCGTTTTATCGTCTTTAATTATGAATTTTTCTACATTTTCAGGTTATACTTAACAATTTCTGCTCATTATTTCAGTATTTTATCATTTCCAATCCTGCAGGTCTACTTAATACAATACTGTTTGAAACCTCTAATTAGCTCTGTTGATCTTCATAATCTACTACTTGATGTTTCCTCACAAGATTGGTGTCCACAAATAAAGATTTAGGGCAGCGGTAGGCTTTTCACCTGTTTTTTCTTTACTTAAGCCAATTGAGTTTTAAATGGAACAATGGAACAAGTGTTTGGGTTTTTTTTTTTAGCTTTAAGGGTTTTTCTTACATACATAGTTCCCCAGTTTCCTAAATATAGTATACTGTAGGCTAGGTGATGATGGAGTTTTATAGCCAAGCAGACAGACCAAATCAGTCCTGATCTCAGTCTCAATTAACATGTTTCTCACTTGCTAAAGACCAGACTGAAGGCAAAGGAGCCACAGCAACAACAAACAACAACAAATGCAGCAGCACAGGTGTTTTTACTTATTCTACCTGATTAGACCTCCTGTAAGGAGAGCGTGGGCGTGTACAGACTGCGCTTGATTGACACTCACTCTCACGTGTACGGTTGTGAAATGTGAGAAGCTATTTCAAGCACCCCTGGTCATGAACTAAAAATTCGATTTACTTTTCTCCACAGACAATGTTACGTGACAGTTGGAGCACAGCTTGGATGTGTATGAAGTCCCCCTGCTTGAATCATCAGTACAAAAGACTAACAAGGGCATCTAATCGCATAACTTTAAAAGTTCTGTTACGTGGGAAGCTAACGGCGGGCAAAGACGAAAGATTGTGGTGTAAACTAAAAATATAATCTGCAGAACTTTTGGATTCTGGCTCAATTCTTCGTTCACAACTGCAACAACGAAACATGAGGAATTTGCTACAGTTCTGATTTGCACCTCTCACTGATTTCCTCTCAATAGCTCCAATGCATATTGTAATATTTTGAGCTGGGTGCTATCCCAAACTAATGGACAAGACGTGATTTCTCATAAACGTAGTGTTTCTAACTAAGCTCATATCTCTGCCACAAAAGGAATCTAATACAGCAAACCTCCCTAAACCCATGCTCACAGTAAACCTTCAGCATCAACAATAACACGGTCCACTTAAGTGGTTCCTCCTCCTTATTTCCCTTTCGAACTGTATTTGGAAATTTCCCACGAGAAATGTCAGTGAAGCAGCTCTTTAGCCGACACTTAATGGTATGTTTGAAGGTTATAATACTTAATTTAATTTTCTTGCACAACAATTTTCAGTTCATCTCTCTTTTAATCCCACAGTCTGAGAGAACTAATAAAAAACTCCAGGGAGAGACGGTTAGAGAATGAGATGTGTTGGCTGTTAAGACTTCAAACATGTCCGCGTGGACGAATGTGAGATATATTCTCATAAAAGTAACTGCTGTATTAAATCTTTGGTTGTTCAGATGTTATTGCCAACTTAAAACTGGAAGATTGGGAACAAAAATCACATGCAGAAGATGCATTTTTTTTCTTCACATATGAAGTGAAATCTAATAATAATACTGATGGACGCTTACTCACCTTACTCTCAAGTGTTTTGTGTCCAACGGTCATTTGAACATAAGGACTGGGTTCGCTGCTGCTCTTCTTCGTAGACTATTAAAGAATCAGAGAAGAGGGGTGTTAGCTGATTCTCCTTACTCCGACACACAATGCAGGGACGTCTAACGGACAACATAATTACACCCAAAACGTTAGCTTCTTAAGACTCTGTGTCAGGCACACAATGGTGAAAGAGTCTGCAGTTCAAAAGGGAAGGAACATTACCATACGTTTTGACAAGCAGGGCTGCAGGCAGAGAGGCTACCAAGGAGACTGCCAAGCTTTATCTCCTCTGCTTTCTAATTTTAGCATGCTGGGTTTTGACAGCTAAGAATTATTCAGGACTCCTTACAGAATAATAATACCCTACATATCTACAAATCAGTGGGGGAAAGTCTTAACTTACTTGTTAGCCCATCCTTTCTCTTGAGGATGGTGCTTAAGTTTGACATCTATTTCTCACCAGCATTAGAATTAAGCTCCACATTGTACATGCAGGCTGATTAACACAATCCCACACGTTGATATGCTACAGCTTGAACTGAGAAGGCACTTAAAAACGCATTGTGTTTCACATTATTGGAATTATACATTTGTACTTAAGTTGCTTACTGAAAATGTTACAACTGCTACTTCTGCTTGCTATGTAAACAATATGTACTGCATTATTTTTACTTTTACTGTTTAAGTTTTTCTTTGTGGAGATTTTCCTATATCCAAATCGAAGGTTTAAGGACAGAAGATGTTTTGCCCTCTAAGGCAAATCTTTGATTCTGAGCTTTACATAAATAAAACTGACTTGACTCCACATCTACAACTGAGGTTGTCACAAGGTGTTGCCATTTTGTGCTTTGGATTGAAATATATACAGTCAACAGTTTATCTCACAATTAAACATATTTTATATATTTTACAAAAAACTGATTTTGACTCAGATTTTCCATCTTATGTCCATGTATTTCTTATTGTTTGTGACATGTCTATAACAAATCAATCACATTTACATCCAGAATATTTGCCGTTGTTCTCTAAATCTTTATTCCTGATGTCAAGTGATGCTAAAAGACCTACAAGAAAAGGAAGTAAAAGTAGCATTTTAGATATCAAAACAACTTCCTAGTATAGACACAATGAAGAAATTCAAAGAATCAGCTCAATAGGTTTACATCAGCCTGTCTCCCCGCTAACAGCCAGCCCAGCCAGGTAGCAGTGACACTGCAGTCGGGATTACAAAGAGTGAACTACTGGGAGCAGACCGCAAGTATTTGTTCTCCAGTTGGCCTGTAATGCCAAATGAAACCGACACACAATGGTGTAGGAAGTTCCACTGACGTGACTGATGGGCACTGAGGGCGTGCCACTACAGCTTAGAACTTCCTAGAAATATTAAAGGCAAGATGCCGACTGGAACGAGGCAGCAGTTGACTTC
Organism: Morone saxatilis; assembly: GCF_004916995.1. NCBI lineage: Eukaryota > Metazoa > Chordata > Actinopteri > Moronidae > Morone > Morone saxatilis. The sequence continues at coordinate 14,030,610 of NW_023339650.1, forward strand.
TGAGTAAGCGTTTGTGTAACCTGCTGGATATGAACAGCTGTGTTGTAATGCTGTAAATCACCTGCTGATGTTGTGACTGTGAAACACAGCAAATGTCGTTGTGACAGGTGCCTAACAGACCTAATATAGTCATGTTTCTACTTCCAACTGTGCTTATTGTTTCTGGACATGTTGTTCCTTATGCCATACCATAAGTTCCAACATGATGTGGGCTTGATCAGGTTTTTGATAAGTTAACACAGGCTGGGTTGCCCTGCAGGTTTGCTGCTGAAAACCTTCGGCCTAATTCAAGCGCAATAAAAACAAGCACATGTAGAGACTGTTCGATAGTTGTTGAATGCTGCAGAAAAGTGCAATATTAGACTTTTGCATGCAAGATCACACATTTGGAAAATCATGTATCACTACAAATAAGAAGAAAGGTGTGTACAGCACACAAAAAAAGGCATAAAACAGACAATGCAATCATCCATCTTCATGCACATCGAGACAATTCACTCCGCTTGATAATCATCACAATCACATGGTGTTGGATGGTGCACTTGAAGGGCACAGATGAGACACAGGGCGTGAGCTGTACATGCAATCCATTTTTCCCACATTACCTTCAGGGCCTTAAAGACTGAGACTTGCTTCAACCCATCATAGGTGAAATCTGACAGGTTGCTCTTTAAGCCACAAGGAGATTTGGGGGAGAAAATCACACCCACAGTTATTAGGACTGGAGTGATGAGGGTATGGTTAAGAGGCATGAGAAAAAACCCAGAAAGAAAATATAAAACATGAAGGATATGGGTAATAAATAAAAAGCAGCATGAGGGCTGATACTGTTGACACTGCAGGGAGCTAACAATGAAAACAGAATAATGAGGTTATTTCTTTCAGGGAGGATTTGGAGTGTGACTTCTTTTTAACAAGCTACAGGCTTTCTGTATCTGTACAGCTACATATTAATTGGCTCACCGATACAGTTTGATGCTCTTTGTACTGTAGATACTTTATATTACAGCCTTGAACTAAGCACCTGATTGAGCAGAATCTGACTAACAAGCAGGCATAGCTGAGTCCTGTGTTTTCCTGTTGCTTCGTGTTAATGGTTATTGGACACCTAGGGTCATTTTCATTAGACATTTCAATAAAACCGTGCAGCTAACGCATGCTTCCAGATACAGGTTTTAAGGACCCCTGTTACTGTTCAACCCACAGCATTGCACACGGCTAATGCTAACGCTATCAGGATGCAAACGCACTGGGGGACTCACACATATTGTTCTATACTCTGAAGTATTGCTCTCACAAAAGACTAGACCAGATGCTCTCCTCTCACTTAAGTTCCCACAGCCTAAGCTGCCTGTGAAGACGCTCTTGGGTAAAGAGGAAAGAGAAAAAGGTGGAGTTATGAGGACTGAGACGGCTAAAAATCTTGTCATTTTGTAACTGATGGTATAAAGTCTTTTAGATGTTTTAAGAATCCAAAATTCAACAATTGGTGCAATAAAAGCCTTCACATCGCACTGGATAAACTTTAAAAATATACCATGCTCTTGAAAAGAAGAGGTTTTGGAGTTTCAAGGTTCTCATCTGCTACTGAACAGCTACAAAGGTTTTGACACAAGACAGAATTCTCTAACTATAATGACTAAATCATAAAACTTGTAAACACATCGTTTGGAGCTCTAGGCTACACCCACACTAATCAGTTCTTGTTTTTTATGGCTAGATTTTGAGTAGCTTAGATAATGAGAAAAATAATCAACAACCCGCTCTGGTTGTTCACCAGGAGGTCAAAAAGCAGTGAAAAACAAATTTCAAAGAACATGGAAAGCAAGTTGATGAAGTCACTCAAGTGTCACAAAGCATGAGACATTATGGTAACAGGGAAGTGGAGCATTGCTGCACACTGACCAATAATCCTTACTTAAACAACTGTGCCACACAGGTATTTCCTACTAAACTGGTTGTTGCTACATGTGGTGTGTATGTTTTGGGTGGAGAACAAGAAGCTTGAATAAGCCTAATGCTATATTTTAGCACAAGCTATAGCATCAGAACAACAGCATTGCAAGCATCAAAATACAATGAGCGTTGCAGTATCTTACTGGCAGGTTCTTTGCTGAGTCCAGATAGACCACAAGCAGTGCTGATGATAGCCCATCATTGGCCAGGCTTCTGTCTGCACGCACACTTCGCAGCACCTGATTGGACAGAAAGATAAAAAAGAAAGACAAGCTGTGTTATCAACCCTCCAGTATCAGCAGTAAATACAGAAACAGTGAAAGATAATATTTGTTTGTTAAAGACAGAAAGTTTATTTTTATACCTGGTCCAACCTCTCCGGAGTGGAGAGCAGAGCTAGCCACTCCATTTTTAAGTGGAGTTTCCCAGTGGAAGTTTCCTCCAGGTTGAACCACTGCAACAGAGATACAAAATGTCAAAGTGAAATCATTGAGTTAAGTCACTGAAGGGACCAAAAGAATGACTGAAGAATTATCGTATGTTTGCCTTCTTGTTGAGAGTTAGATGAGAAGACTGATACCACTCTCCTATCTGTATGGTAGATATAAAGCTGCAGCCACATGGGCAAACAGATAGTCTGGCTGTGTTCAAAAGCTAAAGCTCACTAATTAAAAAAATAGATACACTATATCTCGGTAATCTGTACAAAAACCAAAGTATAAAAACAACATTTTGTGGTTTTAATGGAGGTTATGTGCTGGGCTGTGTCGTCACTGTGAGGTTGCTAGGCAACCAGCGGAAAACGGAGATGTAATGTTGTTAATTAGTGAGCTTTAGAGGTGCTGGTAGGCACATTTTGTTCACGTTGGACAGACCCACACCAGCTCTTTGCCCTTGTTTCAAGAGTGGTATTGATCTCTTCATTTAACTTGGGAAAGAAAGCGAGTGTCTTTCCTAAAAATGTGTAATTATTCATTTAAGACGTATAATGTATAAACTCTAATTACATGAGCACAATAATTTGGTCGTGTTTTTACCTCGTCAACTTTCTGTTCTTTGTGCAGCTCTGTCATATCGATCATCAGGCTGTGAATAATAATAATGACAAATAGTTATTCAAATCTGGATGGCAAGCAGTGAGCAGAGAAATCACACCAATTCATCTAAGCAGAGGGGGTCCAGTCATCGATTGGTTGCTTTGTCTTGTCAGTGCTGGGTGTAGTGTTACAGCCTTGGGGCAAAATCAATCGACTTTGCCCTTGGGTTTGGATCTATGGGATAACACCTCTTCTTTACTTTAACTTACGTCTACTAGCACACATTTGTTCATCACACCGTCCCCTCAGGTGTTTAGGAGACAATATGTCAGTGCCATACTGGCTTGTCTATATATATAGTTGGCTGATTACAACAACAACAAATCAGTCCCACTGCTGAGGTGCAAAGAGACTTTGTTTACTTATGATATATGTGTGATAAGATCAGAGCAGGGTATGAAATGAGAGGAACTCACCTTCCAAGGAAATCATCCTTGTCCGGATCCTCATCAAACAGCTCAATCTCAAGGTGTTGACCCGAGTGCTCGTACACCAACGCCTGATGAAGACAGGCGCATATTGATGCTTGTTCAAGCATGTTCAGTCAACAGACAGATCACCTACCAGGCAGCAGGTTGGGAGATTAAACTCATCTTCATTCTTAATAAATGAAAGTGCAACCTAAACTGCGCTGTTATAAATGTTACTCCATGGAAAATCCCAAATGCGTTACCTCGTAGACTTCGTTCCATTTGGGATGGAGGCTCTCCTTGATCGTCTTGCTCTGGAACAGCTGGTTGCCGATCTGCAGGATGCCGTAGGGGTCGGACTTGCCCTTGATCAGCCCTCCCAGAAATTTATCCTTCCCTTCCAGATCCTGAGCCTCCAAGAAGTGAATCCTCAGGACTCCCTGTGGAGACATGCAGAGCACAGCGTCGAGGGGAGCAACTCTGAAATAGCAGACTCTGACACTTTGAGGCCAAAAGTCAGTGGTGATAACATGTGACATTACAAACTGGGTATCATGAGGCAATGCAGAAAACTGTGGCTTATTACTGAGGTTAGGTAGTAACAAAGCATTCTTAATTATGTTATTTATTGTTTATGTTTAGTTTTCTACAGAAATTATTGACAATCTAACTGGTGGTGGGGGNNGGGGGGGGGGGGGGTACCTTTCCTGTCTATTTCACTAAGGCAGCAATTAACAATTATTATAATTGCCAAAAAAATCTGTTAATCTTTTATTCAGTGAAGCCATTGATTGTTTAGTTAGAAGTAGTAATAGTGAAATTTAAATGTCCATCACAAGGTGACATTTTTAATTATTTTCTTTTGTGTGACCAACAGTCTAAAACTCAAGTAATTCAATTTATTATTGATCATTTCTGTAGTGATATAAAACTTGACACTGCACATTTGACATTGTTGCTTGATAACTGACTGATTAATGGAAATAATTCAGTAATTTCTGATTAATCTTCCATCCAATATTTCAATCCACTAATCAATTATTCAGCTAATGTAAAGTCATGTTGTCAGAATTACGAGAAAAGAGTTATAATAATCTTATCATCGCTTAAAATGTCTTTAACATCACGATATAGTATCTCCTCAACAAGGCTCAACAAGTGTTTATCTTGTTGCCATGGATACTGGCACTAGCGACAAAGCCTGGACGTGCTCTTTAGCTGCTAAGGCTGGTTTTTTGTTTCTTTCTGTTTTAACGCTGTGAGTTATCTACAAAACCCTGACACCTACTTTCTTTTATTAGTGGAAAAGAAGAATAAAAACACATATCGCACAGACCCCGTGAGATTTGACTGTCAAGGACTTTCAGTTTCCAACCATGAATTCCCTCCTGAAGCAGTCAGCTTATGCACAGACCCAGACAGTTTTGAAGAGGCAAGGAATATTAAATCACTTCATGTTTAATTGCATTTTCACACAGCATTAGTACCTTTGGCATGGGGAAGCGTAGCATGGCCAGTTCCACATCCCCGACGAGAGGGATGGTGATGCGATTGGGTAATACCAGGTAGCTGTAGATAATGTCTTGAATCAGACTGTCAGAGAAGCCACTGTAAGGACAGGAGGGAGGGTTGTGAGAAGGGAGGGCAGCAAGATAAACAGAATGAAGCAATGAATTATTTAAGTAAGGGTGCCCTTGGGTTATAAATATTCTCCTTTAATCTCAGTTTAGTACAGTGCATTTCTGCTTTACATGTGAGAAGATAGTAGGAAAATTGGAGTCGGTTCAAGCATGTTGGTGCTGCTAGCCAACAAACCTCTGAATGTCTATCTGATCCACTAATGGTCCAGCGCTTCGTGACAGCAACAATGACAGTGAGGGGGGAGAATTATTACCGCAAGGCTTTCCTTTATTCGTTTAGTTCCCGTAGCACAGCTGAAAAATTGCAATCATGGCTAGAAAAAATGGAATTACAATGAAAATTCATCATCCAGGGTTATTGTTCGTGCTGTACGTCTAAGAAAAACACTTGTGAATACAGCACAGATGTCCATTTATCAGGATGTGGATGTCCTAATCAAAGGCGTCTGTAAACTGCCTGACTGGAAGAATATAGCAAACTGTCTCTGGAGTGATCCCAGGGCCTTGAAAACACACCGGTTACACCTGCGAAATGGGCTGCCAGAAACACTTAAGTGCTGCCACGCGAGATACAACAACATGGTCCGTTGACAAGTAACCTAATGAATGGGACATTTAACTAATACACACTACCTCATGTACTTATCCCATGTGCTTTCTAATTGTCTACCAGAGGAGCAACTTACAGTTGCTAGGTGACTGTCTGTAAGTAATTGGTGTTATAAATTAAGAGAACTCCTGTCCAAGGTGTCAAGAACATCTACTTACACTGATAAGCTGTGGCAGAGGGTGCGGCGGCCCCGGGCCCACAGTTCTCTCGGGGCCCACCTTTGGCCCAACTTGTCTTACTGAACATCCGTTCTTGTTGTTTAGTTGAATATTTTGAATAAGGTTTCTTTGAGTGGCTCTCGATTGGGCAAAAAAGTGGCCCTCCAGCCATAGCAGTTGTCTATGACTGCGCTTTCTCCATTAGCCACTTTTAAGGGCCTACTACAGGTGCTAGCCCTGTCTGCAATGAGACATTGGCTCCACGGCTGCTGATAAGACCTCCTATACTGCAAAGTTACAATGCAGTAACTACATGTTTGGTCAAAGTTGAGTTAAAACCAAACTGCGTTCAAAATGTGTTTGACCAGATAAGATTATATTGAGCCATAGAAATGAAAAACAGCAAAAAATAGAGTTAAAACCAAACTGCAGTGATACCTAAGTCCTCTTTCCTGCGACTGAAAAATCAATTTTGATACTCCAACATCTTGATTAAGTTTGTTATACCATATAAATAATGTAAGTATACTAATCATAATAAAGAAAAAAAGTTGCTTTTTCTCAACGTCTCTGTTTCTCTAGTTACTGATCTCTGCCACTGTAAGGCAGAGCAGAAATGTATTCCTATGATTATTAAGCTCACAACAACACCCACTAATATCCTCTCTGCTGTCAGCTGCAGTGGCAAACAGGTCAGAGCACGCGTAACCCTAACGTACACTAGCAAACACAGGCTAAAGGCCAGCTGATCCACAGGGCTAAAAAAGCCTAACTCGGCAGTGCAGAGACCAAAACGCATCAGCAAACACAGATAAATTAAAATCTAAAAACTTTCTAAATGTCAAACCACTCATATGTCAGCAATTTACAATTAGCCAGAAGCTATTTGACATTTCAGAGCAGTTCTGAATGTACTGGATTTTTTTCTGTAAGTGTTGTTCAAGATGATACAGTCAAGGTTGTGAATCAGTTCAATCACTTTTCTGAATGCCTGCAGTTAATTACAGCCTTGCAATTTATTCTGGTCATAAAGGTGACTGTCCTGCAAAGCCACCAGTTAATGAGATTTAAGCGACAACAGTTTCTGAATGTGTAATGTGACCTCGTATGTGCTTGCTTGTTTTAATTGTTTTAACTGCTTGTCGGTTTTATATGATGTTGTATCTCGATTTGGTGATTGAATTCCCACCCCGGTGGGCAATAAAGATATACTCCAAAATTCCTTTAAAAACAGAAAGCTTCCTTTGCTACTATAAAAAAAAGCCCTGACACCATCTGTTCTGACAAAGACACCAATGAAATAAACTCAATTAACTGCCTTTGTTTGTTCCTGGAGCCAGAGGAAACATTCATTTGGTCAATCCTGAACTTAACTTCCAGTGAAGCGGCAGGCCATGGCTCTTCTCTGTGAGCCGATTAGGATTCTCCGGAGGGGGACAGATCAGCACTGGAGCTTTTCTCCAACTGAGAGCTGAGGGCGTAAAGGGATTCCTGCTGCATCAGCGCATATTGCTGCATTTTTGTTGTTCCCCTAGCGTAAACACTAAGAACACCCCCATGTACCTGCGTGTGTGTGTGCATGCACAGTAACACAAGTGAGACTGTTTATTCAGTCATTTCAGGACAACAGTGCTGACTGCAGACATGCACACTCAGACTTTATAATATACGGAATGTGCAGTATGGTACTGTGTGCTTGACTCACGTTTGAGTCACATCAAATACAAATTTTTGTCATCATCTGACAGACAGCAGTGTTTTTGTAATGTGGTTTTGTCAGTCCACTACTTTGCAACAGCTACTGGCTGAATTGGGCATTTAGGCATCCCAGTCTTTCATTCGCCAGTTAGAAATATCGTCCAAACATCGCAGGAGAATCGTTCTTACACAAAACTTCTACAGAACATTCGTAGTCCCCCAGGGGAGTGAATTCTCCTGTTTTTACTCCTAGTACGGACCACCCATCAGGGTCACAATTAAATGGTATTAGTGGGACCAACGATACCAAACAGAACTAATGAATTCTCATCAGCCTCAGCTGTACTTGGTATTTAGTGCTAATTATTAAATATTAGCATGCTAACACACTAAACTAAGATGGTGAACACGTTAAACACATACCTGCTGAACATCAGCACGTTGGCATGGTCACTGTGAGCATGATAGCATTAGCATGTTGCTAGGTACAGCCCTAGCTGCTGCAGCCCTAGCAGTAGCTGTACTCTCTTAGTCTTGTTTTGATTCTAAAACCAACTCAACAGCAATGACATATCACAACATGTAAACAATTTGTTGCATAACAATAATGACAAGGTTTGAGAGAGGCACACTGGGCGAGCCTTCAAGTAGGCAGCTGATGCTGTCTGTCTGCTGCTGCTGCATTCAAGGAACTCTCTCACTGCAGCTACAATTTCACCATGTGGATCTCTACTTCACCAGCTAACCCCTCTTTTTCTGCAC
>NW_023339650.1:14038946-14055528 GCF_004916995.1 Morone saxatilis
CTGCACAACCAACACACCCACACACACAGCCACGCGTGCACAAACACACATATATTGCATTGCACAAGTGGCGCGGATCCATTTCACCCCCACAGAGGACTCAACAGAAGAGCTGACAGAGAGCGGGCCACTGCCTGTGTCAACATGTCTGCCCACATCAGCAGGGTATGTGACAAGCAGCTGTAATCCCAGAAAATCACATGCGGCATTCAAGCGTGTGTCACTTTATTTGGGGCGTAAATAATGTAGGAACCACTCAAGACAGCCGCGAGTAATTGGGTTGAGCTCTTACCAACTCTTAATCGACTCTCATTTACTCTCTGCTAGGCTCACACAACTACCCGGGGGGAAAAGACACTTAATATTAGTGAGACAAAATAAGGGAGAATGAGGAAACAGGCCACAAACAGCACATTTACTGATCTGATCTGTTTGAACCCACCTAGACTGTTAAACTATGATGTTATTCTGATTATTCACAGTAATGTGAGCATCTAAATGTACTGCATGTCACAACGGTAACAAGGAAAAGGACACCCAGGCATCCAGCAGGAAAGGAAACACTCAAAAAGCAGAAAATACTTTCGGTACATTTCATGGAATTTGCTGGCACAGCACCCAATGGAAATACACCCAGATAAAGTATCAGGTGCATAATAAGTTATTGTCCCTTGAAACTTGATAATCAGGCACCAACAAAGACATTTCTTGACAGGAACAAAAAAAAAGCTTCAGCAGACTTACTTGAGACCAGGAATGTCAAGTATATTGGTGAGGCCAGTCCAGTTTATGTCCAGAAGCTAAAAGAAAATAAGAAAGGAGAACATACAAGTTGATCAAGCTGTGAGAGTAAAGAGCGTGAATGAATTTAAATTAATCCAAACACTTAACTTTATTGTTTCCTGCCCTCTGTGCTACATTTACGACTTTGCTTCTTATTTTCTGGCCAACAAACCCTGCTGATTAATAACAGCAGAGACAAAGAGTCCTACACAAGTTGCAGTAAAATAATATAAATCAAAAGTTCTGTGGATAAGTTGCCACTGTTTTGGACCATTTTGAAAACAAAGCACTACTTCAGCTACTATACTGTTTCCCTATCAATTATTTAAGAAAAATGTGACTGGTTCTGGGTGGTAGTTTTCCCACTGCACACCAGTTTTTCAATTAAATGTAAATAAAATAACAACAACAACAGCCTTTTCTTATGTTTAAGCTTACTGTTTTTACCTTAAGTCTCCTTAAATTACCCTCTAAATGTTTAAATGGATGCTGCGTGCACAATTAGCAACAGTTTATGAGTCACAATAAGACAGAAAGCACCGATCCACCGATGGAAATGAATACAAAAACACCTTCTTACTAAAATATTTATAAAAGCAACAGCAACCCTCTGGGGATTAGTTTTTAGTGTATAATGAGGTCAGGGACAGTGAATTTTTCCGTGGTCCAAAGTACCAGTTTTAACAAATTACTCTCCAGTCAAAAATTGACACAGAACCAATCAATTTCCATTCAGTTTCTGGGTAAAACTGGCAGAAGGTGTATCACATTTGGACAAGAGAAAGGGAAGAAGAATGATATGAAAGTAAGAGTGAAAAGCGTCGGCTGAGACCTGAAGTGCAGGCAGATCCTGCCTCTCAGTGTGCTTTGATCTGTTTCTGCCTCTAAGCTGAAGTAGCTGTGTTTTCTTAATGAGTCTTTCCCACCCTACTTCTCTGCCCGATTTGCTTACACTGCAGCAGATGCACCGAGCGCCGCAGGGGAGAGGGGAGCACTGCAGGGCTCTGAATGATGTGATGGGGATGTCTGAGTGGTGTGGGAATGTGGTTTGGAGGGACACACCCCTGCCTCGCTTCTCTGGAGATCTCAAAAGACTTAACAATGAGGTAATAAAAAAAAAAACAGCACTATCTTCCAAAAATAAAAACTGGCCTGTAATCAAGCAAGAAATAGCAAAACACTAAATCAGTCAGTCGATTAAAAAACAGTAATCATTGATTTATCCTATTAATTAAGGATGATATCAAACATAAAAGCACTAAATCCCCAAAGCTGGGAAGCTGAAACCCACAAATGTTGGGTATTTGTTAGGATTGATTACAATTATCAAAATAATCTGTTTTTTTTATTGACTAAATTATCCATTACTTCCCAAATCTCAAACTACTCCTTTCAGACATCAAATGTTGTCATTATTGTGGACAGCTTAAAGATTCACTGATTAATCAAAGAATAGATCAATAAATTCAATCTAATAAAGACACAGTGGGTAGGATTTAGTGGCATGCGTATACTACTGTAGAAACATGGCGGTTCAACATGGCGGACTCCGTGGAGGGTGACCCACCAGTAGATTCTTCCAAACGCTACACACTGGGCCTTTAATCAGTCCGTACGTTAGTGGATATTGTAAAGAATGTTCACAATATAACCTGTAGTATGGAGCAAATATCATCCATCTGTCTTGTTCAAAGTGTGAGACTGCCTAACTGAGCCTGAGCAATAACATTTCTGTAGAGGTCCCACAGCAGAATGTGTTACACATCTTTTTATTTACATTGCACTGGCTCACATTGCTGCGATCACACAGTGCCACTGTATCCCAGACCTCTTATGGTCTGGAAATGTTTGTATTTTATTTGGCAGCCAGGTTCAGGCCTTGTATGGCACGCTGAAAGAAGCGCGATGAGTTATTCGGATTCCTTGGATATGTAACGGCGTGATTTTTTTTGCCCACAGGAAATTGCTTTTGGAATTTATTTTCTTTCCTCCAGTATAACAATGTAATGTTCCTAGGCGAGAAGCAAGAAGAAGACTGACTGTATACATGTGGGACTGCAACATGATTTACTGGATTCAACCTCCTACAGTAATATCTCCACCTTGAGCTTTAGCTGAGTGCCTGGGGTAGAGAAATCTGCCAAAGTAGGGCTGGCTTGATCTGCAGCTATTTAAAGCTGTGCTGTAGTTCCACCGGGTCCTCCCATTTGGAATAAATCGGTCAAACATTTTTAAGCTGTGCAGCAGTGGCTGTGCACACGGGTTGTACAAGCAGATTGACCAATGTGCGCTGGAAAATGCAAACAACTGGCAATGTGAAATGCAAATTGTGTAAAGTGATTTAGAGTGCTGCAAGAGGATAGGCGACAGTGCCACTGGCAATGCCACAGAAGGAAAACAAACTGAAATTAAACTGGAAGTGTGGGCTGTAAAATGAAGATGAATTAAGAAACACATTTGACTTGTGAAATTAACATTTAAAGTCCAATCTACGACCATTATTTCTGCCTCAATGAGGAAAAGAGATTAGCAAAGCAAAAAAAACAAGGAGCAATTCGTTTTATGAGGTGCGATATTACAAAATTTACTGAGAATATATAATACACAGAGAACCAAACTGAGGTATTAAAGATATTGAGGAAATTTTGTGATATTCACAGAAATGGGGCCAACCTTGACAAAAAATAGTGAATATGAGGAACCAAAAAGAAAGCAGTGTAAAATGTCCTCATTATTTTCAAATGCCATGTAAAATAACAGTAGAACCCTGAATGTGTAACACTGCTGTGCCATCTCAGGTGCTGGAAAAAGATTTAGGAGATACTTGGTTTTGTATTTCAACATACAAATCCCAGTTTAATAGCCTCTGCTCTGATCACAAGTCATTTATTCAGACTGCGGTGTCATTACAACTTCCACTGCAGCTCCATTAAACAAGTTTAATTGGATTAACTCTTATCAGCGTCTGGACTTACTGGTTTCTTGAGGAAGAACACAGACAGAGCTCCGACAAGAGGCATGTCACCCAGCAGTGGCTCCATCACCACTCTCAACACGCCGTGTATCTATGGAAACACAAGAGGAACACATTGACATACATACACAAAAAGAGGGAGCTAAAGGGGACTCGCGCCTTGCTGGCCCTTGACATTCCTCAGCGGTGGTGCTGTTAGCTGTAACACATGACAGGTTGGAAACTCGATCAGAGGCCGACTTCACACTTGCCCCCGTGTTATCCTCCACCTTCTCCATAACATATTATGACAATTACGGGGATTATGGTATTGGAAGTGCTTTACAAGTGTCATGTGGACACCACACAGCTGCTCTAATCCACACCAGGGAACAAAGGTTGTTTAAATTCTAGCACCAACATATTTATTTTGAGGCTATATTTGTATTTTCAGGACGGATAACAAGAAAATATTGGCCTCTGAAACAGCAATTATGCCAGTGACTAATAATACCAATAAGGAAGCAAATATAATCGCTTTCATTTCAAGACTGCTTGTCATTTCTGTGACAAAGTAAATTTGAGACGTTATTTCCTGAAACTAAAAACTGGGAAACTGATCCTTCACTTTGTCATCTGCCAGATTAAATCAGCTTCTTAGAAAATGACACAGTCAGGCAGTAAGCCAGGAAACTAAAATGAATTTCATATCCTTGACTCTAAGTGGTATGAGCAAGACTTAAAGCCTCATTTTAAATGCAAGAATTCAGACAAAAATCTTAAATCCCAATGTAATTATACAGTCATGCATCTTTTCTGTGTGTTCCTGCTTTAGAAAACGGTGTTACAAATTTATTCCAAGTATTGATTTATCTGTATTTAGCACTAACAGTGTCGTAAAAGCAGGGTGACGTACGCTGAAAAAAGGACAGTTAAAAGATCTCATATAATGGATTCATCTTCTAAAATGACTGCAACTTAAAATCAATCAGAAAATGCAACTCATTTGCAGGTTTAACAGGCCTTTTATGCACAGTAGCTGCAGTTGAGGAGTGGACCTTCATCATAGTAGTGGGACCACGCGACAGGCTGATATTAAATAAATGATAAAAGCCTAATATCAGCCAGCGTTTAACCCCACTCCACACAAAGCCACCAGTAATCTCAGTGCTATCAGGGAGTCGAACGCACCTGCTCTGTGTAATGTAAACCAGCTCAAGGAGTGATGGGACTAATGTATTAGTGGCTGATAATGAGCTGGGGAGATATGTAGGTCTGCCTGAGTTACATAATGGGAGCAACAAATGTCTCCGAGGGACAGATCTAACAGCACTCGGTCTCCAAGGAGGCGCACTGATTGTTTTTGCTGCCTGCTTTGTTCCACTGCAGCAACACACAGAAGGGTCAAGGACATACAAGAACAATAATACACACACTTATATAGTCAGGCACTACAGAAAGAGCAGGGGAGTCTTCTCAAGGATATTAATAGATACATTTTATAGAGGAGGGGGTCAGTCTAGTCTGATATTTATAATCTTTTACAGTAATTCAAAGTTAACTTGTACAGTAAAACCTTCCTATAATGATTCTTTACGGTCTCCTTTTGTATTATGTTTCTGTTTTTGTTTTGTTATCTCTTAAGCCACTGTTGTATTTGATTATATTTATAGTTCTGCAGAGAAGTTCCCAACTACAGACCCACCCAAGAGGTCTTATAATAAATCTAAAGGGGGTTGCAAGACAATAAATAAGAGAGGAAGGCAGAAATAAAAATATGTCTGCAGTACAAAACTAAGTTATTTTTTTCAGATTTGAATAGTTTTACCTCTTCATTATTATCTCAAATTAAACAATCAGAGGAGAAAATGACTTTGCTCGAACCGTTCACAACGTTTAGACGTATGTAACCTGTGACAAAGGGTTGCAAGAAGGCATTGTTGTATTTTGAAGGGGCCTTGAGTTACAAAAGCTTCCTCGGTAGACACAGGACAAGTAATTTGTGCTTTCATACCAGCGTCTCATACTGAAAGCTTTATAAATGCAAATATTTAATTGATGTCACTGCACGGAAATAATAAGAAATAAAAGCTCCTGTCCAACTACCTTCAGCATCCTGTTATTCTGTATAAAAAAGCTGCTGTTCATCCAATACTGGACAAATCCTCTCAAATTGGAGCCGACAGGACAGACCTTTACCTAAAGTCACTGTGCCACTTTACATCCAATACTTCATTTTCCTTTTCTGACAACCATTGTAGAGGCCAAGACTCATGCCATAGGAAAGTACGTCTGTGAGGACATGAAACAAACCAGACAAAAAGGAAATATCCTTACCTGGATGCTCTTAATGCCAGCTTTGCAGTAGTAGCGTTTGATGTCTACGTCAATCTCAGTGTTGCCAACAAAGCTGCGTGACAAAAACACAAAATATGTCTGAGACAAATCCTGCACCAGGGTTCCTTGGACTTTCAAGGTCTTGTTTGGTAGAATAAGGCATGACATTGATTAACTGTTGACACCATAGTGACTCCATGTTTTATTCATTTTCATGGAGATATTTTAATCATTCAGCACATGTTCTGTAAAAAACAATTTAAACCACAATCAGAAAGAAGCTACAGAGGTAAAACAGTAATGACTTAAATGGAGATCTGATAGGCTCACCTGATCTGTAGGTCCATGATGATCTGTCGCTTATCCACATTTTCTGTATAGACCTTGACCCCGTTGACCCTGAGGGGCTACACCACAACATAGGGAAACATTATGGCCGCTGCGCCACTCTAGTCCATCAACACAACACCAACACCTCCAACCCCACTAAACCCCCACGTGGTTAGTACAAGGTCGACCCCTCTCGTGACCCCACATGGAAACTATTTATGAAACAAGCACATATGTCAACGGCGTGCATGTATATTCGCGTTCGAGCTTACACACCCTCACCAGCTGTCCCAGCGGCACCTGCTGCCAGTAGTCTGTTTTGTAACTGCTGAAACAACACATGATCGGTCTAAGAACCATGCAGGAACACTAGGAGGTGCTCACTTTGTCTCCTATGTCGATCTTGCTGAAGCAGAAGGTGCTGAGGTGGGAGCTGGACTCCTTCACAGCCGGCTCAATCGTCTCGTGGAAGAGTTTCTCCACAAACTGGCTGATATAGGGCCACATCTGCTTCACTGTCTGAGGGGATACAGAAAGAAGCAACCCAATCAGGCTCTTATCTGGCCCTAAACAGAGAATACACATTTGCAAATTGTCTGACCACAACAAAAAGTACTTATTTAAGAGAAGTCTTAACTATGTACAGACTGAGTGTGCACAACCTCAACATAGAGCTGGCTACCAGAGGAAGAAAAACTCCCAGTGTGAAGACAGGTAGAGACAGAGCTACGCTGTCTCACCTCATGCACAACATATACATCTTTAAGAGAGGATTACCTCTCAATTATGAACAAAAAACACCATGAAATTGGATTCAAAACATGCAGACATGCAGAAACTCCCCTATTTACTGGGAAATACCCAAATGTAGAATAGCCTCCTCATGCCATGACTTGAGAACAACCAGGGGAAACAGAGATTAGAATAGAACCTAATTCTATCTGCAATGTTGACTGTTTTTTTAAGATATTGTAATAATATATTTATTATCAATTATTAGTATTATTATTTGTTAAATGACTTCTTACTTACATTCACACACATTAAAAAACACACACACAAATACATACACAAACTAGTACAATTTTTAATTTAATTAAAATATTCAAAATGTAGTTCTATTTAAGTCAGACTCATACACATCAAGCAGGGACCAAAATAAAATGTCGATCTCAGCGTCTATATCATTTAAATGTGTACTCATGGGTGCTTTAAAATGTACATCCAAGTTGTTGCCATGGGGATTCACAGGGGTAAATGCATTTCACCGCACGGTGGAAACAGGGCTGCATGTTTTAGTCAGATGTGCTGCAGTGTACAGTGTGGCAGCATCCACAGCTCCAGTGGGAAGAGGAGCGACAGACATCCCATTTACTCAGGTTTATAAAAAGCAAGAAGGAGGGCTTTGCTCAAGCAAACAAATTCAAGAGACAGCCGCTCAATTCTTTACCTTGTTTAGCCACTCCACTCGCTCCACGTCTGGGAAGTGAACCTACAATGGAGAAAACAGAGCAGATAATCTCAAGTCTATGACGGTTTCTATAATCCTGATAATGCAGCATCTTCAAAGGCAAGATCCACATATAATATATGTGATGAGATTTGTTACACAGGCAATCTGACTTTATATTGTATGTTTGAAAATCCTATTGATCAGTAAAATTGAAAGCTTGCATTTAAATGTCTTTTTTTTATTGTCATTTTGCTTTCAGTTTAAAAAGCAACCAAGGAGCAGAATCGTCCTGATGAAAACCAAAAGTGAAATAAACCCTCATCTATTCCCTTATAAACTATTTCCAAGTAGTGCAAATTTAAAGTGAATCCCTTATCCTGAACCAAATCTTTTTTCCTTTGAAAAGCTTTCAAAGCTGCTCCTCAGGAAAAGCCTGTTTGTCACATTTCTCTTGAACATATTCCAACAAAGTTTGACGATGATGCTGATACATGTTTAAAGGCGAGTTACGCACACGCAATACAGTTTAATTACACCATCATTACAACAAAGCACAGTCCACAGCCACACTAGCAGCTCTGTGCGGCTGTAATTTGGCACAGCTGTGCTTTGTGCTAAGTGCTAACATCACCATGGTAACATGTTCATAATGACAATGCTAACAAGCTGATGTGCAGCAGGTAAAATGTTTATCATGGTCACGGTTGTGGTTTAAATGTGTCAGCACTAATACTTGCTGATTAGAGTTAAACACATAGTACAGCAGAGGCTGATGGGAATGTTTTGTTGGTCATAAACAAAAGTGAAAGTTAGATCTGATGATGGCACCAAATGAAAATGTAAGGGGATCACCAAAGTCAGTAGGAGTCATCATCTCGGCGCCTTAAATATCTGCACTGAATTTCATTGCAGGCTGTTCAGTAGTTGATGTGTGGATAGTGGATAGCACATATCCTTAGAGCCATGTCGCTATAACCGAAATCTACAGTGGAAATTCACCCGGTTTTTAGAGACAGACAGCTTTGTTACTAAACTCCAGCTCAAACAAAGTTTAAAATTGCTGTTGTATGTAGTGCAAACCTGTAAATGTAATCACCTTTCCAAACCCCAATGTCAAGTTCTATTTTTGAAAAGCTATCGGGTTGTTATTCTGCTACACAGAGAAGCCAAAGGTTGAAGACAACTCTTGTCTTCTCCCTTGAGTGTTCAAAACATTAAAAACAAAAATGGGATTCTACACAGCTAGCAATACGGCTGTTTGATCACACCATCGCTACAAAAAAAAAACAATTCAAAGAAGAGAGAGCGGAGCGTGTTTCTATTGGGTTTCCATGCATGAGACCATTTGTTGCAGCAGCTCTCTCTGAGATGGAGTGGTTGCTTGATATAAAAGAAAGAAGATGAAGGTAAAGACAAGATGAAAAAGACTTTTCAAAACAACATTCAAGAAAAGGTCACTGAAATATTCCACAGTTTTTATTTCTACCTGAAGGATGCATTGATCACATGACCTTTCTTTAACCTTTATCTTCTGTCTGTTATCAGTGCAAAGCTTAGATGTATTGTATTTCTCCTCACATTTTGAAAGTGCATTTGTGTTATTTGCATTATTTGTCCAGCGCTTTCGAATTCACAGGTAAACTTAGAAAGCCACAAATCTCCACGGCTGCGGTTTGACTAATCCTACTGAAAGACCAAAGCAAATTGGACATTGATTTAACATGATGTAAAGGAAATGTCTAGTCAATACCGCACACAAAGGAGCGCAGCAATGCACACACACAGACCTTAATAAATAACAGATAAACAACCCTGGCTCTCCATCAAGCTGAATTGAAGTCGTTTATTCCCTAATCTCAACAGTAAGATGAAGTGACGCGTCTGGCCGGAGTGCTGGTGAGATATGACAGCTACAGGGGACAGCACTATTCCTAATGGAGGCAGCATAAAGTGCTTATCCAGCTTTTATGTCAACGTAGTGGATGAAGCAGTGACAAGAGCGGGAAGACTGGGAACAGAAACTTCTAGTTAATGTGACAGATTCAGGCCTGTAGTTTGAGGTGGAAATAATGTAAACCTCTGGAAAGGGACGCAAGGCTTCGTCATTACAGCTGACACAGTGACCTTATTCAGAAAATGTAGGTGAAGTAATGGATGATATACTCAAAAAGGACGTGTTTTAAAGCGCCGGATGAGAAAACTGAGATGTAGAGCAAAGAGTGGGAGAAAAGCATCTTAATTATTCATCCCGTCGCTGGGTTGTCGTTCACGTCTTGAGAGGGTAATTAGTGTTTTTTGCTGAAACTATAGGATTAATCCCCCTGAGTTCAAACTGCCTGAAATTAACACACCGAGTCTGGAAAGTAATCAGGACAAACTGGATATACAAACTTGTTATGAACCGGACATTATATAGTTAAAGAGGCATCATATTTATATCTTGAGAAAGCACAAAAGCAGTACATTCAGAGATACAGCAGACACGTGGAATCTGCTGATTTCAGACACATGATGCTCACCTTTCAAACTTGTCTTCTCAGACTTCTGTACTCTTTGTACTACATTCCCCTATGCTACTGGGTCTAACTTACAGGGGGGATCAATAAAGGTACATCTTATCTCATCTATCTTGTCCTGTCTTGTCTGACTCCTCTAAACACCACACTTGAAATCAAAACTGAAATCAAGTTTGTAAAGCAGCATATTGGCCTCTTTCTTTACTACTGCTTATGTCCCAGGGGTCATTAAAACAATTATATATGTAATATTCTACGTATAATTAAATTGTAAGATTGATGACGAATAGTGGCTTTAGTAGTAGTTCTTTTTTAAATATACAACAGCTTTATAACTCAGCATTTCATTTCTGTATGTGAGGAAAGATAAATGGGTTAGGGTTAGGGCTAACCCTAACCCTAGATGGAACCGTTTTGATGCCTAAAGCAGACCAAAAAAACATCATCAAATAATAAATATAACAGCAGTTTTATTCCTGTGTGAATTAAACTAAAGACCTCCAACATTACTTTTAGTGTAAGTAGCTGCTCCACCAGCCAGCCAATGACTCACTCTGGATGAGTACAGCTGAGGGTAGAAACTGGAACAAGGAGGGCTTCACTTCAGCAACAGAAGTTTGGGAATGGGGCCACTTAACTAAAAAAAAAAAACCTTTTTTCTGTGAAAGCAGTGACATGTCTATTAACACTCTCAGTGAGGGGGGAAGAAGAAGCGGGCACTAGCAGAGATTTACGAGCCAAAACAGGTGAAGTTCTCAATCCCTGATGACAGGGCAGAATCGATGAGGAGATATGTGCTCAGCTATTCACATGCTAATCACTAAAAGCCTCAGAAAAGGTGTGATTGAGATTCCCAGCGATGCTCAGGAACAGCCACACATGATATGACCAGGATTACACATTAATGCTCGACTTGCAGTTCGTTCCATCAACCCTGCAGGTTGCTGAGGCCTTTCAATAATGCCTTTTTTCTTTCCTCTAAGTGGGATGCTGGTGCTCTCCCTCATCTAGCTCCTCCATCCCCATTTAATAGCCTCGATGCCTCCTTGGCCATGTGTCAGCAAAATAAGCTTCCTGCTAAGTTTCCAGCTGGACATCACAAACCAGTTGAGTTATGAGTGAAGGGAGTGTGATGTGGAAAAGTGTTGGATTTATGGTTTAGCTGAAACTTGAGGCCGTATTTTGTTCTCGGATTGCGCTCGATTAAATGCAATTTATACAGTTTTCCTGAGATAATCTGGTCCTGAAATCAGTCATCAGTCATAAATATGGACTTTAAATGACACTCATAAAGGGAAAAGGCATTAATTTACTCTAGCAAAAAAAGAAAAGGCATTTAGTGTGACATGTATTCCCTTGGTGCTACAATCCAGCTCCGTATAGACAGCAGGTTAACAACATGGATTACATGGTGTTTTACAAACCTCTCTCATAGTGCTGGAGAAAAGTCACATAACACACGGCTATGTGACAAAAATGACTCATTTTGGGGGAAACAGTGCAGTCCAGTTAATCTTTGAACACATATATCTTTTAAATATGATGTATTATTGTGTTATTATTGGGTAAATTCAGCCTTTGCTGCCTCTCTGATTACACACTGGTGGTCTTTGATGGAGGTCTGAGTTAACTCTGAGGAGGAGAAGTCAAGAACCACAGAGTTATCTAACAAGTCTTGCAGTAACAGAGTGAGTGACTGCGAGAGATTGCAGTCTGGATCCCAAAATAACAGGGACCCTGTGGGCATGTTTCCTTTCCAGCGTGGTGTCTGGTTTACCATTGTACCCTGCTGTATTTAGACTGGGACTAATGTCACTGCTGCTGGGGGGGTGTGTAAGGGGGGAGAACAGCTGCTCCATCACAGCTTTACAGCTCAACTCTGCTCCTCCTGCTTCATTTTCTCTTTTCCTGGAAACTCAAAAATACTGCTCACAATAACACCTAAATGCTCATTTAATCCACCGTATGTCACAGTGTGTTCTTACCCATGGTGGTAAATCAGAGGTGGTCAGACTCTGCTGGACACTTCTCTCGTCTTGCTCAAAGAAAGCCAGAGCTCTGTTAAGGCGGCTGTGCTTCCCTCCTGTGTTTCTCCTCCACCAGAAAACGATAACAAGTCCGATCAGCAGCCAGCTGAAGCTGAACTCAAAATATCCCAGCGCGTAAATGGGGAAAATGAGAACAAACGTTTTGGCGAGGTGCACCCAAGTCTGGGTCAGCTCGCTTGTGGAGGACACCGGGTTGTCTTCGGGTACGTTCCCCGCTGAGGGAGGGGGAAAGTTGGGTTGAACGGGGCTCGCCACGGCGTGTCCATTCTCCTTAGGTGAAGCACTGGGTGAATGGGCTCCTCGTACATCCGTCATGCTGTCTCTAGACATGTCTGTCTGCGCTCCGGGGTCCGTCTATTAACTCATATATAAAAATAAAATGCGGATGAGGATTTGGGGTGACACACGGTTCCCATGTGCCACCGGACCGACGCGCTTCCTTACGCGGACTCTCACGTTGGCTCACCTGCACACCAGCCCATCGCCCTCGGAGGAATCGTTGGCATTGACCACTTTAGTTTCCGTAGCGATTAAAACCTTGATAATTCATCCCCCCCCTTTGGTTAAAATGGGCAGCTGAGTCCAAGTCCAAGGCCCACGGCTGGTACTCCTCTCTGTCTCTACACAGGTCACAAATGATCAGTTCACAGTGAAATTAAAAAAAAAACGCACAGGGATCCTGCTCCGTGCGCTCTCAGTGGAGGCTGTAAACAGAGCTAAAGAGGAGAAACAGCGCCACCTGGTGGTCAGTGGCGGTAAACACAGCAAGGAGTTATACACAGCGGTAACGACAGGGACATGTGGAATAGCTATTATTAAATTAAAATATAAGAAAATATGTACTTCATTATGAATGTATTAATTCTGTGGGCAAAAGTCCACATTCATAAATGTAAATTCAACAGTAAAAAAAACAATTTTGTACTTTTTCTCCATGAAGTTGTGCATTATATTAATTTCATTTCTGGCTCCGACAACAAAAAGGCGGTTAAGTGGAGTATGTCACATATATGGTCCTTCTTTTCTCTTTTTGTTATATGTAGCATTACAAGTCTTCCCCTGGCAAAGCTTTATTTCACTTTGTTTGTATTTTATATGTTTGTAATACTGTAACATATATACATCTCTGTAAGTCACATCTGAATTGTAAAATATATGGAAGAAAACAAACACATTGGTAGTATCCCAAATATGTGTCTTACTACCTAACTTTTTTATTTATTTATTTATTATTATTTTAAATATATGTAAATAAATACACAATTATTATTATTATTATTATTATTATTATATCAAAACAGCAAGAAAAATCCGGAAAAGCGGGCTGAATAAATTATATTGGGATCAAATGCCAAGAGCCGTTAAGGTAGGAGCGGGTGTATAATGACGAGCACAGAGAAATCGATCAGCAGACTCGTTTTATGGGCAGCAAACATCAAAAATGAACCTAAACACAGCTAGCAGCAGCGGCGGCGTTCGTGTCGATAGTTATACTCGTTTAAACAACATTAAAACATTTCCATGCGGTCTTTTAGACGCATTTAGCAATAAAGTCGTTGACGGTTGCTACGGCAACTCGCTGTTGATGCCACGGATTGCTCTGTTGCCGATTAACACGCCTGTTGTCAAGCTGAAGTGACGCGATCTCCTTGGTTTCGACAAACTGCGCTTGCGCACTAGCGATTTAGCATCATGGCGGAGTCGTTACGAAAATACGAGCTAATTTTCGGCGACTGAGAGACTTCAGAAATAAAAACACAGATGAGAACATGCCTAGCGACAAGGTAACTGCTTCATCTTTGACTTTACCGTCTGCGGACTAAAGCTGGGAAATGTATATTCAGTAGATAATGTCATGTCCGCTGTTGTAATCATCGGACCGTAGTTATTTTGGGACATTAACGCTGTCTTACTTATTGCCATTGAGTTGTTTTGATGTCATAAAAACAGTGTATGTTGTCTTTAAATGATATGGGCATCTAGTGAACGTATAAACCTGTTTATATAGAAAATAACCAAGGAAGACACATGGAGACCAGCTGACCTGAGGAGACACATCAGGGTAAGTTTTTGAGAGTTTAGGAAAACATTGCAGGAGGTGGTGATTGAGGCTGGATCAGTATCAACAGGCAAAATCCCACCCGTAAAAGGTTTTTGTTGTCTCATTTCTTAGGAGGAAGGGCATGTTGATGAGAGAAAGCCTCGGGGAGGGGAGTCCATAGAGAGACGCCGCAGAGACCCAGAGAAGGAGTCCAGACGAGAGAGAGACAAGCACAGGGACAGGGAGAGCACGAGAGAGAGACGAGATGAAGACGACAGAGACGGACATGCAGATCGGCGAAAAGAGGGCTCCCGGGACAGGAGAGGCGATAAGGAGAGGGATAGAAGAGATGAGAGGGAGAAAAGAAGGGAGAGGGACAAGTTGGTGGATGGGAAGAGGTACGACGATGATCACAAGGAGAGCAGAGACCGGAGGCGAGAAAGGGAGGAAAAGCATGAAAGGGAGAGGGACAGGGAAAGACACAGAGAGAAGGAGAAAGAGAGGGAAAGGGACAGAGAGAGAGAGAAGGAGAAAGAGAGGGAAAGGGACAAGGAGAGACGCAACGAGGAGTACATGGACAAAAGGAGGGAAGAGAGAGACAAGGAAAGAAGGAGAGAAGAGCGGGACAGAGAGCACAGAGAGAGGGAGAGAAGGAGACACGGGGAAAGCGAAGAGGGGGAAAGAGATCGGTTAGAAAAGCACGAGAGAGAGAAGAGAGATCGGCGTAGAGAGAGAGAGCGACACAAAGATGACGAAGACAAGAGGAATGACAAAGAAAGACGAGAGAGACACGGAGACAGGAAGCATCTGGAACTGAAGGAGGAAAGAGGTAAGGCCACAGTTGTGTGTACTACTAACTAGGATTATTATTTCCTTATAACATTGATATCTTTCCTATTTCAGAGCACAAAGAAGAACATAGAAGACATAAAGAGGAGAGAGAGAGGCGGCACAAAGAGAGAGGACATCCTGTAAGCATCCGCAGTAACATTAACATTGTGCTGACGTCCCTCATCTTCACGGGTTGATGTATCATCGTTTTAACCTCGTGTGGATTTTGCTGTTCTCTCCAGGATGAAAAGCGGAAGCACGACAGTGAATCCAGAGGGCAGCGAGACTCGAAGGGGTCAGGTGAAGAGGTCAGGCATCACCGCGGCGACAGAGAGCGAGCCGAAGGGGACGAACACAAAGAGAGAAAGCACAGAGAGGAGGAGGACGCAGGCAGAAGTCATCACAGAGACAGGGACAGCTCTAAGAAATCAGCGTCTGACAAAAGTCAAAGACACGAGACTAAAACTGAGGTTTGTACGTCTATAAGTCGCCTGTTTACTGAAACCTGTAGCTCCTAACTCCTCCCTAACGGATTGCGTGTCTTTTTCCTCCATGTGTCATTGTTGTGATGCAGGATGTAGCAAAAGTATCTGAAGACTGGACAGCTAGTGTGAAAGCTGCAGGAGACACAGAGGAGCCTGTAAGATGCGTTCTTACTTTGCTGTGGGGACTTTTGCTTTTTGTTTGGTGGTGCATTTTTCTTACTCCCATTAGTAACTGGCTGAACATAAACTATATATTTTCTCACGCCGGTTACAATGGAGTTTGAACCCACAGCTACAATTCCTTTACTTGCATGAAAGCAAACCATATTTCAGCTCATGCTGCAGCTGCCGCGTATATAAAGTTATGAGGTGAAACTGGAATAAATAAGCTTGAACCGACTGCAGGTGAATTGATCTTGTGAGCCATCCACTGTCTGCACTGCATGCTGTGCACTCTTTTTCTTCTACAGTACTTTCAGCTTCAGCTTCACTGTAGTGCTGCATCATCCCGAAGAGGCTCTGCACACTTACAGAAGTATTTAAGATATTTTCTACTACATTCTGCAGGTTGTCAATGATGAAGATCCGGCTGAACAGGACTATGAGGATGACTTTGAGGTAATAATGCTAACCCTAACCAAATTCTGTGGTTTTTTTAGTTTTCTCATCATGTTCAAATTTTTATTTTTTAACATTTATTGACTTCTTTTCTGTTACTTTTGCATGCAATTTACATTCTAAGAAACTGGTGAGTATTCAGAGCTTTTTACGACCGCGTACATTTTTATTGGGGATGCACCGATAC
>NW_023339650.1:14055628-14079531 GCF_004916995.1 Morone saxatilis
GAGCAGTTTTATTATTAAGGATAAGTACAAGCATATGAGCTCAGTATTGAAACTGATATTTGTATCAGTGCATCCCTAATTTTCATTCTTATAAGATATAAAGTTTGTGCTCGTAGCATCTTGGCTGTTTTTGTATTTTGCATTAATATGCAATAAGTGATGGAATTGATCTGCTCAAAGGATTATGAGGAGGATTTTGAGGAGATGGATGAGAGCTCAAATGAAGGTGAGGATGAGAAGGAGCCACAGCGTCCAGAGGTGGGCGAGAAAAGGGAGGAACTTACAGCACAAAAGAGAAAGGAAATTGAAGCAATTCAGAGAGCCATGGATGAAGAGAACGAGCGAGTGGGAACAGCTCAGTCCAGAGAATTAACGAACAGAGAGGAGGAAGATGAGCCTAAGTGGTCCAGAGGTATAGTTCTTTTCTTACTGTATTATTATTTTTTATTATTAAAATTATATTCTTCATGTCTTTATAATGCTGGAATATAATGCATCTTTGCTGCTCTGTTAACAGGATCTGAAAGGAACCAGAGTAGAGCATCCCAGCGTGGGAAGTTTATCGACTTTGTGGCCGCAAAGCAGCGTGAAGTCAGCAAGAAAGTTGCCACAAAACAGAAGTAAGTTAACTGGCGAAAAAATACAACAATGGATGGTTGTAATATGATTGGATACTTGTGGTTGTTGGATCGTTCCATCAATGTGTATTTTGTTCTGACCACAGGAAACGCAGTACGGAGCTCCTTCGCTTGATTGATCTGGATTTCTCAATGACATTCTCCCTTTTGGATCTGCCACCTGTGAATGAATATGACATGTACATCAGAACCTTTGGAACTGCAAACACTAAGCAGGTCAGTCTCTGTTTCTGTCGTCTCTTTTACTTTGCACAGCTGCCTGTAACCAAATTATAAAAGAGAAAGGGAAAATATGCAATGTCTTTCTGTAAAAAGTAGCTGTTGTTCAATTCTGAGTAACGGGAACATTTCGTCATTTTCAGGCTTACGTTCAGTGTAATGAGGATAATGCAGACCGAGACATCCAGACAGAGGAGATAGAGGTGTTTGAGAAGTGGACACAGCATCCTCCAGAGCACAATGGAGCCTGTGGTGGTAAGGAAAAGCTAAGATTATTCTCAGATGAACTTTTTTATGTATAGTTCAAAAACAGTGTTTTTGTTTTGATAGATCCGAACCTCTCCCAGGAAGCACGAGACAAAACCACAAGTGAAATCAACTTTGATTCGCAGCGCCTGACGGCATTTCTGCACTCGGCCTCACAGGTTATCTTTTCACTCATTCACAGTTTTAAAAATGGAACAGCTCTTGACTTCCTACATGAAAGTTTCTGTGACTGAAACTAACTCCTGTGGTCTTTTGTGACTGAATCAAGGTCATGGTTGTCCTGTTGGAAGAGGATCAAGCTGAGAGAAAATCCCTGAGAAAGCTGAGATCTCAAACGGACACTCTATCTTTCAGCGATGGAAGTTTACAACTCAACACCAAGTTGCCTTTCCTTTATGGTTCATAGTCTTTTATCAATTGTTATTTGTACCTTGTAGACCAAAGTAATTATTCAGAATATATAAAACAGCACGTGCATGTGATTACACTACTGGATTTCACCATTTTTGTTTATTTGCAGGTCGCAGCGTCAGCCTCTTGCACTTCTCTCAGGTCCAGAGGCAGACCATGATGTCAGTCCACAGCCCTACAACCGAGCCCAGTCCTGTTCGTCTTGACAGCTGCACGATCATCTGCATCTGGAACATCTGGGAGCCGTCCAGACCTCAAAAAGTCCTTGTCTACGAATCCGAGGTGACATTTTAAAGTTCCTTTTTCAGTTATAGCAAAGGTAGCTGTGATAAATAAATAAAAAAAGTAAAAAATTTTAGTGACACGAGTCAGCAAGTATTTATTTGCTCATTACCAGAAAACTGACCAGAGATCTACATTTTGTTGACATACGAGACTGTCTCAAGTAATTTGTAGTTTTACCAGAGGAGAATTAACAATATTAACACACTAAACATCAGTCAGCAGACCTATTCGCTCTGCTTGTCCTTTGAAAATGACAACTCCAATCAAAATTGCTGTGTAATTATCCATATTTCATTATAATAATTACCCAAAAAGGCCTGTCTTAAAATGCACCGAAACCATTTTTCTCACCTGATATCAAACCTGCCAATGACTTGCAGTGGAACAAAAGTCACCTCACCTCTGACATGCATAAAACGTCTACACAAAACACTGACAACCCCCTTTTAATCCTCGCTGTCGCAGGTGCAGTGCTGTTGCTTCAGCCCTGGAAAGGCCATATTGGTGTTTGCAGGCACATCAGTCGGCTCTGTGGTGCTGTGGGACCTGAGGGAACACGCTAGTAACCATTACAGCTTGAAGATAGGGGAGGATGAGTGGACTTTCCGACAGCCCAGCTTCTCCACTGGTATGTTACAGACGATAGTTGAATTCAATTTGTTTTCAGTATGTGTGAAAACAGCCATGGCTGGTTGAGAGGATACCACACATGAATTCCTATTCATGTTAAGGAGTTTGAAGCCAAAGATGTAACAATTCCACTCGCTCAGTATTAATAATCTTCTTGTGTTTTTATTTGACATTTTCTGTGCCTTTTCCCTCTACTTTCTTCTTCTTCAAATTGTGTCATTGCATAAAGAAGGTGCTGATTTCTGCAGGGTTGACCAACCATTTTTAATACCACACAGAATGCAATTTTCATACCCAGTCATACCCACCAAAGTATGAAAAATATCAATGAAAGCCGTTAGGGATGATGATATTTATGTCACATTTTTGTCAGTACTTTCTTACTCTTTCTTACTTAATCATTAAACATGACCTGGACTGGATATGTAGCAAAAAATGGATGGAAGGATAGATGATCAGTGAATTGAAAAATGGCTTCTTTTTTTTTACGAAAGAATAATTTATTTAAGATTGAAGGTCAGACGTCTGGAACAGTAGCACTAGGGACAGTTTCCAGACAGCATACAAAAACATTGGCAGGCTAGAAACTTTATTCTTATTCTTATTATTCTTAAAAACTATATTTACAGTATATGGTGAATCCATATGGCCTCTTCTGTTTCTCACGCTTAAAGTTCAGAGGCTGTTTTTATACGTAGCAGTAGCGTTGAGTGAGTGTGTGCTGATGTCCTCTCTTTTGTCAACTCAGATGCAGTGATGGCCGGCTCTGGCCATTTCTCATCTGTGACGTCTGTAGAAGTTGTCCCCTCCACTGTAGCAGGGGGGCTGAGGCCAGAGGTCCCCCTTTTGGCATCTGAGGAAGGTATGGAATGGTGTAAGAATAGTTAACCCATTGATGAGGATCGCGTGTATCATTTTATAAATGTGCCGTATACTTTTGCGATTCACAGTTGGTTTTTTATATTTAATTGTAATTCTTTTTCATAATCCAGAGTCATCAGGATTGTCATTCCAGCTGGCTTCTCTGGACGAAACCGGGGTTTTAAATTTCTGGGTAGGTTGGGCAACAAAGTAGTACATTTGTTTATTTATATATATATATATATAGTACATATCTTTTCTTGACAACAGAGGCTTTCAAACTGTAAGGTGTACGGAGAGTTGAAGGGGAATTGAAGATATTGCGTGTGGTGAAAGTGGACGGTGTATGCCGGTATTCTGGAAACAAGTTATTTTAGTTTGGCCGAGGTGATTTAGTCCACTCATCAACAGGGTCAGTATTTGCAGCAGCAGTGACTGTAACACACAACTCATAGTTGATCGGAATTTTCTTCCTCAGTCGTAACTCAATCAAATCTAAGCACACGATAGACAATTCAACATGACCTACATTTCCCAAGGATATCTTATCTCTCTTATATAAAAAAATAAATCCAAAAAAGTAACCATAAACCGGCTTTTAAAGAAAAAAAGATGTGTCCTTGTAACTCCAGATCTTGCCTGAGAATTACCACATTTTTATGTTGTCTTCAGTAAAGAAGACACCCATTGATAATTGTCTGTACATCCATGGATACATTGCCAAGAGAAAATGCTAAGAACTAATTCGGCATACTTTTAATCGTGCTAATTTACCAAATGTAAACAGAGAGAAGCTTTAAAGAAAACGGGGCAGAAGTTGTAGCCCACAGCAACATTATGCTTCCTGTTTATATGCTCCACAATTATGGGAACTGTAGTTGCAAAACTTTCAGCATTTTCATGTTGCAATATCAATATTGTCTGTCGACTTTTAAAACGTCTGCTGTACACAAACATCAAAGTTATGCTGTGATGGACTTGATGATTTCCTCTGTGTGTCCTTTAGGTGGTAGTGGAACTCCCCAAAGCCAACGAGGCAGGTTCTCCAACAGATCTAGGTACGGCAGTCACGTTTTGGCACTCTCCCTCTTTTTTCCACGAACATACTCAGCTTTCTCACACGTGGGGTACCAGCTTCAGCCTCTATCTCTCGTCCTCTCTTGCAGGGCTCAGGCCTGGCAGCAAAGTGAAGTTACTTCACAGCTCCTCCCTCCTCACTGCTGAGAGGTGAGATTGATAAATAGCTTGTGATGATCATCCGTCACTGCCAGCCACTGGGCTCAAAATACCCCACAATGTCTTTACCCAGTGGAACACAGCTGCTCTGGCGTGGTCATACGATCTTGTTTGTTATGTTCTGCGGGCTGTTGTTTGTGTCACCTCAACGTTTGATGGAAACATATCCGTGGTCATACATGTGTGGTGTGAATGTGATGCAGTGTCGCGTTCCACCGGTTGCCCAGTTTGTTTTTGGCTGGGTATGTTGTGACCTTTCACCTCTGGTTTGACATTTGTCTCCCTCTCTCGGCCCGTCCGGCTCTCAGGGTGTCACCGCGAGATGCAGCGAAAACAGGGCCGTTACAGACACTTCATTTAAAGTTCCTTCCAACAGACTCCAATCACTTCTTTGTCGGCACCAATATGGTGAGCTTGATCTTATCTGCCACAGTGTGATGTCCTTTCAAATTTACCACCTGAAGATATTCAGAAATGATTTCCGACATAATTGCAGCAGTTATGTGTCATTTTGTGACAGTGTATTAATATAATTTCTGTCTAGGGTCTGGTGAATCATGGAACGAGTCACGGTTTGAAGGCTCCACCGAAGTTTTACAGGTTTCAGGAGGCTGGAGTCCGACCTGTTGACGTCAGCTCAATCCACTTTTCTCCCTTCATGCAACACTTGTTCTTGGTGAGAGTGCAGTTTTTTGACATTAAAAGGACTTTCACTGTTTTGTTTGTTTCCCCTTAATTAGAAAATTATATTTTGTTGCCTCCATAGAAATGTTAAAGTAGAGAAGTAACAACGGCCTACGAGGATTTAATGCTGTGCACAAAAGCAAGGAAACCTCATTTTTTCGGGGTGATTTGATTATGGTCCATTCCAGAGATTGTGATTTGTGAGTTTGAGTTAACTTTATTACTGTTACAGCAAATGGAAAAAACAATAAACCTGCATTGGTTAGCTCAAAGTGCAGGACAGAAAGGACTAGTTGGGCACCAGGCTCTTAAGGCACGGGACAGGAAACTGAACACCATTGTTACAGCCTAATTTACTGAGCTGGGACAGTCTTATCAAATTAACAGACACTTGACTTGTCTGTAAGATTGGGCATGGCTTGGCTCCTTCCCCCTTTAGTGCTTTTATAAAGCAGTAAACAACTGATGATAGACATACAAGGTCTGTGGGAAGATACAATTGTATAATACCTATGAGGAGGACTTTTTCAGTGAGAGCTGCTCACAACAATATGCCAACACCTATCAGAGACTGCAACTTATATAGTTCATTTTAAATCAATTTAAAATCATGGCTTAGTCAAGTGTGTTACCAAACTCCTGCCCTTGTTCTTCTTTTTTGTGTCTTTTGTAGCTGTCATTACACCTACCCAGGGACTACAGTTGAAACTGAGCCCGAATAAACTGAGCCACAATAGTCTATACAGAAATGTCTATTAATATGCACTGTTCCTTTAACTTTTACCTGTATGAATAAATAAATCACATACATAAAAATAACATGATATATAAAATATAATATATAAAATCCTTTCTCACCTTTTCCCCTTACTCCAGGTGGGTTGTGGAGACGGCAGCATCAGGCTGCACGCAGTCAGCCATGAGCAGCCTGTGGCAGAGTGGAGGAATGGTACAGCTGGTGAACCAGTGGTCTCACTGCACTGGGCCCAGACCAGACCAGCAGTCTTCTGTGTTCTCGATGCAGCCTCTAACCTCCACATATGGGACCTGCTGAAAAATGATACAGAGCCTGTGGTCACTGAAAGGATTATTTCTGACAGGTAGACTCAGACATGAGGGATGATTGTTTTTTTTTTCTAAGGAGATTTTTTTTGTATTGATATGTGGTTCACATTTTCTGCTCTCTTCTCAGGGTGACTGCCATGGCTGTGTTTGGAGACTCAGGACAACAAAACACATATTCAGGAATAGCACTGGCACACGAGTCAGGAACAATAGAAATGCAGTATTTCACGAGAAACCTTACTGCGCCCATTACTGCAGAGGAGGAGAAGTTGGAGAGTATGATGACTGAAGCCTTCTGAAACACTGCATCAAAGATTTTTAAACTCCGGAAAGCATAAAGATCAATTTATAAATCTGATTTTGTCACAGTCACTTTACAGTATATGTCCTGTTTTAATTTGATGTGTGTTTTCTTCTTAAATCCATGAAACACGCCTAGAAAATCTAATATTAACATTAGCTATGAGAACAATGTGGCTAAATACCAAAGATCCTTTATAGGGGCCACAACTTATTTAATATAAATACATTATAAGAAACAAATAATGTAAATGCTTGTTGATGTAAATATTTGTACTGTTTGATTAATGTGAAATATTTGTACCGTATTAACAAGTTTAATTTTTATACAATAAACTGAGTATATCTGTAGGTGTGTTATTTAATGTTTAATGTTTTTGTGTAAGTTCTTAACGTGCCCCAACTCCAGTTTAAGTAGTTTGTTTAACCAGGATTTTATTCAGTTAACAGTTGACAACATTAAGTTTCTATATTTTATTTTCCAACATGAAAGTGTCTGTTCTGTCTCTCCAAAATGTCATAAAGGTTTTTAATGAGCTAAGAAAAAAATAACCTGTTTTCAGCTTAAATGCAGATAACCTAATAGGATTTTAGGATAATTAATAATAAAATAACATTTTATTTCATTATAAAAAGACAAAAATAATTAATCAGCTAATTGACATGAAAGAATACAACCCTGCTGGTGAAATAGTGAATCCTTTATTTATTTATTCGCCTAAAAGTACAAAAAAATTAAATATACTGAGCATAAAAAATATCAACCTCTAAGTCCTTCAGGCTCTAAAACATCCCAGATTCCCAGAAGAAACACCGAGGAGACAACCTCAGTGTCCTCAGTGGTTTATTTCACGTATAAAAGAGGAGAACAAACATTTTGTCAGGAACCACTCAAGTTGTGCGACCTGCAGCCATGGCCGTATCCCAGCAACCCGCAGCCTAGCAACGAAGACCGAGCTGGGACCCGAGAGAGCAAACTTTTAGCTCACTAATGCTAACTCTGTTTATTGTTTTTAAACTAATTAAACTCAACAGTGTATATGTGTGAGGCACACTGCTGCACCCGGGCTACATAACTACAAGTTGGTGGAAGGTAGACACACATTTTGACTTAGTTTACTCACCTTTTCGGCCGATACGTAACGTTATAAATCTTTAAGTTTTACTAGTATTTAACGCTTAAGTTAGTGTTTACACCAGGATGATGAAGTTATTTTTGTTTTGTTGTTTGTTTGTCTTGTGGTGACTTGAATCCATGACCAAATGGCACAACATTTGTCTTCCCCAAACTTTCTTTATTTGTTGGATTGAAGTGACATGTTGGCCTTTAGTTCATATATTAAAATATTATAAAACAGAATAGACAAAGAAAAAGTAGCTCCCATGTTTTCCTACAGTTTTATTGTTTAACAATTTTATTCTGCATTAACTATTTTCAGTTAAACTATCAGTTTAAGATGTCCCTAAAATCAAATACTAAATAAAATAATTACATAAGCTATTAAGTCTTTAAAATGATCTGACAATTGTATTATTATTTTATTCAACATTTAACAAACAGTAAGTCTAAATAAAGAAACTGTAGTAACTGTAGATGGTTTGACAGACACTGAGATCATTTGTGTAATTGTAGCTTGTTACATTTGGATCATTTTTAAAGCCAATAATATTTCAGGATCAACACAAAGTTGCATAAGAAAATGAAAGTTGCTGAACAGATAATTAACATTTCATCTTCACCTAAAAAGTTCAACATCCACTTTGAAGTGCTCGGTCCAGTTTGTTTGTGTTTTTGTGCACAGGTAAATGTCACAAAAAGGAAAGTGCAGAAGCTCCGTGGATGAGTGCTGTGTAGACAGAGATGGTGTCCCCAGACGAGGAGACCAGAACAGCGACAGTAGTCGACCCCGGTCCCCCCCTGAAGCTGCTGTCTCAACAGAGCGGGACATCAAATGGGAGGAAGCAGGATTTGTTCAAGCAGGACGTGAAGAAAGCCACAGGAGAGGTAGACAAGTCCACATGATGCTAACCTGTTTCTGATCATCCAGAAAAATGCGAAAAAAGGTTTTTTTTGTGATTGTTGCGAGCAAAAAATCCTTCATTGTGTGGCACGTTTTTGTTAAAAAATGCGATTGAATATGCGGGATGTTTATGAAATTTTATGCCATGAAATTGAGGGAACTTGCAAAAATTGCGGGAAAACTGCGGTTTGATGAAAAAGAGAAAAAAAAGTGATTCCCCCAACACCCTGTTCTCACTAGGCTACTACCTTTATGGTAAAGAGTCATTCTTATCTCTTCACATCACAGAAAGTGCTGGAATATTTAAGTTCTCATCCTTGTTTTATTTCAGAAACCACATTAAAAACTCAAACTTACAAAACACGATGAGTCAAACAAAGTTGTGCAGCTTTACAAAAGGAAATCTGCTACAACTTCTGCAGAAATGAATAGAATAAATATAAAAAATAAATTGTGCTTCCTGTTTTACAGAGGCAGCTTTACAAAACACACATCTCCTGTTAATCTCTTACTGAACGCACATATAGAATATAATATATAATAAACTTTTACAACTGGAAGGTTTTCGATGACGCTCCACTCGCGTAATACTCACTTCATAACGTTCCCATGGCAACAGGGGAAATGGCTGATTTGAGTGCATTAACGCAGCATTTTTCAACTTTCTGGCTCAGATATAACGTTATGTGTGACTTTTTCTTTTGCAACGAAAATGCGTGGATTGTGAAATCATGCAAGCCTGCATATATTGCGCGGAAATGGCATTTATGCGGCGAAGTGCGGCGTATTTGAAAAAAATGCGGCCATAAATATGCGGACTTTGGCCTGATTATGCGTTGAATTATGAGATTGCATAATCGCGTTTTTCTGGAGGGACTGTCTGATGACCTTCAGAGTTTCTTACATGCTTTCTCTGTGTCCGACTCTCCAGGTGAAAGACTCCAAGAGCAAACAGCATGTGTTCGCTCACGGTCTCCATCGCTTTCAGCATCTGCCCTGTGACAGCCCTGTGCGTTTCATGATGTACTCTGAAGCTGCTGCAGCACTCATAACCCTCCATGCAGACAACACGGTTTGTCTTTACAAAGCTGATGGCCACAAGCAGACTCCCACAGCACACCTCCCTTTCATGGGTCTGACCGTCACAAAGATCTCGGGTCACCTGGTGGGTTGGGGCCCGGGGCCTGTCTTCACACTCCTCAGCAGTGAGTTGGACCCCCTGGATGCTGCCCACGATGCCCTGGACATACGCGTGTGTCAGGCTGCAGAACACTCCACAGAGCTGGTGACCGCCGGTGTGGGCAACGTGTGCGTGTGGTCGGTGATGCTCATGAGGTGTAAGGTGAGGATACAGGAGGGGCTGCAGCGGAGCACGTTCACTCAAATGGCATTAGCCCCGCCGCGATCTGACAGACCCCACAGAGCGTTCGCGGTGTGCAGGCAGGTCGTCACGGTGGTCGATCTCGATGCCGGGAAGGTTTTGCAGCACAAGAGGGATCTCTGCTCACGGTGTGTATGTATGTGTGTGTGTAGTTTTCTTTTTTTTGCATAAAGATTAACAAGTTATGTTTTACAGAGACATCACTGCGATGGTGTACTGCTCTCAACTGGACTGTTTGATCATTGCATCGGAAGAGCTCTCCATTACAGTATGGGGTCCAGATTGGGAACTGCGTGTGACTTTCGTTGGACATAATGGTAAAGTCATAACGTCTATGCGCATTATTTAACTCCCTCTTTATGATTATACGTGAAATGTTCTGTTTCTTTGCCTCTAGGCGTGGTGAACTCACTGTTCTACTGCCCTGCATTAAGCATGCTGTTATCAGCCTCTGCGGATTGTACGATCCGTTGCTGGAACATGGAAAAGGGTCGTGTAATCGAGTGCGTCCACACAGAGCCGGAAGACCCGCCGTTGTTCATAGGAGGCAACAGAAAGGGAGACACTTTCTTCTCCTTCTCTCACCAAGGGGTTGACTTCTGGACCATCAGAACCTTGTACACCCTCCACTGTAAACTCAAAGGCGACGAAATAGCCCCACTGAGACAAATCCTAGTTTCCCCCTTCCGTGCACCTTACCCTACACGAATCCTCTGCGTCAGCGGGGACAGTGACATCGTGCTTGTGGCTGCAGAAACAGGAGCAGTGTTGACTTCCTTTAAGGCAAAGCAGAGGGTTTTGTGTGCCGACTACTGCCTGCATAAAGAGATTCTGTTGGCTCTGACTAAGAAAGGTACGGTGCTCCAAGCCAACACGCTTACTAATCCAATCACTTTGATGCAGGAGTGGAAGAAGAGAGGCCAGGGGCCCTGGCGATACAGGGACAATGTGACTGAGGATGATGTCCAGAATCTGCCTGTCCCTGGCCCGGCTTGCTGTCTGGTGCTTTACAGTTACGTTGCTGAAACACAGAGAGCTTTAGAGGAGTGGAGGAGTTTGCAGGACAGAAGAGGATGCAGTTACAGGAACAAGGCAGCGCTTGATGACGCCAAGAATAAGTGAGAAATGTTTCTGCATTTAGTAAATATATACGGTTGGAGAAATTATCTTTATTTCAGCAAATTGGATTGTACTTTGCTTAAACAGGTTTTTGACCATTCTCGGCCACAGTGGAGGCTGTGTGAGCGTTCTGAAAATGGATGATGGGACGGTCTTTTACAGGACACCGGCACACAACGGCCAGAGAGTCACCGCAGTGCAGGTGTACCCCGAGAACGGCTACCTCCTCTCCACAGGTATTTCCCAGTGCAACTTAACTGCCTTTGTATGCTTGTCAATGTTGACATAACGGCTTTACCCCAATCCCCAAGGCGAGGACATGACGGTGGTGGTGTGGAGAGTAAACCCCTTCGTCCAGGAGTGTCTCAGCAAGATGCTCAGCCTGCACTGTGGCCAACCACTAGTCTACCTGGCAGCGCTGGATCGCCAGCTGGCCCTCACCTTTCAAGATCCCACCAGTGGCACGTTCAACCTGATGCACTTTAACCTTCTCAACCAGAGCCAGACCGGTTACTCCCCAGTGGAAGGACATTTAGACCACTTCACAGGTCACAAAAAAACTGTAGAGAAGTTACATTTTGTGTCGCTAATGAATCAATTGTAAAGGGTGTTATTTGTTTATTTGTGTGTGAGTGACTATCTCTGTTTTCTCGCAGGGTTGTGTGTGTGTCCTGATCTGGAGGTGTTTGTCTCCAGCAGTCTAGACGGGACAGTGTGCATCTGGAATGAAGATAATCATCTCATTGGGTTGGAGCGCCTTACCTGCTGCCGATCTTTTGCACTGCAGTAACTTAGTGATATATGTTATTTATCTTTATGTATCCGTGACCCCTCCAGGACGCTACAGCTGAATGCAGTGCCTGAGTGTCTGGTTTATGGTGGATTTGGAGGGGAACTGTTTCTTGGCATTAAAGGGGATCTATACAGGATGGATTGCGCAAAGTTCCTTCCACACATCTACCAACAACTGGTAACTAGTCAGCTTACAGCCTGGTTAATGGACATGTGGGGGATGATTTGATTTTTAAACAAAGCTACAAAATTTAAGCAAAATGTTTCTTTAATCCCTTCCTATTTTCACAGCTCCTTTACACTTATTGTGCCGAACCCGTTCCTGACTCGCCTATCATCGAGAATAAGGAGTGCGGCAAAAAAACGTAAGATTTATTTATATTACATATTAAAAATAATCCAAACAAATGACCTAATAAACCATGAGCAACATTGGTGCAAACAGCAATGCAAGCACCGACAAAGATGAGAAAGAGGGGTTGCCAGCAATCACCAGCAATTTATTATCCACTGAAGACACGTGGAGACAGAAGGTGTGTGTGACTTGATAGCTTTTTGAGTGTCAATTACACGCTGAAAAATTTGTGCTGAATATGTTTTCCATCTGTCTTGTTCCAGGAGCATGACAGATTAGTGGCCTCGAACATGGACCTTGCTGCACTCCTACAAGGCTCAGTAAAATGCAAAAAAGGGAAACCTCCCAGTACAAAGGAAACCAAGAAAGAGGCTTTTGATCGCTACATGAAGATAATATATGGGTTGCCCTTCAATATTAAGGTTTCTTCAAGTTTTGTCAAATAAGCTTTATAATCAACTCACCTTTCCTTCAATAATACACTGCGGCTGTTTTGCCTAAAAATCGCAATATTTATTAAAAGTAGGTAGTATGATGCAGTAATATATTTGCCAGAAATCAGCTGTTTTATTTGAATGTTTTGCATATTTTCACTTTCACATCATTAATAGGATAATGCTGTGCTTTCAGATTGATTTTGATGAGACCTCGGATAAAGATCATTTTGAATTTGATCCTGAACCATGTGCCATCAACCGTTATGTGGCTCCTGCTGTAAAAGAGCAAGTCAAACCTGAATCGAAGTTAATCATTCCTGTGAACGTGGAGAAAAAGGAGGTAAAACTGTTAGCACGATAAGAAAAACCTTCTTATTTGTCTTAGTCGTCATGTCTGGAAGCAAAGTTCTTCATCTGTTTCTCCGGCTGCAGGAGGAAAAGGCTCCAGCACCTAAACCAAGGCCCCTGATAAAAGTCAAGCCATTGCCTGTCGCCGAACCCAAGAAACCCATCATAGTGGAGAAGAAAGAAGAGGTGAGAGCATTTATTCTCTTCTAATAACTTCTAATAACTGCGTGAAACAGTAGCTGTCATTTGTGTGTGTGCATCTACATGTATATCTGTGCTTGTCCCTGTAGCCTCCTCCAGAGATCATGCCTCCAGTAGAGCCACCCAAACCCAAAATTCCTCCTCCTCCTCCTCCTCGCCGTCCAAGGACCCCGCCACCACTCCCACAGCGGGAACCCTCCCCTGAGGTGCCGACATTCCTCAAACAGTTTGCGGATCAGGGCTGGTTTAAAGACCTCTTCCCTGATAAAAAGGTAGCCTATGCTGTTCACCGGGCAATTATATCATGCACAATGGTAAATCTGGTCCAAGTTAAGGTCTTAATGAGGGTGTTTGTGTGCAGTGTATCCCGAGCACCTTGTCTCCAGAGGACTTCTCCTTGCAGCTGATGGGCTGTCTAAACACCTGCAGTGCTCCATCTAAGATTAAGATCCTGGCTGCACTGCAGTCGCTGCACATCCAGGGACTCTTAGAGAATACAGACCAGCTCTACCAAGGCCTCTCTGACTTGGTGTCAAAATTTGTGAGATATCCCATGGTACTGTCTGTGCTGGATTCAACATTATCACTGTGCATTTTAAAGAAGTGGATTTTGAGGTTGTGTCTGACTGTTTTCCCTGTGTGTGTTTCAGTCGCCTGTGGAGCGGTCCGTGCTTGTTGAAATGTTGCATCAGTTGATGCGTCTTAAATCTCCCGGCTCTGACTTTGTGAAAAAGCTTCTCACTCTTCTGGCTTGTAAAAAACTGGGTCTCCGGTGAGTCCATCA
Source organism: Morone saxatilis (assembly GCF_004916995.1). Classification (NCBI taxonomy): domain Eukaryota; kingdom Metazoa; phylum Chordata; class Actinopteri; family Moronidae; genus Morone; species Morone saxatilis. The sequence goes on from NW_023339650.1 coordinate 14,069,663, forward strand.
ATTAAAGCAACAATTAGTAACCTTTATATTTAAAGTGTCTAATACAGATATCTTTATAAATGACAATGTGAAAACAATGTGACAAAGGTGTACAGCTTTATGGAGCTTTATAGCAAATCCACTCATTGTTTCGCTGTCCGGCCCGCAACTTTACTGTTTTGCTCTCATAGTGTCGATTTTGTCAGCCAGCAGACGGACAAATTAAATACTGGACTTGGATTCATCAGGCAGACAGAAACAGGACTGTAAATGAATGATAATGTTGCTCTGTAGCTGCTGGATGTGCAAATAAGCAACTGTTTGCTAACAAGTGGCCAAAAAATTGTTAATTTGCAGGGTTAATTCAAAAAGAAAGTTTGTAGTTGAAAACTTCTGAAAGGTTCCCCTGGTTATTTAATTTCCTGTCAATAGAGCAACAGTGCTGCACATCCTGACTGCATTAGGTGTAAGCGAGGCCGAGCCGTGGTTGTGGCCAGAGCTGGAGAGCTGGCAGACGGAGCTGCAGGACCAGTCTGACGTGTGGAAGAGCCTCCATGACCGAGCCGATTGTTGGCTGGAGTTATGGACCTCCAGATACAAAGTTTGTGTCGTGTTTCATTTAAATCTTAATCTCTCTTCAATTCCTGTTTCATGTCTGTAAAAGAATTTAACATTTTTCACATTCATTATCACCATATATTAAAGTGTTTTTGAGTGTGACAAAAGGACAGAACAGGTGTTTGAAAACTGAGAGGCTCTCGTTCTGTGAACCCGCTCTCCCCTGCTCCTGATGTCCTTTACTGTGACCTTAACTCCTCTAAATAGGAGTACGTGAGAGCTCGTCACAGTGCTGTTGACTGGCCATAAGTGATCAACTGCTTTCCCTCTCTCTCTTTCCATGTCACCAGGAACATAGCAGGTATCTGTATCTCAAGAGTACAGCGAAGTGGAAGCCGCTAACCTTCAGCGTGGTGGATGTGCTGAACTATTTCTGCTCCATCCAAAAAGAGGAGCACAGAAAGAAATGTGTCGCACCAGCTGGTCGCAAAAACACAGTGCTTTTGCCCCTATATGACTGGTATGTTAAAAGTCATGTATGGTAGTTTCCTCTACAAAGCGGAGTCTACTCCATTTTTTTTTTAACCTAATCATCTATTTTTGTAGCAGTTCTCAACCAATCCTTCGACTAGGAGAGACGTACAGCATGGCCAGGACATCCAGGCCACCAGGTAAGATTTCACTGTACACAGACTTACGATTATGTGCAACTGTATCTGTGGACATCTCCCGCTCTCAAACATCCAATGCATTCCTCTCATACAGGTTTAATTCTGCCTCCCCTGAGAAGCCGTCCCTTCCTCGTGCACTTCCCCAGTTTCATCTCTTTGCCGTTACCTCGGGTCACTCTCCTCCCCTTTCACATCTTCTCAGACGGAGACTGGGTGAAGGCCTCGCCTCGTCGCTACTTCATTCAACAGCAGTCATACGTGGAGTACTACAGATGATGCCTCTACACTCCTGTTTGTTAATATGTTAATCATTTTAGACAGTTAAAAGACTCTTAAAACTTTGCCTTATGCCTCATTTATTCTGCGACTTACAGTAAGTAAATGCATTCATGTTGTATAAAGGTGATTTGGTACACTCATTTCCTGATAACAGTGATACTTTTTGACTCGATATACAATTTGATTGAATACAAAAAGGCATCCTGAACATTTTAAAACAGATATTCAAGAAATACAGTATGACAAATATGCATATAAGAACAGCACAAAGAGAAAGTACATTACTTAGTGAATAAAGCAGAAAAAAAACACAATAAACTGAAATATTTTGTAGTTACATTCATTTCCTATTTAAGGAAATATTAAAGGAAACCACTGTCCAACTTGTAGTTTTGGTTGTTGGCGTGTAGTGTGAACATGTAATAGCTGATCAGACACTATCTGAATGAGTGCCGTACATAAAGAAAGTACTGGTGACATTTGTAAAGGCACGAGGGCAGCAGGGGGACGTTAATCTTTGCATCCCAACTGTCCTGTTAACCTGATTATAAAGAACAAACTTTTGGTACAAAACCAGCAGTGACTTATATGCAAAAATTCAATTTATACGGTCAAAAGTGAACTTATTAAGTAGTGTAGCACCAGTTTTTTTAAAGCATGGCTTAGAAGTGTCTTCTCCGTATGTCCATTTGTCTCTTATCTCTAGCTCTGCCATCAGGCCAAGTGTTATCTTCAGAACCATTGATTACATTCATGATCCCAACAACAACAAACCGGTTGCCTTCATATTGCTTAACTCTGGCTATCCTTGTGCAACTACTCCTGTTATTTACCTTGTACAATTTTTTTTTACATATTGGCTAAAAAGGAGATTGTTGTGCCTCGGTGGAGGTCTGCATTGAGTGTCTTGCTGCTTTGTTCCAGTTATTTTTTAAGAAAGCAAAAAGGTATAATTCATCCTTCAGAAGAGACAGATGATAATGAAGATAAAAAGCAGATAGTTGGATACTACCCCATAATAAGAGTGTCTGGTATGTGTAAAAGCACCAGCGTCCTTCACCTCTGCTCTAGTCCATCAGATCTTTATCATAATTGAGCAGGTCGCATGTCAGAAAGAGGTCAGAGCGCCCGCTGTCAATCAGCACCCTGTTGAGCTGGCTGCTGGTCATGTTGATTTCTGTGACTTCATCCAGCGGCCAGTCTAAGAGCTGAGCACTGGAGGGCAGGTCGGGAAGGCCCGGCTGGTAGTCCTCCAGGGGGTTCGGGTACAGTAAGTGGCGGAGAGAGGGCATTCTCACAGCCATCCTCAGCAGGTCCATGAGGCCAGCCATGGAGAGAGGGTTCAGGGCCAAAGCCAAGCTCTTGAGGGCCAAGCAGGCTCCCAGCGAGGGCAGCAAGAGTCCCAGCAGGCCATCGGTCAGGCCACAGCCACTTAGAGAGAGGTGCTGCAGGCTACTGGAAGCCTGGGACAGGAGGCGGCGGATGGAGGGCAGGGTGATTTCATCCAGGCGGTTCTCACTGAGCTCCAGCTGCTGCAGTGTGGAAACATGGTGGCTGCAGGACAGATAGGCGAGGTCAGCCGGGCTCAGGCTCAAATACGGCAGCTCCAGTATCTCTAGAGGCTGAGGCAGTGAGCTGTAACAAAAGGAAAGACAGAACATTTATTTATTATTCTATTAAAATACTCATTATAGAGGTTGTTTATGTTCTGTCTCATTATTCTAAATATGACTCTCAGTTTGGGCAAATTTGTGTTAAATTGAAGATTGTAATAGGTCTCCAGTTTTTAAAAGTTGAGTTCAGTTTGAGTACTCAGAGATTAGGGCGACTAATCATTCACATTATGGATTAACCTGCTGATTATTTTCTCAATTAACTGATTAATTGTTAAAAAAAAAACTAAATAAATATTGTATATAAAATGTCAATAAATGGTGTCAAAGGATCATTCCAATTTTCTAAAGCCCAAGGTGGTCAAAAATGTGACACTGTGCTATTTACCAGTCTCAAGGTACAGAGTTAGCATTCATGTGACGGGGGATCAGGCCGTACCTAAGCAGCACACGTAGCTGTCCAGGCAGGCGCAGCGCAGTCAGGCTGAGGCGTCGCAGCTCTTTTAGTTTTGCCAGCCCCAGAGACAAGTCCCTCAGGGCCTCTTCTTGGCCACTTTGGTCTCTGCGAAAATCCAAGTTACAGTAGTGCAGGCGAAGAGAGCTCAATGCAGGGAAGGTGGAGAGCAGAGGCAGCAGCTCGCCCAGGCCAGCCACCCCGAGGCTGCTGTAGCGAACATCAATGCCTTGAAGACCCTGGTGAGGCAGGAGGTCTAGCAGGGTCCTGATGCTAGACACGGAAATCTCTTCCACGCGCAGGTATCTGCACTGAAGCTTCAGGGGCCCCAACGTGCTCAGAGCCACGCGAACGCGCTCCCAAGAGCGAGCATTTACAAACAGATCAGCTCTCACATGCACCAACACTTCACTCTGTGCATCTTTTTCTTCCGCCTCCTTTCTGCTGCCTCCTGAACCTGTCACTGCAGACTCTCGCTTCCTCTCTATCTCCATCCTCCTCCTGACACCTTTAACCAGCTCCTCTTCACCCACAATCCCACATGATCCCACCCTCTCGCTCTCCAGCCCCTTGTTGTCTGTGCCCGCCTCATCCAGATGTGGTTCCTTGCCCCTCTTCCACTGCCCCCTCTCTCTTTTCACATCCCTTTCTCTCTCCAGAGCCGAAAACCTTTTCCTCTCCCGCTCTCCCTCTCTCCTCTGTGCCCTCTGTGCTCCGGCTCTGGCCTGAACAACCATGGTGCAGAGAGCTACAGTCAGAGACCAGCCTCCCATGGGGTCTCCCATCCCTCCTTCATCTCCTTGCAGCCCACACAGTTCCAGTACTTGCAGGGCACACCTGGAAAAGAGGGATGGGTCTTAAAGCTGCTGCAGGTAACTTTTTGTCAAAACGTTCACTATATCCTGACAGTAGCACATGAGGCAGATAATCCGTGAAAAGAATCAGGTTCCTCCTAAAGCTCCTAATGACATTTGCAAGAAGCTACAGCAGCTGACTGAAAACAACCAATCACAGCAGAGAGAGACAGCCGGGTGTTGCTTTGGGACCCAAGCGTCGGTATTTCTAGCTTTCTCGGCTCTGTCATGTCTGTCATGTCTGTCTTGTATGGCATCCCTGGTGTTCGTCCACCTAACCACGCTGAACTGCTTCAACTGGAACACAAGATCCAAGTTAACAGACAGTGACTAGTTCCTCTGCGCTTTATGGACGTTTTCTTATGCACTTTGACACTTGATGCCTTAAAGTTTAAATGTTTTGTAATATTTCTGTGTAAAATTTAAATGAAGTTAATTAAAATACAAAAGGAAGAGCCACATTTCTTTCAGATTATCTGTCTCATTTACTACTGTCAGGATCAGTGTTGGCCAGTTACTCTTCACTAGTAATAATATTACTTTCCCCAGTAACTAGTAGAGTAACAAAGTACTAATACGTTTCAGTAATGATATTACAGTTACTGCCCCCCAAAAATATAATTAGTTACAACATTACTTTTGTTGTCACATCCTACTGATCTGAAATCCAACAATCAAATCACATCCATGGATTTATTGTTGTAAATTTCAGCAACTGGAAATAGTCACATTACTTTGATTTTAACAAACAAAACTGGATTTTATTCGCAGTAAGTCTGAATTTTGGAGAGAATGACCAATTTTGTACAAGCAGAAAAGTTACATAAACAATAATTAAACCAAGTAAAGTCATAAATTATGTTTGAAAAGAATAATAAGTAACACATTAAACAGTTTGAGTAACTAACCCAAACACTGGTCAGGATATAGTGAAATCTCCAAAAGGCAGAAACAACCCAAAACATCACAACCCAAACACAAGCCAGAGCCGCAAACTACTGCTCACCTTCGGTCGGACAGTCCTCGAACAACAGCGAGCAGCAGAGCCTGGATGCACAGTCTATTTGGCGCAGTTTGCCCTTGTTTCCTGCGTCCGCCGACACGCAGCGTGCGTTCAGGCCACCTCTGCACCAGCTCGCCCACAGCCAGCGGTCTGCGGCTGGAGAAAGCGGCCTCCAGCAGCGGTGTGTACAGCTCCCCGGGCACCCACCTCAACCAGCCGGGGGACGAGCTGTGGTCACTCACCACCTCCCTGGCACAAAGGCTCACCAACGAAAGCACCATTTTTTTTTTGTTTTTTAGCACAGAGCTGTTTTTAAAGCTTTAAAAAGAAAAAAAAAGATTTAGCAGCGGAGGTGATGGTTGCTTTGCAGACTGAGAGTTAGCGAGCTGAAACTAGCTCGACCACTAAGATTAACTTTATGACAGAAACTTGATGCGGTGTTGTAAAGCCCACCTCTCCCCCACCACCACCACCAAAAAAAGACTTTATAACCTCATGTGATATCTCCTCGGGGGTTTTAACAGCGATAACGCCGACGACTGGAAACCTGTAGCGGGTGAAACATTAAACGCTGGCACATCACGGTAGCTCAGTCTACAGACTATCAGTGAGGAAGCTGCTGCTGGAGGCAGGAGTGTTTACAATTTACACTGACGCACTTCAGTGACGTGGCACGTAAAAGGAGGAGGGGAGGGGACGTCACGACTAGAAATTAAAGCATAGATTGGATGTGCACTTGCTTATTTGGTTTTGTGCTCTTTTATTCGTGATTTTGTGTAAAAGTTTTATTTTGTACTTAAACTATCACCCAGTGGTGTTTAATTAATAGTCTGCACATTTAGGGCTTAACAATGGAGAATCCCAGGTTCTGTATCCCTCCAAAAGAGGCATCTGCTTGAGGAGATGATACCAGGAAATGCTTTTGGCAAGTTTAACCTTTAATATGTCTCAGCATGGATATAGTTTGACTGAAAACAATTGGACTTTGAAGTATATTACAGCGTAAAAATACTTCATTTCAAATAAAAGCACAGATAAGTTGCATTTAGCAAGTATCAAAAGCAAAAGTACTCAATAAAGCAGTGAGTGTATGTTATATTATTATCATATATTATAGTATTGGATGAATATGACTGATGCCTTAATGTGTAAGTAATGTGATTGTTAATGTAGATGTAGCTGGTCGTTAACATATAACAACAAATACAAGAAAACACAGTTTATATGCTGATATATTTTGTGTTTTTCTGTAAGTAAATAACTGCAGTGGAGTAAAATAATTTCTCCTGAAATTTACTGAAATTGAAGTACAAAGGAGCACAAAATAAAAATACTCTAGTACTCATACTATTTGAGTAAATCTACTTAATTGCTTTCCACCACTTGGCCAGGCCTCCATCGGAAAAGAGATTTTAATCTCAACTCGACTTCCTGGATAAATAAAGGTCAAATAAAAAATTAAATGCACACACAAATCAACATTTTTTCACCTGATTGTTTATATCCATATCTATTTTCTTTGGTTCACTGTACAGTTCTAAAGACTCTATTAATCTTATTTGAGAGCATTTTGCCTTCCTGCAGAGGCGTCCATAAATGTGTAAAAACTGAAAAATAGTTTGCAGAGCCAATGAAGAAAGAGGTCTGGAATGAACCACCGTATGGTGCTGCTGCTGGGACCAACCATATATCACAGGGCCGGTGCTTTATAAACTTTTTACAGTCAAATTCCCTGATTGATTTAGTGGAATAAAAGAAGAGATTGAATCACACTGGTGAACTTTTTATGGAATAAGCAGAGAGGAAACAATGTAGCCTAAAGACATCAAATACTAGAAGACGTCAGTTTAATTAAGTACTTGTGGAAGCTCCATGACTGGTTATAGTGCTCAACCTCCACCTGTGCAGAGAGTAGCAAGTCCAAGTAATAACCAGTGGGATAATGAATTTACTGACTGAGTATGCTGGACTGAAGAACAAATCGCAAATTGATGAGAATAAATTACCTTAAAATATACCTTGTATCAAAAATAATACACGACACGACTGACACAGCAGACTGTACCAACTTGATTGTGTTATTATGTTATGTTATGTTATGTATCTAGCTCTGAGTGGATTATCCTGGTGAAATAAAGTAATAGTAAAGAAAGAAATTAGCCATGAGAGAAAATACAAACAAACACAAAATATGGTTTGGGCTCTCTGTACTGTGTCCTAAAACAATGGCTTCATTAATTTCACTATTGTTTCATTGACTAGAAGTTATGTATGTATAAGAATGACTCCTAATTTCACACTCTACAGTATAGACAGTTATGGAGTAACTAAATCCTATAGGAAGGTGATCCCTAAAATGACATTTGATCAAATGAGTCCTAAAATGAGCCTAAGTGGAGTAATCACTAGATGGCGCTAAAGGATCATGCAAGCTGACTTTGCTCTGAATCCTTCTGTCTTACAAAAAGCTTCAGTCAACACATATAGGAATCATTAGCAATGATTAGCAAGTTTCCTGTTTATTCTCCCTCTACACTGTTAGCTGTTTCTGATATTAAAATAATTATTTTGATTATAGATTCCAAACAGTTTTTGGTTCAAATACAGCAGATTATATTTCATCCTGACCCTTAGAAGGTTTAGGACTGTTGAGACACATGATGATGAATACTATGTTAAGTGAACTCACTCAGGCTTTCAACCTATGTCTTAGCTGTAATTGATGCTTTGTTTGTGGATGTAATCGCTTTTTGTTTTATTTACAACTATTCATTCAAGCACATGATATACACTTACTGTTTCAATATGCCCACACTGTCACACACACACACACACACAGCAGCAGACACACACAAACACAACACAAATAAACATGCTTTTACCCAATTTATTGCTTCAATCCCTTCAGATGACCTACAGCAATCTTCGTCCATCTCATTACTTCTGCCTTTGATATAAAGCGGTTTAATACCACTTCGATCAGCATATTATAACACCTTATGGGATGCAAGCAGGGAGCAGAATCATCCTGTTTTGTTATGACTTTGTGGCCTCTTCTGTGTGCATTACCTTGGTTTTACTTCAGTTCAGTATCTTCAGAGTGCTGCAGGAATGAAGCCTAAAATTCGGAGATGAGTTAATGGGTTTTTGGGTGAGATGCCTGAAATAAGATCTGTGTTTACCACAAGCTTTGGAGATTTTTAGGTTGTGTTCTGAGACCTAAAATATGTCAGCAAATATCCCACAGGTGAAATCTGAAGCTTTTATGTGTCTTAAAAACAACTACAGAGGTTGTCTGTGACATTGAACGTCAGGACGCTGAACAAGACGTATCTACTCACTAGTCTGCCTTTACAACATCGTGTTTATAGGCCGATTGCACTCTTGCAAACTATTCTAACTCAAACTTTCCAACATGTAGATTTTAATTACAAAATTTAAGTTGGAAGTATAGTGACGTTGAAGTCATGCGACCATAGTGAAGTTAGTTTATAGCTCAATGCTAGCTTTTTAATTCTAGGGGTCGCATTAACACTTTGAAAATCATAAAGTGAAAGAGTCATTTTTCAAGATTATCTTGCTGAACAAAACATGTAAATTATGTATAGTAGACCTTTGTTCACCACAAAGCTTATTTTCTGCAATCCCATTGGCTTTTGTCGAAGGAATTAGGGCAATGCTAACTTAAAAAATACGTCATCCCCAGCACACTATTACTGTTGGAATACCAAATTATAGGAGATTTTTTGAATATTTGAATAACTTTAGGATAACTAGAAATATGAGTAAAATATTAATTCTAGGCAAAATTGGAACAAATTAAAGGCAATTATCCTTTAAATAACTGTATCACTTTCACCTGTGTTTTTTTATATGTCAAAATGTCTCACAAATACTTGTTCTTTCCCAGATTCCCAGGTCACCCTGCCATTATGTTGTTTCAGTGATTTTCTTCATGCAGTTTATTCCGTTAAATTTCAAATCTGTTATGTGTCATTATTCTCACACACATAGATTGTTAAACAAGCAGTTTATTCAACAAGATACATTTTTTGGGGATTGCTTTCTCCTGATAGGACAGATCTGTCAGAATTAAATGTATTTTGAATTTGTTGGTGAAATAAACACCATATGCTCAGGCAGAATGGAAGCCCCGGGCTCTTGTACAACAGAACGAAGAGGAGAGAAAAAACACCTTTTCTGTTTTCTTGCTTGCTTGCAGTCCAACAGTGCCTCCAAGAAATATCCACGAGATTGGAGCCTTTCAAACACACAAGCCCTGACCATAGTGTATCTCATACATAGTGTGCACAAACAGTAATACTTTCACAGCCTTGACTGACTCATGCCTGTGATTTATGAATAACTATGCAGCTGTATGTTACCAGAGAGATGTGATGGGCCAGTAACCTTCTGCTCCCTGTGGCCTCTCCTCAGAGTTTAGCATTTCTCATCATC
>NW_023339650.1:14079649-14079769 GCF_004916995.1 Morone saxatilis
TATCTTCCTGATTTCCTTTTCCCAACTAGTCATTCAGAAATTAAGTTATTTATTCATATTAATACTGATGTTCACTTACCCACTATTCTCCCCTCAGAGATAATTACAGTGCCCAGGCAG
>NW_023339650.1:14079872-14080046 GCF_004916995.1 Morone saxatilis
TTTAAGCTTGTCTTCTTATGCATTCTTATGCAGTTTAATTTGCATTTTACAAGGATGCTTTATTGCTGAGCCATGACCACCCCAACCCCCTACACTTCCATCACATATACACCCTGTATAAGGTGCTTGTATCAGTCAGTGGTTTTGCAAAGTACCACATTTATCTAAATAAAC
>NW_023339650.1:14080146-14118603 GCF_004916995.1 Morone saxatilis
TAGTCAAACATTTTGATTATGTCTATGTAACATTTCTATTCTGCTGCTTAGCTTGTAACATCTCTATGCTTTGCCCTCTCTTTGATTCAGTAGCACACAGTACACTATGCAGGTTACAGATTAGGTTATGTGAAGAACTTAACAAATATATTTTATCTGAATACAACTTTCCAAACTTGCACACTAAGTAGTAGCCTTTAAGAAATACATGTTTAATATAACAATCAGCCATCCTCTGCAAAATCTCTCCAAACCACATTCACTTCCCTTTGCAAATAGCAGGATACTTTACACACATATATTAGCCACTGTCTGGCAACACTTTTGACTGGATGTGGTTGAAATGGCAACATGTGTTAGCTGATCTGCTCTGGCAGAGGACTTTGCACTTTGTATGATACAAGAAACTGGGCAAAAAATATGGCATAGTTTGGACACTTCAAAATAATAAGGTGATTCATATGTGTCTCAGGATTATCTCTGACTTTGGAGTAAAAGGGAAAATAAATTATCATGGAATAGCCTTCTGTATAGTTTTGTTGTTTTCTGTTGAATGAGCACACAAAACTTAATTTTCTCAACCATATGTTTTCACTGTCCCTGTGTTTCAACTTTGTAAGCCATGCCCTTGAAATGAGCCACTAAGAAAAGTGATATATTGACTTTGACAAGGTAAAAGCACATTGAGAGCATTCAGGAGAGGAAGCTCTGTCTATGCCAGAATCTGTCAGAAAATCCTTGACCCTGTCCCCGCGACGTGCACACACAACAGGGAATGTCCTACCAAAAGCACTGCACCTTTTAAACTCTTTACCCAACCTCAGACTTTTCCTGGCTGAGTAGAGTGCATCACCCAAATCATCCAAACCAGTGGAGCAAAGACATCTCTAATAGTGCTGAGACATTTAGACATATTTTGTCTGAACTGTGTTCTGGGTGAGGAGACCTGAAGTCTATTTCCAGTGGTAAAAACAGAAGACGTTTAATACACAGTTGGCGCAATAAAAAGGCTGTAATGGTAATCGTATACTACAATTCTTGCATATCTGCATTGCATCAGTAAACCAACTTGCTCCGCTAACTGAGCTCTGCATGCACACTGACACAACAACTGGATACTTTCCACTAGTACACAGCGAGCCCCCATTAAGTAGGAAAGAAACACAAAACAGGTTTATTATTTTATTTTTTTTGCCAGTGCAGTAGTACGTAAGTCCAGTCTCAGCACTCAAGACCTTTTATCTATTGTCTCTGGCTTCTCTTGTAGTTGGTCTTCAGCATAATATATACTTTTTTCTAACCTAACTTCCTCCTTCAAAACCACTGATGAGGGGTGCTTGCTTAGTACTTGCTCCATCTCTATACATTGGCCACCTGGTAAAGTAAGTCATGGTTACCAGAGAACCAATCAATGTCACTATGTTAGGTCTTATGCCTTGGTTGCCAAAACTCCTCTCATTGGCAGTGGCAAAAGCATTCTTCTTTCTGTCTTAGTCTTGACTCAGTCTCTCTCACTTGAACTCAGTCTCAACTAGTCCCGATCTTTGACTCGACACAGTTGGTCTTGACTATGACATTTCTCTTTGCAACAAGAAAGTAATACAATTAAGAACTCCAACACATTACTGTGTAGGACATTACTCCTAACACTGCAGAATAAAGGCATGTGTGATATTGTCTACGTGTTTTAAGTGAAGAAGAGACTTAATGTTTGTAATATATCTTAGCTGAACTGAAATAGCTTGAAATTTAAGCTGAATTTTATTCCATTTTATCATTATCTTCATTATGACTAGTTTTGGATAAAACAGTATATAGGCCAAGAGGGAAAAAAACTGCCATAATTAAGTTGCAGAAAAGTTTGAGACATCTTTTCTTTTATGGTACCAAGGCTACTCTAAATCACTACAATTAAAGCAAGATACTGTATGTGTATCATCACATGGTCTCACAATAAATTATGTTGTCAAGGAGGAGCATGAACTCGGAGAACGGGAATGGACCAAGAATTGACCCTTGGGGCACACCACACATTTATCACGAAAACGTGATAATTTATGGAGACATTTGTAGTCACCCTGGAGCTTTAGGTGAAGACAGAACATGAGATATTTTTGAGATATAAAATATTATCTAAATATGTTATCTCTATGCTAGAGAGCATGAAAAGCTTTTTTTATAATTATAGGCCTGAGAAAGCAAGAGGTCCTATGTGAGGTCCTCTTGTGATTGAAAAGAACATGAGTTCAACACAGCCGCATTGAACCTTCATCAATCACCTGTCAACCTGAACCACAGACACCTTTTTATATATATATATAAAAGCCTTGACATTTTACTTACGGCTGCGTTTATAATTTCATATCTGTATGGCCGATCATGTATAGAAGCGGTCCTATATGTAGCAGTTGTCATTAAAGGAAATGACTTACGTTGAGCAGGATACAGGCAGCTGCATGTTGACACACAAATGTGTATAACCACTCTGACTTACTTCATGTAAATGGCTCAATTACAGCAAATGCTTATTATTCACACACACACACACAAGGCTGTCGTGGTCAAGGATTTTTTTCTTTATAATTTATACGTTGCAGCACTTGAATACCTTTGTCTTTGTCATATTCCTTTTTATTTCTCAGCTATAGAATCATACCACTTTCTTTTCAAGATAAAGTGGACATCACTGAGATTCAAGTATCAGTTTCAGGATCAATTTGAATTGACACTATAAAACCTGTCCTCTCCTCCTGTCTAATGAAAGTCTCTCTCAGTCATTAATCAGGCTGTAATTATTGAGGTGAGGGCTAATGACCAGAGAAGGACAGGTCCTTTGCTTTCAAAGACTTTATCATAATCTGATGCAGTATTTAGTCTGATCTGAAGCAAGTCATCTACAATAAGTCAATTGGTAATAAGGTAAGTTACTGTAAGTACAGATTTATTGCTTTATTGCAGTGGTTCAACATGGCGGACTCTGTGGTTGGCGTGTGTAGATAAAAACACCTCATCCTAAGGCAACAAAAACACAAGTCTTATTTTCAGGTGATTATACACTAAAGAAACATACCTATGAATATAATATTCCATTTCTGACAATAGATCGTCCTAAATGTTACACACTGCACCTTTAAGTATATTTTGCATTTTCAACTCTTGCATTACAGTATTGCCACATTTACTTAAGGATTTGTTCTAAATCATCTGGTAGCCTGGAGGGGCTTCAGATAAATAGCATAAGTGCTTCTTAAACACTGACAGGTGGCAGCATTGCAGCAAGACATGGATTTTCCTACTCTTACTGTGTTGATTGGAGGTGCGGAGTGAAGCATCGTCTACAGGTACACTGTTAAGATTAAACCCCAGCTGTTGTGACGACTTCACTCGGCAGTGAATCACTGGATTCAGGTTGGACGAAAATTAGCAGGTGCTGCACATTTCCACAGCCTGAGTAATAATGTGAAAGCAGATTGGCTGCATTCAAAATGCTATGCAAATGTTCTCCGCTGTCAATATGTTCTAATTAACAAACTGCTGAAAGGCGCGAGGGTAGGAGAAAAGTGATTATGAAGACGAATGATGAGGCAACACAACTTAACTTGGTTTCTTTTTCTCGTCTGGAACCACATTTCCAATAAAAATGCAGCCACACAGAATCTTCAACAGCCTTTCTACTGCTACTGAATCGAAATATGTCTGGGAACATTAAGTGTGCTTCATTCAGATTTCATTGATTGTTTTCACTGTTTTTGTTTCTTTGCTACAGCAGGGCATAACCTGATGTATTTCACTGTATTAAAGCATCCTGGCTTTCTAACTTGTGAGATAATCAGATTTCTAACAAAAAATTTCAATTAGCAATCAGTCTAGATAGAAAGGGGAACAGGATGTAATCACATCCTTGTTTTAATATGTACAAGACTATGTGTGTGAAACAGATTAGTTTAAATCTTTGACAAATGGTTGCAGTGGTCGCACACCAGCCCCTGGGACGTAAATGATGAATTTGTCTTATTTAAGTGCTGCTTTGCTTTGACCTCTGTTTCGCTCATGAAGGTGAATTAAATCACAAGAGTTCTTATGAATTCATAAGCTGTGGGACAGAAGAGGGAGGAAATACATGAACAGGAGTGCCCTTTTAGCCATGCTAGCAGCCTGGCTCTGTGGATGGCAATGCCGGACTGTTGTTTCATCCTCCACTTTGGTCCAATCTCCAAAATCTCAACAACTATTGGATGGATTTTTATGAAATCTTGTACAGACATTAATGTTTCCCAGAGGATGAATCTTACTGGTTTTGGTTTTCTTCGAACATCACCAGAAGCTTGACAAGGAGTCTTGATAACTACTAGATGAATTTCCATGAAATTTGGTGCAGATATTATTGTCCCTCTCAGGATTAACTTCAATAACTTTGATAATCTCTGACTTTTCATCCAGCATCATTATCAGATAAGAATTTTGATTTTGAAGTCCCGATGTCACTTTGTGGCTACTTAGCTCAACTAGCTTATGTAACTTAGTGCAATCTCTCATTGAGAACAAGAAATAAAGAAGAAACTGTTGTTCCAGAGGTTCGTGATGAATCAGAATTCACTACATCACTTGCTATTAGAAGTTGAAAAATGCGTGATTTTAATTAATGTTGCATTAGCATGTCAAAAACTACAACTCCCATGAAAATATACCAGCACTGAATCTTGAGGATATTGCGTCATTCTAACCAATTGGTTTCATCCACATCCATGAAATTCACCAATGCTCTCTTCTAAAGTAATTATTTCGACTTTTAAGCTTTATCTGTTCTTTGAGTTCAGTGCTAATAAGCGGATGTTAGCATGCTAACACAATAAACGAAGATGGTGAACATTGTGAACATTACCAGCTCACCATCAGCATGCATGTAGACTAGCATGGCTATAGACCCTTTAGTCTCTTTTTAGGACCACATTTTCCTAAACAGGATATTCAGAATATGCTTTATGTGAGTATGAATATTATGTGTCTGAATGAAAATAATTATCTTTAATGGACTCCCAAGATTTGTTTACTGAACATTGAAGTCAGATTTGTGTTGCCCTGTTAGCTCGACTCTTGCCGGCAGATGTTAATGACTCCCCCTTGTTCGAGATCAGCTAATTATGGTTATGAGTCACCATCATTGACCACGTTCCTATTCTGTACTCTTGCACCTTCCTGTCATATGTTAAAATTGGGACAAGATGATTAGTATGTTATCATCCCGACCTCAAATTTCCTCCCATCCCGTGTATTTTTGCATCCTAACACTATTATTCAAAATCTGACTGATTGAGGTTTGGCATTTGGAAACAACAACTCAACAGGACACATTTAAACCTGTGGCCTTCTGCACTATATGTGGTATTGTCTCCACACGCTACCAGCTGCACTCTGTATACTCTCACTACCACTGCCAGTAGAGGTCGATACAGACGTGATCTTTTCCTTGTTCCATTGGTCCCTCGTCCCCCATGGAGCTGTCGAGCTCGCCTTTTCTCTCAAGGTTAATTTCATTTGAACTACACTCGCTCTTGTACTGGCTCTTTGCTTGTCTGTTTTAAGGTCCTGTCTTTATTGATTGCTGTGAAATGAAATTATGCCTCACTGTAAAGTGGAGCTGAGCCCTGTTGGACACAGTTAATGATCCTCTTATAGCAGTTCATATTCCCAACCTCAGCTCTTCTCTCCCTTGTTATGTGTTCAATCTACCAACTTGTAATTAGTTCGATCTAATGTGTTTTATCTTGTTGAAAACAGCAGACTGTTTCCACCTGCACAGACGGACATCATTTTGCAATTAAATTATGAGTTTGAAGTTGTTCAAAAGCCCTTTGTGCTCAAGGATAAGAATGTAAATAGGTGCATAATACACATTATATACAGACACAAACACAGACACCTAACCAATTATTGATTTTTAGCCATGCATGGCTCTTGGGTTGGCAATGTCATTCAGTCCATTAACTGAAATATCTTAACAACTATTGGATGGATTGCCATAGAATTTGGCACAGATGTCCATGGTTGCAAGGAAATTTGGTAGACACATTCATTTTTCTCTCTGGGTGAATTGTAATGTAATCAAGGTTTGTACTTTGCGTTAATTGTAGCTCGTTTAGCATACTAAAATACGGTTCAGATAGCGAACATGGTAAATATTATACCAGCTAAACAGCTGTGTGTTAGCATTATCATTATTAGTATGCTGGTATTATCTGAAAGCACTGCTGTACTAAATACAGCCTCACAGAGCTGCTAGCAGGCAGTAGACTTGTTTCCCTCTGATTTATAACGGTGTGAGGATGCTTCATTCACTGTTCACTACTATAAACTGCTCTAGTATACTTAGATTTTAGCTTAATTTAAATTGATACAATCCCAAATCCTAGTTTTAAGGAAATCGCTTGAGATTTGGGAGAATTATGCTTATTCTCTTCTTGCCAAGAGTTAGATGGGAAGAATTTCACTTTAGTTTTTGTACAACTTAAACTAAGAAGATATAACGTGTTAATTAGTGAACTTTAGAGTTGCTGTTGGGTGTATTTTGTTATTTTTGGACTAAACCAGACTGTCCCTATGCTAAACTAAGATAATCTAACTGGCTGTTTGTGGTGGCTTCACAGTTAGGAGAGTTGTATCTTTCCAGCTGAGTCTCAGCAAGAAAGCAAATAAGCATATTTAAATTTAATCTTAACTGCAGCATAAACACATTTCTAGACATTATGTCCTCACTTTTGAGGAACGTATTCCTTTCTTCCTTCTCAAAATGACATAGGTCCATGTTAAATACAGGAACACACGGGCCAGAAAAGTGACTTCATTGAGCAAGAGCCATAAAAGCCATTTATTACCCTTTACAACATGCTAACAGCTTAACACAGGATCAATCCAAGATCCAAGTAAACTACGCCGTCAAGAAAATCTCTACCTCGACAGAAGTTCTTCCTTATGTCCTAACAACAAAATGCTTTACTTGGTGGTGAAGAGAAGGCGATCAAGTTAAAGGACAAACAATAACCAGGCTGATGATGTTGCTGCTGGACTCGGTGTGGCTGCTGTTGGCCTTCTCTCTGGTGTTTCCCCCTGTGTCTGTCGGAGCCTGTTCAACTCAGGAGTTTAGCTGCTCTCAGGAGTTATGTGTGCCTGAGGACTGCGTGTGTGACTTCACCGACAACTGTGGAGATGGCAGCGACGAGGAAGACTGTGAGTAAAGCAGTATATTAATTAGAATTATATTAAGAGAATGTGAAACAGAGTAGGTTAGAGAAAGGTACAGATATTTCACAATGCTGCTCACTGTTTGTGTGAATAAGCAAGTGAAAGCAACATTATCAGAGCATTGTCACTGACATGGAGAGTGAACTACCTCTCTATATAGGAGGTGTGCAGGGTTTCTGTGTTATATGTGATGTACTATTATGGCAGCTCACTGAAGACCATTGAGCCAATTTCCAGCTGAAATGAGAAATTTGTCTTTCACCCAAAAAATAACAGATTTAAAACAACCATACAGAGCTTGTAACCACACAGGATAATACATGCCTAGCATAAAGGACATTATTATTCTTCTAATCTGTTTGTTATTAACAGCTTTTCTTCCTTGAGGTCATTTAGTTTTCATTTCCCTCTTACAATAGTGGAAGCACTGTTGCTTGGCCTAATTACTACAGTATTTTAAGTTCCTGTTTAGTCATTCAAAGTACATGATACATTATTTAAATACGGCTTGCTTTCATGTAAATAATCTGAATAAATTAGTTAAATGTTCATTAATGATAAATGAATGATGTTTAATTGACTTACACTTCAGATTCAGGTCACAAATTATGTACTAAAAGTATCAAATACACAATAATACAGTTATAGTTTACTAAAAGATGTCCTTTTTTTACCTTGGGAGGTAGCAGGTTTTACATTTCTTTACAGATAAAAACATGCCATATTGTGTCTCTCTAGTGAGCCCTACAGCAACACAAACTTAAAACTGTGACTTTTTTTCATATTGCTTTTGAAGTGTACACATGAAATATGGGCAGACTACGTGTATTTGTACCTTGTTTGTTTCTGTTTTCTTTGTTTTGTGAGGCTATAATTAATAGTTTGGTAGTTCAAGGATTCAAGAAATCAAAGGTTTTATTGTCACATAAACAAAGTTTATATATAGTATAGTAAAATGCAGGGTTGCTACTCCTAAGGCTATAAATTATAAGTAAATAACTAAATACAGACAAACTGTACAATAAAATGTTGTACACACAGTGCAAATAAGCAGATGTGGTTCAGAGAGGACAACGTGCTACACAGGACAAAACATATACTTTTTTATTATCCCAAAAAGCAATTAAATAAAATCAATTATGAAAAATGTATAGATCTGAATGGATGTTTAACAGTGGCTTGGACACTCAACAAAAACAGCCAAATGTGCACAATATTCACATAGTACACTTATTTATAATGGCAGCCAAAAAGGGCAAGTAAATTAAAACACAAGAGGCTCCTGTGAAGATATTCAACTCTTCATCACTACGGATCCTGTGTGGCATACCTAAATATCAGTATTATCATTAATGCTTTATAGATTCCCTTGTTGCTCATTTGGTCCCAAAGCCAAATAAGAGTCCCTGCTTAAAATGAGAAACCACTCAGTTTCTGAGCTCCGCTGAGCTGATGAATCTTTATAGTGTGTAGAACCCAAAGCTTAATCCCAATACACAGATTAGTGGTGAAATATATATTCAGGCTGAAACACAAAAGAGCACATAAAAGTGTGTTTTTTGTTGTTGTCATTGTTGTTGAAGGCTCCAGATATAAGAGGTGTGACTTTGAGGAGGGATTCTGTGACCTGATCCAGAGCTCAGAGTCGCTCTCTAATTGGACCAGAACGACTGAGATCCCGGGACTTAAACATGATCACGCCAACAACACATCAGGTTTGACATTTGCGACATAGTGTAAATCCATTTGAGTTTTATTCATAGTTTTCTATGCATGAATCCCGACCCTTTTCTCTCTCCTTTAGCACATTTCCTGTCGCTTTTACCAGTCAGAGGAAACATAACCACAGCAGAACTGACCAGTCCTGTCTTCCTGCCCAGTCAGACGTGCCAGGTAACAAAATCCTCCATTTGGCATGCAGAGAAAAAACATCAACAACAACATGACAACAGATGGTGATATCTTTCTTGGATTTTCATCCAACAGATGAGCTTCTACCATTATGTCGGGGCAAAGCATGGTGGTCTTCAGGTCTGGGTTCAGTCTCATACTCAGAGTGCAGAGGTGTGGGGAAACTCCACACAACCACAGATGGAAATGTGGCTGCGGACGGTGATTAAGTTTTCCAGCAATGACAGTTTTCAGGTCTGTAACATAAAAAAAATTACCGTAATGAGATTTAATTGCTGTTTGATATTGTAAAATATATAATACATATATCATGGTGTATTATGGTTTAGTGTAATGTTGCATCTTATCTCAAGTCTGGTTAGCCAATTAATTACACTCTGAGGTCTGTTACATCTATTTCACATAACCCACTACTATGTCACCTTGACTTTAGTCACTTCAGACTTTTCCAGTCAGTTTTGTTGAAAGTCAAGTGTGTAACATTTATTTAACATTTAAAAGGATCTATTGGCAAAATTATAATATGCGTATTTTTTCATTAGCTGGATGCAACTAAATCCTACACACTGGAGCTTTAATGTCCAATATATATATAACCATAAACCCAAAGGACGCTTCATTTCTTTACTCTCATATTTCTGATCTAATACTCCAGAAGGATGATATTCTGTTTTGGAAGCTTTTGTGTTAGCTTGAAATAAGATGTTTTAAAAACAAAACCTTACCATATCAAGGGTACACACCCTGAATAGTGCCCCCATACACCTGTGACCTGGAAGAAAGTGCTGATAGTGTAATATACTGTATTACAGTACACAGATTTCTTGTATAATAATTATACAAGTAGTATAAAGAGTACATACTGTAACCAGCTAGTGTATATAGGTTTTTCTTCACTTGACACTATTATCACTATACTTTAATAAAATAAAAAAGTCTTAAAGCAGCTCATGTATCTTGTTAACCATATCTTCAGCAACAGGCAGCAGTTTTGGTAAAAAAAAAAAAACCTCTATAAACCAAACTGCACATAGACAGTTAGCAGTTACCTACTGTCGACTAAAGCAGAGCTAAAAGGAGAGTGAATATTGAACTTAAATCCATTAGGGGATCAGAAACACGACTCTACATGGATGAATTGTTGCTCCATATTTGCTGATAATACCAAATAATAACCATATTTTTATCAAGATGTATACTTAATAAAATATATATATTTATACTATACCACTCTTACACTATTGCCCCATGTTTCACCTTATTAAATCATACTACATTAACATTTATTGATATTTATATTGCATGTTAAGATATACAATATAAGTTTCCTCGAAAAGGATAAAGTCATCACAGCAGAAATGAGCTGCACAACAGGAGCCATTTATGTGCAGTGAGGGGGTACGGCCCCAACTGGACCCTTCAGAGGCCATCTGGAGTCCGATGAAGCCTGCTGTTCGTGTCCTTCCTATATCCTGTGCTATATCCTATATACAATGTCAGCGTGTCACCCTTTCCTCTTCTCTGCCATCACCATCTGTCACTGACTGCAGCCAGCTAGGTTTCATAACATGGCTGAACCAGCGTCGGGGGTAAAGAGAGGTCAACTCTCTGCCAACAATCACTTTCCCCTCCATTAATCTACTTCCTGTTTTAAGGCAGTTGAGTTAATTGGGTTTTTATTTACCACAGTGATTCCGGGTGATTTCAATTTTAATCCGTTTGCTTAATGATCTGCACTTTTTCACCTCTCTCCCTCCAGGGTTTTTACTAATTGTGTTGTAGAAAACTCTTTTCTTTGAACAGCTTTATCAACATTTGGGCACATAAAATACAATATGCATATGCAAACATTGGACCTTAAGTTTTAAACAAAAACTGAAAATCTTATCAATGAGATGACAAAGGAGTACTTCGTAGAGCTGGCTCTACTGACAATGAGGGACTGTGTATACAAATACCCAGGATTTTCTGAGAGAGAGGGTACTTTGTCTGGATCAGATAAACACTGTTTAGGCTTTGAAATCCTAAATAAACAGTTACATACCCTCATCCCATAGATTGTATTACTTTTATGGCCTCAAAGTCCAGTTTTGGGGGGAAAAAGAAAAATCAGCTGACATGCGTGAGCAATGAAAATTGTGTATTGAGTGCATTTTCCCATCACACACAATGACACAATCCACCATTTGTTTAGATCAGTCATAAATGATGGGCTATAAAACTCCACTGGAGTAGATAAAGCTGTTCTATGGACTTTGATCAGTGCAGTTTTGATATTATTAGCACTGTGACAATCAGAGGAAATGGGATGTTTTTAGCTAGGTAGCATCGTGTCTCTGGGGAATGCAATGTGTGTCTGTAACTGAACTAAATAAACAACTATTCGATAGATTGACACAACATGTTGCACTAGACACTGATGGTTCCCAGATGACAATGCCAACTGACTTTGGTACTCTGAGGGGGATTTGGTACACACATTCACATCTTCTTCAGGGTAAACTGCAATAACTTTAGTGATCAGAATTTTATTTGGTACAATGACCAAATATCTGCAAAACTATCTCTTTTAAATCACTTATTAAAAATCTTTTTCATATTGACGTACAGTTTGAAGTGCAGATTGCGTAGACACAGTTTGAGACTAAGGGCTATCCAACTGTTCTGGTTGCAATGAAAAAGTAATTTTTTAACTCAGATTCTATGCATATGATGGTGTGTTCTTTATGCAATCTTAAATTTCCTAAAATTAGATTTCAATATGTTAGTATATATTGAATCGTAACCCCTGTACACTCTAAAAAGAGAATACACAATTAGCATAGACTTTTTAAAGTAATTCCAACTCAGTGATTATAAAGTTCATCTTATGAGACTTTTATAGTTAACTAGACTAACTCAATTAGTTAAGTAACCAACATGATATGCTCTGTCCTCTTCAAGCTTAATTAAGCTTTTTTTGAGTATTATTAATTAAGTCGCAATAAATTACAATTTTTATTTTAACTTAATTGTAAAACCAGTGTATTGTGATCAGATTCTTGCCAATACAAAGATTTATGGCTGACAGACTTTTGATCCAGTATATCTAAAACACTTGGTCAGACCCTATAACACAGTATGTCATTGCATTTACCCTTTTGGCCATTATAAGCATTTAAACATGCTGGTGTTTGTATTTAGCTCAAACACACACTGCAGAGCCAAAATACACAAAAACAACATATTGTGTCCAAATAAAAGGTTTTCTGTGTGTCTACCAGGTGCTGATTCGAGGGCAACTTTCAGCTGACAGCGAAGCCTCCGAGGTCCTGGCCATCGATGACCTATCCTTCAGCCCCGGCTGCGTGACTGTGCCTGGTACTGCTACCATTAATAACATCTCACTACACAGACGGGAATAAGTTCAGACCTTGACATTTTGAAATATCGCCACACATAAACAGATGGCTGCAAACTTGTTTTGAATACTGATAACTGGGGAAGACATTAAAGCACCCAGGATGAGTTTCATAACAGAATAACTGAATCATTAAAATTGTGCTTACGACACATTTTCCTGCAGTGAATATGGAGCACAGTCAGTGCCACAATCTATGGGTTTATTTATGTCTGCTACAGTGTGCTGCCTGCACCTTAGTGATGAATGTGATACAGCTAAACATCTTGGCTGGGAGCGTTTGATAAAGCACCGTCCACTTGGCGTTTTAGACAGAATTTTTACACGTTGGTGATATACAGGTATTTCAGCTGCAAGCACAAACTACAGCATCTTTACAACTGCTATTATTCATCCAATATAGGATGATGTTCTGCTCTCTGCCTTTAAAACAAGAGTTGAACCTTCTTTATTGATTCTCTTGTTTGGGCTACAACCTGTGGCCTTCAGCTTTTTAAGGTCTCTTTCTCCCAACGGAGCATCAAGGCCAGAGTGCAGACAGAGTTGCTCTATAGACAGAATTCATGTCACAGGTTTGAGTTCAATGTCAGTGGTCTGCCTTAGCACTGAAGTTTTTTAATGATGTTTGGACCTAAATGTTTTAGCCAGTCAGAAACAATTCCTCGTTCCTCGTTCATTCATTAATGACCATGGAAGGTCTGCAAGCAAGTTGTCTAACCTAGATAATTTATTTAGTTTTCTACTTTGACTCCTGTTGGTTCATGCTAGATATCTTGTCTGTCAATCAGTCTGACGGTACTTGTGGAAAACCAGTGTTTCTTTACCCACTGAGGTTTCATTGAACCATATAGATTATTTCTGTTTGTACAATGACCAGAGATGTAAGTCAAGAGACTATAATTAATATTTCTATATTAACAATAGATCAAATTACTCTTTCAGGGCAACCATGTGGCTCTTTAGCCCATCTCGAGTGGCTCCCTATGACTTTGACAAACAATTATATAAAATTGTCACTTATCATTGCTGTAGGCCTAGAGTGATTATTACATTCTCCAAATGTAAAAATGTGTAGCCATTACACACCTAATTAAAAACATTACAACAACTGAAACATATGACACATGTTACGTCCTGGCCTGATGCCTTTCCTGTTTGTTTTGTTGACCCTCAATAGCGGTGGCTACTAGTCTTGAGTCTCCCTAGTTAGGCTAGCTATGGATTCCAAAATCTCAAAAAAGAAAGGTCTCAGAGGGAAATAGAGAATTTAGTAAGTGGCCAAACATATAGACTTTCACCAACAATGATCTGCAGCGAGAAATTATTATTAAAATATTTTTTGTGGCTTAAGAAAGAATAGTTTTGTTGTTTTGGGCCAAAATGTCTCCTTTTGATAGTAAAAGTTGATCAACCCCTTGATTATGTGTACATACATTTTTTGTTCACAGCTTGTTGAGCTGCCCCTAAATTAGCTGAAGAAAATCAATTATTGGAGGTTTAATTTGAGTAAACTGCAAAAGAGCCTATTGGACAGTCACCAGACCTAGTTTAGCATGTCTAAGTGCATGAGACAGGTCAGTATCACCTTGGCACCTTGGTCCCCTAGCTACCATCTGCCTCCTGCTCCCAACAGTGGCTTTATGAAATTTTCCACACCTCAAAGACCAAGGTGGGTATTATCATATAAAACAAATTAAACCTGACTCAGAGTAGTACACAAGGCAGAGCTACAATCTAACCTCAAGCCAACCTGATCTCCAGCCACTGGAGAAATAACCACTGGGTGTCACATTAAATTACCAATAACACTTTACTACACCAGCAAAGGGTTGTTATGCATGACTCATCTGTATAGCCTGACAACCACATGCGAGGGAAGATAAGGATATTGTTTTGATATGTGGCTCACATCTAATATCGCTATAACTACCTGCCATTACAGTCACTTACAGAGGATTCTTTATGTACCATGTCATTCATCCTTATTTGTTGCACTGAATTATGGGTTCACAACAGCAATGAATTCAGATTAAGTGCGCTGTCACAAATAATTGAATTATAATCATTAAATACCGGCTTATGATTAAATGCACGTGGGGGGAAACAAGACAGAAAGATGTTATTGTAAATTTCAGCTGAAGTTTAACGCCTCTTTTACACTCTTTTATCATAAATCACACCCGTTGCATATGTAAGTGCCTCCAAGGGTGTTTTGTGTCTGTACATGTTTTGGGAATGAGTTGGCCATCATATCATTTATTATCCTTTTATATGCCTAGCTGATATTCCCAGTCATTTTGCCGGGTCAGGACCTCTCTGGCCTATACTCTTAAGAATCTGATGCCTATTATTAACAATTTTAGCAGATATTTAATCTTGATGTCTAATCAGACAGATTCATGTCTGTTTATCTCTTTCAAACACTTTCAAAGTTTGCTACTACAACCATTTAATATTTGGACATTTTTTTCACTTTTCCTGGACTCCTCCCTCATAAGCAGCCCGAAGTGGAGTTCATTTAAGAGATGGTGTATTGGATGTACTATTGATCAAAATATCTGAATTTCATTCATTACTACACAGTTGAATCTAATCTTCTACAACACAGCTAATGTACTTCACTGTCCCTGAATACAGCTGAGCTCATCTATATTAATCCGCTATGATCTCCCATAACTGCTCTTAAATGATAAAATCAAATGATACGAGTCAGTGATTACGACTATAACTCTTTGTATTTGGTGCGTCTGAAAATCTGATTTGAGGCCTCTCTCAGCTGAACACTGTAACTCCATCAAAATGTCGATTATACTAATCTTTTAATTTTTTTACTTCTGTGGCAGCGAGCAGTGTGCCCCCTCCTCCTGTTTGCCCTCCCTCGAGGTTTGCCTGCGACACTGGGGAGTGTATCGAGGAGAGCAAAGTGTGTGACTTCACCCCACATTGTCCCCATGGGGAGGACGAAGCCAACTGCCGTAAGAACCTTGTTGCCAAGTAACACTTTCAAATGATCCCCATCCTATTCCTATTGTTGACTGAGAGCAGTTTGGTGATTTATATTTATCTGACAGTGTGACGACAATGGTTGACGACGCATTCAATGACTTCCCCAGTAGTTATTGTTCGGTCTATTTTTATTTGTTATTTTAAAACTTGTTTTGTCAGTGTACGCTGATAAATAGATCCCAGCAAGTGCGTTTATTCAGAATTTGAAAACTTTATTTAAATTTACACATTTTCTTTAAGTGATATCCTCATGGTTACCTTACATACATTCATTGTTATATATATTTGTCTCCGAATACTACAATACCCATGAGCCTTGGCTTATTGTTGCTGTGGAGAAGAAGCCAGTCAGAGAGCCACAGTGAATTCAAAACGCTTTGTCACTGAATTTGTGAAAACCTAGCACCATAGTTGCAGAATTAATGCAAAATAGACCCAGAATCCAAAGTGAATCAATTTAAACTGTTGTTATTTCAATAGTGTAATCTACCATTAGCAATGCATCTAACAAGCTCTGTGATTGGATGTTTCTTGCCAAAATTAAACTCAATCCTGCAGAAGTTTTAATGCACAAAGGCTTGTATATTAGATTTTTTTTAATCAAGGAACCAAATATTTACAGATATTTTATCTCTTGTACTGAGGATTTAAACTGGGAGAGTTAACAGCCTCCACACAATCTTCCTCAGCAGATGGAGTTTACCCAGTTGTCATGAAACTGCAGATGTTCAAATTTCCATTATTCTGAGCAGGGACTCCTATGTCTACGTCTATGTTGGTTTAAAAGTTGAGATAGAAAATCTATTCCTCAATTTAGAGCAGTTGACACAACAATCTCACCACAGGGTCCATATGTAGCTGTTCAGTCGGTATACCCTAAAGAATGTACTTTGTGCTCAGAAAAAGGGAAATTCAACTAGGAAAACTCCATCTGCTGAGGATCTTATAATGTGATCTAAAGCTCCAGCGCAGCTACTAATGGGCCTTGAGGTGAGACTGTTGTGGGAAATGCTGTTTTCAAGGTCAAGAATGGATTTCCAGTCTCCGCTTTGTTAAGAAAATGCCCTATCTCTCTACTCATTCAGCCTCTGAGTGCAACTTTGAGGGCGGTTCTTGTGGCTGGTACGAGCTCACCCTTGGCGATGGCTTCGACTGGGTCAGGGGCTCTTCTGTGGAGGTACCTCCACACTATTATGGCCACCCACCACCTCTGGATCACTCCACAAACAGCACAGAGGGTAAAAAAAACCAACACACCACATATTTCAGTAGCTTCCATCCGCAATAATGCAGTTACCGTCGTCGATCAATGGGGTAAGAATAAAAATATGATGATGATTTCACTGCGTACAGGGTGTTTGGTCAGAAATAACTAGAAAAAGATAGTATTATGTACAGATCAAATCAAGGTTTCACAGTTGGAAAGAAAATCCATTCACTGGGTGATTTTGAGAGATAAGCACTTAATGGAGAAATGCCTTCTCAGCCATCTGAATAATAGAAAAGAAATCGTCATACGCTGTACCCATTCTGCATATTAACACCACATCATTCACTGAAATATACAATATGCTCACACTGAAACCCCATTAGCCTCTCCTAGGTTTATGCACCATGACATTCTGCTGTACATTACGCCTCATTACATCTTTATACTCCACATTTTCTCTACGTCTACCCTCTAGAAAATATTTATCTCTTATGTATTTATGTATTTAACCAGGAATCTTGTTGTACATTTACTTGATAACGTCATGCAGTGTTTTTTTGCAGGACCATCTGTTGTTTTGTTATGTACATTGTTTGAACATGCTGGGAAAAGATGCTCGGTTAGGTTTCAGATTGGGAAACTGTGCAGGCAGCGAACTGAAGTCTCTGTCATGTGCAGCTTCTTCATATTGTGGCACATATCCTGGTGGGAGCATCTGTTTGAAGATTGTACAAAAGTGATTGTGACCACTCAAAGATCTTGTCTCAAACAGTGTGTAGGCATGTGGCGGTGTTCAAACAGTGCTTGTTTGGCCTAACTTCACTGTGCATTGTACTATGTATAACTGTGCATGTGACAAATAAACGTCTCTTATCTCTTAATAGGAGCAAAGAAACCACTCCTGCTCCGTCACACCACCACCTCATACTGTAAAGCATCAGGCTGAATTAATCCATGGCTGCACTGTTCATACCCTGCCTGCCAAACATTAAACCCTTTGTTTATAAGAAGGTTGCATCTTGCTGGCAGGAGCTGAACCCAGCATGGTTTGATGAGTTGCGTGCACATCGCTGCTGCACCGAGCAGCTGTTTGCAGCAAACCAACCTTTGCCACTGTCCTCTGACCTGTCTCATCAACAAGACACTGTTGGCATGGCAACGGCAGCCAACAGGATATGTTTTGTTTACCTCATGATTCTTAATATACTCACTAGGTATTGTCATGCAAAAAATCCCAGAGGGAGAGGTTTTGAAATTGACCCATCTGGCACCAACAACAACACGAGAAGGCGTTTAGTCGAATAGTAAATGAGCCTCTCGACTGTCTGCATCCGTAACAGCTTTATCTCTTTTAAATGTGATTCACTGTTTGGCGGAACAAGTTGTTTGCACCAATGTGGGTGTGTTTAATAAAGTAGACGCTGAATATGTTTTGAATAGTAATTGTTGTCTTACTCACTGCAGGCCACTTTATGTTTATACTGAAGAACAGTAGCAGTCTTTTCCCGAGGGCTGTTCTCAGAGGACCCTGGTTCAGACAATCGGCCTCCGGGTGCACAATGACCTTTTGGTGAGAGACACACTGTTACTTACTTCTTTACCCTCTATAAAGTTGTTCAACATGACTCGTTATCATAACCCGCATCTGTAGATACACCTTCAATTTCAGACTCTTTCCATTTGCTGTCTCTTCCTCTGTATTTTTCTTGATCTTTCTCCCTTTCCTCCAACCATCATTTCACCTGTCTCAGCTCTGCTGTCTTAGCATCTCTCTTATTTCCCAGTCAAACACAGAGAGAAAATACGCATCTGAATCTGTCTTACAGCCCCTAAAAGTTCACATCAAATGACATGACTTTTTTCCACAAGTTGATTGTAGGTGTACTCCTGGCAGAGTAACAGCCCTCATATAATATGTCTAGTAAGCTATGCGATCTGTGATTTCTAGTATCTGTTGTGAGGAAATAATTAAGTATTATACCAAAAAATGCACACGTTAGACTCTCTCCCTCCTTTCCTTCAGGCATTATAACTCAGGCATATCTGTGGGAGCTGCAGACATGTACCTTCGAATCAAAGGAGTCCAAAACAACACTGTCATATGGAGGACATTGTACGACCAGGGCACCCGCTGGAACCAGGTCACCGTACAGCTGGGACGCATCACCCAGCCCTTCCAGATTGCTCTGGCTAAGATCAGCCTCGGTGTGTTTGATGGCGTCTCCGCCTTGGATGATGTCACCTTCAAGAACTGCTCGATGCCCCCGGCAGTGGTGGAGTGTCCCGCGCACACACATTTCCACTGTGCGAGTACCAAAGCGTGTGTGGAGCACCTGCAGCTCTGTGACCTTGTGGATGACTGTGGGGATGGATCCGACGAGGAGGGATGTTGTGAGTGTCTTTTTTGGTTGTAAATATTCGCTGGTGGAAGAAATACTCTTTTACTTAAATAGGAGCTCTGACAGGTTTACAGGTTTTGTATACAACTGCATTTTGAAAAAACTGTTATATAAAGCATTTTGTGGCTCCAGAAATTTGATTAAATTACCTCAAGTGATGTCCCTTGAGTCCGTGTCAGTGTTAGGGTTAGGGTTAGACTACAAGTTGAAAAATGCCAACAAATCTTGGGGTGTGGATTTAGAAAGTGAGCTTGCCAAACCTCTATAGCCTGCATCTCTGCTTGAGACTAGTGACCCGAGGCGACATAGTTCAGCACACCCAAAACTTATACCAAACTGTTGGTAACCCAGGTGTATTATGGGTAATGTGCACAATTGTCCATCGTGAATCTGACAATTTCAAATCAGCACAGTGCTATTTTTAGCAAAAGTAGCTATACTGCAAAATGGAAAAGTAAAAGTTCTCATAATGCAGAAAAAAATCCCCTGTGGTTGATTATTATTTGTGAATTATTATAACTGATGAATTCATGTGTAAGTATCATTTTACGGTTTTAAGTGGTGTCAGTAGAGTAGTTAAAGCAATAAAAGTGCATCATATTTTTTGATCTCATATGCTTGGTGTGTAAAACTACTGTAGTGGAAGTAAAAGTACAATATTTCCCTCTTAACTGTAGCAGAGTAGAAATGTTTCTATTCCTGCTTGTGAAGCTTATGTTGCTGCAATCAAGTGCAGCTGTCTGTGAGGCTTTATATTGTTTTCTTGCTCCATTGAAATCCATTTCCTGTCACGGCTCACAGCTCCAGAGTTCCAGTGTAACTTTGAGCGTGGGCTGTGCAGCTGGAAGCAAGAACAGAGTGGAGGAGATGTGTTTGACTGGACCCGCATCCAAGGCCCGACTCCGACCTTTAACACAGGGCCCTGGAAGGACCACACACTGGGCACCAGCTACGGGCACTACCTCTACATCGAGTCCTCCTTTCCTCAGGAGTTCAAGGACACAGCTGTGTTGCTGAGCAGAGTCTTCCAACCCACCCACCAGCGTGGCAAAGACCCGTCCAGGTCCCACCACCACTGTGTGTTCCGCTTCCATTACCACATGTTCGGCTCGCACGTCTTCTGCCTGGCAGTGTACATCAGGACTACCTCTACAGGCCGTGGGCACATGCTATGGGTACGATATGGAGACCAAGGAAACCTCTGGCACAGGAAGACTCTCTACCTCAACAGCGCTCGGCCTTTCCAGGTAACTATCTGCTCTACTAACTGATCTGAAAGGTGGAAGGTGTGCTTCTGCCTTAAAGAATAAGACTCTTTCTGTCATCTGACGTGCTTTCTCACTTTGCAATGAGCAGAAAGACAGAATATGTTTGCAGATATATTCATTGACCATGAAGACGAGTTGATCATTTAAGTTCAAACCATGATGGAGGACGTATTCAGGTGAAATACTAAAGTCTAAAAATACTACTATTGTAAGTACAAATCCTGCATTCACCAGAATACTCCAGTTTAACTTCACAGAATTGCCACGTTTAGCGAACTGTATATGTTTTTGAATTGTTTAGATTTTATTATATACTGTTGGGTCATTTAATTTGTTACAAAACATTATATTTTAAGTCTTAATCTGCAAAGCAACTATTTGCCCAAATAAATGTAGTTGATTGAAAGTAAAACATTTCCCTATGAAATGTAAATGAGCAATGTACCTACAAAATATGTGTGTACAGTGAATGAGAAAATGTATTTACTTTCAACACTGGTTAAGTGGTATTATAATACCACTTGTAGTCACGTCACATCCCACTCTAAATCATTTGCATTCGGCCCCCTTGTGTAATCAAAGACAGACATAAGCTACAGGTAAACACAGCTCCCCAGCAGGCAACAATGAAACTCTAGTGAAGCAAAGAGTCTGTATTTAGTGTGCAGTACAGTGTTACATGATGAAGATCTATTTAATAGCTTCGCTGCTTGACATCGATACCTCAAGATGGATGTTCTGCTGTCATTACTCATGAGTGAGTACAACTTGACAGGCAGTTAAAGACTTTCCTCCATTACGGCATTGAAAACAAGGAGCTCTGTTTGCCAAGTTAATTGACTGCTGAAAGGGTAAAAGTGAACAAAAAAGAGACACTGATGCATTAAATTCGGACTCACCCTAGGCATGTTGTGTGTACACGGTACAGTATATATACACACACAGTATACGTATTAAAGTAATAAAGAACATAAAAAATGCATGGAGAAAGCTACAATGAGCTTAGCACCATAAAAGATCATTAAATTGTTTCCAAGATGAGCTGTTTGCCAAGCAATTGGAAATGCCTGATTATTAGAAAAATATTTCAAAACGTGTGTTTGCTAAACTGCTTGAATCATGTTGATGTGACATCTAAAAAAATCCTACAAACTCACATGGTGCCTCTTCCTCAGATAGTGCTTCAAATAAACATTTAAACAGGCTTTTCTTGCTTATTAGATATGCCTATTTTGTCTTGGGCTGATTACTACAGTAACAACATTATCAGGAGAAAACATTTATTAATTCTGAGATTTGAATTGCATTGCTTGAAAGCTAATATCTGTCTCTCTTTGTTCAATATTTCCAAACTATGTTCCACTCTGCAATAACACAAAGTCAACAGACCTGGTGGCTGCCGCTGACACAAACTTATCTGACGCAATCATTGAGCTGATGATTTGGTGCATTTGAAAGCTGGGAGAAAAATTTAAAATTCAGTGTATGTAGCAAAGATTACTGGCAGGGAAACAGAAAATCCACTTTAACACTTAGTTAAGTATTAGAAAAGAAAGCAATAGCACAGGTATCCTAGAATTGGGATTATTTTGTTGATTTGGTTTTGTATGTAACTAATTTTTTTGGGTTTATTTTCCCCTTTTGCCAGATTTTAATTGAAGGTACAGTTGGAGATGATTTTAACGGAGACATTGCGATTGATGACCTTTCCTTCCTGAACTGCAACCCATATGAGGGTAAATGATCATGCCATGACAGAAAATATTAACTTTTTAATGCAGTGTCCCTAATGTCCCTTGTTGATTTGTGTTTTCTACCCTCTCTTGTTCCAGGAGAGCTCCCCACAGCGAATAACACAACCCCTGTGGTGACCCCTCCAGCTCCCACAGTTCAGCCCCACAGTTGCCCTGATGGAGAGTTTGTTTGTGGGGCACATGGGGAGTGTGTTGCCAACAGCAAAGTGTGTGACTTCAGACAGGACTGTTCTGATGGCTCAGATGAACTGCACTGTGGTAAAACATGTTTCTTCTCTCAGAGTTTCTACATAGGAAGCTTTGATTGTGATTTTCTTCACAGTGTCTTTCTCTTTCCCTTGGTTTCTTGCCTTCTCTACTCATTTACCTTTCTCTTTCTCCAGTGAAGGAACGGTGCCATTTTGAAGGCAGTGATACTTGTGGTTGGAAGAGCGTCGACTCCTCTTTGGTCCCAATCCACACATTTCGTTGGATCGCCGACCAAGGGGAGAGTATTCATAACGGAGAGCAGTATCACCGTCCTATAAACGACCACACCCTGTGAGTACCACCAAAAAAACCAACATATATGTTACTGTAATCAGGGTTGGGAGGGTTACTTTAATGTAATCCAATACAATTGTATGTAGTCAGTAACCTAATGCAAGTATGACAATATATAAAACAACAGAACACTGTATCTTTAGAAAAAGAAAATGGAAATCAAAATAAGAGAACAAT
Organism: Morone saxatilis; assembly: GCF_004916995.1. Classification (NCBI taxonomy): domain Eukaryota; kingdom Metazoa; phylum Chordata; class Actinopteri; family Moronidae; genus Morone; species Morone saxatilis. Next base: position 14,103,054 of record NW_023339650.1, read on the forward strand.
ATGTCCTCTGCACAGTGAATTTTAAAATTCTAATCCTGCTAATAATCCCCATTTTTATTAAATGTAACTGTACTCTGATTACGTCTATGTTTTTGTAACTGTAATGGATTACAGTTTCCTTTTTTGTATCCTGATCATGTAACTCAGTTACATGTAATCCGTTGCTCCCCAAGCCTGACTGTAATATCTTGCTGAAACAATATATTTGGATTTTTCACTGTTGGTTGATTAAAACAAGCAATATGAAGATGTCATCTAATGCTCTTAGACATAATCAGATTTTTGTTAGTATTTTGTGACATTTCATAGACAGAAAATAAATAAAGAATTAATAAGAAAATCAATGAAACTAAACTAAACTCAAATTGGATAACTTAAGAAATATCCTTATTATCCTTCTGTCCTTAAATTGATCACAAATGTAGAAGAGCTAAATAACAACTAATAACTCAAGAAGAAGAAAAGCTCTGGTACATAGTAGGGATGGAATTTAAAGAAAAGCTAGAAAGTAGAAATTATTATCATATTAACTATTAGATGATTGGTACTTTTTGCTCTTTCTTATGCATTATGATTTAAAAGTAATGACATTCAGAGAAAGAAAATATACTGCGAGCAGGGTGAGTATGCTTCACCTAAAGCCGATAGACAGTGACCTGATTGTCCTTATCTGTGTTTTATCGAATGGACAGTGAGAGCAGAAAATGGCAGTGCACTTTGACCACTACATTTCCGTAATTTCTTCCCTCTGCCAGAATTGCAGACGCTATCTTCTTTCATCACCTCTCAGTCTGCCTGAAACTCTCCTTCCTCACTCCTGCAGCAGCCGTGACTGGCTCTCAATCGATAAGGCATGGGTGAAATGGAAAGGGGCAGCTGTGTCTTATTTAACCCAAGTGGAGCCACACCTCTTATGGGAATTTAATAAAGTGAAGCCAAATGGGTCGGAGCAGATAAAGGCACGGTGCTGAGAGTGAGAGGATACAGATGAAGTCTGTGAATGCAGTTATAGCACTACTCTTAATATTAGTGGACAGTTTTGTGATTGGTAGTTTCAGCTCTAGTATAAAAGTGTCAGAACTATGAAAAGAAGACCTAAGTTCTCTTTAAGGACCCCCACCCTCAAAAATATGTTTCGCTTGTTGTTGTTGGAGAGCGGGTGGTCCACTAATCAGAAGGATGGTGGTTCGATCCCCGGCTCCTCCTCCCAATGCATGTCGAAATGTCCATGAGCAAAATACTCCCAGTGCTGTGCATCAGTGTATGAATAGTTTGTGATGAGCCTTTGCCATCGCTGTATGAATGTGTGAATGTAGAATGTAGTGTGAAATTGCTTTGAGTGGTTGGAAGACTAGAAACGTGCTAGATAAGTACAGTGCATTTACCATTTATTACTTGGGTGTCTGTATGTATCTGTTATTCTGCTGAAAGTAAAATGTTTCTCTGTGCTCAAGGAAATTCTGATTTTAAGGAGCCTTTTAAGCATGTCTGTGCTGGTCCAGTATGCAACTTATACTAGTGTGATGTAGAAACTGTGTGCCATCACTGCACATACACTGAGACTGGACTATATAGAAAGTTTACAGTACAAGTAGGAGACATCATGTGTCCCGCAGGAAAACTTTAGAAACTAACAAAATGTGCATATTCATATATTTTTTAGTGTTTTTAATGCAGTAGAAGCATTAAATGCAGAGAGTTAATGCATTTTTAAGGATTGTAATGAAATTAAACTAAATTTACAGGAACACACTGCAAGTAGAATAGAAGAGGGAACCAAAAAAGTGACACTGAAGATGAGAATAGGGTTTGTTCAACATTATAAAACTCATAAAAAATGATAAAGAATTTGCATTTCAGAAAGAAGTGGGTGGCCAACTTCAAAAAAATACATCAGAAGAGAAAAAAGTGGGACACTATAAAAGCAATCACTGTCCAGAGGCTTTTCTCTGAGCAGTAAGGTTTCAAAGGAGGTCACTTATATCCAAGAAAATCTATAAAATGCCTCAATAATAATGCAAACTCTCAGTTGATGCAGAACAATTCACAGTTGGACTCACACGGTGGGGACATAATTATGATCTCCTTCTGTACTTTCTGTCTTTCCACTGATAGAGGCAGTCCTGAGGGTTGGTATATGTGTGCAGACAGTTCAAATGGCGGCTATGGACAAACCACTGACCTCAAGACACCTGTCATCTCCTCCACTGGGCCACAGTGCACCCTGGACTTCTGGTACTACATGAGCGGCTTCACAGTGGGATCACTGCAAGTAAGGAGGTTAAATAAACTTCACTTAGCAGGGAGAATAATACTCTGTGTACAACGTTTCACTCACCTGTTGTACTCACAACACGTGCAGGTGCTGTTGAAGTATGGAAACGTCTCTCATGAGGTTTGGTCTCAGACTGGTAACCAAGGCAACAAATGGAGACGAGGAGAAGTGTTTTTGGGGTTATCAAACAACTTCCAGGTCTGTAAATTGTTTTGTCACTTTCAAATGTGTTATATATCCAGATTCAATGCAATGAAATGGCTCACATCATGTTCCTTTGTAATAAGTGGTACTGAATCAGATGTTTTGTTCTTGCTTTAGGTGAAGTTTTTTTACTTTTCTTCAATTATGAGCTAAAATACATCTCATTCTCCTATTTCTATTTTTTATATCTATAAATGTTAAAATAAATCAGGATGAATTTATCAAGAAGCAAAATTAATAAAATATATGGTAGTATGGTGTTATCATGGCAGGTGCCATGATAACAAGATAATAAGTGTTCTGTCCTGTATGTTTGTTTTTAAGCTGCTTGCTCCATTGCTAATAAATCCATTATCACCTGAAATATGATTATTTCATCATATAAGATAGACAACTTATTTAATGATTCAGGATGAATTTATTAAGAAGCATAACACATGTTTATAGAAGTTACTTGCTTTATTATCAGAGAACCAACTGCTGCTTTTATTGGCAGAATTATCACCAGAAATATCTGAGTATAACTCAAAGGATGTAACTGCTGCTTGAACAACAATTATTCATCACTTACTTTTCTTAACTGAGCAAATGTGTGTAAAACTCTTTACAATGTTAGAGATGAAATACAGTTTAGTGTGAAGATTCAGATTATTGACATTCAGTTTGAGGTGAAGGGCAGCCTCTTAGATGACTGTCCACATCAATGTAATTGGCCTAATTTCAGTTGCGGCAGGCTAAATTGGACACGCAGACTTGATCAATGATGAATTGATTGACTCTAATTTAGTCTAATGAGCCTTAACTTGTGAGTGTGACAGTAATCAGAGTTGCAATCCCTTCATAGTGTATGGCTGCGGAGGTTATTCCAGGTCAGTATGACCACACACGCACACAGACAGAGGAACTGTGTCAGTCCTGGTGGCATGATTGCACAAAAGCTGTTTGACCAAATACCACGGCCTTTGCCTATTTTCATTAACCTTTGTCAGACCAGACAGATTCAGATCTGCACTGATGGTACAATCAGCAGCTGAAGGGCCCCTTTTCCAGAGTCCAAGTGTGCCCTTTTCCCCTCGTCTCTGAGCTCTTCATCAACTGACTGCCCCAAGACGCAGAATTACATCACTCACTAGACCAGCAGCTATCGCCTCTTTGGTTTTAATGCCTTGTTTGATGATATTAAGCATCAAACCCTGGTGTGATTAATTAATTGACAGACAGGGCCAAGAGTTGATCATCTTAAGTTCGTTGTCCTTTCTCAGGTGGTGTTCAGGGCGAAGCGAGGGATCAGCTACATGGGTGATGTGGTGATAGATGATGTCAGCTTCCTGCACTGCTCCCCTCCTCTTCCGTCAGACCAGTCGTGTACACCTGAGCAGTACGCCTGCGCTAATGGCCACTGCATCCCACAGGACAACCTGTGTGACTTCATCAACCACTGCGGGGACAACTCTGATGAGGACCACTACATCTGCAGTGAGGCCTCCTCTAATGTCTGACCGATGACACCCTGCAAAAGATTCATTTCCAGATAATTGGACAGCCTGAATGGATTTATTTTTTTATTTTTTTATTGCTGTCTTTCAGACGGCTTTAGCGGACGCTGCAGTTTTGAGTTCGACCTCTGTTCCTGGCGCCAGAGCCGAGAGGATAACTTTGATTGGCTGATCAAAGCGGGCAGCACTCCGACAGTTGGCACCGGGCCATCGACGGACCATACCCTGAGAGACCCCTCTGGGCACTATCTCTACCTGGAGAGCACCTTCCCCCAGGCAGCTGGAGACACCGCCTGCATATCAGGACCCTTACTAAGCCGCAGGAGCTCACAGTGCAAGGTGAGGTGGGGGTCAAAGTGCAGAGGGCAGGGGTCAGTGAGCAAGAACAAGATCAGTATTTTGACCATTTATATTTGCACTGATGCTCCCTTGGGAACAAACATTTACAGGTTCTGCATAAAATATATGGCTTAAAATAAACAAATACTACCTAGTAAAACCGAATTGCTAAAACTATAGCACTCAGAATAGATGGAATAAGTTAAAGACATACTATAAAATGTAATAAAACGTTATCACTCCTGTGGATTCCCTGCCCTGAATGCTGAGATGTATTCTGAAAATCTAATCTGAAAGGGACAAAAATTCCATTAGTCTCTGTAGGCATATATTAACTACATATTGTTTAATTTATATTTCACATTGTATATTTATAGTTATAAGTTGTATTTAATGCTCGAATAACTAAAGAGGCAGCAGGAACTGTGTTATAATCTATCTAATTTTCAGTTAGAAATAATAAACTGTAACAATGACCAACACAGAGATAAATGCCTCCTTTAAGGTCTAGTGAGTAACATTCAGGAAGATCTATTGTGAGAAATGGAATAAAATATTCATAGGTATGTTTTCACTCTTCTTCTACGGAGTCCTCCATGTTGAACCACCATGTTCCCACAGCAGCCAAGAGCAGACAAACCAAACACTGGCTATAGATATAATTTTACGATTTTTGTGAGTTGTTATCTTACATGCTTGGAATGGGAAAGTGAGGCGAGGGCGTTGTAATCTGCAACTATACACACAACACACTGGACCTAAATAAATAAAGTAAATTCAATTTGATATATTCACAGGAATGACATTAAAAGTTTTAGTTTGGCTTTTTGGGAAACTTTTTTTTGCTTTTTTGCAGAGTTACACTCCCATAAATATAAATATGAAGCTACAGCCAGGTAACCTCTTATTAACATGTTATATCTTGTATCATTAATCTGTACAAAGATGAACAATACATATAACATGTTTCACCCTTTTTCCAGTATTTATGCTAAGCTAAGCTAACCTTCTCCTGGCTCTAACTTCCAATTTCAACATGAGAGTGGTGTCAATCCTCTCATCTAACTCTTGGCAAGAAAATAAATATGTGTATCTCTAAAAATTACTTTTTCAAAGAAAATAGCTTTCTGGAATAAATGTTAAAAACATTTTCTCTGAATCAGTTATTCATGCACATGTACAAATGAAAATGTGTTGTGTGCAAAACAAGCAATTAGAAACTGAGTGTATGTGCTAGTGCACTTTTTAGTGTGTGTGTGTGTCCTCTTAGCTGTCAGCCCGATGCTCTACCGGGAACAATGTCTTGATTGACTGTGCAGTTTGCTCTGCACGCCATGTCTGTCTTATCCCTCTCCTGACCTGTCAATCAATCACACAGTCAGCAAAAAGGCACCAATTAAACTGAAGGGAGGGCTGTGCATGAGAGGGGGAGTGAGAAGGAAAGAAGGACGTGCAGTCTCTCCTGAGATTGAGGGTGTTGTTGTGCTGCTGCAGCTCCTACATTTGGAGAGAAAACCTATAAAATGTATCACTGCCTCAGTGCTGTGTGATGGAGAGACACACATTTCTCTCCAAGCTTTAATAAAGAAAAGGACTGAAAGGAAAAAGTGCATTGATCTTGTGACAAGATTAAAATTTAATTACCTTTGTATGCCTATACTTTTGGTTTCTTTCCATATTCTGCCCCGAGGAGTAAGGGTTATTCGGGAGAAAGAAAAAGAGAAGAAACATAATGGAAAAGAAAGTGGTGTCAGTGTGCCAAAGGAGACCAAAGAACTATCAATCAGCAACAATATGTAATATGCATGTTACTCAGAATTTGCCAGCATTTTCAGAATCAGAATCAGAAGTATTTTATTGATCCTTGGGGGGAAATAGGTTGCGTTACAGTTGCTCAAGTTGCTAAGCAAGAAAGACAAGAAATAGAAATAGTAAGAAAGTTTAAATATGTGCATTAAATAACAATATATAAAAAAAGCAGTGTGTGAAAAATATGTACATTATATTACAGTATATAACAATAAATAGAAATAGGAAAATAAGAGATTATAAATATGTGTAGTACAGTATACAACAGAATATATAACAAAATAACTCATAATGATGAGTACTAGTAAAGGCTGACAGTTATTATGTAAAATATATACTGTTATATTGTTTAGTCATATGTTTAATTTTCTGTCCTTGGTCCAGATGCGTTTCTATCTCCACATGTCTGGAGACGGCATCGGGACCCTCAGTGTGTTCGGGAAAAGCGAAGGACGTCTTCATCTCCTTCTGAACCTGACTGGAGATCAGGGCAACTACTGGCAGATGAAAGAAATCCCACTGAGCTTCACCGGGGACTTTCAGGTCATGTTTAAGGGCAAGGTGGGCCGAAGTCCAAAGGGTGACATCTGCCTGGATGACATCACTTTCTCTCCAGGATGTCTGCTCGCCTCCTCAGCTGCAGTAGAGGACAACACTCCTCCGCCTCCTGCAGGTATACACTCTTCTCTTCTCCCTTGTTTTTCAGATGCTACTCATGTAGGTTTTTTTTCTCAGCTCCAACTGTGTTCCCCCTCACTGAATCCCACCTCCTACCCGACCCCCTTTGGACTCAAAAAACAATGTGAAGAACTGCTATTTCAATTTTCCATGTTGTTTTTTTTCCAGGGACTAATCTCTTTTATATTATTATCAGGACTCACGTCCATCACGTTCTATCTAAATTTGATTTACTATAATCCTCCTCTCTCTTTGAATTGCCTTTGAAAGTGTTTCTTCCATCCTAGGGGAACATAATGTTATGTTCAGTCCAGTTTGGACTGAAATACCTCAACAACTATTAAATGCTTTACTCTGAAATTAGACCTTCATGGTTCCCAGAGGACAAATCCAAATCACTTCACCCCCAGACGACATCATGAGGTTAACATTTTAGTTAAATTGTTAAATGTTTAACAAATATCAGATGGATTAGCAGCGAGGTTGATTCAGCCATTCATATTGATTTGTAATAACTTTATAGATCCCATAACTTGATCTGGTGCCATCATCAGGTCAAATATCAAAGTCAAATACTTGCGAAATGAAACTTTCCCCTCAGTGCTAATCATCAAATGTTAGCATGCGAACACCCTAAACTACGACAGTTATGAAGGTAAAAAAATCAGGATGTTAGCATTTAGCTCAACGCACCAAAGTGCAGTCTCACAGAGCTTTAGATCTAGTCTTGCTTTTTTAGGTTCAACAAGGCACTGTCCTTGCAAAACAAAAATTACCGTAAAAAGCCTGCCTCATTTGCACTGGAGCTGTAATAAACAACCAGTAAATTCCTGCCAAAGACTGGAGCCTCGATGAAGGCCAGGGAGTAGCTGGAACATATTGTTTTTTTTATTGTTCCTGAAAGCACTAGCCAGTTAATAGTGGCTTTTATTTGGAGGGTGAAAATCTGCAGTTTTAGAAATGTATATAATATTTATGTAGTGTTAGATCTCCTGGAAATTGAGGACATTTGTCACATGTGTCGGATGTCTCTGCGCAAACATGCAGCAACACTCTTGCACGCATGGGTGTTAAACCCTCAAAAACCCTTACATTTTATGAGGGTACATGCTTTTATTAATATGTAAAAATTGGCAAAAGACTGAATCAAATTCTATGTTTCACATCTGAGCTCCTCATTAACATCCTTTTTCAACCAGAATAATGTTGAAATATGAATAAAAGGCACAATAAAAATGCAGTTTCCCTTTGACATGAAGTAAAAATTATGAATATTTTCAGCACTGAACATTAAACATTGTGTTTGTCACTGTCCGTCTAAGCCCGGGGTCCCAAACTCAAAACGGCTCGGAGCCACTGCTGGTATTGTCATTTCATAGGAGGGCCACTTTACCATGTTTAAGTACGAAGTAAGAAAGTGCAATATGTGGAAAATGTTTCCATTACTAAATTATATTACATTTTTATATCAAGAGAAGGAGGCAGGGATGGGGATGGAGGGCCGCAAATGGCCCCCAAGCCGGCAGTTTGGAACCCCTGGTCTAAGCCCTGAGTAAAGCCCCATTACTGTCTGTATCTCATAGTTGGGAACCATTCATCTATTAGATGTCCCTCTGCATCCCCTACCTTCTTTATGAGGGAACCCTAGAAGAGGCAAGAGAAAACAATAAGAGCTGATTTATTGCCGTTGTTACTGCGGCTATAATTGGCCTATTAAATTTATTGCCTTTCTCTTGTATTGGATGCCGGGGAGAAGAGAGAGTTTCTGGATTGTCTGTGCTCGCAAACTGTGAGGCTGTGTGGCCCCTGAAAGTGTCTCCTTGTCATTTTGACATGAGCTGGAGAAGGCTTCTCTTCAGTAGCTGATAAGTGTGATGTGTAGTGAAGATTTCCCTTACAGCTGTGTCTTTCTCTCACTTGTTTCACTGTCTCGCTGTCTCTCTGCATTTGTCATTATTAGTGCTTCCAGTGAATAGCTCACACATAGTCGGCGTATTAATCAGTCACAGAGCTCTGAAGTAGTGTAATCAGTGAGCAGTAATGATGCTTCCATGTTAATGCTGTTACATTTACATCACTGGCAGTTTATCATCTCACTCTCCTGCTCTGCTTAATGCTTTCATCAAAACTCTGGTGTTTTAAAAGGATGCTCAAATAGATATATCTGTCTTGAGCAGCATGTTGACATTGATGGTTGCTGAAAGTTGTCCATGCTTTTTACAAAAAATGCATTGTCCCATGTGCCTTTAGTGGTATCTACAGATAGTTGTGGCTTTATTTGACCAAGTTTTGAGATGTCAGCCTTTGAGATTTCTGTCCAAACCCCAACACAGTGAATGCAATGTCATTTGTGACGCTGTAAAAAAAAAAAAAAAAACATTAAAACAATTCAGCAGCAATGTGTCTTTACAGAAACTGTGTTTACTCTGGATTATCCAGAGCACTCACTGTAATCAGTGTGGAGCGGCTTTCTACTGAAGAAATAGTCCCTCTGAATGCTGTTGACAGTTTATTCTGTGCATAATCCAGAACAACAGGGACTCTGTCTTCTGCAAACAAAATATGATTCCCGTACATTGTGTTGAAGTGGGGGCAGACATTTCAGAGATAGATTTCTCATAACATAACCAAAAAAAAAAGTGAGAAAATATGGTTTTGTCTGTCATTTGGGTGAAGTGACTCTTAAATTGAAATGCATAGTTCAGTGAATGAATATGTGCAGTATGTACCTTACTGATGCAAATTATGTTTATTAATATAGCTACAATCTTATCCAGGCTCAAAATTAGTCCAACAGTGAAACAAGCTTTTATACAGTGCCTATACTGTATAGTATGCTTAAAAAAAGGAGCTGGCAGAATCTGTCAAAAGGATTCCAGTGTATTGAACTACTAGGTTGAGAAATACCAGAAAGAAAAAAATATTGCAAGGGAGAAAGGGCAGAAGAAGTGTTTTATTTTTTCTTCTTCAAAACATGACAGAATGATTTTCAGAACAAGTAAAAGCAGAGCAAATAAAGTGGGATGGAAATAGAAAGGGATGTGGGTCTGGAGAATAGAGGGATAGGTAGTATTTCTTGAAGGTTAAGACAGGGAGCAACACAGCTGCCCTGACAGTGAAGTTCATTCCACTATTTAAAGAGCCAGAGGGGAGAGCCTTTGCTGCTGCAGGCTGCAGAAGATGTACGCTGATGAGACCAAAGACAGCAGGAGCTGTAATTATATACTAAAGCCCCTCAGGGACATTTTCCACTGCCTCGTTCTATAATACTATCACATTACATGATGGAGAGGTGAAACACACTGCATGCTCCCCTAGCATTTTATCTTGAATTTAACAAGACATTATGGCCCAAATCATGTAAACAATTTTAATGTAATTTGCTTTCAAATACTAAAGTGTAGGTATGCTGCCTGCATGGGGGGGAAATAGAATATCCAACTATAATTTTTGATACAGCATGTGAGTCCTAGTTTAATGCCTTGCCATTCTCTACTTGAGTAATTTCAGACTTTACCTAATAAATAATTAAAGTGATGTGAAAAGGAATCACATTCATTAGAAGAAAACTGGGGCGAGGTCATTAGTTAAGGCTTTAATGGCAAAATACGTTTTAAAGATCCATCAGGAAACTCTCTTCGTCCTTCATATTTGTGTCTGAAGAAAGCCGCAAGGAACATTTAGGTAACAATCATCTACGCCAGGTGGCCACTTTGAGGAATCAAATGCAGTCTGAATGACAAAAAGCCATTACTTTAACTGATAGATGCAATGTTACTAGACTTGTTTTCTGTTTCCCTCTTATCATCTGTGGCCTCTAATCTCATAAATTCAGTTTAATCTTCATTTTGACTGTTATGAACTTGACAGCGTCTAATCAAAAAGGCACTTTTGGGGTATGAGGTTAACTTTTCAGACATGCTGTGAGAGCTATTTGGTTTTGGATCTATCACTGTCAAAGAAAGGGAGGGAGCAATGGGCAGCAGAACAACAATGAAGCTTCAGTTTCATCAATAAAATATTAAAAGAAAACAGGAGGAAGCCAGATAAAATTTGTAAATTAAATTGAAATCTAACACTTCAGATGTCAGAGGAAAGACAATACAGTGGATCACATGACACCTTTCATTGACATGATTGGATAACTTACTTCACTTTATCGGTCAGACTTTCCATTACAGAAGTAATTCAGTGTGAATTCTTTATAATGTTGGTCTGGAGCAACATCCTTGCACCAGGGGGCAGTATGCCACGCAGGGTGACTGACCGACATACTGTAGATGAGGACAGTGGCTCCCTGGTGTGAAGGTCACATTACAGACAGCAATGCAGAGCCCTAAAGATATCCATGTAACATGATATGTACTGGAATTAATGAGGACAAAGTAAAGTGTGCTTTCACAGAGTAACAGGTGAAGAACTACAAATGTGAAGAGATATTATTAGCTTCCAACATGAACGTTTCTTTAACATGAATCCACCTACAGCTCCAGTATGCTCCCCATCAGGTGGTGAGGCAGCCTGGCTTCACAGTGGGGAGCTGTGGCTTCCTGGCTTCTTATGTGCCTTTGTTGGGGCACATTGCTTCTGGTCCTGTGCATCTGAAGAGGAACAAAGGATTAGGAGGGACTTATATCCCTTTCTCTCCTTTACTTACAGGGACCACCCCTCTTCATCACGCCTCATCTCCCTCTCTAACACTCCCCAAAGCTAAGCACTGACCCCGCTGGAATTCCTGGCACCAAAAGAAGCAGATTCCAGCCCCCTCCAGCACCGCCACCCTATGATACACTGATTTGGGCTTATAGCCCCATGCCCCTTTGTCTTCTTAAGCCTCTTAAAGAGACCCTGATGCTGTATGCAGATGGTCTCCCCACTCTTGAGTTGACTTCTTATGCTCTGAAGTAAATACTTAACTCTTGTAGTGCTGTTAAAGTTGGTGAAGCACACAGTAGACACTATCATTACACTATCAAGAATAGTTTGTCATTTTGGGAACTATGCTTATTTGCTTTCCTGTCAAGATGTAGAGAAGATTGATACCACTCTCATGTCTGTACTGAAAATATGAAGCTGCAGCCAGCATTTGGTTAGCTTAGCTTAGCATAAAGACTTGAGAAAAAGAGGGAAGCAGCTAGCCTGGCTCTGTCAGAAGGTAACAAAAACCACGTACCAGCATCTCTAAAGCTCACAAATTAAGTGTAAAAGTTGTTGCAGTTTTACAGGGGATTTTGGGCGATTTACTTTTTGCGGAGCAGTTACTTCCTAAAATATTTGGTTTGGGTAAAAATTAAACAAATAAGATCTTAATTAGTGACCTTTAGAGGCACTGGTAGGTGGATTAAATTACCTTTGGATGGAGCCAGGCTAACTGTTCCACCCCGATTTCAGTCTTTATCCTATGCTAAGCTAACAGGTTGTTGACATCAACATTTACCATACAGACATACTTCTCATCAGGAGAAGTCTCAGCAGGAACGTGACACCTATAGGTCAAGTGATCCTGACCTAAAGGTCTCTCCGTGTACGTACACGTATTACAATGCTAGACCAGACGCAGACACAATGTCCACTTAGGTTGTCTTTGATTAGACACCCATTATTTTACATAAAAGAGCACAGCCACAGTCTGAATTATATTTTATGTGTGTCTTATTTCTAGGCTCCTGTCCTTCAGGCTTCCTGCCTTGTGAAAATGGCCAGTGTTTCACTCCGGGGCAGAGCTGTGACTTCACAGATGACTGTGGCGATGGCACTGATGAAAAGGATTGCGGGACTTCCTGCACCTTTGAGAACGGTCGCTGTGGCTGGAAGAGCTCCCTGGCCGATAACTTAGACTGGACACTAGGGGTTGGATCTATCAAAAGCATACGGCCTCCATACGATCACACGTTGATGGATGAAACTGGTACATGTTCACATATAGTTCATACACATTTTAACTGTGAACTAATTTAAAAGTTTTTAAGTTTTGTTAACTTTATGTTTGTCATTGAAAAGAAAGTCCGTCACTGTTCTAGCCTCAAACTGAAATTAGCATTGTATAATTGAAGTGCATCTTCACTTTCTGAGTGGTTTTGCATAATCAGAGTGAATGAAACAGAGCTGACTTCAAAAAATTCCACCTGTTAAACCCAAAATGCTGTGGTAGCTCTCCACAATGTTTAATTCATGTTTCAGTGACAAAATCAATGAGCTACTTCCCGGTATGTGAATGTGCAGCAGGTGAGCCTTCAGGTGATTGATGCAGGGCTCTTAGGGCTGTAATTCCATTATCGAATGTGCATGGTAAAAGGCAATATACATGAATAAATAAACACACAGGAGCTCTTACGGAGGTGCTTCTTCTAAGTATCTTAAAGTTGTTAAAGAATTCAGTCCTGGTTAATTTGGTGACAAACATTGACGAACATTCATTGAGCAGCTACTTAAAAATACACCAGAAGAGCAACTGCTGTATCTGTTTACAGTGCAGCCAAACAAACTCACGTGGTTGGAGCAAGAGTCGCTTACTTTACTGAGAAGTTTCTCTTCAAAAACACAGAAACTGACCACTGTCTTCTACCGACACATTTTTCATAACCGATCACAATCATAGCCCCCCTATGGCCAGCTGAATGCCTTTAATGTGAAGCAGCAGCAGGAAATGTTCAGTTTGCATTAGCAGTAAATTAATACAATCTGATACAGCTGTGTGAGAGTAAATAGTGAGGTTGATATTGATGAGATATAATTTAAAAGAAACACTGGATTATATGTACGCCTCATTTGTTTTGAATCCCTCTTTCATGTAAAGGCAACCTGTAGCGTGGGAATGGCAGACTCCACCACTTACAATGAAAACTACTGAATAATAAATATAAATCGAATGGCTATTGCTAAAAAATGCAGACCATAAACATCATCAAAAACAGGGTTTGATTGCATGATCTGAAGGATATAATGATAAAAAGGGACGGATTGTGAAAAAATCTCTCTGAAATATTTATTGTAATTAGTAATGTAGAAAATAACTGCTACATCTTTGCAGACAGAAGGACTCGTGACAGCACAGATGCAGTTTTCTATTCAGCTTCATCTTTTCAGGTTTTCTCCTTTCTTTATGAGCTTCACTCAAGACTGAGAAACTTCCACAGTGGTCCCCGGCTGTCAAACGGCAGTGAGATATGAGAAGATGTGTCAGAGATTACTCTGCGACCCCTTGCCCTCACTCCTCAACCACACTGTTTGTGACCTTGCTGTAATTTGTCACTGGCTGCAAGAGCTGCCCACACAGAGATACTTATCAATTCCTCTTTGCCTCGTTTCCCTCCTCACTGCCCTTCTTCTCTTCTCTCTTCAGGTCATTTTGTCTTTTTGGAAGCTACACCGGTGGGACTCAGAGGTGATAAAGCTCATCTCAGGAGCTCTGTTTGGAAAGAGTCGAGCGCCATCTGCAAGCTCTCCTTCTGGTACTACATTTCCCACAAGGCCTCAGGAACAATCCGCCTGCTGATCAAGGTAAACCATCTGCAGGAGTGGGTTAACTCCTGTTTGCAAACAAACATGATAAGAAATGATGAATCTAACTGACGCCACTTCATGGTTGGTGATGGTTTATAAAACAAACCATGCGAACGCGCAGCTTTCCATCAAGTGTGGTTACCATGGTTACACTCAGTCAGAAATAAAGCCTGATGATATTAAATCATATTAATGTAGACGTCATATTAGCACTGCTGTCTAGTGGTCTCAGTAATTTGATAAAAAGGGAGATGAGGCTGTCAATCCCTCTGCCAGTGTTTTTGATGTACTGTCTGTCGGGGTTGGAGGTGAGTGATGGGGGTCATGGTCACCCCTCGGCCCAGAGCAACCCCACCCCACCATCTGGGCACACACCAGCGCTGCCAGTTCTCAAGGCTTCTTGATTGTTAGGCGCACAGCCATTCAGTTTGTATATGCATGGTTGACTTCCAGGGATTAAGATTTCTGCTTGCAGCTTTCTGCCATTGAAATTCTGCTGTGATTTTCTCTGCCTCCAACCTGTGGTCCGTGTACTCTCAACCTCATTTGACTCTGTCAGGTACGACTCAAGGTCAAGGTGCAGGAGTTGTGCATGAGTAGATTAATTCTTTGGTGTGTGATTGTGCTGATTTCTCTCACACACTCACATATGCGCAGCACGTGCCTGATTGTTGATGTGTCCTTGTGCTGCGCTACAGAAACTGTTTTATGCATTTTGAAAACCAGCACAGCAAGTTATCATGTAAATTTTACAGTTTTTTTCTTCAAACAGCAAGAGGTAGTGTCCCACCTTGCAAAATTTGCATATCATTACTCCTGCAAAACATGACAGTGATACTGTGTGATCCTGCAGCAGCTTAAGGTATAGAGGCAACAGAGCTCATGATGTGACTGTTTTTAGGAGAGAAAATTTAAACTTATTAAAATGGTATTTATCTTATTGTCAACGAAGTCCATGAAAAGACCAAGCAGCAACTTCCGTGACAATGCGAAACACAAATTGCAGTTACCTGAATGGCCACTTGAGGCTGGCTACAGAAGTGAATCAATCTCCATAAGGCCCCATATTAAAATACCCAAATTAACAGCAGAAATAAACATGTTTACAGCCTCGTACAAAAAATGGTTTTGGTAGCTAATTTCCTCGTTTGTGACAACTGTACTGGGGGGGGATTTTATATAACTCAGGTGTTTCAATTATATTAAGGCTTAAAGTTATGCATAATTAAGGACATGGCTGCTTTGA
>NW_023339650.1:14118721-14119006 GCF_004916995.1 Morone saxatilis
ACATTTTTCTTCATTACAGTGAACGTGTTTATTTTGAATCTGTCCCGCGTACTGTAGACCGCCCTGTGGCTGGAAATACTCCCCAACACATAGACTATTTGCAGTGTTGAGCTGATTTAGAAAGTTATGTAGCCTTTTTTAAACATGGAAGTATATATTCGTGACCCGTTTTAAAATATTTTGGTCTTTAGTTGGAACCAATGGGGTTGGAAGGTACTGAGAAACTTTTCATGGGGTCTGTTGACATAAACAATAGAATATCAACAGACTTATACTGACTGTACA
>NW_023339650.1:14119024-14157548 GCF_004916995.1 Morone saxatilis
TAACTTAAAATACATTTAGGTCTTCCCACATGTCTCTCAGACACTGCTCATACACTCAGATATTTATTCATGCTGTTCTGAATTTACCTCCACCACCATCTGCTGCTATTAATTGCACATTCAACCCTCGTGCAGACTGGATAACACCGCTCTTAGAAATTCAAATCATAGGATTTGCCCACTTTTTCAGTCAAGCCCACTGGCTATTTGATTGATTATGTGGCTCCCTGAGAGGCACAAGATGATAAATGCACGTGGACTGTTTTACATGTCCACCTTGTTCACATAGATGAAAAATGTCAAATGTGGCCTTTTAAAGAAGGTTAGCTCTCGATATAAAAATGCGGCGGTGGAATCACTCAAACGCAGAGACACAGTCGTCGTGTATGATTTTAGATATTGACTGAAGTGTGTGTGTTGTCTGATTTGTGTCTTGTGTGTGTGCGTGCGTGTGTGTGAGAGAGAGAGAGAGAGAGAGAACCAATACCTCAGTTGAGCTTCATAGTCTCTCATGACACATAAATGATGTTAAGTGCATGCATGACCTCCAAGGTTCAAAGACATTAGCATTTACAGATTATTGCTTTGTGCTATAATTCACGACATTATAGCATTTATAGCCTCGATGTCGCCTTGAGTCAAAGCGGCTACATAAATACAAACACGAACACACATTCGCACAGACTACAAACGCACTCTGAGAGCATCATAGTGTAAACACAGTGTGAGCCATCTTTAAAGGTTGACTGAAGAACAAAGGCAGTTATGGTAATGACGCTAGAGACTTCAATGGGTACAGATGCAGAGTGAGAGGGAGGGGATTATATATACCTGGCCAATGTTTCCCTCTGTGAAGTTCACAAGGGGGCTCAACAGTCCTGTCTGTTTATATCACCAGCCCTTTGAACTGCTCCTAAGAGTCATTGCTCATCATGCTGATAACTGTCCTCAGCAGTATGTGGACTGCATGGACAGAGGCAGGGTCTCCGAGTAGACCAGGAGGGCAGTGTAGCGGACGATATAGAAACCACTGCGTGTGATGTCTGCATGCAGCCTGATAATGATGTTATTTGATGTATGCATCTGCTACGCAACACTGCATGTGATACAAAGGGATCCAGCTGATGTGTAGAATGTATGAGAGTTACTCCCAGAAAGACAGAGGCATCGTTCCTGTTTCACGCTGTTTCGGTTTTACTTTAAAACTATAATCAGGAGCAGATGGAGGTGTCAGGAACTGGTGATTGTTTTAAAATAAGACAGAAAGCTTGAAACAGCGAAGATGTCTCTGCCTTTTTGGTAATAACTTTACTCTTATGCTGAATGTGGTGGTTGCAAAGGTTCAGTACAAAGTTGTGTGTTTTTGACGGGAGTGATGATAATGTAGCCAGCTGGAACCGACATTGTGGGGCAGTTGGTCTGGCCAGACCTGTAAGTCAGTGTGCGGACAGTGATTAAGAAGTAAGAGGCACCTGTTGGCGAGTTGCGTGCATGCCAAAGTAACATAAAAAAAACTGCCTCCATTATAACAGCAGAAACTGAACGCGTCATTTTAAGTGTTTGTCATGTGAGATTAACAAAGATGGATTTGGGACAGTGGGTTAGGGAACCTTGGGCTACATTAGGTTAGTATGAAGCTACAGTCAGCAGCTAGTTAGCTTAGCATAAAGACTGGGAACTGTCTCTGTCTGAGGATAACAAAATCCACCTCCCATCACCTCTAAAGCTCACTAATAGTGAGTGTAAAAACTGTACATATGACAAGCTGTGGTTTTACTGATGGTTTATGTGCCCGACACATTAACATGTTAATGTTTCCAGTTTTTATGCTAAGCTAAGCTAACCGACTATGAATTGTCATTTTAGTCAGTATTAAATAAATAAACAAATACATGAATGAATAAATAAATATGCCTATGAAATAACTCCTGAAAAAAATAAAATATATTATAATAATTATATAAATAAGTGTAAATATAAATAAATAAGTCAATAGTTGAATAAATAAAAAGGTCTTCATTTAAAAAAAACATTTATTTTTTTAATGCCACGTTTATTTCCCAGCTCTTTTTATTTCCATCTTTTATATGCAAATGAAGGTGGCGATGGAGGTTCAGGCAAGGTAGTAGGGAGTTTCCTGATGGACATACTGCGTTACTTAGTGCCAAAGTAATTGCTGTTAGCTATTTAGCTCAGTTAGCCGTGCTGCTGGGTGTCCTTTTTTTTAAATAAAAAACAAAACTAAATAGATTAATTTCTATATTTATATTAACATTTATTGCCTCATTTATTTATTTTAGGATTTTATTTGTAGCCATATATTTTTATGTATTTAATATTGACTAAAATGCCTTTCCATAACTGACTGCTAGCTCCAGCTTCAGATTCACAGTACAGACATGAGAGCAGTATCTTCTCATCTAACTCTCAGCAAGGTCGAACTATTACCTTGACGTACTTTTTAGAGTTGAACATGAATCCTTTTTTCTGCATCTACATAAAAATGAATGTCAAACTACTTCCTTTGTTTCTGTCCTGGCTCCACATTATAATGTGCTCGTCTTGGAGAAATGCATTTTTCCAATTTAATGAAAGGACACTGTTTGTTCCTTTTCAGACATCATGTATATTTCATAACATTTTGTGAGAGCGGGCTGTTTCTTTGTCTTACTTACTGGCAAAATCCATTTTGAATCATCATTATGATATAATGATGAAAGGAATAACTTAAAAACAAAGCTACATAGCCTGCCATTTGCTCAATTGTGTAGTTATAAAAGGTGTAGTGGGTTCAAATGTGGCCTGACATTAGGGTGAGCCAAACATGTGATAGTCTATCAAAGAAAGGATGCTCTAAGTAAGTAAAGTACAGCATGACAAAGCTAATAATTTGAATGTTTTCTTGATTTTAAGCAGAGTTGTAGAGCATCTCTATCATGCAAACAATATGCTTGTATCCTCTCAGTGTTTGACTAAGCAGAGACTGAGTAGAAAAAAAGTGGTTGTACCCTGAATTGAAGGTGAAAAACGCAGAGAAAAAGCTGCCAGCGGTTTCATAATGTGAAAAATCCATGAATACAAATTGGATTCCAGCTTAGTGGAACATTCGGTATATGGTTAAGACATAAGGGATTTAAAATTTTCAATAAAATAAGCATTTTATTGTGATTACAACTTTCTTTGTTCTTTGTTGGCCTCTTGACTGTCACCGGGGGGATAATAAAATGAAATTATGCAAATATCTATCCTCTCTCCACTTTGAGGAAACTGAATTTGTGGTTGCTTTTTCCTTGACTGTGAGCTCAGGAAACGAATCTTCACATTGATCGAATAAATACCTGTTATGCCACCCAGACCAGCATATGCCAGTATCATGCACTCTTCAGTCACTCTAAGACTGCTTTTATGGATTGAGCCTTAACTCCATGACATAAATCTGGATAAGTCCTGCTGTAACGCTGCCTATTAATCTATGCTCCACTCTCACAGTAACAAGATTATTTCAAACCAGGGCTCTACTGGTGTAAAGCGGAGGAGACAGCCTGTGCATGCCTCACCCAAGGGTGCATTTTAATAGGCTTTCAAACTGCAGAGTAGTAGTGACATTGCTTGTCCTCTGGTTTTGAGTACATTAAACCAGGTCTCTTTCACTGCAGTCAAGCCTCTGGTCACATCTTGTAACTTCAAGTACAGTTTGGTTTGGTGCCATATATCATTAGAGAACTCACTGTGTGTCCTGCTTACCTGCAAGGTCCAAAAAGTTTAAGACGTCAGAGATTGACTCAAATCATGACGCTGCCCTAAAACTGAATTAATGACGTGATGTTATAGACCTGCAGTCACCTTTGGAAGGACTAGAGGTCGATGGAGCCATTATAAATTATTGCAGAGTGACACCAGTCTTAATATTACGCTCATGAACTTCAGTAGGACGGGTTGTTAAATCTATACTTTCCTCTGTTAAACACTTTGTGGTTTAACTAGGCAGCCCTTCTCCATATCGACCTGAAGCTGGATTTTAACACATCACTTTAATCCCCTCAAGCGAGAAACAAAGTAGAGAAAGTTTTTGTGTTTCTGCAAAATGGATGTAATTTAGATGCAAGTTGCAATAAAGCCCTGTCCATCCATATTACCTCCTCTTGATTGGCCAACAATTGACCCTACCTAAGCCCCACCCCTGTCAAATGTCTTCTTTCCTGCACTTCGATATTTTCTGTTTAAAAGACAACCAGCTAACTAGCTAGCTAATCTACATCAATTGTTAGAAAGCTAATTAGCCTCAGTTTTGCTCATATTAGCTCTCAGATGTAACTAGCATTAGCTAAGTGAGCTAAGTTAAGATGCAACCATGTATTTGTCACTTTTATCTTTTAACCAGCTTCAAATATTGGTTGTCTTGATCATAGATGACCCAAGCACATATGGTAAAAGTACAGTAGAGGAGAAAGTCGACCAAAGCTTGCTCAACTGTCATTGGAGCACAGAGGGAAAAAAAGGGCGGGAAGGGTCCCATCAGGTTTGCTTTGGCTTTACACTTTAAGGATAAGACTGGCAATATATCATTGTTTACAAATCCCATAAAAAGACCAAAAACAACTTGTTAGTTCTTCTTTCAATTCTTTATGACTTCTGTACCCAATGTGTGACCCACTGGTTCCTACTGAAGATGTAAATCTTTATAAATGGTTAATGAATATAAACTGGAATTTTTCTAAAACAGCTGAGAACTGCAAATAGTGCATTTGTTGGGGATTGTATTCAGTGCATGTTTACGGTAGCAGGATCATGTATGTTGGATCAACTCAAAACCCAGTGCAATAGTGAGGCTCATAATGTGTACAGTAGAGCTCTATGGCACTGATGAATATCAGGCTTTGGGTACAAACCTGTTAGCAGGATCAATTAATTGTTGGTTTTGGTCTTTTCATGAGATTTGTTGACAATACAAACCAGCCTTATCTTTTAATGTTTTTGTTTAATTGTATGCTTTTGTAGGCTTCTGTACTGTATTGTTGACTGTAGCTGGTGCTGCAAAAATTATATTGTCACAATGTGTACGCAGATCGATCTTCTTTTATTCTTCTTTGAAAAGGATTTGTCTGAATTGTGTTTTAATCTGAGACTATTTATGAAATAACCTCTGCGCTATTGTTAAAATTTAATAAAGGACATAGAGAACAGTTAACTTTACAAGTAACAATTTCTACTGCCTCACCAAAAGCTCTGCACTAGTTCCTCGTGTTCTAGACTCAAAACAGTGTATCTTTAATATGATGTGATATGGTTTTGTAAATGTCTCATTCATGCTCTTGACAGGACATTAAAAACCGCCGCTGAGATGCTGACTCGTAACACATACATCCACTAAACCCCCTTTCAAAGTCACATTTGTTGTTTCAAAGCTGTATTAGTCATGATTTAGTGCCTGCATAGTACCATGGGAAAAGACAGAGAGGACTTACAAAGGAATACACATCGCAAGCCTGTCTTTTAATATGTTCCACATGTGGCATGAGAGAAAGCCATTACCCTTACTCAGAGAGAGCACGCTTTCATTCTGAATATAATGTCTCAAGGCATGGGAACTTATTACTACACTGTTATACTAATGAGACTTTAATGACTCCGCTTAGATGGTATTCACTGTTTCTCAGCAGCAGAAGTCTGGCTAAGAGCTTATTTTAACATAAAGTTCTTCAATCTTGACTTGCGACTCAATTATACTAAAAGTTTGACCCATATGTTTCTGACAATAATCACTGCTGCAGCTTTGAATCCACTTTGAAGCTCTTTGAAATGATATTAGAGACGACGTTGAAACCAGAAATGCCACCACATGATCGTCTTTTGTCAACGCTGCTCTTTTCCACAGACAGAGAACGATCTGTGGGAGGTGTGGAACAAAACGGGGCACCAAGGGAATAAATGGAACCAAGCAGAGATCCCTCTGAGGAAGCTGAGGAACTTTGAGGTGATATTTGAGGGGATTCGCTCGAGGGACGTGAGTGGAGGAGCTGCTCTGGATGACCTGGAGTTCATAGACTGCGCTCCAAGTAGGTGATATGAACAGTACACACATTTTGTAAGAAGAGCTAGTTTTATTTTGTTGGCTGAACCAAAATAAAATATAAAAAACAAGCTTAAAAAACTGTGAGGCCAAATTTGAACATTTGTAGACAGATGCTACCTACAAAAAAATACCCCAAACACTAAAACATCCTTCCTCTTCTTCACCTAATCTTGGTCTCTTTGCAAATACAAACTCTAAATTCTTTGCACCTAAGGTCCTGAAAAGACCATATTTTTTATCTGTTCTATGTATTACTATCTTGTGTGAACAAGACTTACGTGAAAGTAATTTTTCAAGAATGTGTGGGATCAGTTTTTATATCATAGATTACATTGTTTCAGAAAACAGCATTTTTCAATTTCTTTCAGGGGGAAAGGGAATAAAGTGCTATTGCAGTGAACACCTGTACAAAAAAAATACAGATTCAAAAAAAGGAATTAGGGGTTAAGTTGCTCTTTAAAGGGTAGTTGGAGAATTTTTATAAAATATGCTTATTTACCAGATGAGATCAATACCACTCTCATAGCTGTGTTTTAAGTTTGGAGCTGGAGCCAGCAGGTGTTTAGTCTAGCTTAGCATAAAGGCTGGAAACAGCTAGCTGTATACGACAGTCCAACCTGCCGCCTGTCAGAACCTATAAAGCTCACTCATTAACACAGTATATGTCATGTAGCTGTTTCCTCCTGTTTCCTGTCTTTATGCTAAGCTAAGCTAACCGCCCTGCTGCCTTTAGCCTTATACTTACTGTACAGATATTATACTGGTATCTATCTTTTCATTTAGCCAAAAAAGCAAGAGGTCAAACTATTTTTTTAAGGGAATGTTATACAGTCTGAGCTTTTGATCAACATCTTTTGGCAATCAGTAGGAAATGCCAAGAGAATGAGACTGAATCCCACGACTCAGATAATAAGTGATTTATAATATTTGAGGTGTGGAAAATGCAAGCAGGAGGGCAAAGAAGATGGGAAATTTCATTGTTCCAAAATGGAGCACTGGAGTGGAAAGCCAGAAATCTCACCACCTGGCAAAGTAATCACAGAGTCTGGTATTCAGCAAAACCTCTGCACACATAATAAGGTTGCTTTGTGCAGAGTGGCAGTGCAAATCTAACTTCTTGCTTCTTTAATTTAAAAGCAACTTTAATTTTGACCAAACTTTTGATAGTTTGGAAAAGTGTTCATGCTTTTAGAGACTCTCATTAACTGATTTATTGTCAGTCAGCTTTTCATACCAGCCCATATCTAACTTTAGCTTAAAAGTCATGAGAGTATCTTTAAACTTGTCTTTGAAGATTATTGACTCTTTGTAAGTGCGAGAATAAAACGTATGCTAACGATCCAAATCTAAGGTTTCTTGCTATGATTAGTTATTCAGGTGGTTTACCTGAAGTATCTGAACATTAAAAAGAGTTCAGACCATATTACATAATGTGGATTGAATTACATTAAACGTCTTTCTTGCTCTTCTCTGTCCTTGTTTTATCAAAGTGTACTTCCAATAATCTTCACAGGCGAGATATAAATATGCTGTGAAATTATTTTATGATCTTTTCAACCGATAGTTTGGGGGTATGAAATTTATTCACCACTGGCACACTCAGAGTACGAACAGAAAAAGAGTGAGCTAGTGTGTCTTAAAGAGTTCAATTTTCTGTGCGATGACGACGTTTGATGTTTATGTCCGAGACAGATGTTCCACATTAAACGTGACCTGGCACAAGGCTGGACACCATGTGGGATGGACATAAACACACTTACATAGAGAGACACATGAATACTGACCTACAATTGGAGCTCGAAACAGACTGAAAGGCGTCCATGCAAGAACTGTCAGTCCAAAAGTAAATGACATCAACTTTAAATGCGTCCTAAAATGGGTTTTCAGTTTATGCTATGATGGCATTATTAACCCAGCTGAACCTCTGGAATGAAGTTCAACTCTGTACTCACTTCACTCATCTTTTAATGTCTCTGCCTTTGAGTTTTTACAGAACACACACACACATAATGTAGTTATATGTGCTGTCTCTGCTCCACCTGATCTCTTTTCCTTCCTCTCTGTTCTGTCTCAAACAAGGCAGAGCTGAAAGGAAGGAGGCTTTGATTTCAATGACAGGCCTTTGTCTGCTTTTATTTATCGTCTTCTCCACCGCTCGTGTCCTTCGGTGCACAGAACAGGAAGGCTGTTTTTTAATAAAACAGTTCTTCATTGTAGCATTTTCTCTGCTGCTATATTTGATTCATCTGAATGGAAAAAGGGGAGATAGTTTCCCATCTGGTGGGTCAGTCCTAAAAAAAGATTAAATACCTGATGAAGATGATGAGTGTTTCTCCCTCAGATCTGTTCCTATGTTTTTTCTGTTTGTGTGTTTCAGATGTTGTGGAGCCACTCAGTTGTCCTGCAGTCACAGACTTTGTGTGTCGCAGTGGCCACTGCATTGAGTCCCACCTGATGTGCGACAACAAGGCCGACTGTGCTGATGAATCAGATGAGATAGACTGTGGTGAGGAGAAATGGGAAATTGGGGAGTGAATCCATCTTACTGTGGAGCAGAAAAAAACTACTTTCAACCAAGACTTCTCACACTCCTATCTCTCTCTCTTATCTCTCTCTCTGTCTCGTAGAACCCATGGAGCACTTTCCAGGAGCTTGCAATTTCAACTTGGATGAAAGCCAGTGGGAAGAGACGTGCAAGCTTTCTCAGGACACTGATGATGACTTTGATTGGAGGATTGGTCATCGGAGGGAGACACCAGGAACTGGACCTCACACTGACCACAGTGTTGGTCAGTACTTACTCTGCTGCCAGTCCTTTCTCTTAGACATTACATTTATATACAACGCATGCTCCAAATTAAACTACATGCCCTGCAGAACGACAATATAAGCATTTTCTGCCTTCCAAAACTGTTACAAATCACTGATGAAAAATAAATACATTTTCTGATTTTATGCCACCGTGCTTACGGTTCGGTTAGATTCAGGCTCAAACAACACTGGGTATTGTTAGTGAAACAATGTGGTCTTGGTTAAATGAAACCAGGAGTGACTGTCAGTAATAAATCTGTGGTCTCTGCTGGCAAAGTCCCACGTTTTGTTGATCGTCCACTCCGACCTCCTCCCTCCCTGGACTCTAAAGCTCTATAATAACGCCACCCAACGTCCTCCTTTGTTCCCCGTAGACAAGAGTAATAATTCATACTGCCACTAGAGAGCTTTGTCACTTAAACATTAACATTTATTGTTCTTGGGATTTGCTGATGCTGTTGTTTTTCTTCGGAGGACAGTTGATATACTCCTAATTTTGCAACAGATAATACTTTTTGAGAGATACATAATACCACCTGAATTAAGTTTATTTTTAACGCTTTTAATTAAACATACTACAAGGAGTTTTTTTAAAAGGTTTATGATCTCAGTTTAGTACTGATAACTCTGTATGACCTACATAAACAAACAAGACCTTCGCCAAGAAGATTGGCTATTTCTATATAGTTATTCTTAACTTAACCTAACTTAAGTTAAGAAACCTAACTTAACTACGAGGCAGTGGAAACACTACCACTTTTGTCCACAGGGGGTGCCAGAGTCAACCCCAAATGAAAGTTTCTTGTAGCTGCGTTAATGTATCTGATTAGTGGCAAAATCAGACCAACTAAAGTGTGATTAACATGTACTGTGGTTATTTTAAGGCTTTCACAGCACTTGGTTAAATACTGAGAAGTCAGAAGTGCTTTTGTTCCTTAAATCTAACCACTGCACATAAATATACAAGTGTGGCTTCAGAAAGGATTTTGATATGCAAGTTTGTGTGTATTTCTAACCTTTTACCTCTTTATCATGACAGAATGAGCACTTGCCGCTAAGGATCCTGTTTATATTCAAAACTCACAGCATGTGTTTGCTTTCTGCCTTGTTTTTTTGGTAAAAGATTAATAATGTCAAAAAAACCTTTCTCAAAATTAAGAACAAACAACGTCCTGCGTCCTCCTGACATTCTCCATGTTTTCAGCTTACAGGCAGCTCAGTGCAGCGCCTTTGTAATTACAACCTGACAGCTGGGGAATCGGAGCCTTCAACAGGCATGTGAAGGCAGGGTTAATAATACATCCTGATCAATGTCAGCCTGAGTCAAACTGAGCTTAACAGCATTGGATTTGTTGTTTATCTTATGTACATTTATGCTCCTGCATCAAAACGTAATTTCTAATGCTGAGTAATTAAAAATTAAATCCTGGAGTATGAATCACCTCATTGGTGCTAAGGTTACTCTTACACTCATCTATAATGTGTAAACCTTAATTTCCACGTGACTTTGGGTGCAATTTGCATTCATTAATTATTGTTTTGTTCACTGGCTGTCAGTATTTCTTCTGTTTGTTGATGCTGCTTATTTTTCCAGGGCTTGAAAATTGATTCAAGGGGAAAGGACGACCTTGATAATCAAACGATAGCTGCATGAAAATAATGAAAACTCTAATTACAGTTTAGTATAGGAGACATTGATTTGAGAGGAAAATGCAGCAGTTTATAGTTTGTTTTACTTTACAGAGAGAAACAAGTAATGTAAATCCACATCATCCTGAATCCATTAAGAGTAGTGTATGTATGGCTTAAACATTTAGTTGATTAAAGCAACACAATGTAAGATTTGGTATGTGTTGCAGTTTCAGAGTGTTATTACAAGTCAGCGTGGCATCAAAAGAAGTTTGAAGCTGTTATTTTAAGGTAGAAAAGGTACATAATGGGGCTTTAAATAATTAATTGATTGACAGAAAACAGTCAACATTTGCTTTCTTCTTGTTGCTCTCTTCTATATTGTTGTAAAATGATGAATTAAACTGTTAGTCTTAAACTTAATCTTTGGCTCAGTGAAACTGTGATTCACATTTTACTTTTTTCTGACACTCTTTCGACTGAACAAGTCATCAGTTTATTATAAAAAGAATCGCCAGCTCAATCAGTTATATATAAATAATCGCTAGTTCCAGCCCTAGTTAGATTATTTCAAGATACACGTGTGATCTACGTTTTTTTTTTTATGAGCAGGAGTTTCTCTGGGAGCACTGATGTTGTAGAGGTGATGTTGCACTGGAGGACCAAGTCAGTATATCTTGTAGATTGACCAATTCAATGAACTGTCCTAATCTACCGTGTAGCTCTAATGCTTCCTTGAATTGGCTCTTACTTAGTTCACACCCACTGCTGATTGGACAGTTGAGTTTATTGATCCGAGAGATGAATCCAGACGATGTGTCATAGAGTGAACTTATGATCTCACGCCAGAGCAGATCAATAAACTATCTGTAACACAAGGACACAAAGAGGTGCACATGACATCACTTAGTTGCATTATCAGATGACGATAACATCTGGATGACGGAAGAACATGTGTGTACACAGGAAACAGCTTTTATCTGAATGAATGACAGATTTTTATTTTCTGAGTCATAGGAGAAGAATCCAGTATTGGGGAGTGGGACCGGGGTTTGCTGTGCACTGAGGATTTGTGATGGCCTTAAATCCCCTTTAACTCATGTGGAAAACTCCCACTTTGTCCTGGCCTCACACAGATGCTGTCTCATCTGAGAACCCAGCCGAGCCGAAGAAGCTCTCTGCAGCTTTTGCCTGCAGGCTGCATCGTTTCACAACAGCACAAATACTTTCTTCTTTCCAAATATCATGTATGTTGGATCCAACAGAAGAAAGTTATTTCTTTCCCGCTGTAAAGCTGATATTGGAAGGTTGAGAAGGGTCTAGCTGTGGGTATTATTTCACCGCACAAGAGCTGTCATTCATCACACTCAAATATTACTCATAAATTGACTACAAATGTATTTTTTTTTAATGCAAAGGTGGTGGAGGGAACTTTCTCTTCATACACTCAGCCACTCAGAGGGAGGGTGACGTTGCCAGGGTAACAACCAGGAGTCCATTTCCAGCCAGCATCGGCCAGTGTCACCTCCGCTTCTGGTTCTACATGTATGGCTCTGACAGGATGGGAACGCTGAAGGTGATTTGATATGAGTTACATCTCCATAAATAATTCAAAGTATTTTATGTGTTGTGTCAGACATCTACCTTGCAAACTTGTTTTTTTATAAATATTGTTATTTGCTGTCAGATGATCCATCACAGTCAAACTGAAGGCTTAATATGGCTTTGTAAGAAAAGGTTCTTTTCTATTTTACTGTGCCGCTCACTACATTAGACTCTGCTTACTGTCAATCTCCTGATACCCAAGGAGAAAAATGAAAGTCTCCCTGTCAGGAAATAATCCATCAAATCATGTCACCTTGCAAACTTGATTACCATATCCATCTTTTCATGTCTTTTTTATGTGTTTTTGTTTGCTGGGTTAATTTCAAAACAACACACAATACACAAATGTTAAGAAAACAAACTAATTGGGTATGATGTGCACGGAAAAAATGGCAAAAACTACATGTAGCCCTAGACAAGATATTTACAAATCACTTAAAATGCCACCAGGGTTAAACTAATTAAACAACAGTAAATTATTTATTGGTTTCTTAAAAAACTTTATTTAATGTGTAGAAGTAAGTGGAAATACATACAGCAAAATAAAAATTAAAAAATAAATCTGTATCCAAATGTTGTTTAAAATGAGAGAAAATAATCATGACTCGAGAGGAATGTGCATGCTTTAAAAAGATGAAAGGATGAAGACTAATGTAAAGACAAGAGTCTGCAGTCATGCTAGCGGCTCTGTAAAGGCTTAGTGGTGTTTTTAGCTAACATGCTCACAGTAACAATGCTAACAGGCTGATGTTAAGCACGTACAAGGTTTTCCACGTTCACCATCTTAGTCTTAGCATGCTAACCTAATTAGCTCTTAAAACAAAGCACAGCTGAGGCTGATGAGAATGTCCTTAGTTTTGCAAGTAGTTGGTCATAAATTAAAGTATTGGACGAACTGACCTGATAATGGCTTTAAAAGTCAGGTTTGCTGATTAAATTGAATCAATAAATGTATTATCAGACTGACCTGCTACCACAAATATGAATAGGAATATTGTTATTACAGCGCAGACCTTCTTGGAGTGCAGATTTTTGTGTTATTTAGGTTTATTGTTTTATTTATTTTTTTTTTTAATCTCAGTGTCATTTTATGTCACCCATGTTTTTATATGCCATCTCTGTGCAGGTCTACACTGTTGGACCCACTGGCACCAGTCTGCTGATGTGGGCAGCCACTGGAAACCACGGTAACCAGTGGACATATGCTAATGTCATCCTGTCTAACCCAGCACCTTTCAGAGTGACCTTCCAGGCAGAGGTGGGCGGAGACATGTGGACAGACATTGCCTTGGATGACATTTCCTACACTGCGAAATGTTTGATAGAAGGTAAAGTTTTAGCTTTAGTTTATTTTTGTCTTTTTGGTTTCTTGTTTTTTCCTCATTTCGTGTCTATTCAGTGCTCATTTTTCATGCCATTTCCTGCAATTTTCACCTTCTCCCATTTCTTCTTTTTACACATTTTCTTTCCACCGAAGTCCATGCTCCTCTACTCCTTTTCCATATAAATTGCGTGTACCCTCGGGGAGAGTGTAGTGAGTTAATGAAGCCTGTTGCCCTGTAGGTCCATATAAATTCACTGTGGAGACTGGGTCAGCGCCGAGGGACGGCACAGAGGGCAATGGGGGGGAAAAGCAATTACATTTATATTGTGTTGTTTCCTCACTCCCACCCTAATGTTCTCCCTTCACCCCTGAATCACTTCTTCGGACGACTTTCTGAAGAAGCATCTTTTTTTTTCACCGTGTCTTAAAACAATCCTCTGAGATCTCTCGCTGAAGGATGCTGACAGTGTGTGAACTAAAATCGATGAAAGAGGATTTAAGGTGTGTTAAGCTCTCTGCATCAATGTGTAATTATGTGCATGTATCTTTGTGATATGCCACCTCAGGACCAGTAACTCCCCAGCCTCTGACCTGCGCCGTGGACCAGTACCAGTGTACGTACTCCTTCCAGTGTATCCCAGAGAGTTGGAGATGTGATGGAGAGCTGGACTGTGCCGACCAGTCTGATGAAGAGTTTTGTCCCACTGTGGTACCCGGTACTGTTCCTCCTCAGGATCGCTGTCCTATTGGACATTACCAGTGTTTGAATGATCTCTGCCTGCCCTCCATATTGCGCTGTGACGGCGTCCCAGACTGCCCCGATGGGGAAGATGAGTACAGCTGCCGTAAGTATATGTGTGTCTGTATCTGTGTCGGGTTTTTGACAGGTGGAGAAAGCAAACACTTTACAAGTATACGATCCATCAACATATGGACCAACAGTATATAAAAATTGTAACGATCTTTGTCAGATTCTTGTGAATTCCCTCATATGTGGATGGTTCAGACTAAGGGTTGGTTTTCATTAAATAACATACTTTCTCACCTACAGCAGTAACCATGCAGATACCATACAGCCCAATTTATACAGTATGTTTATATCAATTTATATGTAAATCTGGACGAATACAGTATATATATTTATTTATTTATTTATTTATTATTATTTGGGTTCCCAAACCATTCAAGCACAGCTCAGTGATACTGGTTTGTGTCCTAGTATTGCATTTAAAACCAGCCAGTCAAAATTTACTCTTTTTCAACCTGTTTATGATCTGCTTTATTGTGATTGATCAACTGTTTTTTTATTTTTGGTTTAATCCTCTCCTCCCTGACCCTGAATTTACATCCTGTATTTAGACCCAACTGCTTTTAAATCTCAGCTATTAAATCACAAAATGTTTGCTTTATTTTTTACTGTTACACTTATTTATCTATTTATGTTTTGAAATGTGTGCATACAAAGAAATGTATTAATTCCTTTAATTTCATTCACTTCCAAAACAATACTTGGCAGGTGATCGGATGAACCATCTATCCCGGGCAATACAATAAACCATAAAACGTATTCATATACTTACCGAAACCAGCCGGGAGAAGAGTGAGAACATCAAGAAAAACGTTCAGTGTCGTTCTTTGCTCTTCTTTCTCCAGTTCTGATTCTAGCAGCATCTACGCTAACAGCCACCGCCAGTCACTTCTCACACTCACATACACCTAGCGTTAAACCACGCCTGTAGCTCATTCTGTAGCTGCCATAAACAACTCAAGGTTAAGTGACACCTCCCAAACCCAAAGCTTTCCCCTCTACATATTCCCCTGTCATGTCTTTTTCCACCAGCTCTGCTGCAGTGCGAGTTGGGAGAACTGGTGTGTGAAGGTTCACCTGGTTGTATCCCACTTCAGAAGCGCTGTGACCAGTCTGACGACTGTCTGCCATTTCACTCGGATGAGTCCAGCTGCCATGGTAACATGTTTTTACTTACCTTCTCCTTTCAAGCTTTTTTTTTTGCCATTAACCATAGCCCATTTTATGATTCCCCGACCTTGAAGCTCAGACATGTCCTCTGCCTCAGCATAGTTGGATGTCCATCTGCGCACTTGTCTTTTGATCATACAGTTCATGGAGTTTTAACTGTCATTCGTGGCTGTATGTTTTTAATCATATTCTTTTAATGCTTTGACGTCAATTATTGTGACATTTAGTTCAAGTATGGCTCTCTATCTTGCTAAAAAAGGCCTTCACGCTGGCTAACACACTGTCTTTCCTCCATCTGTTTAGAAAAAAACAAATGCATAGATTTATCTTTTCATATTTACTGTATATCATACTCTCGTGAGTCACCAGTCAGTTTTGACTCAAGCGTTGCCAAAACTTCATTCAGGTCTGCTCATTTCCAGTCTTAGCAGTGACTCCTAGGACATTTTCAAGTTCAAGTCTTTTTAGTCTTCAAAGCACACCTCAACAGTTTCTGCAAGCTGCCAAAATCCATTAAAACCTCTGCTTTCCTGCGTTTCTCAGGAATAGGCCAAACCCCACATTTAGCTTGCATACACTGCCAAGCCACAGTCACTTTATCAAGCCAGAACAGAGCTTCAGGGTCTCATAATGGTGTTTCAAACATGATGATTATTTAACAGGCAGCCCCGATAACCCTCACACAACCTATGGAGGGAAAAGTATTTGTCATCAGATATACAGGATGGAGGGAGATGTAGTAAAGTGGCTGACGCTTTCTGTAAAGGTTGATGGATGATGCTCAACAATGCATCCCCCCGCAACATTATTCACTGATTTCATGTTCTGATGTCGGAGCAGAAACATGCATCAGTGTACATCTGTTTCCTGTCAGGGGAAAAAAGCCATGGATGGTGGCAGGTGACAGAAGAAAGAGAGCAGAAGAAAATCTTTGGAGGATCTTATTTTTGGTATATTTCTTTAATAAGATATTCAGTCATGAAGTCAGATTCTTTCGTATTATTTGCAGATTGCCCTCGGCTGTACTGCCTGGATCACGGCTCATGCCATGTGGAGAGACACGGGCCTGTTTGCATGTAAGCTGAACTCCACCCTCACACAGATAAACACACATTTACAAGCACACACCTACACACTCCCAAACACGCACAAACAACGATAAGTATCATGTCTGTTCTTCGCACTCCTCCTCCCATCCTTTATCTCTTTGTGAGACTTAAAACATCGAAATCCCATCAGTCTTGTTTCTTTCCTTGGAAAAGACACGCTCCATGAAGCATGTGGGAATCTGCTTATCCCCCA
Organism: Morone saxatilis; assembly: GCF_004916995.1. Lineage (NCBI taxonomy): Eukaryota > Metazoa > Chordata > Actinopteri > Moronidae > Morone > Morone saxatilis. Next base: position 14,135,747 of record NW_023339650.1, read on the forward strand.
CAGCTTAACCAAGGCGGTTCTGCCTTCATTTATCCACCAGCACAGTGTTTCATGGGAATCTCTGATGGATTCTCCTGGTCAATATTTAAACACGGCTCCTACTACCAATGGTCTTAGTGGGTAGACCACAAAAAAACTCCTGCATCAGATAAATCTGCTGAGAGGCCGTCATGTTGGCATAGGCAAAACACATTAAAGACAGACATTACAATAACTCTGCTGGAGGTTTTCCTTTTTTTTTTAAGAAGCTTATGAATCTAGTTGTCTGTATCAGCAGCTTGGAATGTCTGCAACGAGATATTTCATTATAAAAGTAAGAATGCAATTACAAGACTTGCTGCTGGATCTGCTAACATCATTATGCTCCAGTGAATCCTCAATAAGAGATTCACATTTCTCTGTCCTCGTGTCAGGAGGTTGCTTTTTGCACAGATGTGAACTGCAGCAGACAAGATACTTGTTTACTAAAGTCACATAACTGACTGCAGAGTGTGTCCACAATGCAATCAGAGTGTCATGTTATTCAAAATGTAATCCCACTGAAAATGCTGGAACAGGAACAGACTTTTAAAAACCAACTCAGTTAAATTGGAAGCTTTTTCTTTGTCTGCTATAGCAAACAAATCTGCTCTGTGAATCCCCTCCTGTGCTCTTCTTTGAGAAAATTACCGTACCCAAAAAGGGGAGCTTAATTTTAAACCATATTTGCATAAAGCAGTAACATTACAGGAGCATGGTCACACTGATACAGCCTGCTACACAAGAGCCACAGTCTCTTTCTTATCTCACTTACAAACTTGGACACCACATCTTTTCTTGCACCTTATCTTGATGGAGGTAATGTGCATGCAAAAGTGCACTGCTAACGTCAGCTGGAAAGCTAATTGGCTAGTGAAACACCATGTAAATGTAACTGCAAAAGTCAGTTTGGTTTAGATGCTGGTGTGGTCTTTACTCTTCAAACTACTGCTAGCAACACAATGGTTTATGAGCTACAAGTTTGTTTACTTTGCCCTGACGCCTGTAACGAAGCTCAGCCTGCCAGCTGCTGTCAATCAAACACGCCTCTGCCACTGAGATTGCTGAAAGACTTTTTTCTACAGACAATAAATTAGAATAAAAAAACACTGACACTGTCTTCCTGACTAAATGTGATTTCAGTTTCACTTTTAAAAACTGTCTGCAGTGTGAAGATATCCCACTGCTGTTTGTGGCAGAAATGCTGTCTCTCCCTCCCTCATTCTCTCATTCAGCCTCCAAGGGTTTGATTCCCCTTTTTATTCATCGCCCTGTCGAACATTCCCCGATGCAGCACCTCCACCCCTGCCTCCTCTCATTATGTAACAGGAGTTTACCGCCGTCATTCACTGCACAGTGTGGTATGGAGCTCCTGTAGCTGTTCCAGCAGAACCCGAGGCCAGCATTGGAGGGCACCTCTGGCTCAGTATTTGCATCACGTTCCTCCACTCCGCGGAGCAGGATCCACCGGGGAACCAGGCCAATGACCGCCCACTGCCATGGCCAGACCGTCACACAATATATACCCTGACCCCCTCTGAATTATAATGACACAGTCTGGCTTCCCTGAGAGCAGTGTGTTTTGCATTAGAAGGTCAATCTTGCTCCGAAATCAAGTTGATACTGAACAGATGTTGACTTGGAGCGGAGTCTCCGTTTAGGAGAAGAAACTTTCTTTTCCAAAGATGCAGCTCACCAGACAGCAAACTGCAATTAGTCTGTGTTTCCATGCTTTCATTTCCAGCAGATAAATCTTGCACCATTTGTCACGATAGCAATGTTTTTTTAAATGATGTGAGGGAATATGCGTGTATGTGTACAAAAGAGATTTTGAATTATGTTTTTTATCTTTGTTAGTTTTTTGTTTAACTTTTATCGTTCTACCAGGCCATATTTTTCAAATATGTCAGATCCCAGTGCATTAGTACAGTATGTTTAGGAGCAAAATACGCACACAAATAGGATTACAAATTAGTGTGAGGGCTGATCTTTAGCATTTTTATTGTCCCACTAATAAACTACCAGATACTTACGGTTAATTGCACAGGATTCGAGTGCTGCAATTGAGAGTGTGTGAAAAATAGTTTGCACATGCGTAGCAAAGTCTAAATAGATTGCCTAAAGTAATAGATAAATGGTTGAAAGGTCAAGCTTCTGCCTGCATGGCGCTGTGGTTTTTACTAATAGTTGTTATAGTTGGCATAAAAAATAATAGATAATCACCAGATTTATCCTTATTTTTACTGGTTATATGTCTGTTGTCTTAGTTTTATTGGTTTTTCAGTCACCTGTAAACAAATTTAAACTGTGTCGTACAAATCAGGTTTGATTGATGCATTTATTTGGACATTTTGCAGCATGTTGTCCTGACATCAGTGTCATAACTTTGTACTGTTTCTTGGTATCTGATCACAGCTGTTATCCAGGATGGACAGGCAACCGTTGCCATGTGAAGGAGAAACCATCTCTCTCAACCTCGTCACCCAAACCAGAGGACACACAGCTGGGTAATAAAGAAACTCCAATCCCTGTTCCTCTCTATAAAACTGTCTCACCTGAATTTATTTACTCTATCCTTGAATTCCCTGTTAATGTCTCTGCAGTTCATTAAAGGTAGTTCTTTATGCTTTAAATGCCTCACTCTTATTTAGATGCTGTGTATGTTGGCATCACCATCGGCCTGCTGCTGCTTGTACTCGGAGTTGCTGTCTGCTTTCTGGCATTATTCAAGGAAAGATGCTGTTTAATGTGAGTTCTGGTTGCTATAATGACAGCGTTTCTCCTTTTACCGATGATGATGTTGTTGATGATGAGTGCTTTTCCTTTGCTGGTTTCACAGAAAGACCAACCTGATGGACTACGGGGTGATGGATAACCCAGGCTTTGACGGGAGAGCAGAGGTCAGCGCACAGAAATGGCCAATCAATCATCAGCGATATCTGCTCGGGCAACATTAGGTTTCTCGGCTATACAAATCTCATTTTTCTACCATTCGCCTCACATTTATTCAGTAATTGAATCTACAATTAGAGGAGGTCAGAAGGTGATCGCCAAGCCTTTCTGCTAGATTACATTTTTGATTTAGGATTATTGATTTTGCGGTTTATGTGTATATTTGTGTTTTTCTTTGTGCGTTACACTGTAGTGCATATACAGGCGGTAGGCACAATAACTGAACCATATAATCTGATCAAATGCAACACCATAAGCTACAGCGCCAAAAATAACCAGTTTAATCAACAGTCTTACAAAAATGTAACATGATGAGAAGCTTAAGTAAATAGCAAGGCTTTTAGACCTTAAAGGATCAGTGTGAAGGATTTCGAGGCATCCAGCAGTGAGGATGCACATTGTTTTTTAGATTTTTGTGACCTTTGTCATATAATACAAGGCGACGAGAAACATAAACAATCAACAGGTCTGCCATGAGTTGTGATGTGATATCTGTTTGGCACAACGTGACTGGTTGAAGCCTTCATTTCTAAAAATCTACCTTGATCCAAAAAAAAGGATGTCACTTTTTGACTGCGTAATATTCACGTCCTAAAGTCCCCCGTGTGTAATGAAAACATTAATATTATATGCTATTTCTGCCAATAGAGCCTCCTAAATGTTAAACACTGAAACACTAAAATCCTGCATTCAGAACCATAAGAAAGTTAAAGCACACACACACACACACACACACACGTTTCTGTGTGTGGGTGTGCAGCAAGTGTCATTCAGAAATAAAAGTGAGAGTGATGTTGAGAACCACAATGACTCTGATGATAGAGATTATTATGGATTTAATGGTGCTGATAGAGTGTGTGTAATGTAGTAGTAGTGGATGAAATGTAGTGTTATGCTACTGTTCATGTTACTATAAGTGAAAATATTATAGAAATTTATGTTTTTTCAAGCAGGTGCAATATTCCCAAGGCAATTCACGCACCCATCATATATAATGTATTTCAGTATATTCTATATCTGTGTTGTATGTCTGTACATGTTTACTTTCATGTGGCTGCCAGTGAGGACGTGGCTATAAATAGAGAGTTGTAGGTGTGAACTGGTATCTCCTCAACCCAGACAGATCCGCTTCAACGCTAAATCGAGCAGCGGAAACAGTGTGTGATTATTCCACACACGGTGATGTAATGTTTTTTATGGAGGTTAGAGGTGTAATTATGGACGCATAACAGGTCAATTTGATTTTAATTGCGCCTGCATTTCACTCTTCTCGCACATCATCTCATCTAATTTTAAGCCAGTGTACATGATTTTCTTTCCCTCAGCACCCGTCCCTCCACGAAAGGCCAGGCGGTTGTCCCAGACTTAACGCCAAGACGAGTGATGGTCGGGGGCTTTCCATCAGTGTCTACCCCTGGAGGAAGGAGGCGGAGGTAAGGTGTCTTGTCTTAGCCTCTGGGGCTTTACTCTAATTATCTGTGCAGAAGTCAGTGACTTGATGTATGTCTCTTTGTGTGTTTTCATCCACAGCAGGGTTCAGCCTGGAAAGATGCCAAGCTGTCCTTCGCCAACCCGCTGTACAATTACCCCCCTGATGCTTATAGTGCTGACTGCAAAAGCTCTGAGGCATAAAAACAATGGACCTTACATATCGACACTGGAGTGCATGTGGGTCAAACAGTGTGTGCACATACTTGATCAGTTTGTCTTGACCTGCCGAGGAGCCAAGTTTAAACAACGTGAAGAGGAAGAAAGTTTAGATACATTGCAAGGAAGTATTTGAATGTCAGTTCTGATACACTGCTGTTGCTTTTTGATTGACAACTAAATAATTAATTCATCAAATTAATGATGTGATACCCCCCCGCAACCCATCTGGCACTAAAAGGGAAGCACACTAATCCATGACTAAAACAAATTTTCTCCATATAAATACCATTAAATGTAGTTTAAAAAGTAAAGAGGTGAACAGTTTCTGCAGGAGTTCTGCTCTATGCAACACTACGATTTTATAAGTTAAGATAAAGTCAATTAATGATCAATCAGATGAACTTGGATCACTATAAATTACAATCAATAAATCTGCATTTCTTCTCTTGTTTCAGCTTCAAAAAAATGTGATAAAAGATTTAAAAAACACTGTTTTAGGGAGGAAAACCTTTATAATTCACATTTTTGGGAAATACGCCTATTTGTTTTCTTAGTTTAGCATAAAGACCGGAGGAAAGGGGAAACAGCTCCCACTAGCACCTCTAAAACTCACTAAATAAAACTGTTTTGATTAATCTGTACAAAACCCAAAGTGTAAAAGCAACAAGTTACTGTTTTACAGGCTGTTATATGACGTGTGTATATGACGAAAAGAGTATTTCTTGGCCAGGAGCAGTAACTTCCTGAAGATGTTTCCAATGTTTCCTTTATGCTAAGCTAAGCTAATCAGCAGCTTCATATTTAACAGGGACACATGAGAGTGCTATCGAGCATATATCCCAACATTTTAGACTATTCGTTTAAATAGTCGAAGATATTGGGGGAGACAATAAAATAAATTGTCCATTTTTACATAGAAAAAAGGTTAAATCTTAAAATCCAGCAGTACATGCGTCACAATGGGCATTAGAACAGTACTTTAACTTGCAGAAATGGTTGTGGGTGCCCTGTGCATGGTGATTAAAGGTTTTCTTTAGTGCTGGCAAAAGCAGAAAACATCCAGTTCATCGAACTGAAACACACAGAGCCTCCGAATGGAGTCCTGACTTCATTAGTGATGCTTTCTAATCCCCACAAGTGCAAATAAAATAGTTTGCCCCTGTTTTATTTGCAAATTAAAATCCATTACAAGTCAGAGTCCTGCAACTGCTCTGTGTGTGTGTGTGTGTGTGTGTGTGTGTGTGTGTGTGTGTGTGGCGTGAACTGACTCTCTTGTAATAACCAGCATGGAGCAGATGGGATCATAAACAGCACAGTTAAACCAGTCTGTTATAAATTTCACGAGTGTTCAATCATGGCTCCTCTCAGCTGACATGCCAGCATAAATGTCCTCCTCGTATTTGACAGTCAACACGATGATTTAAAAGATCAGGCCTTGTTCTGAATAGAGAGCAGCCTCCTTCTTAGCATCATACTGATAATATTTCTCTTTAAAAAATATGGTTATTTCCTTACTTGCCAAGAGTAATGTGAGAATATTGATGCCACTCACTTATCTGTCTGTCAAATATGAAGCTATATATCTAGCTTCCGGTTAGATTAGCATAAAACCTGGAAAATGGCTGCCTTTATCGGCACCCCTAAAGCTCTAACTTTACATTTAGAAACAAGAGTGGTATTGATCGTCTCTGTAAATGTCTTAAGTATTTCTTTATAATCATGTTAGGCAATACAATTATATCTAGTCTTCTGTCGTTGCAGCGGACTGGATCTGTGCAGTGTCAGACTTAAACTGAATCGATAGAGGAGGAAAGAAGAGGTCACACTGTTGACTGTTTGTCAGTGTATTAACACAGATATCTTAGACTACATGTACTGAATTTGGATGAAACCAATAAAAACATAATGTGATTAGCATTTTATTTTATCCCCTAGATTAATACTGACCCATAATTCAATTTTGACATGTCATGGGAGTAAAAGCAAAGGTGTAAATATAAGATTAATGATGAGTCCTGATATTGTGACTGAAGGCTTACTGGGACACTTGAGTGGAGCCTTTATTAATGGTATTAGTAAAACCTGTGTTTAGCCTACTGTGATTAATTAAATATTAATCTTATTAGATACAGATGGCCTGTTTTTTTTATGGTACTTCTGGCTTTTTCAGTGAGTTGGGGCAATGATAAACCGATGCAGTCTCCATCCCATTTATTATAAATGTCAGGTAAAGTTGTTTCTGAGAGTCTGCACTTCGTCAAAAACACATCAAAACACTCCCATTCCTTCATATTGGTCCAAGTTCAAGTTATGAATCCTTAATTTTTAGGCTGTGGATGAATGCAATCTCCAGTGTCATTACTGTTTATTGTCGTTCTCCATCACTCGAGAGTCTCTGCTGAGTCTGTCGGTGGATTCTGGGGCAGAGATTTATCAGAGGGCCACTGGATCAATTTCAGCCTTTGAGCTGCTCCAACTGTTTTATTTTTTGTGCCCTCGCCTTACATTGGCTTTTTCCTCTGACATTCTGCCCTCCAAGCTAAAACGAAACTACATATGGGGACAGCTCATTGAAAAAATGTCCCATTGGACCGCCGAAGACAAAAGCCCATTGCTCTTAAGGTCCATTTTTTTCTAAATATCTGATCAGAATCTGATTTTGACCTTTTATTATAAAAGTATTATGACATAGAAATGTAAATTCCATGAAAACAGAACGTAAAATTGTGAAAAAACAACTAGTAAAACTAACATTAAAGCAGGAGGTATAGCTACAAGAGTAACAACATTAAAATATCAATTTTAATGTTGCTAAGCTACTTTAAATCACATATTTTATGTACTGAATTATAATACATTAATTTTAATATAGTGTAAATATTATCAGTAGACAAAAAGACAGAAAAAAGGATGTAGATAAGTGTCAGAGAGAGATCGAAGGGGAAGCTAGCTGGACATAGCTATCCGGAGCTAAAGCTAAAGCTACATTTTCTTAACTGAACTATAATCTGTACTAATTTTAATGAACCAACATTTTAATAAAATCAGTGTGTTATTTTACACAATGATTGAGTACATCACTAACTGCCCACTCAGCCTTTAAGTCTACAATGGAGATAAATGTATTATTGAGTTCAATATACTGTACATATTATTGGTAGACAGACATTTAATCCCTATTGACTCTAACTATTGACTGTAAATGATCAAAATAAACTCAATTCAAATGGACAAAAACGTTTACTGTGTTTTTTTATATCTTATGTAAAAGGTTGTAAAGGTAAAAGTTGTTATCCAGGTTCTTAATCGGTCCTCCAACAACCCACTCAGCTTATTTATCATGTAAATAAATCATGTAAATACTGACTGAAATTATAGATATTCAGACTTTTGTGTTACAAAGTTATTGGTATCATAATAGCTGGAAGCAGTCTGGTCTGGTTTTATCATTGGTACCATTATTAACAACTGCAAAGCCAACAATCCAACAAAAGGGCACCTCTCTGACTCCCTTTGTGAATCACCAAAAACACACACTCAGCCTTTTCACGGCCTCGACGTCAATGTTTGTTTGTTTCACCCCTGTGACATTTGACCTAACAAAACTACAATCAATGGCAATCAATGACACAAAACACCTTTTTCCACTAACACCTCACACTTGGCCTGCCTCGCTTTGCACACATGCTCACATGATAGCCCCGCTGACTGAGAATGTGCAGCTATCAATGTTTTTTTTTTTTCTGGTAGCTTCGTTATTCGTTGTTGTTGAATAGCGCGCGGGAGAGCTGCCACACGCCACCAGCCTTTGTCCTTGTGCTGTTGGTAAAGTAACATTAGTCAGCTTTTCTCACCGGAGCTTTTGTTTGTCACAGTTTTGTTAATCACAGAGCAGAGAGTCCATCTAAAGGTCACTGTATCGTTTGTGCTCCGAGAGGTTCCTGTAATGAACAAGCTTCCTGAAGAGCTAGGCGATGACAGCCTTTAAGGGGCTCCCTCTGTCAAAAATAACCCTTGACTCTTGCTTCATTTACATAACTACTCATCTGAGTTCTCTCCCATCCCGGGCTGTCAACCATTTTTTACAGCATTCAGCCCAATTTCTTCAGCAGGGAGCCAGCGCAGTCAGGTCAAGGTGAAATTCGCCCTTTTTCCTGGTAATGATAGCTCAGAATTGGTTCTCTCATCCTCTCTGGCTGAGTGCAGAGGGAAAAATGTCCATTCATTCTCTCTGTATTCAGTGAGAGTGGATGGCGATCAGCCCAAGGGGGACCACCATCTGAGTGTACTTCAGAAAAACACCCCAGGTCTCGGCTCTGGTAGAAGGCCGGGGAAAGAAGACACCGCCGAGCTAGTTTCTGATTTGATCTCTTGGGGCTTTTGAGCCGTAAAACATTTTTATCCACATCTTAACTGCCTCTTTTGTTGTACAGTAAAGGTTAATTTTGACTTTGTGAAGGGTATTTAATGCGCCTCGTACGACCAATTAAGCCCTATTCTCACGTGTCGTAAATATTGACCTGTCCCATGCTCTGCTGCGTTCCCCCACTGTGCAGCGATGCTTGATTAAGTTTCTAAATACAACACAGAGAAGTCATATCATCAAACATGCTAAATTAATGAGATTCTTAAGCTTATTATTTATAGTTTGCTTCATGAGATACACAAATGAGGCCACAGATTGAGCAGAGATAAACAACCCCTGCAGAGTTGTTTATTCTGCCACAGACAATGAGAGTTTGATCAATATAAGGCCGTTGGTAAGAAAGCTTGTGTAGCTCAGTAGTTTAAACACGTGTGCGGCATTCAGAGACATGTTCTTGTCAAAATGTCAGCTTTGTTGGATAAACAACTCTAAGTTGTTGTAGTGTGTCAGCTATTGTTAAGTAAAGCCTTGAAGTGAAGATTTTACAGTTAAATGAGGATAAATCAGTGTAAAATGTATAGAAAGATAATGACAGAGCAACAGAGAAAGACAGGTGATCTTAGCATCTTTTATAAAGATAGAAGAAGTGGTGTTGTGATGCCAGAAGATGAATTTTTGCCAAAGGATAAATGCCTTACTCTTGCAAATTGAGTTCACCCAAAAATGGGCCAGTATTGCAACTTCTGCTGGCTTCAGGGAGTGAGGATCATTATGAAATTAACATTAGCCACAGCAGAGGAACAGATTTACCCCACAGATGGGTGACACAACTACATAAAATTATGCAGTTCTTTATTTTATTACTCCATCATGAGAATTGAACAACTATGTCTCTGCCTTAGCCATCCTAGGGAAAAAATATAAGTAGGAAATCAGCAGGGATTTAGAAGACCCAGCGCTGACTGAAAAATCCCTGCTTGCACTCTGCACTACACCACTGGATATGAGACGGAACAAAATCCCCCCAAAGTCTAGACGCTGGGATTGGTAGAGTCAAGACACCAGGTGGAAAATACTTTATATACATTATGTGTCCGTCTCTGCTGGTTTTTGGGACAACAGAAAATATCTGCAAACCCAACACTGACATAATATTAGCACATTTTAAAGTTGACATAGTGAACATGTTCAGATGATTATCATAGACATTCAAACGTAACTTACCATTAAAGGTCCAGTGTCTAACATTTAGGAGGCTCTATTGGCAGAAATGGAATATAATATTGATAACTATGTTTTCATTAGTGTATAATCACCTGAAAATAGGAATTATTGTGTTTTTGTTATGTTAATGAGCCTTTTATTTATAGTTGCTGCAGGTCGCCTTCCATGGAGTCTGCCATGTTAAACCACCATGTTTCAGTGGCTGTAGATGGGGCCAGCGTAGTTTTTCCTACCACTTCACAGCCCGTTCTCATTCCCAGGTCTTCAAATACAGACGCCAGCAGTGTTCAGTCAGTTGTAATCTGAAACTTCATCGTTACAGATGCCAGTAAATCTTACACACTGGTCTTTTAAAAAGGAATAATACAAAAAATGGGTGTCATTTGGTGCACTGCTCCTAAATAAAGTTGCAAAACAGCAAACTTCCACTGAAAGCAAAGCTAGATGATTGTGTGCTTCCAGGTCTCGTTAATATTACTGTGAGACGGAAAAGCTAATAATCTGCAACGCTATAATGGAAACAGAGCTGAGCTTGTTCTCCTCAGTGTTTTCAGTTTGCGCCTCTCTGTTCTGTTTATTAAGTGGCCAAGCATCATAAAGACTGCGGTGACACGCTGCTCTGCAACTCAACAAGTGGGACCCAAAACACACGTAAGCGCTCTTTGGAAAATTTACACTTGCCACCACCCTCAGATCTAAATGCCTTGATGTCGCTGGAAGACTCCCATTTCATTTCATTAATTTCGTCACAGACGTTTTTGATGCTCTCTTTAAGGTCACCCTGGGGAGACCGAGTGTGGTGTGGTACCCAGCCAAGCAAAAGTTCACGGCATCTGTGACTGATCCTCCTCTTACGTCACACAGGAGAAAGGAGAAGGTTTGGGAGAAAGAGAAAGACAGGCTTCTAGTGATGCTTTGAGAAAAAAAAAATGGATAAAGAGAGAGATTTTCAGAGTGGTCATCTGAGGACGAGGTTGGCTTCTTTTTGCTGGAGTTGTGGAACAAGGTGATTAGAGCAGCAGACTGCATGGAGAGCTGTGGCCACTGAGTCTCAACTACTGTGATGATTAAAGTGCTTGGAAAGAGTTGGAGAGAGAGGGAAAAAAGAAAGAAAAGGGGACTGTAGCAGTGCATGTGTGTGGATGGAGGACGGCTTTCCCCAGCCTCAGGACTAAATCCTTTTTCATCCTGATACTAGACTTGATTGAAAGATGCTTTATCATTTAAATGGTCGCACTGCGTTTGTCAACAACAATCTCCTTTTTTTACGAGGGAAATAGATCACAAAGTGGCATATTTTTATTTCTATCTGGGTGGGTTCGTTTGTGTTTGCTGTACAGTTGTCTTGATATACGTCCCTTTGGGTGCACAAGAGGTGTGTGTTGATCGAATCACGCTGAGGGTGATTCAGATTTGGAGTGGATCTGACACTATAATAGTCGGGATGTCAGCATTTATTTATTGAGTCTTATGATCTTAACATCTCCCAGAGCTGTTTTAGAGGAACACACACTTCCTCTATTTCTGAAATTCAGACAAGGAGTTTTCACACGTCCCAAAACGCCTTCAACAAATAAAGGAATTGAGCTATTGATGATACAGTTCCTCATTTCAATTAGTGGATAAACAGGCTATATTCCCAAGACATTTTTACATGTACCCACAACTTGGAGATTTTACCTGCAATCAGTCTGTATGTTCACAGATTTTAAAATATCTGGAAAACCCGGTTGATGGGAAAAAACTAGTGATAGTGCAACATGAAGAAGTTAATATTAGGGCAATATGTAAATCCTATTATCATTATTATTGGTCTCTAATTGTAGGAAGTTTGTATAATTTGGTGCCTGTTGTGAATGCAAACAGGAAGTATAACGTTGCCAGAGCAGTTAGCTCAACTTGAGGCCTGTTTTTTATTTCTTTACATTTTGGCACCATCAAAAGTATGCCAAATTAGCTATTAGCACTTTCTGTTTGTAATGTACCTGTGAATGTAAGTTCTGGAGTTACGGTATAAGGAGCCTCTGTATTAATCTGATTTCTAAGACTGTTTATGGACTTTTATAATTACATTCATGCTATACCCCTCTCTTTCTCTATGTCCTTTTTTTATAATGAATTAAGCATACCATTTTCTTTAAACAGCTGACTTTATTATGTGTTAATAAAAATGTTTAAAAAGAAAAACAGACAAGACTCAAGTGCTGTTCCCAAGTAAAATTATTTATTGAGCCATCACTGACGCTTTACTGGGTCTGGCAGCAGCTGTACTCATTTTGTTTCAGAAACAAATCCCATCACCACTGCTGGACCCTCTTCGTTGGCAGTAAAGGTGATGGGACGGGAAGACTTTTGGTGGCCAGTGAAGATAATCAAGTAATGACTAATTAGTGACAGCGCTATGAAATATTTATTGATCTGTGTTCATTTGGGAGACAGCAGTGTGTGCTGTGAGAATATTTGTGCCATAAGCTTTTGGATTTTGATGGATTTTTATTAACTTTTAACCACTAAAGAGTTTGAAAACCCATTTAGCACAAAAAATATACTTGAAATGTTTAGTATGCATGAACAGCAGCCAAGCACATTATAAATGTGGTCCTTTATGCAAGAGTTTCCTCTCCATATTAAGCTTTTCCATGACTTGTGGTGAAGCTCCTGAATTCCCATAGCGAGTGTCTTAATTGGAACAAGCTTGTGGTCCAAGTTATCCTTCCTGTGCGAAATGAGCGCAAGACACAGTTTGGTGAGTCGTCCTGAGTGCTGAGAGAGCTGCGTTGGAAAGAAGAAATGCTCCCTCACATGAGAAGTTTCCAGGTTTTAGTAGTCAAGTATGAAGTGAAATCACACAACCAACAAAAGGAACAAATGATTGTTTGGTCATATATGTAAGTTTTTGAAATCCCGATCCATCCATTAACCCTATATTGTTAAATTTTGGCTCCTGGAGACCCCTAGCCCTCTTTAAGAGCCCAAAAAACAAACGTAACATTGTTTTTTATCAGTTTTATTCTTTATGATCTTCCCTAATTATATAAAAATTGCTTATAAACATGACTTTGAACAGATGACATGTTATAGAAGTCTTGTTTTGAAACATGGTTAAATACATTCATATGCTCTATATATGTGATTGGTGTCGACAGTATTTTTTTTTCTATATATTGGGTGTTAATTAAGTCAAAGGAAAAGATTTTAAGGACACAATTTTTGTTGATTTTGGAATTGTAATTATTTTTCCACACACAGCAGTGGGCTCTGTAGAGTGGGTGTCAGTATGATGACCTAACTTTTACCTGAAGAGGGCGCCCTCACAGTTCAATCACCTGGCTGTGCAGTAAAGGTGAGATAGATAGATAGACAGATAATATGAATCTTACGATTTTAGAGACACTGAACTCTAAATTGTCCTGTTGTATATCTTTTAATATTGCTTCATACTCAATGAAAACAAAGGCCCTGTAAGGGTTGAGTGTTCAACAAACAGGAGGCCTACAGCAGCAGCTCCTGAAGCTCCAAACGCATCTTTTCCACATTACTCAAACTCTGCTAGTCAGACACGGTGTAGATAATATCCCGAGGCTAAAATCTGACTGTCTCCCCGGCAGCTGGAAAAACGCTTTGTGTGTTTGTCTCCTCGGGTTCTTCTGCTCACACACCGAACATCAAACAGAAGAAGAAGAGCCATTGGCTCCGAGGAGTCGATGACGGAGGGAGCGCACTGTCTTCTCCAGGAGCGCATTAGCCCTCTCTCTCTCTCTCTCTCTCTCTCCCTCACACACACATACAGACACACACACACTCTGCACCTCCAGTGGCATGACACCAGTGTGTCGGACTGGGATGCAGGTTTAAGTGGAGAACTTTTTTTCCTTTCCTCTGCTGTTATTATGTTTGCTATTATTTTTGGAAAGGTGGAGACCTGTTAGGACGAGCGCGTTTTCTCTCCATCCAGGAGCGCGCAGTGTGGCACACGCTGGAACACAAAAAAACAAGCTCAGTGCAGCGAGTGTGCAGCGCAGGCAGGTTTCCGTTTTAAAAAGCAGCAGGAGAGGCAGGAGAGTTACGGAGTCTGCGGGGAAGCGGCGTGTCGGTGCATGAGAGAAGACGGAGACCTCTCCTAGATAATAAAAAAAAAAAGAAAAAAGAAAAAGAAGAACCGGGATACTGAGAAGGGATCAGCGGCTGGAACTTGGATATGGCGGGTGTGAAGACGGTCGACCTTCTCGTTGGAGTTGTTTTAGTTTTGCAGTGTGTGGGGAATGCCCGAGCCGAAATCACAGCCAGTAACGGTAAGAACCAGCAGCAGTCCAACATTAACCAGACCTGTTCGGACCGAGTTGTTTTATTAACACAGAAGTCAAATGCGTCTGCAGGAGAGGTTGATTCGTCCTCCTCACACAACTATCAGACACAGGTGGAGTGTGGTTGGAATTTGCATAAGAATTTTTTTTGGCTCTGATTGCATCCTTTGTTGTTGCATAAAACGTCTATTTATCAAAATGACAGCAGAGCTTCTGTGTTGTAAGACAAAGAGAAGACAGACACCCTCAAGGCTTGTTTCTCTTTCATTATCTTATTTTTAGGAATAGAGGAAGCTGTCATGACCTACTAACTCCCTTTTTTTCTGTCTAGATCAAAGACATTTGTTTAATTCTAATTATCATATTTTCACAACTATTGTAAGTTTGAGTTAATTGCCTTGCCTTTTTACATCTTTGCTCATGCATTTCCCCCAGGCTGCACTGATTATTACTGTATACTGTACAGTAACACAGTCAGTCTATGATACGGAAATCTGTGACACTCTCTCTTACTGATAATGCAAGATTTTCCTCTCTGTTATGACCTGAACATCCTGTAACCTTCTGCAACTTTCAGCAGAATTAAGATCCGTTACGACTGGATAGTGCAGGTGCTTTTCTCTGTAGAAGGTCCTGCAGAGGAAATGCTGGATGCCTGCATGCTCTGTCCCTCTTGATGTCCTTGATTGCAAGAGGGTGAATATCCCTACTGTCAAGCCACAGCGTGTGCACCTCAAGTCCACTAATCTCAATCTCTAGTCCATCCCATACGCTGCGCACACGCACACGCACACACACACACACCCTCAGACAGACGGTGGAATAAGTTCATGCCAATATCGGTTCTGTTCACACAGGCGAGCTCTTGTTTCCCAGGGCTTTTATTGCTGGCAGCGAATTTTCATCACATATCAGATAGTGGTTAGAGAAATGTTCGGCTGCTGACAGTGACTGTAAATTAAAACCGTGTGTGTGAGTGTGTGTGTGTGCAGACCACAGAGTAACTGGAATGTATGGCTCTGTTTGGGAGAGAGAGAGAGAGAGAGATGCTATCGGTCGCGTGTGACCAGTCGCGCACACACGCACTTTTTTATTTTCACACAGTCGTACTCAGTCTTATTTATGAATCTAATCAATCTGCTGGGCTGCTGCTGCACTCCGGCTCATTTGACATCAATGCTTTAGTGGAAAACAGCAGCTTGTTTTCCTTTACACAACCAAGACAAGAGACAACAAGCTTCATGGGAAAACGATCCGAATGAGGCTCATTTTAGAGGTTGCAGATTGAGGAAACCTCCAGAACACCAACAAACATAAACGTTTTCCCTCCCTGCATGCTTCATCGCTCCATCTCCTGCTCGAGCTGGACACATTTAGTATGTAGGACAGTATTTTTAGACATCTGGGCGAGGTGCTTCCCTTGTCATAGACTGACCTCGACTCTTAAGGAGCAGTCCCTCTCCTTCCCTAGATAGGCTTTTATTAATAGAGTGCAGGTGGACTCCTCCACTCTCTGGAAGTCCACTGGAAAGATATAATGCACCATTCAGTAACACAAAAAGGTTTCAGACTCCAGCAGAGTCTGAGATGTGAAGACCGGTTAAGGCATTCATTTCCCCCTCATTGCATTTATTAGTTAGATGAGCTGTGGAGAACATCTGGGTGAAATTACACAACATCCTGTGAGCTCAGTGCATCAGGGTTTTTTTTTTAAATAAGCTTTCAGTCTGTGATGTTCACCCGCTGATACTGTCACCAGTGGCACACTCACAAAATTGGGGCTGATTTCGGGGTTAATCTGCACTCCGGTGCTTCTCTCCGAGTGGAAAAAGAGATGTTCCACTAGAGTCTGGAGTGTGTCTGTGAAAGAGGGAGAGCGTGAGAGAGAAAGTCTTGCCTGGTGTAACGATGTGGTTTGATTTAAAAGCCTGCGCCAAGGGCTGTTAATGTGCTAAGATTGCGGTCGTGTGTGGAATTTCATTCGTTGTGGATGGATGCTCGGAGTTGTGTTTCTTTGTAGGCGAGGGGAGGTTGATAGAGGGTTAACTAGCTCACAGGCAGCGAAATGGACGTCTCCAGCTCCAAAGCGCCGTTCCTCATCCATCATACTGCCAGCAGCTGCCTCTGCAATCATACAAACACACTCAGAGGCACGTAGGAGTGTGAACTGCAGAGGAACATGCAGGCTGCCCTTCATGATGAGGGTTGGGTTCCGATAGCTAGGTGCCATTTTGGATCCGGTTCCAAGTTAGTAAAATACCTTGAGCTCCATGGCCAATGAATCTGTTATCTAGCCTCTCATTCACAATCTCTCTTTAGTTACTTCCTCTCGCCTCTCTTTGACACTACAGGTGTTTGCAGAGGAAATAGAACAACTGATGAGGTGTACGAATGTGTGCTTGAGTGGAAATGCTGGAGATTTCCACTAAAAAGTTTAGATATGGCCAAATAATTTATGAGTAAGCTGCAAAAAGCAAACAAAATGGGACAAAATGCAATGGAAACAGATATGACCTACATGAACTTCCACTGCTTAAACCTTAGAAACCTTAAAATCTTTTGATTACGTCATCTCGTTGTGGCCTCTGATGGTTTAATGGGACCCAACTGGAGAACTAGCATCATCGTCTGTTTATCCTGATGCCTCCAACTCTAAAGTCTCTAAAGATTTATCCACCATCCATCATTTTTGATAACTTAAGAGCTCTGCCTCAGGCTGTTGCCAGTGGAAGTTTTGTTTTCTTGTTGATGTGTGATAAGTGTATCGCAGAAAAACCTGAACGATTAATTAATATCATCTGTTGCTTTTACTTTATAATCTATGGCTCCTGCAGCTGCTGCACAGCCCCCAGCGAGGAGCAAACACTCACAGTAAAAGGATTTAAATGAGTCAGGACAGAGTTAATGAATGTCACAAAATAAAAGGCCTACACCCTTTCCACATAGTAGAATCTCGGTGGTTTAGGCCTGATATGTAAATACAGTACGTATTACGGGATGCCTTCATTTCCCAGCAAACAAACTATTGAAAAAGATTCTATAAGGGGTTTGGAAGGATTCGGAACTGGATTCAGATTTGGTAAAAGGCTACCAACCCATCCCTTTTCATGACTAATGCTGCTTTGTCACTCTCTTCTCTTTGTCCTGCTGGAGGGATGATTCCCGACATAAACTGTTGGCAGAGAAGTTCTTTCCACAAAATGGGAGGTCCTGCTCAGTCTACTTTAGTGAAGAGATTGTAAGCCTTCTTGGAATCTCTCCCCCGTTGGCCCTCCCTCCCTCCCTCCCCCGTCTCTCCCTCTTTCTGACATTGCACATTTCAGAACGGACAGAATGAGCTAGCCTCTTTATTGGCCCTCTGAATGACCTGCTGAAAGGATCTGCCATGAATGGATGACGGGGGTGGGGTGGTATGAGGGGCTGAGAGACGGGGAGGGGTGGCGGCGGTGGCGGTGGCGGCGGCTAGGGGTTTATATGCTGTATGCAGCCACAGTGGGCCATGCCATACACCACAGAGGCAAGGAGGTAGGGTCCCCCCTCCCGTACCAGCATGCAACAGCAGCACCAGGCTCCTGCATTAGTCATGCCTGGCCCTTGTCGCTGAGCTCCCTGCCCCTTCTACTCCGGAAAGAAGCTCGGGCTGACGGCTTGAGAGGGCAGGAGCTGCACACAGAGTTCAATAGGCTCTGAGACAAAGAGCAAAGAGGCCACTGGTTAATGAAACCCAGCGCAGTTAAGCTCCTCTTTAGCTTTTCCTCATTGTCTTTCATGTGGTTCAAAAGCTCCTTCACTTCCAATTGTTGCGGTGCTCCACCAGAGTTATCATGTCCTGGAGTAATTGCTCCCTGGCATTTTCTACTCGCGTGCGATTTATTCAGTTTATTCAAAGCAAAAAAATTATGGATCCTGTCCATCAAGAAAGTCTGAAAAGGTCAGCGGCGAGGAGCAGGGGCCTCGTTAGGAGGCGATACAGATCTGAATGTCAGCGGTCAGTCAGAGATGACAAGCATTTTCCATTCATGATAAACATCCCTTTTCCACAGATGATTGCAAAGCTGCCAGACCGCAGCGTGGTCCACAGTCAGGCTGTTATCTGCTCCTCCTGTTGACTCTGCTGCGGGATGCTGCCAGAAGAGATGCTAGATTGTCAGCTGAGGAGTGAAATGAGTAAAATTGTTTTTATTTAGATGCGCTGGGTTGCTTTTTCTTCTGCCTGGAGGGGGACAGTTTGAGGAGATAACGAGGAGAGGGAGGAGGCTCGGAAAATAGGCAGTTCCTCCTCTTTACTTGCTGAAGAAAAGAATTACAGCAGCATAATTACAAAAATGTTACACTGTTAAGCATAGTGAGCGATGATTAACAGCACAGGAGGAACAATAAATGGCAGGAATATTAAAGGACAATTATTCCCTTGGACACTCTTTATATATTGTCAAACTAATGTTCAGCAAGGAGATCCATGAATCACTTTAAAGTAAAGAAACTGCCTGGTTCATTTAATGCCTTTATTTATTTAATGACTTTCGAGAGTGGGAAGTGTATACAGTAGCAGGATCTCAAATGTGCCTGATATAGTCTTAACTTTCTGTTGTCTAGTTTTGTTTGTTTGTTTGGTTTTTTAGGCTCCATGACAATGAGGGCACATACAAATGCCAGCATGTTGTGGCGACCCAAACCCGGAGTTACAATGGCAACTGCTGCAGGGAAAAGGCAACAAAAGATGCGAAAAGAAAGGATTTAAGGAGTCATTTTAATCATATTTTGTAAAAATTTGGTAAGTTTGAAAGAAAGAGAAGATGATGGCAGGTTTTAGAAGATTAGTCCTTCAAACAAAATGCATGAAACGTGTAGCGGTTTTGTGCACAAGGGTGGACTTTTCCTTAGAAGTCATCTAATCTGCCCCATGTTAATACCAATCACATGCACAATGTCTGTTTGTCTAGTCCTGTCTGCATGCTGAGGAAGACTGCTGGACACTTGTTATGGGTAACAATGTCTTTACCTTGGCTGAGCTTCATGCAGGATCTCCTTAGATCACAGTAGAGCCAGAGGTTAAATCCTTGCACCTATAAGACTTGGTACACACCAGTAAGTGTCTGGTATTTTGACGTCAGTAAACCAAAGTTCACAGTGCAAAGTTTTATGAGTAACATAGAATAAAATGGCTGGCTGGTTGGCACTCAGCTGTATGATCTGTAACCGGGGTCCCCGTTGGCTGAAACCTGTTAAAACATCTCGAAGAAGTAATGATGTGAAACACAGATGGAATTATTTCATGCTTGATACCCAGTAGAGCGGTTGGAGAAGCATTTATGTGTTTTATTTGTGTCTAATGGGAGCGCAAGAAACACAGGAATTGCTTGCAGGTGCAACTATGTAATGAATTTTTCAATTCAAACAGGAAGTGGTTTAGATGTTTCCCTCGATCTGGGTAATTTCTTCAAAGCTCAAACCGCAGCAGGTGCCCATTCTGTAGCTGTGCATCATAACATAAACCAGTTTCTCCTTATGTGAGAAATATGGTACAGTCAGTGGGGCTTTTTCATGCGACGCCTGCACAGAAATGATGAAAAGAACCCAAAGATTTGTTGCGCTCGGTGAAGTAAGTTGAAAGAAGCAGCCCTCCAGAGGGGAACAAAGTGTTACATGCATGGCTGTCGTGAAAGGAGATGGGAGAGCATGGTGTTTTCGGGCTGTCCAGGCATGCTGAAAGAAGATAAGGTGCTCACCCGACAGCGGAGCCCGTCACCCCACCCCGTAGCAGGCTTCATATCCTGAGCCCAGCAGGAGCGGCGGCTTGGCTTTGTCCCACAAAAGCCAGTGTCACTCACGGGGTTTACGGCATGCTGCTACATGCCTTTGCCTATATGTGCAACTGTGTGTGAAAGTTTTCTCTCTCACACTCTGTATCTGTGCCTGTCAGTTCTCATGCAGTTTCTTTTCACCGTTGCTTTGTTTCCTTTTTAATTTTAAATTCAGACAGCAGGAAGTGAAGTAAATGAAGGAAGGCTGAGTTTAAAACCTCAGCACTTTTTGGGTCCAGACTAATATCTGGCATTGAGGACTTTGTCAGATTCCTAGTCTTGTTTATTTATTCATCAGATATAAAGGTCTGGTGAGACACTTCAAAAGTTTTTTAGTTTGTTAAAAGAAAAACTGGCTTTTGCAGGGTTTCTTTGAAATTGAGTTATTGAATAATGGCTGTCCTGACATTTGTGCCAGTTTTGAATTGGCACCAGTATTCAATTTTGAACTTCTGACTTGACCGTCCACTAAACCCCTCCTGGGCTGACATCAGTAATTAAACACAACAGGCCTGTCGAGCTTTTGATTCACATGCTGAAGCTGTGTATATGTGGCTGTGGTAAGAATCTTTGAAGCAGCCCTTCAAAGATTTAAGGACTCTCTCTCTTACCATAGTTTTCTTTTTAGCTTTTCCAAAACCAAAAATTCTAAAGTGTAAGGGGATGGATTAAACAATGTGTTTTTCAGGTCTAACGTTACCAACTTAGCATGTGCAGCCAACTAGCTTGCTACCTGGTAGGACCACCCAGGATGGAAGTAAATTTTTTTTTTTGTGTGTTTATCCTTAATCATTGACAAGGTATATATGTATCTATTTGAAATGTCAGATAAGTCAAATCAAACCTAAAGCTTTAACAAAATAAATAAAATCTGACACGTTTCCTTATCATACTTAAGGTATAATAGGGGGAGCAATGTCCCTCTATTTACATGTTTTCTACAAGAATCATCAACTACAGGCATGGGACTTGTTAGCTTTATCCTCAATCTTTTAGCAGGACATCATGTATCTAGCCATCAAGTGAATATTTAGATTTAAGGAGCAGTGTGTGGTATTTAGTGGCATCTAGAGGTGAAGTTGCAAATTGCAACCAGTTGAATACCTCGTCTTCCAAGCATGTAGGAGAAACTCAGTTGCCAGTGTTTGGTTTGCCTGTTTCTTAGTCTTGTGATACCAGACAATCAGAGATCTCAGCGGCTACCATCTAAATGCAAAGTAGTTCTAGTAGACAAAAAATCATTGTTGTTGTAACAGCATGAAGGGTTTAGCTAAGAGTGTGAACTTTTGAGCAATCCTAATCTCTCGTTGCTTATGTGAATGATTTCCTTGTGTTCTTTGAGGTTGATTAAGTCAGCAAAATGCAAAGCGCTCTCATTTATTTCACTGAGTGCAATTACATTTAACCTGACCCCGAACCTAAAACTCAGATTGACCTGTTTATTGGTCTGTTAATCATGTTAATAGCATGTCCGCCCGAAAAGC
>NW_023339650.1:14157565-14169214 GCF_004916995.1 Morone saxatilis
GCTAATGCTGCACACACTTGAGTATGTTCAAACAGTGTTTTGAACTCTGCCAGGCGAACCCTCGAAGACATTGATGTGTTTTCCTTGCTGTAGGTCCAACAGCGCTGCCTTTGTTACTTTGCCCGGAAAATGTCTCTGCGTCCCCTGTCCAGAAGTTTTCCCCTACCAAACTCATCCTGACAAAGAACAAGTATGCCCCGCAGCAACGGCTTTTCACAGTGCAACACAGACTGCGAGACGTTGACGAGCTGCAGCATTTTTGGGTAGAAATGAAAAGATTTACAGCCACAAGTGTATTTCTGCGTGAGAAGGCAGAGAATAGTTTGTGACTTTGATGACTGCATCAAAGCTGTCCCATGTTTGCCACCTTCCATCTATAATGCATACGGACTGAGCACATCTAGAGGATGTGTAAACTGGTTATTGCTGCTGTCATGTGCCTATCTGGTGAACGTATCATTGTTCTGTGTTTTCAGAGGGACTTTTTGGTGAGTTGAATGTTGTTACTTGATGCCTTTAAATACCACAAAAATTGAAATGGATTCAGATTTATGGCCTGTGCAGCCTCGGGGAATTCAATTTGGACATCATCTGTCACTGTATGTGTTGGAAAGAGAATGGTTAACATTGTTCTGCTACTTGTTTTGGCTGATTCACTCCTCGAATGAGTCATGAAGATTCAAAACAGTTCTTGTAATACATCTGTAAGTCTGTCGGCTGGCTCTGCGCGGCTTTGCTGTTCATCACTTGACCCTTCAGGAATCAGGACTACCAGGAATGGGAAGCCTCTTCCCAGAAGTGAGCAAAGGTTTATGGAGGTCAGGGTGATCTTTGTTTTGAGCATGCAGTTTTGGACAAACTTGTTCCTGTGTCTCCCAGCTGTGCACCTCCTAAGTCAGCGCTGAGCTCATCCCGAAGCTGTAAACAGGAGGGATAGTTGGCAGCTCATTCATAATGGGAGCTGCACTTGCAGCACATTTTCATCTCTGTGCTGTTTACCACTTTGTTTTCTTCGTCCGACTTGATCAAACTTGCTTTAATTAAACAAAAGTGAGCCAAACCACAAAAAAAATCAACAAGTGATTCTGGTAAATGAGGTTTAGTTTGTGCCAGGTGTTCAGGTTTCTGTCTGCTCGCCAAAGCTTAGCTGAAAGCTGCTCCCAGAGCTCAACACAGAGCCAGGAACAAAGGCTTGCTTTCAGTCTTTGTGGTGATGAATTGGAAGGTGTAACAGCAGCCTCTGTATGTGTGTACTGTATGGGAGATGGAGAAAGAGGGAAACTCTGCCCAGGTAACTAGAGACTCTCTAGTCTTAATCCAGTGGTATGTTTTGCACTGACTCTGGGACTTGATTGTGTTTTCTTGTACAGTGTAGAGAGAACAAGCAATCCTGATATCAGGGGAGGTCTGTGTGCGGTGAAGTGTACACATGTTATGACCCAGAAGGCAACAACACATCAATTTAATGGGCACAGTAGATCAAAGTATGGTTTGGCTTTGTGATCAGTGAATTGGCTGGTTTGCAAGCCCTTGTTCTGACTGCTCTCAGGCATTTGTTATGTATAACTGGGTATGTCTATGTAATATGTCTTGAAAAGCTAAGTTTGTGTTTGCTTTTCTTTTTCTTTCCTTTCGTTTTTTTGTCTGACAAACAAAACAGAGCAGGTTTCTAGGATGAGAAGGTGTTTGCTCACCCGGGAAGGGCAGCTCTCAATAATTTCCTTCCTTTAAGCTGATGGGTCTTTTGTCTTGTCTCCGAAACATGCAGTATTTGCTCACTGAGTGTCACCGAGAATGAATGCTCTTCAGATCTGAGCCTATGTCATTGAAGCACTCTGCCACCTCTCCACAGCTGTTGAGCTGCTCGGAGTTAGAAATATATTACACTCTATTTCTAGCAGCAAGGTGTTGTATTGAAATGCTAAATTACATCAATTTTAGCCCGCTAACGATGTCCTGTCTAAAAACTGTGATGAATGGCGCTTGTTCTGGAGGTGATTCTTCGTGTTTGCGACCATTAAGAGGTGTTTATGTGAAGCTTCTTTGTCAGATGGTGAGAGGAGCACTAACATCATAAAGTGTTCATTGACTCCCATTTAAAGGCCTTTGTCTCCGGTGCCCTCAGAATGCTCTAATTAGATGGTGAGTAAATTAGTGTGAGCGGTTTAATTATGAATAAGTTATTCATGCCATTGCACAAAGGTAATAAATGTGCCCTTGCTCAAACAGGTGGGGTGGAAGTGAAAACCGTGCAATCAGTATGAGCGACAGTCTTTTTTTTTTATTGTGTTTCGTCCAGTGTTGATGTGTTTTGCACCTCAAAACAGGTATAAATGGAAAAAAATAAACTAAAAGATGTCCATTTTCAGAACATCCGGACTAATTTTGGTGTTATTGTTCAGCCCAGAGGCGGTGTCGAGGGGTTTATCATTGCTCTGATGTCCCCCACAGCAACCAAAAGCTGATCCGTGTCTGAGGCAGAGAAGGTCCAGCTATTGATTTAATGTCTGGCTGGCTCCCCGTTCACCCAAGGGCCTCTGGTATCACAGACGCTGGAAGTGGTCAAGGTGCCAATGCACTGTGCATCATCGCAACTGGGACCTGCCAACCCAACTTCATCTAAACACATTTATTTAAGTCATAAATAAAGAGTTGTGGGAATGTAATATGACGTCTGTGATGCAATAAATTTCCCCTCTGTTTTGTTTTTGGCATGATATAATGAAAGACCTGCTTCCCAGCACATATTGAATGGGGGTCAAATATGAAATGCCCTCTCTCCAGAGAACTGCCAAACCAATGATATATGCTCTAAAAATCCTATCTATCGACAAGGAGCCAAAATTGAAAATGAGGTGGTGATATGAATATAAGTTACTTATTTGATGTCCTTTTCTTGCCCCAAATGGCTGGCAGACATTCTGGTTTCCTTTTGAAGACGCCCACCCATTACTCAGTTCTTCAATAATCTATGCTGCTACAAAGCCAATTGGACTGTTTGTGACATAACATGATTTTTTAAAAATGTCATGCAAAGCGCCGTTTTTTTCTGCTAATAGGAGCTAATTCAATTTTAAATGCCTTTAAATATCCTTCTGACGGTTGCAGAGCTGTATGTTCACTAAATTTAGAGCTGTTTCATAATTCTTGCTGCTATGATGATTAGAGAGGATGACATTTAGCGTGACAGTGTGCAAACCTAAATATGAGATTTAAAATAGTGTCATTTAAAGTGACACTAGACAATATAAAATAATCTATACAAAGACTCAAAAGCAAAGTTATGATGGCAGAAATGAGCCCAAAGTGTCCTGAACTTTATATGTTTACTATAAAAAAAGCGCCCCTGCTTCAGGGCTTTTTGAGTTTCTGGCGGATGTAGAGCCACATGCAGGCAATTTGTGGGAGCGTTTTTCCTCAATTGTTCAGCTCATCCGATCTTGTTCTGAGGCGTTTTTTTGTTTGTACATCAATTCCTGCAAACAATTTGGACTGAGCGGAAGAACTGGAGGGTTTATTGAAAGGTCAGGCCCAATACGCGTGTACGCATGTGTCTATGTGCATACGTGTGTTTGTGTATGTGTGAACCCTGCCTCTGTTTGAGATTATTGAGCAGCCGCTTCACAGCGACATCAGCAGCTGTCAGCTAATGATTGTGTATTATGTATTAAACAGTTGGAATAGATGGGTTGTTTTGGGATCAATCATTGCACAACCTCATTGATCCAAGGATAACAATGAAGGTCAGGCAGCACTTTAAAGTCAAACTGAAATCAAACAACCACAGATTATTTTTCCCAAGTGAAAGCGTCCTCTACAGTGGTGTTCCCCAGGGTTGTTCTCCATTTATATTACTTTAATTTCAATGGCCTCACAGGTACTTAACCAGGTGATCTGGTGACATTGTTAGCTGTTGCTTAGCCCCATCCACTTTGTACCTACCTTGCCATCACAAAAACTAAAAACAGTAGCAAGACGCCGCCCAGTTTGTATAAAGTGTGCCGGTGCTGACAATGACTCAGCAGGTGTTGATTAATGAACAGTGGTTCTCAACCTTTTTTGGCCCCCTATCTATTATTCAGGTCCCTTATGGCACCCCATCAAAAAAAGTGGCCGTGGATGAATTCCTGTTCAGCTACTGTAGATATGTCTTTGAGAAAATAAGAAGAAGCAGCCTAGTCTTTTCCCTGAGAGTGGGTAACGCTGGGCGTATTTGACCCACATACTGCCCCAGCCAGAGGTGTGGAAACTAGCCTGAGCTGCAGTCTCATTACAGTTTGTATTTACATACGCAAAAAGTGAGGAGGAGACATATTTAAGCTCAACTTTAAGACCCAAACTGAGGAAGTGAACTGATTCTATTTAGTTTTTAGCCAGTTTCCTGTTGTGAAATCTGAAAGCTTACATCAGCGAGATCTCCAAACAGATCAAACTTAATTAAACCTGCAGAGCTACAGCATACAGAGTCTTTCTACCTGGATACAATCAGGCTTTTCCAGCTTCCTGTTAATGCTCCTGTGTCACATATGATTAGACATAGAGTTTGAATGATTGGTAGCCTGCTACATGGCATCCCAGAGTGACCCTGAGCGACTGACTGAGGATGTGTTTTTAATAAACTGGCGGTCACAGTAATCTGCTGCTGAGATCAGGAGCTGGTCTGCCTCTCTTCTCACATCTCACAGCTCGTCCTGGAGTACCTGATGGTGAAGAAATGCGTTATGAGCTTTCACACATCCCGTATGCCTTATCACATGCTCATCCTTTAACTTCTATCTTTGCTTCTGCCACTCTTCTGCCACTCTTTTTATACTCCAACTCTCTTATTCTCATTTATCTTCCTGCTCCATTTTTTTAATATATATATAGGTGAGCTCTGGAAAAGATGAACAGTCTTCGGAGTTTTTCGCTGTGTCATCTATCATCTGAGTTTAGTTGTGCCTGTCCTTCACCTGCTGCCTGCCTAGGTTGATGAACAGTCTGGAAATCAATACCTCACTGATAACATTGAGTTTGCACCTAAGGAAAGAAGATATGAGTCGGTATCATATAAAAATCACACCAGGTCACCATGACACCAGTGTCACAGCCAAACTAAACAATACTCTTTGAAATGAGGGTTTCTAGTTGTAATTCAACTAATTGGCCAAAAGTATGTGGTCACATGAACTTTAAACCCACATACATGCAGCTATAACAGCCTCTACTCCTCTGGGTGTGCTTTCCACAACATTTTGAACCTGGTCGCAAGGATTTATTTCCCCATTTATGGCTTGAACTAATGATTACCTTCATTATTGATTCATCTGTTGGTTTATTTTTATTAAATAATTAGATGTTTGATCTCACAAGTTTTGAGAGCCTTATAAACAGAGACCAACTGTCCAAATATTTGATTAAAAATTAAATAAAACATAGAAAAGCAGCAATCACACCAAGTATTTACTTGATTAAACAACTGTAATAACCAATTATCAAAATAGTTTCAGATGAACTTTCTGTTGATGAATTTATCCAAATCATAATATGTTGTTTAAATGATAGAAAAAAGGGTCCCTGAGGGAAAAAGATTGGGAACCACTGCCTTAAACTATTGCCACAAAGTTGAACATCACTTTTATCTAAAATATCATTGTATTCTTGAGTAGATGTTTCCTCTTGCATCCAGTCTTGAATGCTAAGCTAAGCTAATCACCCCCTGACTCCAGCTCCACACAGACATAAGAGTGGTCGACAGGATTGTCTGCATACTTTTGGCCATTTAAAGGATAATATTCACTATACTATTGTTCATGTTTTGAGGACTAAGAAGGAAAACTCTCCTTAGATCCCGACTCAGAGAGTGGACAAACCTCTGAGACAGAGCATTCAGTCAGTGTGACAGCATGTCCCTCATCTCGACCCTTGACCTTTCTCTTGCGGCAAGAAAAGACCTCAATCCAACTCCCTGACTCGACGGCCTGTTGGCTAAATTCATCTCTCTGTCTGGGCGTAAGGGAGGCAAACACATTAACGCTGTGGTGTCGGCCTGTGGCCAAATAAAGCACTCGGCAACAGACCTTGGATAAATATCCTTGAAAGTGGGCAAATATAAATACGGGGGCCATGCGGACATTGGGAAAGGGTTTCTGATCAATGAGCAAATACATTGAATGGGCACATAACCCTTCAACTTTATAGTTCAGACGAATGGAGGTTTACGCTGCAGTAAAGCTTCAGTAAAGACTCTCCCCCAGGAGACTAATTGCTTTAAAAGGAAAACTAAATCACATAAACTCTAGGAAATGTTTCTTACTGTACATGTGTAGACTCAAAAAGCTTAAAATTACTTAAATCATTCATGCTGTTTCAGTGTCAGTATGGAAGGAAATGCCGTTAACCAGCAGTGTCTCTTCAATTGTCACTGGCTGCATTTCATCAACGTATTGTTTGGCAGTTTAAACAAGATGTTTTCTATTTTTGCATCTTGACATTTGCAGGCAACACGTTCCGAAGATTCAGCGATAAATCTTTGTTTACTGCAGAATGCCACCGACAGAGAAAAGCTTTTGGGGGCTTTTAGGGTTGTTAAGGTCATTGGAGCCTCATAAAGTTTGTCATTTTTCAGAGGAAAAATACTCTCTTGGTTTATGTTTGGATTCGTTTGGACCTCAGGTACTTCGGTATAAATCTACAGCACAGTGAGCTCATAGGAACCTAACAAATAAAATTTTATGACTCTGCTTCGTCAAAAAATTGAAATTTGACATAAGTTTCCCTCCTGCCCACTTAAAAGTAACTGTAAGGTCATCTGTAGTTGACACCCTGCTAGTTAGATACAGTATATGTGCATCTAGCAAGTGTCTAGTCAGCTAGCAAAACACTATCTGTGCTTTGCTTGTGCAGTTACCAGTATAAATATGTTTAATCTGTCAACCTGTCAGGAAGCCAAGACATTGTTTTTCACCTTGTCAGCAATAAAAAATATGAACAATAAATTTGTCAAATAACTTTTATAAAATTTCTAAATTGATGATAGATTAGATATTTCAGTTGGATTAAACCTGCAATAATTGATGAACTGAAAGACACTAAAATGCTCTGTTGAACCTCTTTGACATTAGACATTAGATCCATTGTTGATCTAAAGATATTGATTATAGCTGCTGTAAGACCTGTTTTTAACTTTGGATCAGATTTGGATGTTATTCATTTAAAATGACAAACCTCCAATCTCCCACTGACTCCCACAAGCTTAAAATCTGCCAAGCCAGTATTTTTACATTAATCCACATCAGCTCATTTGGCAGTGGTCCGATGGTCTGCTCCACGTTGGACTCAGTTCCAAGTTAATAGGACACTCAGATGTGTTAAGCTCAGAGACAAATCTCTTATTCTATCGACTATTTTGACTCTTTTCTTTAAAACAAGCTAAAAGGTTTTCTTTGCATGCTCTCCTGTTGTTTGTGCATGCTGCAGCACCTCGGGTCATAGCTGAGTCTAACGTACACATGCTAGCAGGTAAATCACTCCCTCTGACCCGGGTGACACGGGGATCTTGGTGCATCATCCCAGTGTTTGTGTCCCGTGGCAGATTTGCAGTGACAGCCCAGTGCCGAGACATGACAGGCAACACATCCAGCTTGATATGAGACTACAATCACGTTGACAGGAAGGTAATGAAAGGGCCCCGTCTCCCTGACACCTCGGCTGTCCCATTCAGTGCCGGTGCTGAAGTGGATTGCAGATTGATTGACGGTGATAATTTGACCCTGTCTGTCAGGGTGTCTCTCTTTATGTGGTGGCACCACTACGAGGACCTGATTGTCTCGGCGGTCACTGGTGCTCAAATTGTAGACGTACTTAATTTGTCAAAAGGTGCATGTTTACAAGGAGGCTTCTCAAAATTCCCTTTAAGATTCATAAGTTTTGAGATGAGACTATTGTATTGAGCTAATTTAACAGCATATTTTGCACTTTCTGGTTGATAAGCTTCAGCTGTTTCAGTTTCCCATTTCTGCTCAGTGAAAGTCTTGGCATTCGAAGCGAAAGCGCGATGGGAATAACATGTGGGACTGCACATCTGTCTTAAAGGAGAAAAAAAAACAGTTTTGGCCTTGTAAAGAGGACAATGAACAGAGAAGGAGATGGAGAGAGGTTGGAGAGGGCAGGCAGTGGAGGAACTACACCGGGGTCTGATCTCATGGCCTCTGGGGTCGAACAGCTGAAGTGACACCAGCCTTCCTTTCAGCCACCATGCACTCAGCCTCGATTCATCTGCAAGAGCTGATTTTGTGAACCATGAAAGCGCAGCAACTTTCTGTGAAATAAATCTTTAATGGCTCTAACTTTTAAAAGGTCGCCTGAAGTGAACGTATAGACTATCAATGTTGCATTACGGGGATTGCCGAGTGTGTTGGAGAGGCCAAAGTTCAGACTCGAGCTTCCTATCACGAGCTTGTTAGCAGAGCCAGCCTGTTACGGTTTCTCATTTGTCAGCAGTATTCCCTCACCTCCTTGACTTTCATGTGATTTTGCCTTTCCCTATCTCTAAGCTTCTCCTGCTCCAGCTTCCACTCCTTCACTCTCTGTCTTTAATAAACACAAACACACACATTCCCATGACCATAAACAGAGCCCACGCTCCACAGCCTCCGCTGCTGTCATGAAAAGCTGAGGGTTTTTTTTTTAAACGTACTGGATTTTGTGCAGATGTCTTGTTTTCTTCCAGCTTTATTTTTCCACTACTCCCCTTTTCCTCTCCTGCAGATTTGAAAGCTTTTGTTAGTCACCAAACATCCCGGCCTTTCCTGAGCTCTGGATAGCTTCAGCTGTGTTGGCCAGAAATATGTTCATTTATTTTTTTATTGAATAGCACAGAGAGTGTAGGTGTTTCATTATAAATAAAGTGCACTTGCACAGGTTTTTGAAAGGGTGGCATGATGCCTGCGTTGAGGTTGTGCTGGAAGAAAGAAAAAGATCTGGGTTGAAGCCCTGGGCACAAGTATCACTGAGCAAAAGTTCCCTTCCAGCTCTAAAACTGCCAGTCTGACCTCTGACCTTTCAGTGAAAATGGACAAAGGAAATCATTTTCGAGTCGTTTTAGAATCTAAATGGTCGTTTTTTTTTATTGTGTGAACATTTAGGGCAATTTGTAGCCATTCTGGCTAAGTGGTGTCTCTGTATGGATGTCAATATGAGTCTGCCACCCCTTTGGACTGAACTATCTATTAACTATTTGATGGATTCACATTTTAATGAAACCCCCTAACTGTCAGTGCTACATGGTGCATGAATGTGTTGACAGTGCAGATAGTACTTTATTTGATGTCGAGGTTGCTGTCTGCCAATTACCTTGAAAGGTCAAATGGTAATAATACATGATTGTAAGCACGTGCACGTTTGTCTGCATTTTATTGCATGTGTGAAATTGTCAGTGCATTATTGCAATATGTGCAGATGTTTCCAAAAATCAGTGTGTGCTTGTGCAGGCGTACGTCACTCCTGATTAATGATAATTGGTGTGAAATAATTGATACCTAATTGTCCTCAGTGTCAGCTGTCACACAGAAGAAAGGAGTCAACGAGCAGATACTCTGAATGTGTTTCAGTACGAGGACAAGCTTGTTAGTCAAGGTCATTTTCTCCAGATTCACTGACAACATCAAAAGACGTCGCAGAGCTGTCTCCGACGTGTTTCTGCAGGTTTGTGTCTGGGCGGTGACCCATTTCCCCAGCTGACAGGGTCATAAACACAGAAACACACGACTGCACTGTCCTTATAGACTCTGTTAAAGAGCCAGGGGCGTTATTATGCAGTTTTACACAGTGCTAGCCACGTGTTGCTGTGGGACAGGTCCATACAAAACCTACCCGGCCTTGTTGTCTGCACCTCTAGTGGCCTACAGAGAATAGGTTGTAGAAACGCGCTCATCCAAGACAAATCACCAAATCTAGCTTTGGCGCAGCTTCATTCCCACTGTGGGTTTGTTAGATTTTCTTTGTTTGATGAAACCTGGTGTAAGGGATGAAACCTGACTTTTTTAGCTTGAGTTTTACTCCCCAGAAACTGTAATACTTCATCTCCGAAATATTGTTTTGCCTTTTTTAGAGTTTGATCGATGTTTTTTTAAATCATTTTTCACATCAAGTCTTGAGGCCCAGTCAGAGTATGATAGGAAATCAATTAGGGAAAGAGATATAATCTCACTACCTGCCAAATATTATGGCTGCATTTGGAGTAGGACCAAATAGAAGTCTTGCTGATCTATTGTGTCCCTGCCAGCCAGTAATGGTATGCTAATGCAGTAATTATTTTCCTTGTCAAACAACAAACTTTGTCTTCTGTTTCCAAGGACAGAATTACTCTTGAGACATTTTAGAAACAGATGACGGATTGCTGAAATCGCTGCCCAAATGGCCGTCATTACCTCATGCTAATCATCGGCTCTTGACAAATTTGGGCTGCTCACTTCTAAGACCTGCCAGTTATTTAGGAAAAGATGAATTGCACCTTCAGAAGTCCACCTCTCTCTGTCAGGTACAGTGCTGCGTAGGCCTCCCTAGTGTAATAGAAGCTGTTTTGTGCCTGTAAAGGCCCCCGGCTGTCTGTCTCCTGTGGTTGAATCCTCGGAGACAGGTGGTGTGAAGTCAGAGGATAGCGTCTGCTGCAGCTCCAGGTACAGCAGCTCAGAGTAACAGAGTGACTCAGCCCAGCGTTCAACCCCCTCAGGGTCTTTTCTCAGCCCTGCACAGCGGCTCTGACAGCTCCCCTCTCGCTGTTGTCCTCCTTCATCATAACCTACCATTGGAACATTGAACTGTGGCAGGCAAAGTCCTCCTTTTTAAACAGCTTTTGACGTTTCCATGTTTTTGGTACCTGCTTTTCACTCCTATCTTGACACATCACCGGCAAAAATAAAACAAAAAAAGACCTCAGACAGAATGTGAGTATGGTTTCTCACCTTTTCCCGAATTGAGCCATTTTATCTGATGTGTTAGAAAAAAGCTGAGTGGGATATAACTGCAGGGAGATTTCCATGTTTTATTCATGTGTCACCTCTTACTTCTGTTTGTCTGTTAGCATTTGCCTCTAAATATGTTCTCAGAGAAGAGAAGAGCAGTGGTGGAAAGTAGAAGTACATTTATTCAAGCACTATACTTGAATATAATTTTAAGATACTTAAAATTGAAATATTTAAATTCCACTCAATTCAACTTCAATACTTTTGTGATTTTCTAAAAAGTAGTTCCTCCAAAGATTTCTCCTAAAAGTAAAGTAAGTTCTAAGTTAATTTCTCTAATAAAAGTTTGAGGCCCAAACAATTAAAATATTCCAATCTTTCACAAAAAGATTAGAGAAAAATAATTTAAAAAATATACTTTTTCTTCATATATCTCTCACAGGGGGCATTTGGAAGGAATTCTTTCTAATACTTTAAATATATAAAATGTAACATTTCCGCATTTAAAACACTATAGCTATGTTATATAGTTAATATGGCGTCCCCTTTGTGCATGTGTGTCTGACAAAAGCTGCAATAAATTAACTTTTTATCCAGTTATAAGCCACTTTTTTGCAATATATTTGTTAGATCTTGGTTGTTTTTAACTCCATATTTTAGCCTGAAGAAGGAGTTTAGTAATGGGACGTCTGGATCTTAAGTTATC
>NW_023339650.1:14169236-14169463 GCF_004916995.1 Morone saxatilis
ACAAGCTGAGCTAACGTTAGCAGCAGCTCTTTGTCTGTCGGAGAAACACAGATTTTTAAGTTTAAACTGCTTTATTCTGTGTTTTTACTATTTGTTTTGAAGAGGAGGATCATTCGGCTCCTGGTAAAACAACTCCCATGATCCCTCCCTAGTTCACAACATTATCAGACTTTGTGTTTTTTCATTGTTTTGCAGTGAGAGAAATTACATATTGTACGTTTAAGTAA
>NW_023339650.1:14169563-14185977 GCF_004916995.1 Morone saxatilis
GGGGGGGGGGGGGGGGGGTTGAGGCATACTTGTCACACTTGAAAGTCTCAAAACAGAGAGATTTTCAAAGGCAGAGTGGGTTTGGGGCTTAGCTTTCCCATAAAATGTCAAGCTTCTGCAACTATACTGCAACCTTTCTGCAGTGCAGTCGACCACAAATACTGTATGTTGTTTTATTGTAGAAAGGTTTTTAAAACTATAGATTTTAACAACATTTTTGCACACTTTAAAGTCTTAATGACAGGTACAAAGGACCAAAAAACCAATTGTTGACATTTTAGAAAATACACTTTTCTACCTTTTCTCTTTCTTTCTTACTAACTTGTCATTTTTACACTTTTATACGTTTTTGTGCAGATTAAACAAACAACATATTAAGTGTAAATCAGTGAGGTTTTTGCTGGTTGGTGGATTTTTTTAACCTTTGTTTTAGACTAAAGATAACTGTTCCCCTGTTTCCAGTCTTTATGAAGCTCACCAGCTGCTGGTTGTATTTAGTGTGCAAATGAGAGCGGTATTGATCTTTTCATCTAACACTCAGCAAGAAAGTGTGTAAATGTGTGTCCCAAAGTGTCAATGATTTAATTTAGAAGGGACCAGGAGGTTTACCAAAAGAAATATTTAATTACATAAAGGGGAGTATAAGTAAACAAACGTGTGCTGGGTTATTATTGTAAACTACTCTCATTACTAAATGTCATGAGGGTGGAAGGAATTTATCTTGCATATTTTGTAATAATTGTAATAATAACTGTTTTCTTATCTCTTAGTCTGAACACATTAGATTAAAAAAGAGTAGAATCTGTCCTCCATAGTGATGAAATGAGAGACTGTTTGTGCAACATTTGTTTAATTTAGGCTTTCTTAGTTTTAGAAACAATCTGCTAAGCCAGCCTGTGTGGCACTAATTATGGCGTGAACTACAGGGGAGCCAGGGGGGAGCTTGGCTCCACTTAACAAGACGTGAGCTCTTCTGAAAACGTGATTTGTGAAATTTTTAAGGGTCTCTAAAATGTGCTATTTTTGCTATGTACTTTAATTAATTTAATTTAAAAAAGATGCCAGCTTGCATGTTATTCTTGCCAGCCATAGCAGCGCAATGTCATAAACTTCACTCACTTTAACTCAAAGATCAGAAAAAACTTTCTTAGTCCCACTCAGTCTGCACCAAATCACCATTATTCATGTCACTGTTTTGTAGTCAGCATAATGTAGTAACCAGCCCCCCAAAAAAACATATTTCTGGTGTTCCCTGACTTGAAATTATCATTTTACAGACATTGAAACTAGCACTGTTATCTTTCCTTCATGAAACGAAACCACGCTTTGGACAGTGTAGACGTATGACTTTGATGTCACTGTTTTGCAATGTGCAACTGTCCATAAAAACATGCTGGCATAGATAAAAACGACCTGATAGACTCAGAGGCATAACACACCAGATGGGTTGAGCTGTTTGGAACCGGTTCTCAACTGGAACCGGTTCTTGATTGCCATCCCCATTGCTGACTCCCGAGCCAAAACAAAGGCAGTGTTAGTAGGTCTCCTCCTGGGAAAATCATGGGGGTTTGTAAGTGTGGGTTGAGACTGCCAAGGTACATCCATCTCTCTCTACCCAAATAACAACACATCCACAGCTCCTCCTCCACTCTTCATCATCACCTCAGGACGCAGCAAACTAATCCTCATCCAGACTGACGACCTTAGAAAAAAAGCAGCAAGGGACAAATAGAAGCTGAGAGAAGTTGGAGGATATTTTAGAACAAGTGCATCCCATTTGCATTCAAACCTAGTGTCTCCCAGGCTGTTTGTCAGGGAGCACTGAACTGTCTGTTTCTATTAAAGACTCGGTGCAGCCACGCTCAGTTGTACAAGACAAATGGTGCCATCAGTCCTGAAGTGAGCAATTACTGTGTCCTCAACAGGGGTCAGAAATATGTTCGGGTTAGATCAATAGGCATGTTGGAGGGATCAATAGTGCAAAACCACAGACAGAAGCAGGAACATGGCCGACTAATTTCACCCTTCATTAACACTGAGGGGCTTTTACCACAAACATGCATGTCAGTGCACGCAGCGGTCTTGACAGCACCGCATGCAGCTGAGATGATCAACATGAGCGGCTGTCCGGTGAGTGTGTGAGCCCGAGGGTGAAAGAGGCAAGCACCAGCATGCAACCTCAACTCACCTGGGACTCCTCAGGACCGGTCAGACAATAGCAGAGTTTCTCCACGTAAATAAGGGCTGTTACAGGACTTGAGTGTGAACATTGCGACTTGGATAAAACATCAGCCTTTGAGCTGTAGCTCAGTAAGAGGATCAGGAAAGTCTGAAAGCAACAATATCTCCCTGTCAACAAACCAAAAACAAATTAAATTCATTATAGAATCAGTTTAGCTTTACAATTTTATTTGTATCTTGTTTTACTTTAATTGCTCTAAATATGTATGCAGCTAATTGAGGGTATTTGGGGGTGTAATTTCTGAATGAGTTATAACAGGTTGCTTGTTTGCCAACTGTTTGTTATCTAGTAAGCTTGGTTGCAGAAAAGATGCTTTCTCTTGTCTAGCCTAAATAAGAAGCTACAGCCAGTAGCCAGTTAGCACTTTATATCTTTTTAACAAACACACAAGAACATGTTTAGTTAGTGAGCTTTAGAGGTGCACCATTATGTTACCTGTTTTCCCCTGTTTCTAGGCTTTATGCTAAGCTAAGCGAACCATCTCCTGGCTCATTCCAGATCCAGCTTAGTTTACACAGTTAAAAACATTTTTCCTTTCTGATCCACAAAAGCAATTGAAAACATTTTAGTATACATGCCAGGCCAGTAAGTGGCAGTGTAACTTTGCAACCTATCACCACAGAAGAACACCGCGTATAAACTATTGACAGTATATAGGTATAAACTGGAAGAGAAGATGGCACGCTGCAGCTGCACCATACAGCTGTCCAGAGCTGCAGCCTGTTCTTTCTTTCACCATTTTATTTCATATTTGTTTTCAAACTTCTACATGACAAAGGGATCTGTCTGCCTCTCTTTCCAAACCTATTTCTGTCTTAGAAAAAACTCCTGAATTTAATGAGATAGTTAGACATCTTATCCAAAGACAGCAATTTAAATCACACCGAGGAGCGTAATTTCTGAGGAAATCATCTCTGACCGAAGAAATGGAATAGCTGAACTGTTTATTAGATTGTTCAAGTCTGCTGAACATTTTCATGCCGTCGCCCGTGTCATTTCAGGTGCCATTACAATTACCAGGAAAAGTATAAGGGACAAAATAAATGAAAAATCTGATGAATTGTGTATTTAATTAATTTAATAAAGCTTGCACACTTTGCCAAATAGAGAAACCTTTTCACTTGTCCTGTCGGAACAAAGCAGAGCTCAGATCTAATATTTTCTCTGCAAAGCTAAATCTGCATAACTAGGAAATCTTGTTATTCAATTGATAATGCAAATATTTGGCAATGTTAATTTCTGATTGAATGAAAGTTTGAGAGTCTTAACGAGAAACACTTTTCTACGTACACAATCTCCTCTGTAATGGGATTTGTGGAGAGAATCAGCCATCTGTTTGGTGACATGCTGCTCTGTAGGTCTCTTTCTGCACAACAAAACTCCCGGCGAAGCGAGGAGGTTGGGTTGTAAACAATATTTAATATTGATTTCCTGTGAGTGGCTGTAGTCTCCACTGCTGAATGGGAAGAGATTGAGGCAATTACAGACTCTGTATGACTTGGATTTGGCTCACAGTTTGTCAACATATATAAGAAATGTGCTGGGATGGGTTTGGCAGCTACACGCCCAGCAAATGGTCCTCTCTTTCTTTGTCCCTCCTCCTGCTCAGTATACAGAGTCTGAAAATATGTAGTGTGCTTCTAGGAGTCGTAGACTTTGTCTGTAGACTTTGGTTATATTCAGTCTTTTTGTTGTTGCCGGTTTGTGGGAGTGTGTGCCTGGAGGCCGTTGGTGGGAGGATATGGGATTTGGCCAGTTTTTTAGGAGTTTGTTATATGTTTTTCCACATATTTTTATCTCCGCCAGGCATGAGCCTGGAGGGGAGCATGCATTTGGTTGCGTGAGTGTGTTATTCTGTCCGCATTTCGCATACTGCTGGACAGATCAGCTTCATATTTTGTGCACATCTATGAGTTTATGGTCAAGGACCTCTCATGGTTGCTGTTGCAGTTTGAAAAACCTTGAGAAACCTTTTCTATTGACTACTTTGTTTTATATCGACTGCTGCTGACTCCTAACACCTCTTAACCACCCAGCGGGGGCTACAAGTGATCAACTTCTAGGCTAAAAACGAGGCTGAACTTGTCTGTCGCAGGCCATATTTGGCCTTTGTTGTGGCTCAAATAGAAAAATAGAAATGTTTGGTCTCATCTTGAACTGGTGCATCTGCAGGTTAATTGGGTACCAGATATGTTATGATCCTCTAAAGTTAGACATGATACGAGATGAATAAATCCCCATCTTTTGTCCTTTCGCCGCCATCTTGACAGCAAAAGATACTTCATTGGCTATACTGGAGAGGTCAAGATCTGCTAGAAAACAAATACAATGTATATTGAGAGATGCAGAGTTCACTACATATTGACTGTAGCTCACTTTCTGCAGAACATTAAAAAATCTGGATTATATGTTTACATCTGCTCACTGGGAAACAATCCAGATCTAGGAGAAAAACACATGTAATGCGTGTTTTTATTTAAGAGGTTCTGTCTCACTCACATGTTTAAAATTTGAGGAAAATTACTTGATTATAAGGAATTTCATAAGTGGATATGAGGGCTGCCTTCAGTGCCGGAAAATGGACCGACTGTGGAGTCTGACAACCACAGTACGTGTTGTTAGTCGATTTTGTCCTGATGGAGTTGAAACTATACTGAGAAAGGAGGATGCAGCATGACTAAACATTTAAAAATTCATATTATTATGAGAAAAAGATCTGTTAACAGTATATTAGCTGATATTTCTTCGTTCTTTAGGATGTACTAAAAGAGTTCTAACCAAGGTAGGAACATTTTATAGTTTAAATAAACCAATAACAATACATTTACTGTGTGTGCAATCCATATGATTGTCCTCCTCAGACAGCTGGACTCTCTTTTTTAACTGTGGGAAATGGCAGGTCCATCGGGCTAAGAGTTCGACCTGTCGGTGTGTGTTTACACAGAGCTCAACTTAGAGAACATTGGAGTGTGGAGAGGTTTGACAGGGTGGAGGGGCTGGAGGCTCCGTGATGCTGATGGATTAGCAGGAAGGACGAGGACAGGCCCAAGGGCCCCATATGGCCTCGTCTGGAGCCCTCAGCCCAGAAAGAAAGTGGAAAAAAACACAGTTAATACACTCACATTCACACTCAGTCAATCAATCTCCACCTGCAGGACAAGTCGCACACAAACACATAAACAATGAACATTCTGCAGACACATACATCTACACACAAACACACACGCACTTAGAACAAGCATGTCGACGCTACCGGAAATCAATCTTCGGTTAGAGTGGCGCTGCCTGACTCAGCCATGCTATTTCTTACACATGCACACTTTTTGTAACCTCTCAGATCGATTGCTTTCAGAGTAACAGAAATGTAGAACCAGTCAATTTGCCTGAACGATCAATATGTGCAAAGTGGCCGTAATTTATCCAGGGAAGTTCTGTTCTGATAATAGTGTCTGGATTTCCTTTGCTTTCTCATTGTTTGTGACACAGTGATTACTACGTTTCAGCCAAAGGATTTGGTTTGAATGAAAGTACATGATGTGAACAAAACACGGCAACTGAGTCCAGATTTGTGCATCTGTGCTTTGTGAGATTTATCTACAAATATTATTCATAACAGATGTGGTAGCAATTGGACACACGTTTGATTCTAAACTAGTTTTCACAGAAATATTACACTGGAAAAACACTTTAGGGCTACAATTGATTACTATTTTCAAATAAAGCAATACGTTATTTGAACAATTACACCTCCTTGGACCATCGATTTGACAATATTTGTTATTCTATTTGTTATATAGAATTCCAGTGATTGGCCGTATCTGAGTGAAAAACATATTTTTCTACCATTGTATACATAACTGTCAAATATATGATGTAAATTACATGTCACTGGTGTTACCGTGTAACAAAAGTCTCTTATTTGAAGAAAGGTTCATGGGAAGTCCATTGTCTCTTCTCAGTTATTAGAAATTTTATAATTTATCTCATGATTTCATATGATGCTTTTAGTTTCAAACACTGGTGTGACCTTGTTTTTTGTCAGAGATTGATAAAAAAGTTGAATATAAATGGATTCAATTACATAATTTAGTGAGTATACCATGATTGTATGTACACAACAGAAGTGGGTCAGTGAGTTTGTGACCTCAAATGATGGAGAGATCAACTCTTGGAGGGGGCGTGCTGGTCAAAAAGAGCGATTAGTGTGTTAAGTACGTCTCAGATGTTGGGTGTGTAGGTGTGTTTCTATCCACAGAAACTCTCCTAAAGAGTGTGTGAGCCCAGAGGATAAAAGCGGGACCATTGTTTGTGATGTAGCGTATCAGACTAAAAATGCACGCTTTTGTCCAACCTATCCCTCTCTATTCACCGGTACAGATGTGACCATTTCCAATTTTAAGGTCTGTTAAGCAAGCACTAAGAGGTCTGTGGGAACAGTGAAAGGACAGATTTTGTGTTTTCATGGAGAGATTTAGGCAGAGCTTTTTTTCTGCGCACACGACCTTTTTTTGCCACGGTTAGCCGGTGACCTGCACGAATACAGTAATATTACCACAGGTAATGGTCTGCACTGGAGGGAGGAGAAATAATCTGTTACAGGAGGTCCAGTGTCCAGTGATACATTGCCTACCAGGCCAGAGCTCTCTTGCGGTAGAGCAATTCAAGGCCTCGAGGGCTCCTGGGCCGTGCTGCTCATTCGCAAAGTTGAAAAGTGGAATGAGAGCAAACAGCAGCGCTTCATAGTCCTACAATATATCACTCAATCTCCTGAAATATGAGACAGACTCTGTGCCTGACTGGAATCCTGAATTCCTAAACGCCTGTGTCACTCAGGAAGCGCACTTCTCTTTGTAATCCCGCTGTCCGCCTGCAGCCCTCCGTGCCTGGCTGTTTGTCTCTTTGCCAAAGTATTTTTGTATACACTTCCTGCACTGACCAACACCGGAGCCAAGACAACCACCAATTACATAAAGAAAGCCGCGGCGGTGACAGCAGACCCCATGATGGTTTCCTCCAGCACTTTAAACCCTGTGTTTTGGGGTTTGATACTGTGTGCTCGGGTATGTTACTGGGTGCTTTGTGGCTTAGCCTGGTTGGATTTTGTGTCCAGTGTGTTTAGTTGTTTTGAGCAGACGCTTAGAAGGGAAATTAGCAATTTTCTGCAAAGGCTGCTTACAGAACAGTTATGTTCTTCAAGGTTAAAGCCTTGATTAAAAATCACTGGACCTGGAGCCGGACACTCTCTACCTCCTAATTCCACCTCAGTCTCTTTCCCTCCGGCCTCCTTCCTTCCTCTAACATGCAGTTCTGACACCTCCTCTTCATGGGCGCCATGTTACCCCAGGCACAGTAAACGCAACATTAGTCTTTTTCTAATGAGTTCCCTCTACCTTCCACGCTCTGCAGATTGTAATTAACACTTTTGGGGTTCAAAAATTGGCTTTTATTTATAGCCCCCCTCCCCGTCACACCTGCCTCTTCTCTCATTTGGGTGACATATAACAACTCCTGCTCGCCACACAGTGTAATTTAGAGGTGAGAGATTATTCTGTTCCCTGTTTATTTAATAATTCTGGTGTTGCCAGGAACTTTTCTGATATAGCTAGAAGCATCAAAGTTCAGTATTAAGTCACTGGTTAACTGTCCTTTAGCATATTTGCTCAAGTTAAAATGTGTCTTTGGCCTTCACTATCAAAAAACAACAAAAATAGACTGTTCAGAGCTGCAAAACATATTTGAGCCTAATAATGCTAGTTTCTCAGTGCAGATCAAGCATACCTCTAAGCCAGCAGCAAAGACATCTGTCCATGCACTAAATTCTTTTAGACTTTTTAGAGACTTTTCTTTTTTGGGGGATTTGGAATCCATAGCTATCCGTACCTAGACTCAAGAATAGTAGCCAATGCTATTGAGGAAAAGGAAAAGGTGCCAGGTCAAGACATAACATGTGACACATATTTCAGTTGACAAAATGTTAAAACATTTTTACAACTGGAGAATGTAAGAATCGCTTTAGGCCTACAACAATGAAAATGTTAAAAAATAACTTTATAACTATTTCCATTTTTGTCAAAGCCACAGGGAGCCACTGGAGAAGGGATAAGAGCCGCAGGTTGCCCACCCCTGGTGCAGATCTATAGCTATTGCAATGTAATATTATCTATAATTTAATGTCCTCAACGAGCCAATTAATATGTTTCAGAAAGAGACATGTGCGTCTCTATCTGCAGTCCTGATCTGAACCTCCGGGGATGTTTGTGTTGCAGTGCTTTGACTTGGAAAGATGTGACTAATTGTTGGCAAAACCAAATCTGCTGTGTAATGGGGTGTTCATGACAGGCAGGACGCTCACTTGATGCCTCTGTCTGGAGGGAGTCAACATACATTTTGCAGGGAAACCTGGCGTATAGTTGAATTTTCTGCAGGGAAAAAATTTATTTTGTCCATGTCCACACTCTGGCAAACAGACGTATCTCTCATTTAATCTATTTAAATGCTCTCTTTTATCACACTGCTCATCACTTAATGAGCCCTGTGTGAAACTGGATCTCTTTTGCAGGTGCTGCCTCTCTGTCTACCTGTGTTTAACTTTCTCCTGCAGTCAGCTTTTCGACTTTATGTGTTTGCTTAATGACAGGCTGCGTTTTTTTTAAAAGAGGATGTGTAAAAAGCAAGCTATGGCAGGTTAGAAAAGCACACTTTGCTCTGTATAATAATTTCAGACAGTCGCATGTCTGGACTTTGTGTGGATTCTGCTTTATGTGGAGGCAGCAGTAATGGTTAATGTGTCTCTCAACCCCAGGCAATAGACATTTAAAGGCTCTGCACTTGTGATTACTTGGCATCACTCACACTGTGCATTTAAATAATTCAATTAATATGAAAATGAAGCATGTAGTGTTGCAGTTAATTTGCTGTATGTAAACTATAATCTATTAGCACACAGTAGGAGATAGAGAAGCTTCTTCAAGAAATCACATCTTGTCAGTCGCAAGATCAAACCAGCAGCCGTCTCCTATTAGACCCAGCTTATTAACTTATCAGTCATATTGAATGTCTCAGCTTATCTGCCTCTGCCTCTTCATTTTAGCATCAGCCAACGCTAATAGCACTCTGTTGGGATTTCTGTGTTTTGCATCTCAGTCTGTTGTCATTACTGTTGCACTGCCTGAATACAACTTGGCTTCTGCCTTTTTGTGGGTCAGTGTCGAACATTACGTCAGGCACCAGCCTCCTCATTTGTTGACTTTAGATTATTTAATTTTTTTTATATGTCGGTTGCTTATAAATGATGTGGTGTGTGGCGTTGGCTCATGTAATATCTTTGTCCCAATACAAAGAAAAAACATTGAATAAAAACAATAAATTGAATCCTCAAGAATGAGGATTAGCTGATTTTCTCTGTTTTATGTCACTTTGACTGTAATATGTTTGGGTTTTGGAAAGTTTTTCAGACAAACCCACCAATTTGAGGTCCCTGGAAAAATGTGATGGCATTTGTTCACCATATTCTGATGTTTTGTAGACTTAACAAT
Source organism: Morone saxatilis (assembly GCF_004916995.1). Taxonomy (NCBI): domain Eukaryota; kingdom Metazoa; phylum Chordata; class Actinopteri; family Moronidae; genus Morone; species Morone saxatilis. The sequence goes on from NW_023339650.1 coordinate 14,179,341, forward strand.
GATATACGCATGAAAAGTAGCCCAAATTCTGTCACTAACTTGGGTTACAAAGTTGGATTGGACGCAATCATTCTGTTGATCTATCCTGAGTACAAATGCTTATTCTCACTGTTTCCGTCACTCTCTGACCTCTTCAACTGACCCAGACGGCGTGCTCCTTGAGAACATTAATAATCTTTAAATAAACACTCCAATGAAAGCTCTTACGGAAATATTTGAAGGGTCAGTTCAATGAACAATGTTTGTGGAAAGAATAGTTGCTCTTGTTTTAAAGTGGAGGCAGAAAACCCTGACTAGATTTTGTACCATAAGGGGTAAGGGAGATGCTTTTCACATTGCTTAAAGACTTTCTGTTATTCTCGAGTTTTGCTGAGAGAAACATTGTTTGCTGGCATTACCGAGCTCTTTGAAAATGTGTGTGTGCGAGAGTGATGGAGTGCCTCTGCTGATAAATGTTCGCTATGAATCATTGCTAATGAAGAGAACAAGACACGTTGAATGGAGAAAAAATTGCAATGTTCTCTCTCATGATCTGGAGCGATATTGTCAATCACATCGTCTGTTCTTTATGTAAGAATATGTTGAGTTCTGCTTTTCATCACACGTTTTTTTTTTTCTGTTATTTTGAAGCTAAAATTAGCGCAATTCCAGAAAACGATGGGCTTCTGCAGCGGTTACAGCAACTTCATCCATTCTGACCCTGTTGAGCTGATCTGCGTAGAGTCAGCACTGTTAGAGAGCCAGAGAGAGAGGGTCCTCCAGAGTGCTTGGCAGGGTCTGCTGGTACACTGATAAAGCAGCTTTCAGTGGGCACTAAATTAAGCACTCTGACACCCAGAGATAGAAAGGCTAAGAAACCGTAGAGGGATGTGACTTTTTTCATCCTGTTTCTTCTAAAATATTGCACCACACACACACAAACACACACTAGCATGCACAAATGCATCGAAGCATCCCACTTCCTCTACTTGCCAGTCATGTGTGGCAGTCTCCTGTCAGCAACACTGAGTCAGGTGGCAACTGAGAGAAAAGAGGGGAAAACAAGCAGAAACTGAATGAAAGAAGGGGTGCAGACAGCACCTTTATTCTGCGGTTTTTACGACCTCCTAAACGTCCTTGAAAGGTTTTAGGTGGAACCAAATTACAGTCCCTCCGGTGTTTGTGAATCAGAGGTGTTGACAGGCGTGAGTCCGGCCAACAAGGCGGCTCAACAGAGTCAGGGTGAAGGTATGCGGGGGCTTTCAGACGCACTGAAAGAAAAGCAGAGTGGAAAGATTTCCTTTCACACAAAAGCCGAGGAAAAGTCTCGTACTAAGGAGAAGCCTTGTCCTGCTGGGCGGTTATTTAAGGTGTCCCACAGAGTTCTGCCCTCCGTGCCCTCCCAAATGATTGACAAAAGACCCTGAGTTCTCCCTGGATAATAAGAGAATCTGCAGCCACTGAATCAGGGGTGGTGTTCTCAGGAGAAATGCAGGTGAAAGTGTTCCTTTGAAGGGTGACTCATCATGGCTGTTCACAGAGGGACATGCTGGGAAAAGAGAAGCCATTTATTCAAGGCCCCTATGTTGTGGTCATGGTGTATTTTAAAGCATCCGCTGTTTGCCAGCTTTCCATCGTATATTGAGGAACTGACAAAGATCCATTAAATGGATGAAAATAAATGTTTAGGTGCCTCTTGGATTAGAGTATATAACTGCTGTTGACAGGAAGTTTGCCTGAGCTAGTTTTGCCCACATGGGTGTGACTAATGACCATTAGGGATAGAGTGAGTGTCAGGAGGTATTAGTGGTATGGTGAGAATGAGACAAGCGAGCGAATAGTTGGCCAGGAGAGCTGCTGCAGACACCAAATAACAAGATGGTGCACATAGAAAGAGATGTTGATTCTGCAGAGACTGCCATATCTATGGGTTACCCAGCTACCCTCAGGAATTTTTGACCATTAGCTGTATTAAGGGTGGCATTACCGCACGTAGGCTATAATGTGAGTAAAACACAGGTAAACAGCCCAGTGTGTAGGATATAGTGGCATCTAGCCATTGCTTCATCCTGGATATAATTTATACATTTGAGTTGTATGAAAATTCACCCCCTGTGTAGTTGTCAAGAACAGGGAATTTAGCTATAAACCAAAACCTGGAAACATGGATATTTCTGCTGTAAAGATAGTCGTTTAAATATGAGGCCGTATGGAGATTGATCACTCCAGTAGCCAGCCTCAGGTGTCTCCAGTCTGCTGTGTGGTTCATACACTTTACTGATAAACCACAGAATGGTAGAGTAACATATTCATGATCAAAGAAAGTTTTTATATCATGTCACGCACCCTTCTCTTTCACTCATTATTTTGGCGCTAAGGAAGCAGAATACAGTTTCTGTATTTTTGTTTTGCTGCAAGTTGCCAATTATGAGCAACTATAGCTGACAACTGGTAATTGACATGGCACAAACATTGTGTGCTGTGACTCAGCATCTCTTAGAAGTTAGGGCTTTCATGAATTAATTTTATTCTTTTATGTTTGTAAACTGTGTTTTCATTGCAGTTTTACTGTCTGTGAAGCTTTATGAGATAAGCATAAAGAACTCATCAATGTACCTATAATACCTTATTCTTAACTATTTGAAAATTTGGTTTTGAATCAGGAGGCATTACTTTAATCAAATTTAAAGCTAGCATAAAGGCATGTGGCACCAAAGAAACAACCCTATGTCATCGAGTTGTGGCTTTTATCATTTTATTGATTCATCCTGTTATAGTTTGTTAAATTAGGATGCAAAAAAGAGCCAACGCATTTATCACGTTTCAAAAAGCAAATATTATCGAAATCACAATATGGCCAAGTGCAGTTTTTAGATAAAGATCAAATGTGTAAAACACCATTATATTGAAGTACTTTAGTTCTGAAAATGCCTACAAATCTTCCAATCATCATGATTTTAAATGTTTTTTCAGTGAAAATGTAATTTGTGATTCAAAAGTTATAATTCCTACACAAATTGTGAAACATATCACAATTGTAATGTCTGTCAAAATAATCACAATATGACGTTTTTACCATATCATGCAGCCCTACCACCCACACAGAACAGGGAACACAGCATAAATACAAGCTCTTATATAACTTTGGCAGATAATATAAAGATGTGTTCATGTGGAATCAAAGAGCTGATTGTAAGAATAGGCTTTCAGGGCCTTACATTATAAAAGAAGGATCTAGTTGTAAGGAAAGGCAAATTATTTGTAATATAACATGCTTTACATAACGCATAAGTCATTTAGAAAAGATATAAAAGATATAAAATAGACAAAATATGCTGAAATTGAATTAAACAGATTAAACAGGAGAATAAAAACGACAGTGCAGGTACAGTGTAGTGCAAGACATGAATGAATACTCTCTAATTTAATTTTATAAAAGGCAGTGGCACACTGCAAAGCCTCTTTGTGTTTAGTTTTGACGTAAAGGCTCCATCACAATAGTCGAGTCCACTAAGGATAAAAGCCACTGAGCAGGTTTTTCTAAGCCTTGCTGAGAAAAAAAGTCTTTACATTTTTTATTTAGTTTGTAGTGGCTGATTTTGTAATTTGTCTTTAAGTGGATCTTCATAATTACACCAGGATTTCTTGCTTAGTTTGTTGTGTTTAACATCACTGATTGAAGGTGAGAGATTAACTTTTAATTGTTCTTTGGCTCCAAAAACAATTAGCTGCACTCAGCCCTATCCCGTACTGGGTGCCTTCTGCTCAGTTTAATTCTTCCAGTGTACATCAACACCCACCTCAAAGAGCAGATTGGTCTCTTTGCTTCTTGCTTTGCTCATTATAAAGTGAATCTGTCAGCTTCCACTTTGGGTGAATTAGCATCTGAAGCGCCTCCACTTGCTTTCACCACCTCTCTCCTCCTCTCCTGAGAGCCACTGTTCGGAGGCCCGGAGAGAGGAGAGAGAGGAGAGAGGAGGCAACGACAAGGGGAAAGAAATGTGAGCGTGAGAGAAAAGTGGCAGAGGGGAAAGGAGAGGAAAACGCGCTCTGCTAGTTAAACCCAGCGACCTCTGTCTCATAAAAAAGAGGCAACATAGAGTAATAGTAGAGGAATCAGCAGTATTTTCTAGCCTAAAGTCAAAACTATTTGTAGCTGCAACAGCATGAAAGCACTGTGTAAACTTTGTTTGGATGAGTGCTATGAAAATACAGTTTATTACTAATTGTCTTTAACCGCTTAATCCTATTAGGGTCATGGGGAGCAGGAGCTTATCCAAGCATGCTGAACATTAGCCTGAAGGAAGGGAAACAAGCCTGCAGTCCATCACAGGACCAACACAGGCCATCTCTGCTCGGCTCTCCACTTCATAGCCTACCAGGCGACTTAGCGCCTCAGTTTCCACACGTGAAGCGGAGAATATGCAGTGTTTGTCAGGTTTAAAGTTTATCATATATATTTATTGCACTAGTAGGGACAGTGAGGAAATAGATAACCCACTTAAATAAATGTGATGTGATAAATCTGTTGCAGAGAGGTGGTTATAAAGAGGTTTGGTTGATTTGTTCATTTTTTTAAAGTTTTGGTCTGTTTCAGGTTCATACTGGCTTGTTACCAACAAACCAAGAGGTGTAAAAGCTGCTTGTTTTTTTGTCTGTCAGCGGGATTACATCAAAACTACTGGCCCAAATTCTATGAAACCTTCTAGTTTATTGAGGGGAAAGTTTTCGTGAATGTCATCTAGAGAAAATCTGCATTGGTTGATGTCTGTGCTCACGAGGCTGATAAACAGAAAATGTCTTCAGACACATCGGCAGGTAATCCTGTCAATGTGGCTGCAGTGGAAGAAATGTAAGCGCTCTTCCTTGTGAGATTTTAGAAGGTGGTTTCGAGCCCTGTATACTTCCTGTTGCCTGAATTTCCTGTAGAATAGAACAGAATTATACGACTTATATGACTTTAATTGAAAGACCCATATCAGTCGAACGCTAATGTCATCCTGCATTGTCTTATGTGTTTGTTTTTTCGTCTCTGATTTACCTGATATAACTGATTATGAGCATTATTAGCAGATATTGCAACTAGATCTCAAATGTAAAGAATAATGACAAACAGGTAGAAACAGGACTAAAATTAGGCATTTTTGTTTACCATAATACTACAACAGGATTGGTTGCTGTGTGGTTTCTACATTCTCACTTTTTAATGAGGATCTGCTAAAATACACAGACTAGGACACAAGTTATACCCACCTTTTCAGAGGGTTGTCCAGAGACAGCTTTTCAGAGGGTCTTTGTCAGGTTGTGTGATCCAGCTTTGTGTACAGCTTTTACATCAATTAAAACAAAACATGGTTACGGCAGGTGTTAAAGCAGCTCTAGACTGAGCTGTTTAGCTTAGATTGTTGAATTGTGATTCAAAACAGCAAAGTTTTTCTTTATTTACATCTCTTTAAGATGAACATTTGATATTCTGTTTGATGCCTTTTTCTTCATCATTGTGACTAATTTTAATTCAGGAAACTGTTTCTTATAACGTAACCGATTTCAGCAGTCTGTCTCAGGCTCGGTTAATCCAGTCATATTAACACAGTACCATTTTTCACCTGTCACCAGCGTCTCATTTCAGACACAGGGATGGGGGTGTTTTTGTCTGACTGTGGCCCACTGGTCTGTGTGATGGCTGCTGAGTCATTCCTAATGTGCATCTGTTTCAGGCAGTGAAATTTCTCCCCAGAGCTATGAGAAAAGAAAAGAGAGTTATGAGGGAGCCTCACAAGATTAATGGCTTGAACGGTCCCCGCCTCTGTGATTTGACTATAGTGAGAGTAAAAATATTGTTTTCCTATGTGATTATTTTGCTTATACGACCCGTCAATTTGCAATACACTGCATATAAGTATATTTGTGGTGACCTAACAATATGAAATTACTACCTTAAGGTGATTTTACACTGATGTTCTCTTTTGTTACTCACACTGTCTGTTTTCCGGTCTCCCCAGGGGTCTCTTACTCATACGTGCAAGGGCAGGCGGGAGATGAGGACGCAGCAGTAGACGTAAAGCTGTACAGTCACCGGTGGAGGAGATGGCTTCCCCCGAAACCTCGTAACATGGACAGTAACAGGGCCAGTCAGGAGCAGGACCAGGACCCTGCGCAGGAGGAGACTGAGGGATTCCCAGGCCTACTGTCTGCAGAGGACACGGACAACAGCTCCCAGATAGAGGTAGGTTATGATTCATACCAAGGTCACACAACTTCTACTCTGCTGTATGCAAATATTTAACTGGTACTCCACTGTATAATGTCTTCTATGGCCCTGGGGAAATTTCTAAAGTCTAGTAAAGAAACCCTGATGAGACTTGTCTTTGCTTGTGTTTGGAGGCTGAAGATTTATAGCAGAAAGCATGCGCTATAAACTGAAGATCTGGATTTAAATGGGAGACTATCCAGTTGCATAATGGGTAGTGCAACTAAAAATGCAGTTAAAGTTATGAAAAATAATAATAATAATAATAATTCGAGCAAAAACAATAGGGACTTTCCAGTTGATACTGGCTTGGTCCCTAATAATAGTTCTAAATACCTCAACTATAACTACTAATAGGCCTATAATACTACAATTACTTCAATGCTGCAGGTACCCCTTGAAATGGTA
>NW_023339650.1:14186077-14250654 GCF_004916995.1 Morone saxatilis
ATAATAGTTCTACATACCTCAACTAATAATACTAATAGGCCTATAATACACAGTTACTTCAATGCTGCAGGTACCCCTTGAAATGGTACAAATTTGTTCTTTCTTTTGCTTTAAGTCACTTTGTACCCTTTCTGTTAGTCAAAAGGTACACTTTGGACCTCTTAAAGACCAATATTGTACTTTTGAGGGAACATTCTTCAAAAGTGTACCCGTAAGTACAAAACTGTTCTTGTCTCGTACCTCTATTTTTGTGTGTGTGTAGCACCCAGGGTTTTTGGAGCTCAGCCTATTCAAGTGACTTAAAGTCTGTTCTGATGCATTGATTTTCACCCTTTATTTTATTTAACCCATCTCTTGCAAGTCCTCTAAATTTATGGAGGTGCAGTGCTACAGTAAACTGCTGCAGCATCACTTTAATTGTGTAATTTGGCAACAGCCATAAAAAAAAGCCCTCCCGCACAGGTGCTCTCATTTGATTTGCCTCGTTTGAATCTTTTATGTTGTCCTCATCAACTTACAGTCTTAATGAAGACTGGGAAACTCCGCTCGGATATATGCGACTTCTGAAAACCTGATGGTGATGGTTTTTTAGTACCTTAAGTAGACAGGAGCTCCTCTGAAAACAGGATTTGAGAAACTTTGTGTGATCTCAAAAATATTGACAATATGCAGATTTCCAACATGCATTTTTATTCCCCTGGGTTCAAGGTCAATTGAGTAGCTGTTCACTAGCCTTTGATGTCTGTCCAGTTGTCATGAAATTGTGGATTGTTTTAGATTGAGCATTTGAAGGACTCCTTGTCCATGTTGGCTTAAAATTGAGTTACAAATTCAATTCCTGGCTCTTGGCTTTGTCTGATATTATTTAGGTTATGATGAACAAAGTCAGGGTTCCTATGCACCCTGAAAAACCTGGAATACCTGAAAATTTAGAGGATAGTTTTTCAGTCATAGAAACATCAGGAAATGTATAAAAATAAACAAATATCTTGGAAATAATCAATGTGTCTTGGAAATTTTAATTGTATTTTAACCCCTCACTCAGCTCATCTTGGGTGCAAATTAAGTTTGAAACTTGACTGTTGGTGGGATGAGCTGCACACTATGTACCAGACTCAGAGTGTCAGTTGCTGATGTTACAGTTAGAGTAAAACTGTAGTAAACTGTAGTTAATTTGCCGGAGATCATAGCGGAAAAATCTCCTGCTGTTAGAACAGCCAAGAGCGCCACAAAGCGAATTAAACCGGATTGTCCCATAAACACTGACCACCTAACTGTAATGAACTTGAGACACTTCATCAAGGAGGAATGAAACTAGAGTTAAATGTGTCAGTACCAGGCCTCCCGGTGGATGATATGATCGTTTTTGTCCTGTTTTGTCTAGAAACCTTCTTAAAAATGTCCTGAAAACAATTTAAAAGTAAAAAGTAATCAAACATAAATTACAGTAATGGAGGAACTTAATATTTGGAATTAATCTAAGTGAAGGGTTTTATGTTATATAATATATTTATAAGTATATTATATAGATAGTATAATATTTATAAGTTTTTTTTATGCTATGCTATATATTAGAGTGGATGAACGAAATGAAAAGTTGTTCCCTGGAACTGAGGCAAATGTTTGCAACCTATAATCATAGTCATTACTTATCATTAGTTAGTTAACAGGATCAGTGTTTAAAGTCATTGTCTTCCCACCAAATGAATTCAGCTTCATTGTGACTCAGATCAGTGCAGCTCTGGCTGAACAAAGCGGCTCACACGCTAAACCTTCCTGTCTCGTAAAGAAGCCAACTAATATAAAAAGAATGAATCGATAAAGTCCTCTCTTGAGCTGAACCTAAAAATACTCTTTGGTTTCTTCCCCGGAGCAATTATAAATCTCACCTGAAGAATGGATATTTGGTAATGAAAAAGAAGACTAGGAGGGGCCTTTGAGGATTAATACTTTATATCAAATTAATCTCAGCCCTCGGGTGTTCATCTACCTTCTGCATGGGACTGGATCCTCTAAAACTTGACCTCTGAGAGACCAGAACAGGAAATTAACCTGGCCTCCCACAGTTCCAGGAAGTTGGTGGAGCTGCTTCAGATTAAAAGCTGGGTTCGGCCTGTGTTTGTGTCTATGTAAATGAAAGGCATGGCCCGTGTCCCGTTGTTGTGGCGCCTTGGCCGGCGAACAGCATCGAGGGGTTCTGTCATAATGATGGCGGCCGCCCGGGCTTAGACAGCTCGTTAAGTTTTCCTGTGGCTTCTAATCATCCCAGGTTCACAGCCCAGTGTCTCTCAGCGAGGAGGGGAGGGAGCTTTGATCGTCAGCCGTAAACACTCCACGCAGACACAATGCATAAACATGTGCACTTCACATCCACGCACACTTGTACCATCACACAAACGCGTCCCTCCCTCGCTTGTTGTCGCTGTCTGAGGCTCATTTTGTTGTTGCCGAATGGAAAAGCAGTCTACCGCACAAACACCCTGTCATTCCCGCTGTCATTACTCAACGCACAGACACATTCCCTCACCTGCCACCGACACTTTGTTGACACGAGAAAAGCCTTCGTATTCAGAGGGCAGAAACTGTAAAGCTTAAATCTTCCACCGAGCAGTGAGCTGAATGGATTTAAAGACCTGTCTTTTCTGCTCTGAAGGAGTTTTAACTGAGGAAAGACAGACAGAGGACGAAAACCTCTTCCCTTAGACTCACAGAAAGCCGTATATCATCCAATATCTCTGATGGTTAACACATTCCAAGAGTTATTTTCTGTCATAATTTATCTTTTTGGCTCACCCGCCATTCATTCAAACGTGTTTACTCTTTTTCAGTTAGTGATTTGCAACCAAATGTCCTGTCCAGAAAAATGTTAATCGCTTAAATGCAGTATGTCTTTGGGCTCTGTCGTGCGATTGATTGTTTTTATATGATTGATGACTTTTGCCAGAAGGAAGTGGTTACTCTTTTATTTTGGACAGGCTGACAACAAAAAAACAAGATAATTTGATCACAGTCAAAAATGTCTTGTTTTAAAGGAATTATTTTGCAAAATACACTTAATCGATCCATCCATTCAATACGAAGGTGCGGTCTGTTAGCTTAGCTTAGCATCAAGATTGGAAACAGGGGAAACAACTAGCCTGGAGTCGAACCCTAACCCTAAAAATATGTTTTTGTTTTTTGCTGGTAGTTGCATTTTGTTACCTTTCCTACAAAGCTAGGCTAGTGGTATCAATCTTCTCATCTAACTCTCAGCAAAACAGTGAATATTTCCTGAAATGTCGAACTATTCATTTAAATTCTACAACGTATGAGAGATGCAATCCCTAAGAGCATTTTTAGCCATGCAAAGTTGTTTTAAGGTGGAATGAATGTTTCTTAGTTATAAATCAGGGTTCCTCTTTTATAGAACTGAAAACATATTTTCTTTGCTCTGAGGTCAGCCTGTATTAAGTTGAACTGGTGCCATAACACAAGTTTCCAATAATAGATTCTCACCTCGACATGCAGGTTTATAACCGGGGCCTTAACAGCAGACTGTCTGACGCCCCTGAATAACAGTGACTCACTGTATCAGCTCTCCAGATCATTAAACAGCCTCTCGGCTAAAGGTGTCTTCAAGTCACTGTGAGGTAGAATAAGGCAACAATGGAAGAGTCTGTGTCACTGAGTTTGAGCCAAGTCTCATCGCTGAAAGCCAAAGTTTGTGCTAGTCCAGACATGCTGTCAGCTGTGGCTCGTGGCTGTTGCAGTTGTGTTTTTGTTGTTTATCTTGCCAGTTCAGAGCAGTTTATTAACCTCGTCTCATGTATCATGTTTTATCGGTCCCAGACATTTCATAACCCCCGGCTGTTAGGTTGGCATGTACTGTAAATAATTAATAGTATTTAATGTTTATACTCGTGCCGTGTTTTGTTTGCATGAGCATGGAGGCATATGTTTAATTTTAGATACACACATTACTCTGTTTCAAATATAAATTGTTTTGTTATTTCCAAAATAAAGCATAAAAACTGGCATTCCTGTGTGATTCTTCACATTTAACTAAAGTAATACCCAAAGTAGGCTCGTAGGAGACGCTTTACGGCTTAATTAGAAACCAAAACATTTTGTAGATATTGATAATGATGATCATTGGACCCAGAACAACCTAAAAAAAATTGTTTAAACATGGCATTATCTGGTTGGGTTGGCCTGTTCTGACTCCCAAATGTGAATGAATATTGAAAAATGTTTGTGTTTTCTTAATTTGATGAAAATAAGAATTAACCTACATTTACTGTCAGAAAGTAAATAGAGGTATAATAATTGCTTGATTATTAAGGAGATAAATGCACATTGCTTGTATATTAGCTTTCAACGTAAATTTATTAATTGTCGGATAAAATGATGGCTGCCCTGATAACTTTGCAGAGTTGTAAAATGTGTGTCATACTTACTTTAAAACAGTGCATGTTTTGGCATCTGATAACACTAAACACTTAAAATGTACTCAAACTGCCATATTTAACCTTTTCACCTGTAGTGACCCTTTCATTTTTTAGTGCTATTAGTGGTCTCAACAGCAGCTCAGTCTGAGGAATCACCTGAAACGCTGTCTGCATAGCAAGCGAGCCAGCACAGGGTCCTGACCTCAAGTTTGAGAAACTACTCTAGGAGGTTGCTTACAGCTGTTAGATGGCACCATTTAAAGCCCCGTCTTTACGATGAGCGCAAACAAACCGCACAAGAACACACACGTGGCAACCACTCAGATGATTAATTGTGCAGACTTTTACGAATCCTGTATCATATTGCAACCCCAGTCAACACCACAAATGAAGCCAAGAGGGACACATAACTCCTCGTGTTCCCTCTGAAATAATGTGTACATTTGATGGTCTCATTTTCACGGCTGGCTGTTCACATCGACAGTAAAGTGGAGTCTGTCCTGATAATTTAACCACTGTCAGACATGCCAATATTAGCGTGCAGTATATTGGTGTTTTGGAGGGGGGGGGTTGTTTGCTTGCTTTGATGTGTAGAAATAAGGGTGTGGTTTATTGTGAATACTTGTTATTGGATGTCTGGTACTTCACAGCACAGGAGGCCCCTGTTGGGGTTACATGCTCCACTACATTTACTGTTTATTTGTGTATTTCTTAGGGGAGAGAATTCACACAGCGAGGCAGCAAGCTGCTCGGCTTGCTAATTTTCTTTCCTTCACTTGATTCCCAGCGCTGCTTTTGCCCTCACCGCGCTCCATATTCAAAACCTGCAGTGAATGCAAATTAGGTTTTTTTCCCCCCCTTTTGTTTGTTTTGTGTCTCAGTTTGTCAAATTTGTTAAAAGATTCCCAGAGGAAAATGTGTTTGGAAAGAGATGTTTACTGTCTTTATGTTGTTCACTGTTTAAACTCTATCTATCTGAGGCAGCTGCTCTACAGATGAACCATGAAGTGGTTTATATTTTCAGTATGTGTCCAGTCTGCTTCAGTCTTCAACTGAGCATCATCGTCCTGTGTTAGAGTCGTAGCCTTTTCTCAGTGGGTCAGCCAACATCTTGGTTTTGCAGTCATTTCTGCAGATGAGCAAAGACAGCGAAGGCAGCGAGTTTGTGAATTCACTGAGTAGTGAACTCTGTACCTCACCGTCCCCCGAACATTGCTTTAAAATGCAACCACATTCTGTCTGAACTCTGCGGACATCTTGCAAATCCAGTTCATGAGATCTAAAATCAAAGACCAGATGCACATTTTAATTATATATCAGGTTCCTGGATTCACGTCCGACTTCTTATTTACTTTTATCTCTCTGTATTTTCATTGTTCACAACACCACACTGACACATGACTATTTGATCACCAGTGGGCAATACTGAATTAAACCAAGACAATAGAACAAACATTTCGAGTCCGGACTCCTAAGTCCAAGACTACAGCACTGCTTTTTAACATCACGTCCTGCCAACACCAAGACCGATACATGACAGTAACGTGATAAAAACAATGTAACAAGACAAAAGAAACAATAAAAGGACACTCACTATCACTATGTCCTTCAGAGAAACCCAAATTTTACTTGAGTAAAGAAGCTGAATCACTACTTCAACTTTTACTCAAATCTTTTTAGTATCTGTACTTCTACTTGAGTAAAGAATGTGTGTACATTTGCCACCTCAGAGTCAGACTGGGTCCAAATTATACTCAGGTCAGATTGGGTCTCACTTTATTTCCGTGGTCTGTGTCAATACGTCAAATACACAAGTAAGAATAAATTAATGCACATCAGGTCATGTATGTTTTTCACAGGTCTGTTACAGATTAAGTCCAGTATTTTGGCTCATACTAGAGTATCCATACAACTATTAAAAGGAATCAGAAATTGGCTCGTGCAGCAGAGACCAGTGGGTATTCTCACATTGTTCAGTCTCCCCACACACACCACCAGCACCATCAAGCTGCTACAATAAGCAGGAGATGGAGCGGAGCGGTGAATAATGGATCACAGGCATTATCAGCTGATGAAGAGCTGCACACATGAGCGATGGCGTCTTTTTAGTGCTTTTTCAAAACAGGCCGCAGTCTGATTTAAATGTGTACTCTTAGAAAAAAGAAATATGGGGACGGCTGACTTGCAGCTTAATCCCAACATATTGGAACATTTATTCAAAGCAATGACACATGAAATTTTATTTTCTCAGGAGCAGGGACATGCAGTTGAGGGGATTATGGTTTTCCTTTATTTTTCTGACAAACATTCGTGAATCACAGCCACCACTCCTCTCTTTAGCAGCAGCTTTAAAACATTTAAAAACATCTTATTTTCTAAGTAAAACACCAAGAATAATCTCATAAAGGCGAAGCGATACAGCCTTGTATTCAGGGACTCTCCTGTGTTAAGGAGCCATTCAGAAGTGAAAACATGTTGGCACAAGATATTCAGGTCTCAGTTTAATGCAATATTGACGTGGTGGGCAGCTCGAGTAAATGCCTCAGACAGAGATGGGAGTGAATCTGGAATGGGTTTCGCACACGAAAGAATCTTTTCTACGGTTTGTTTTTGCGCTCCAGAGCCCAGAAAATGGCACGTTATTGGCAGCAATTTTGGTTTTCTCCACCGTTATCTAGTCGCACTATTTCAGTTTATGACGGACAGATGAAAACGGGGCAGGAGACCCCCTACTGGGAGTGAAGTGGCAGGGTCATATTCCTCCTCTCCTCTCACTCGTTCATCCTGTGACCTTCTATCGTCCATTAGCCTCCAGCTCAGGCATCCATAGTGTCTCTGAGGGTCAACTGGAGCTTATCCCACTGAAGCTGTGCATGTGTTTCTCCCATAGGGCATGAAAATATATATGACATACCTTTACAATACAGTATATATCCAAAATGCATATACATGCATAAGAATTTGCTCATGTTTTTATTAAATTATTTGTATTTTAGTAAGAGGGATGCACTGTTGCAAATGCACCTCAAAAATGTACTCGTAATTGTACTGTTTTTTGGTTTCAGATCTATTTACAATTGCATAAAATATGTTTCAGATACATTATAGGTCACTTTCTTTTCTGGAATACATTAACAACATTGACAGATATCGTCAAGCTATCGTCTCAACAAGTCCACAAATCCCCATGACATCGTTGGTAACTGTAAAAAATATAATGACCTTTTAGGTGTTTTTGTCTTTGTGTGTTTGATAACTGGAACTACAGAGGTAACAGGAAATGAGGAGAGAGAGCATGACATGCAATAAAGGTCCTCAGCCAACCACGCCTACCTTTGGGGTTCATTTACTGTTTGAAAGCAGGAATGTATATCACTGCCATTTCAAAATATTCGGCTGTCAGTGGATGATTTGTGCACCGAACATTTCACATTTATAAAATGACAGCAGTGATTTTACTGCTCAAGCTTTTTCCTGTGAGTGAAAAGTTCATTGTGTCTAACAAACCACTCTGGATTTTGTAGTCTGGATATTAAAGCCAGTCACTGTACCATCATGAAAAAAGATACAAGAAACAGCAAGTCAATGAGCACAAAACCAGACCTATACATATCTGTAATGTGGTCAGAGCTCTGAAACCAAGCTAGCTCTACAGGTACTTAACAACGATTTGGAGTTGTTGAAAGCACTAATATGGAAGTGAGTTCTGGTATTTAGATTAGACATGCATAATAATGACTCCATGCTTTGTAAATCTACTTGGATATAGATGTGCTCTACCTCCTTTACCTAGTAGCAGTAACACATTTCACACGATGGTTGTATTTTCACACATCAGTGTTGAGTACCATGCTTCACTCGCTGGCACATTTTGGCACAAGTTGACCCGATTTAAAGGCACACCACCTTCCTCCCACAACCTCCCACCAAATCTCTTTATATAATTGTGTATTTTTGTGTGAGTGTGTTTCTCTGGTCGAGCACCGTGCACTGTGTTTTCTGTGGTCTTGTCCACCTACACGCAGCTGGACGAATGAACCCTGCCCAACTTCCCCTTCCCTCTCGCCTCCCCCTGAAGGCAAGAACCGCCAGATGGCTTCTCTCACCTCTTGAGGAGCCTCTATCTCCCTCCTTCTCCACAAGACCAAAAAACATCTTGTGCTGATTAGGAGGAAGCTTTACAGCCTTGCATTTGTGTCTGCTCCTTTTACAAGCGCCCTTGTTTTCTATTCTGAAAGTAATGTGCTGACTAAGGCTGCCTTTAGGGGCCTTTTTTTCCTGACACGATTTGTCTGCACTTTAAGCTTTGATGAAAGGCTCCTGGCAATGTTTGTTTAAATCTACAAATTAATCAAAAGTAACACCCACCTACATGGCTGAACCCCATTTGGAATTTGGATATTTATCAATTCCACGGAGGCTTTGCTAAGCCTGAAACATTATCTTACTGTCTTATATTCTAGGCTGAATAATGTGTTGAGGTATTAGATTGTAACTCTCTGAGGGAAATTTGAATCCTTGAAGCAAAACGAACTGAACAGGGAAAGATTGTGCTTTAATTAATGTTTGTCTCATGGCCTTTTGACAACCAAAGCACAGTAGCTCAGAATAATACCCCTCATACATATATATATATCAATATATAAAAGCATCCACAGAGCTGTGTGAGTTCCTATTAGTGAGATCATAGCCAGACGCAGTGTAAACTTCCCTGACTCCCCATCCAGCGAAACATTAACTTTAACAATGTTTTAGATAAAAGGCACAGCTGCAAGGTATCTCATTAGACCCACAGGGAAAGAGACGAGCAATAGGAAGCGCACGACACGAGCATTCTTCCTAATTCTGTACAGGAAACAATAAAAGCAGACTGGCCTCTCCCACATGGCTTATAAAAGTCCACAAATGTTTCTGTTACAGAAGGCAATCCCTGACTGTGCAGTCTGGTACGGGCTTTTTAAGAGTGGAAGAAGTCGATTGACTTCTTGGGGTTTTTTTTTTGTTTTTTTTTATTTAATTTGATTAGTAGACATTAAAACCGCTTTGTGTGCTGATTGTGCCCCTAATGAAAACCATAGAGTTAAATGAAAGGACAAAGGGAATGCACACGCAGCACACATAATGGAAATGATTGCATTGTAACATAATCTAATTCAGCATGTAATTTGTTCTGCAGCAGGATTACAAATACTCAACATTTTTTCATTTTCCATGTGTAGAAGTTTGTGTAAAAGTTTTAATTGTTTTTGTTTGCTTACAAATTGTTGCTGGTAGGGTCGCTTGTGTTTTAATTTGGGCTCACAGCAGCTTAGAGGAACAGTGAACAGGATGTCTTTATAAATATGTGTTTATATATTCTGCACGCTGTATACCTTATAATAAGAGCACAGACTGCATCACTAAGCAACACAGCAACTCTGTCCTTCAAGCTGTATTATAACTTTTCTTTGTACTACGCTTCCTCACACTAACTCAGTATCTTTGTCACTTCTAAAGGAGGATACGGATCACGACTACTACACGTCCAAAACCTACAGCCCGTTGGATCCCATGAGCAAGGACTTGTGGGTAAATATCGACCAGATGGACAAGGAAAAAGTCAAGATCCACGGGATTCTGTCCAACACACACAGACAAGCGGCGGTAAGTCAACAAACAGCACGCGAGGAGCTTTCCTTGGTGTCCTTTCCTCTGTGGATGTCGGACCAATTGTGAATGTTACTGTACCAAATATACCCGAACCTGGGGGTCAGTTGCATATAGTCATTAGCCAAGTTTAACACTTTTCTGTTCAGACCTTAAGAACGATTTGTTTACTAACACTACATATGTGTATTGTAGTAGGTGTCTGTCTACTTTGTACAAAGAATAAAAACTCAAATTATGTGTGGGCTCACCTGTGACGCACCTTTAAACCTCCTGAATACTTCATATGTGCAGAAAAGATCACATAAAACATTTTAAATCCTGAAAAATAAATGATTTATTTCACCCAAAATTACACCACCAGAGGATTTAATTCCTTTCCTTCTATGAGTAGATACTCAACTCAACTTTACACTAGCTGAGATACAAAAAATGTGCATTAAAGACACATTGAACACTTTAATTAACCTTCTTAAATGAAAAATAAACTAGCATCCATTTAATTTTCTGACAATGGACTAATCAGTTGTCAGTGTTAAGACATTTCAAGATCCAGTGTGGCATCTATCGGTGTAGTTGCAACTCCCTCACTTCACCCTCCCCTTGAAAGAGCAAAGGAGAAACAGTTGCAGTTGAGTTGAACTCCATCTTTGACACAGAAACCAGGTCCAGTGTGGCTCTGTGTTAAATCCGATTAGTTACTACAGCTAAGCTAGCCAGATGCTAAGTGATGCAGCAACAGCCCCCATTTGATTTGATTTCACTTTATTATCAAAATATGTTTCTGAATTCTATCTTGCGTCCCAAGACGTAGGCTATGCTATTTCACATAAATAACAAATACAAATACTACATACATATATTACATCAGACTTTACGAGTCAAGCTTTAAGGTTTTTCAACTTTTAGTACCAATCTGCATTTGGAGATTTAATCCTCTCACAAACACAGACACGGCCACGCCAATCATATCAGTCTTCAGCTACTGGAGCATAGCAGCCGGTTAGTTTAGCCAGTGATATGGGATCAAAGAGGAAGAGAAAGATAAAAATCAATACCCACAACACAGAGAAGAGATAGGTGTATATGCATATATGTGTCAGTAAAGTATGGAACTAACTTCATCGTGCTAAAATATTATACTAATTACATAACAAACAAGCCCCAGCTCTTAGATTGACCATTGACAAAAGACATTTGTTTCCTCTACCATTAAAGCCATGGCAATGTGGTTGGAAAAAAATATATTCCTTTAAGCAATTTAAACGGTTTAGGAGAGTTTCTCTCTGCAGTGAAGTTTCCGAGCTCCTCTTCCTCCACCTCTTCACAAGCAGGTGACCCATGTGAGGCGCATACTGATGAAGTCACACAAGGCAGCGGCAGTAGACTGACTGGAGAGACAGAGCAGCATGGCAGCAGGGCAGTCACAGACTATACAGGCTGAACAATAGCTGGCGAGGAGATAGAATAGAGATTCACATTGCGTATTCTGCTCCTCTACCTTCAGTCGTGTAATGATGGATTGAACCATACAATTTGAGGGAAGCTATTCTATTTAGCCACAGAACTGCCCTCAAAAGAGGCGAGGCTTTTCTTCCTAATAGCATAAGAGGGATGTGGGAGGTTTCTCTAACTTTGGCTTTAATAATCAATAAGTGAATTTCCCAATTCAAAGACCGGCCAAGCAATCCAGACTCAGAAGGCGATATTGAAATCTTGGCTGGATCATTTGATCATGAGATTGCAGCGCAAGTAGAAGTGAAAACCATCTGTGCTGAAATTCAGCCACTGTGTCAGCAGACTAACATTTTTAAACAAATAGACTATATTATTATGGCAGTTAAAGTCCTGAGAAACTACATAAAAAAACTCTGAGTGCTGGAGGAGGATTGGAGAAAGCTTCCCTGTTCCTTCCTGGCACTGCTGCCTGCCAGAGACACTGAGAGGAACTGGCCAATAAGGTCGTAAAAGAAAACACAGCCGCAGAGGTCAACTTCATCACAGAATTGTAGTAAAAAAAAAAAAAGTTAAAAGTTAAACTCTGGATCGGCTATATGGTCTGTGAGAATTTAGTGTGGTTGGCCACTGGGATTACTCCCTCCAGCATAATCTAGGATCATCTATAATAGCTGCATGTTTACTGTGGACGGTAGCTCCATAACATTATCTGGCAGTGGTTACGATGTGACTGTAGCATATTGAGTTCAGGAATAATGAATGCATGCAAGTCTTCGTTTGTGGTGATGTGGTCATTTTTGTATAATACTATAGTTTCTTGAAACTTTTTTTTTATGTTTTAATTCCCATCATCATATTTATGAATTGTATGGAAGCCCATTTCTACCAAGAAAAGAAAAAAGTTGATCATGAAAGAATGAGTCAAAATTTTAATCTCATAATTTTAAACACATTTTTGACTAATTATGTCAGTGTGCGTGGGGGAGGGTGTTTCTAAAGCCATTCAACCATCCAACTAAAACTTTTAAAGAAGCATACTGGCTGTTTAAGAGTCTGCAGCCATGCTAGCCACTCTGAGTCTGAACTCAGCATGCTAACAGGCTCACTATATCAGTGCTAACATGCTGATGTAAAGCAGGTATAATGTTTACCACGTTCACCGTCTTAGTTTAGCGTGTTAGCATGCTAACATTTGCTGATTAGAAAACAACCATAACCATTATTATAACATTAACACCCCTTTTTATTTGTTAGAATGACAAAAACTAAATCTTTAAATTCAAATTATGTGATAATAAATCAAAACTGACATAACTCAAGGTTTTGACTCACTGTATTAGCATTTTTGCCTCAGTAATTATCATAATTTGAACTTTCAATGTCACAATTTTGACTTAAAAAGTCACAATTTCAACATACCATCTCATAACTTATAAACAGTATCTGATCATTTTAACTTTCCGTGAGTATTTTTATTTCTGTAACTTCTTCTTCTTCTTTTCTAGCAAAAATGTGCTTCCATATAATAGACATTTACAAATAAGTATATTTACCCATCAAGTTTTATTTTAATGTTTAATATTTATTTAATATTACAAGGACATCGACATTTCCTTGAAATCTGAATCTTTCAGGAAGGAATATGATTTTCCTTTCTTCTTGTACTTACATGTAACAGAGGTCATATGCAAATATATATTTTTTTTAACACATTTACATTCTTCTTTAGATCACTATTTTAGATCTCTACACAGAAATGACAAGCGATTGCCTCACAAGGTAGAGCCGATATAGCAGACAGGGCACCTTTGTATTTTCTCTCCACATTTCCCTTCTGATCTAAATCCTCTTGTTGTTTTTATAAGATGAGAACAGTCTCTTCTCTGATCCTCTTCTTACCTCTATCTTTCTGACCGGGGTCATTTGTCTGTTTTTCCCCTCACAGAGAGTTAATCTGTCCTTCGATTTCCCATTTTATGGACATTTCCTGCGTGAAATCACCGTGGCGACTGGTGGTAAGTGAGCACTGTTCTTGGACTCTGTTCTCTTAATAGTAGTTATTACTGTTATTATTGGACATACTGTATGTGCTTGGCATATTAAACTGTACACAGACAGTTTTTATTGCTGCTGGATTTAGGAGAGAATGCGGTAAGATTTGTAAAATGACTCTGGAGTGGAGAGATGTTTATGAAATGGAGAGAAAACACAGCGTCTGCATGTGTTCTGGTACTTGGTGTACCTGTGAGTGTGACGTGGCTACCGTACAAAGACATCTCACCCCTGAATACAGAAAAGGACCGGACAATGAGTTATTTCTTTTCTCTGGGAAATTACATCAGAAGATTCATGGTTGAAAAAGCTTGTCTGGCACAAAACCACAGTACAAAACCACCAACAACACACTGCCAGCCAAGCAGTCAGCCTGATACAGGACCATTTGCAGCTCTCACCTCCGCGGGATAGTCTGCTAGACTGGGGGATAAAAAAACAAACCACTCCCAACACTCAGCACCACCAACTCCACACCAGACTTAACTGGAAGAGAAACCAGACCAATGGGTTTGGACTGGAAACAGGAGTCCCTCTGCCAAGTGGCCTAAGCACACCCTGATAGACATGGATAAGGAGGTGGGGTTATCAGGAGATGTGTATGAGTGGGTCCGACACGTGACTCAGCAGACGTGTTTGCCAGAGTGTGCAAAGCAATTTTCCACTTGAGTCTTGACGGCGAAACCACAACACCCCAACCAGCTATTATCACATCAAAGACTAAAGCCCTGCTCTTACCCAACTATTTCAGAGATGTTGTGCTGCGTTTAACTGCCACTGGAATAATAAAGAAATAATTCGTCTTGTCTCTTATCATCATTATCATCACTGTCTCATTTTCCCACTTGATCCTCCATAGCTGGCAAAGTTGAGTTGGTTTCTTTTGGCTTCGGAGACTTGCCGGATGATGGTGTGGAGGGATGGATGGGCTCAGACGCTACTAGCGCAGAGGAGATAACAAGAATTTGCATTCCTACAGACAGAGATGGAGGGATGCGACTGAGGAGGAGAGAGGAAATTGAGGAGGAGGAGTCGGCTATCTGCCTCTTGCAGGCCTCTGGGGCTTTGTCTCTGAGGCACTTTCCTCATATCCTTCCATTTCAGGGCCTATCACTCTGCTCCTCACACCACTGGACGGTCTTCTCTCCCAGCTTTCATTGCTGTCAGCTGTTTTTATAAATATTAAATTAATATAAAAATTATTTATTTTCGCTACCTGTGCACAAACGTGGCATGAATATTTCAATTAAATTTGGTTTTGTATTTTCAGGGCTGCAGTAACATTTAAATCAGGGCAGCCGCGAGTTGGCAAACACCTGAACAATGTGGGAAACAAGATGGGGGTTGGCGTGGAGCCTTGTTAAACATGTGAAGTCTGAGTCCACTTTTATGGTTTTTTGCATGCAGTAAATTGAGAGTTACAGTATCTATCATAATGTAGCCAAGTGTGTGGGTTCCACTAACTGAATAGGTTTAATAATAAATTACCAAACGGGACATAGAGACGTAGTGCAATGACCAGCAACAGCTTATTTTATTTTTCTTCTTCTCCCACGACAGCTTCCACCTTATGGCAACAGAAACACCCTGTGAAACACAGGATAGACTGTTACAATAAGAAGCAGTTTTGAGCCAAGAAACATGTTTCAATTACAAATCAAACTTGCTGCGTGAGTTTACAAAGTGTAAATACATCAAAACAGAGACTTCTGAAACAAGTTGATTTGTGGTAGAAACAATCTCTTAATCGTCTTTTAAAGGTTTGAAGGCTCAATTCGAACAAAAATGTCTCAAATAACATAAAGATTTTTTTGTGTTTTCACATTTTAAGCTGTGTTAACTGAAAGTCTCCAACTTTGTCACCCTTCAGTGTGAGGTTAAAACAATTATTTGATTAATTGAGTTTACAGAAAAATAAACGTCAACAGTTTTGATAATAATTTAGCTGCTTTAAGGACCAGTGTGTAGGATTCAGTGTTACCTATTGGTGTAGTCACTTCACCCTGCCCTTCCAAGCGAGAAGAGGAAACTACAGTGACCATGAAAGGCCCAATGTATGGTTTGTCCATTCTAGGATACTATAGAAACATGGCAGATACTGTAGAAAAAAACGGCTTATTCTAAGGTAACAAAAACACAACAATTCTTTTTTTCAGGTGATTATACACTAATAAAAACATAACTATGAATATTTTATTATATTTCTGCCAATAGATCCTCCTAAATGTTACACACAGGACCTTTGAGTAATTTTTTTCAAAACATGAGGATTCGCTCCTGCAATATCTGTAAATTGAATACATTTTCATTACTTTCTGACGTTTATAGACAACAATTAATCTTAATTAAACAATAATCTGCAGTTAGAATAATGATGAAAATAATCATTAGTTGCAGTCCTACTGCAGCACTACTATAAATAAATAACACTGTGGCAGACATCACCCACACTAACATTACTTTAATAGACTGCAACACCTTCAATTAAAACAGAGACAGAACACATTAAAATATGCCTAGAGAAGCGATTTTCATACAGTCAGGACAGTTACAGTGATTACAGCCTGCTGCAGGAGTTGTGATGAACATACAGGTTATTTTTGGTCAACAGTGTGTGTCTGAACAGTTTGTGTCGGGATGTAGAGACCGTGAATATCAGTGATGATATACGATCTGACCACCAACAGCTGTGTCGACGGATATCCAGCTGTGGCATGCTGCTTACTGGGCCAGCTGTCACACTTTACAACCAGAATATAGATGAAGAAAACACATGAACATTTTCATCAAATCATAGGTTATTATATTGTTATTATGCCGCTAATGTGTATGTAAAGTACCAAAAACGTAGCATGTGTGAGGCGAGTAAAGGGGCATATGAAATCCACTCCAGATATCATTGTAGAGGGGCTCATATGCCTAAATCCTGTATTCTCTACAACCGCATATAAAGCAATATTCACTTCTGGAGCATTAATGATGGCTTTGGTGTGAATCTGCAGTGAGAGGCTGCCTGAATGCTGCAGAGAGGATGACTTTCCTTCCAGTCTGTTTCTGTTTTGTTCCACTAACAGACACTCATGCCATCGTAAATGATGTTTGAAGTGTTTCCACAGATGTGCCCGACGTCGGCTAAACAATGTCGGCACGCGGTTTTGGTTCCATCCGCTAATCTTCGGCTATTTTTGTTGCAACTAACTGGAAAACTGTAGTGATCCCGTAACAGGGGATCTAAATGTCATGGGAGGATCCTCCAGCTCTGATCTCTCATTTGTGTTTGTTATTTGGACAGCAGCATCACTACAAGCTCGACTAACTTGGCTAACTGGAACACGCCGACTAGCATTCTACGGCTGATAGACAACAACTGGTGCTCTGCCAAAACTTTATTGGTCTAGAGTTTATGTTCTGCTTGTCTGAGTGGTGGACATAAATGGGCGATTTTGTTTGGGTCACAGGATGTACCAAGCTGAGGAAGTCACATACCAGTTCAGGACAAATACACATACTGTTTTATTAGGGATGAGCGAGTACACTATTGTCTGTGTCTATATCTGTATTTATATCCGTTTAACCAGTTGGTTGGTTGAATTAAAAACCGGACTAGCGGGACTAAATGGAAGTTTTAAAAAAATAAGCCTGAAATTGATATGGGTTTGATATGGGCAAATTAAGGTTAGGGAAGGATTATCTTCTTAGTTGAATATTTAAAAGTCAACAGTGATGTGAAGTTCAACCTTTTGTGGCCTAAAAATAACCACACATGGATGCAAACCCCACCTATCACCTCGACCACCTTCGGTACAACTTTCTTAACTGTATACTCTTACTTACATGAAAAAAACGAACTACAGGGGAGCCAGGGGAAGCTGGGATCCTCTTAATAAGACATTAGCTCCCCTGAAAGCTTGATTTCTGATATTTCTAAAATATTGACCATAGGCTATGTTTGCCATGCATCTCTATTTTTCTATATCTTCATCATCATGAATTATGTGTAAACTTGGGCTACTATTGATGTGTGATTCGTGCATCATTTGTGTACTCATCACTAATTCCCTTTAATAAAGATAATGCTATTCTTGCCATCACCACTGAAGAGGGGCAGCACAATATCATCAACTTCAGATCGGAAAATAAACTTTCCATGTCAGTGTGACGAATCGCCATTATTCAGCGTACTGTACCTCCCAGTTTGTCCAGAAAGAGTGAGCTCCCCCGAAAGCCAGTGTATAGTTCCCACACTGGCTGCCACTGAACATAATCCAAGCAATTATTTTCCCCTCAAAACATATTTGACAAAACAAAATACTAGCATACAAACAATTTTAGGGATGACAACTTTTTGTGTTTTGGCCTAATGAAGTTTGACTTTAGCCCTGTCATGGTGGGCAACCACTGCCAATTTTAAGTACCACAACACTGGAAAACATAAAACACA
Source organism: Morone saxatilis (assembly GCF_004916995.1). Classification (NCBI taxonomy): domain Eukaryota; kingdom Metazoa; phylum Chordata; class Actinopteri; family Moronidae; genus Morone; species Morone saxatilis. The sequence continues at coordinate 14,204,102 of NW_023339650.1, forward strand.
TTACTTTCTGTGTGCCAGAGGATTTTTCCGTAGGTGAGGCATAATGGATTCATTATAGGCTGACGCAGTGTCGTTTTGTATCAATCAGCAATAAATATGTTTTTAAAAAGCAGACATTTAATTTAGATAAAAACCTTGTACCTTTGTATTTAAAGGACAAAAGACTAAATAAAGTGTGTGCGTGCGTGTGATCCAGCCTGGGCTCAGAACAGCTGCGATAAACAGAAAATATCCTGTAAATTAAACACAGCTCAGAATGAAGGAACAAAGACCTTGTCTAAACACAATGTCCAATAAAGTGAAGCTTTAGTCTAGTGGGGACTGCTAATTCCTGCTCGTGTTTTTCTTGGACATACACAGCCCAGCACTTTTGGATAGCAGCACATATAAACATAACTTGGATAGAATTATGTGACTCTGTCCCACCTTCCTGAAACCTCTTTCTCGACCTCAAACTGCTCTCCTTTATTTCATGTCTACTTTCTTTCTCCTTTTCATTGTAACTCTGTTGTTCCTCAGGTTTATCCCCCCTCCTTCCTTCCTTCTCCTCCTCTGTCCAGCCTCCCTCTGCTGTAAGTGACGGTCATAATGGATGAATTGCCTCTCTATTGAGCGCCCCGCGGCTCTCAGCTCTTTAGTGTATTGAGAGGCTGTCTGATTTTCTTTAGACTGTCAAATAAGTCGTATTGTGTTTTCAGGAGATTGCGGTTAGAGAGCAGAGGCAGCGCCAGAAGTAAAAAAAAACCTTCGACAGAGGGCATTGTGTGTGTGTCCAGACAAGTGTGCGGGGGATTTCTAAGCCTTTTTTTCTAGAGGTTTAAACCCTGAAAGGAGAAATAGTGAAGCAAAATGAACAAAGCCAGAGAAAGAGATAAAACCGAGCTCGGGTTGAATGTTGGGTAAATATGAGATGAGATGGAATGTAGTAGTGGCTGATTTGGAGGAGGTCATTTGTGTCGCCGCACCATCAAAGGATGTGAAAGTGCAGACACAGCAACATACAACCGCTAGTGAATGGCATTTATGTTTACCTTAATATGTAAGTAGACTAAACAACACAGCCTTTTTATTGTCTATTATCTCCTCTACCTTCATATACCATGACATAACATACAGTAGTGGGCGACTCTTATCTGCTGCGCTGTATGTTCTGCATGCACAAGGACAACCCGTGAACCATGTCACAGGTTTTCAATATCATAACATTTGCGCCAACTCACATATTTAAAGCAATTGTTCAACATTTTAGGAAACGTGTATTAAAATTTTATACTACTTCTCATGTATGTGCAGTTAATATGAATCTACAGCCAGCAGCCAATTAGCTTAGCTTAGCGTACAGGCTGGAAACAGGGGGAAACAGCTAGCCTGGCTCCTGCCAAAGGTAACAAAATCCACTTAAAAGCACATCTAGCTGACTAATTAACCTGTTATCTTATTTCTTTAATCAGTACGAAAACCAAAGTGTAAAAACTACAAATTTAGTCTGTGTGCTGAACTATTATGAGCAGTAACTTCCTGAAAACGTGTTGCCAAGCAACCAGTGGAGACTTTAGGGAGTTACTGGTCAGTAGTTTAGCACAAAACCAGCGTAAAACTTCCCTGTTAAACAAATGAGATGTTAATTTGTGAACTTTAGAGGTGCCACTAGATTTTGTTACCTTTGGACGGTTTCCCTTTGTTTCCAGTCTCTATGCTAAGCTAAGCTAATTGGCAGTAGCTTTAAATTTAACTTACAAACATGAAATTGGTATCAATCTTCTCACCTAACTCCTGGCAAGAGACCGAAGAATGTCAATGCAAAATGTCCAAATATTCCTTTAAGATTATTGCTGAAATTTGCTGTACAACAACTCCTAATTATATAATTGGCATCGAGCTGTTTTCTTTCCATTTTATAGCATAAAGTGCTCCAATACTGCTGATTTATTTGACACATACAACATCTAAAGACACAATTATTTGATTAGTCGATCTACATTAAATTAATGGACAACAATTTTGGTAATTCATTGATCAGTTTAGTCATTAATCAGGGAAAAAAAGCATAAAATGTGTACTTTATGTCATTGTTAATTACATATTGTATTGTATTGGGGTTTTAGACAGCCAAACCAATCAACTACCTGACAACAAAAGCAGTTGCCACCTTATTTTCAAAACATGGAAGTATAACGCTAATATCATTAACTTACTAAATATTAATTATTAGTTTAGTTGTCCCCTGTTTAGTCGTTGCTTTTGCTGTCAAAATGTGAGCCAACTGTAAAAAGCTCTTGTACTTTTATTATTACTTTTAATTATTTCATTATAGCTTGAGCCAGCTTTTACAAAAGCATGTAAAATAGCTCTGCAGAAATGAATGAGTCCCTCTTGAGTTAAGATCGTTTTATGAATAGCGTTCACACTTTTAATAGAAATAAAATGAACCATAACCACAGCAACCCCTCCTATTGAGCCATAGAGGACAGAATCTTTTACCTCCATCGTTCCTCTTCCTCCAGGTGGAGTTAAGGACTTCACACAACTAAATAAAGTCACATCTGCACTCCCCCCCTCCCTCTCTCCCCTAGCTCCTCTCACTGTGTGTGCTGACAGTGCTGTATATAGAGGTAATTCTGAACAGGGAGGTCTTTGGGGAAAGATTGATTCCTCTCATGATATGCTCTGCTCCTGGTTTCCAAAGTGATAGATGTGTTTTTATAGCCCGCCTACTGTACGAGAAGACATATGGTGACATGAAATGGGGTTTTATAGGCTTGGCCTCAATGAGACTTTTCCCCAAAATACTCTTTTCTGTCTGAGCTGGGATTTCTTTTTCCCCCTGTAAGCCTCAAGCAGCTACTTTATAATTTGTATTTCTGTTGAACTTCTGCAAAAAAAAAAAAAAAGCAATTAGACCCCTTCATAAGAGAAGGATTTTTACTCTGGGTTGTTTGATGATTTTATTGTGATAGTATGTTACTGAAAAAATGTCCATCCTAAAGACCAAGTGAGGTGAAAGACATTTCCCATGTCCAACAGGAATGGTTAAAGGAATGGTTTGATATTTTGGGAGAAACACTAATTCACTTTCTTGCCGAGAGTTAGACGAGAAGATTAATTTCACCCTCTGGTGTTTGTGGTAAATATGAAGCTACAACCAACAGCTTAGCTTAGCACAAAACAGAAAACAAGAAGAGAAGGCCAGCCTAGCGAGGCAAATGTAGAAAAATCTCTAAAATATATAGTATACTACAGTGTAAAAAGGAATATTTGCCCTTTTACAGGGGGTTATGTGTCTGACTAGTTCTTGACTGGGAGCAGTTTTCTCCTTTTTTTGTCGGATTCAACAAATAAGATATAATGTGATAATTATTGAGCTTTAGAAGTACTTAGCTAGCTGTTCCCCCCTGTTTCCAGTCTTTATGCTAAGCTAAGCTAACTAGCTACTGGCAGTAGCTTCATATTTAGCATACAGATATGAGAGTTGTATCTCTCATCTAACTCTTGGTAAGAAAGCAAATAAGAATATTCCCCAAAATGTTAAACGATGTTATAAATCCACATTTCCTACTCACATATTTTAAGAAAAGACCGTATTGTTAGTGGCTGCTGAATCATGTATCTGTCATCATAAAAATCCTGCAGTTTCACAACTTTCAACAAGACAAAGTGGCAACATCAAGGGAAAACAGATGCCCCCTTTCCTGTTACAAGAATAATTTCTAAACAAGAGCAATTTATTTAAAACAGCATTTCTACTTTTTACTGATACTGTCACTGTAAGTTAACGCTTCACACCGCTCTTCAAAGGTAAATTATACCGGATACATGGGATTGTCTCAACTAAAATGTTGTGTTTTCCCTTTTGTTCTGAATAAAACCTGATTTCAAAGGTACATGTTAGGGTTTGTTTTGGATATTTCTGTAATTCAGGCAAAGCCAGAGGGAAAGACAATCGCTATTGCTTTGAATAAATCTTGAAATAACAGCTGACTTTGCTAAACTTTGTTGTCAGTGGAGAAATTAAGACAGTGTTTGATTCTGTTGTCATCAGTGCAAATTCATCATGCAAAGACCATTCCCTTGTGATGAATAGTGGGCGTTTTCCCACTTTTCTTGAGTCCATTAATAACCATGTTTAGAGGCTGCTAAATGATGCAGCTCTAGTTTGTGTTGACTGAGCACGTCCCTCTCTGCGGAGAGATCTATTTGTGCCGTGTTGACGACACGAATAAATTGGAAAAGTTAACATAATCCCTTTTTGTTGTCATGGTCTCTTCGTGGCATCTGTGATTGATGATGTAGAGTTAAAACACACACAGGAGGATGGAAAGGAGTACACTGGGAGGGTGAAAAAAAAGGGAAGAAATAGTAAGACTCATAATCGCATTATGATATATAACTGCTGACTCAGCATATCTTCCTTTAAAGCCCCTCAGATTTACCCCTTCTGTTTTTGATAAAAGATAATAGCGCTAATTAATCGGCGTTGTTTGCTGAAGCAGCCTGTAGCATGAGGCCGGAGACAGAGAGAGGAGTGATGGTTGTTGGGTAATGAGCAGCTTTTAACTCTGGACTGGAGGGCAGACTTGTTGTCTTCCTGAAATATACTGTATCAGATAACCGCTTTATAGAGGGAGGAAAGGTAGGAGTGGAGGGAGGGAAGATTGATGTTTGTTTTTATGAGTTGCTAAAGGGTGAATCCACTTTAAAACACTATAAGTGATACATTTACACATTGCTGATTCTAACTGTGAGAGCCTCTAAGAGTTTAATTTTAACTACTATTTTCAGTGCACTGAAAGTAATATGTTGTGTCTTTTCTCTTTTTTCTCCCCCAGGGTTCATCTACACGGGTGACGTCGTCCACCGGATGCTAACAGCTACACAGTACATCGCTCCTTTAATGGCAAACTTTGACCCGAGCGTCTCCAGAAACTCCACCGTCATCTACTTTGACAACGGTAACAGCAGTTTACTCCTAATATCTTATTTCTGCCTGAATGTGCAGCAGTTACTCTCTCTTGCGTTCAGGCACAAAGGTGGCGCTTTTGGCTCCAACTAGCTGGTTGTTCTGGTACCATTTTTGAATAAAATTAGATCTCAACAAGCTTGGTGGTAGGACACTGGTTCTCAAACTATGGTACGTGTACCACTAGTAGTAAAATACTACAACATTTTCAAGGAAAATACCACAAGATGACTGAAATGTAATTTCAAATAAGTTGTATTTCCTGTAATATTTTTTTGCTACACATTCATGTTCATGTACGTACCACACGCATACATCCATGATTAGTTACAAGCTAAAATATGATGGCAAGATAGTAAGCAAAGGTAAAATTAATGTTCTAATGTTCAATGTTCTCTGGTCCTTGAACCGCTTCCATTCAGGGTTCAGACATCAATAAATAAACGTATAATTGGAATAAACCTGCCTTCTGTGTAAACATAGCTGAATAGGGTTGACTTGGAGAGCTTTATATTATCTGATATGGTATTTAGTGTAAAACGTTGGAGAAACACTGCTTTAGAAAATACTAAAACAAAGAAAGAAATAATCATAAAAACAGTTAAGCTAGCAGAGTGACCGATATCGTGGTGTGCTCAACAAATTACACACAGCCAATACTGTTAAATAAGATTTTGTTGTTGTAGTAAGTGGGGCTCATTTTAACGTACACAGTACAGAAGATACAGTTTTACAAACAATTACAATCTCAATGGATTTTACCATGCTTCTACAGTATGTATCAATATCCACTCCTACACTTTTTACAGACAGTGTATTAGCCTATATATGAATATATGTATCATTCCTACAGTATTAAATTATATTTTCTTCAAAATTATCTTGAAATGAATGCACATACTCTGTTATTACTAAAGATACAAGAGAGTCATTTACAAAACAACAGTCCTTTTTCATTAAATTATTTTCTATTGAACTCTCCACGACCCCTGCAACATCCCCTTAAATTCCACTTATTCACTTTAAACTAAATGTATGCCCTTCCTCACTCTCTGCACCTATCTTTTGCCATCTGTGATGGTTGTTATCCTCCATGTCAGTCCCTGCCGTCTAATCCCTCTGCAGCAGAGTGACTGACCAACTGTGTGACCTTCTGCAGTGGAGCTCATCAGACTTTAACCAAACTGGCAGCCGATCGATTCTCAGCCCGCCTGCTCCTCAACACGCTGTCCATCAGTCAATGTCCTGCCAATACAGCAGAACTGTATGGTCTGCTGTGTTGTGTGAGAGACAGCACTTCTCTACACCACACTGTGAGCAGCGTGATGAGGCGTTTGCAGCAGGGACGTATTGTTTGTTCTCGACACTCAAACGGGACAGTTGGAGACGTATGAAACTTCACGGAGACGGTGTGAAGCTTTGTTGTTAGATCTTCAATTTTCGCTCATTTTTTAAGAAACTTTTTGTTAATTAGAGTCTGCTAAATAAAGAATATGATAAGTTAAGACATGAGTTAATCAAGCGGTGTAAAAGTGTTCTGAAGTTTGATATCGCACAATTATAAAGGAGTGAAAAGTGTCAGCAGCTGGCAGATTTTGCTGTTGTTTCCAGTGGGACCATATTGACAGTGTTAAAAATACCTCTCACAGCCTTTTTTATACAACAGTACAACTCTGTAACATCCACTCATGCATTACTCATGGATTAATTTAAGTCCTCTAAAGGAGCTGCAACACTCATCTGATGCTGGTAAAGAATTTCTTCCGTATTATCTTAAGAACTATAATCTTTTGAGCCCAAAATGTGTGGTTCATTTGGCCCAGAGGAATCAAAATACCCAATTTACACTGAGCTGATGACAGCTTAAGTTACAACGAAATTACACGGAGCTTAGTTGTTGTTCTCCCGGTCGCTTGAGACCTAGAGAAAAGTGGCTCCAACAATTTCAACACCTACACCCATATAGAAGACATACTGGGCTGATGTATCTGATCTCCAGTTCAACCACTTAATTTTAATTTGTGTGGCAGACAGACATGACATTTTTATTGCATGGGAGAGAGCCTGTGAAGACAATAAAACTCTTGTCTCGCTTGTTAGTTCATAAATCTGTGTCTTTGTGTCACGTTTACAGACTAGCTAGCAGGCTAGTTGCTTGCTCTGAAAGGGCAGAACTAAGTGCATTACAGACACCTTCTGCACTGGAGTAGAGAGGCAATCAGGTTTGTTTTCTGGACTAAGGAAACACATTTATGTCGCTTCATGTAAATAAACGTGTATTAAAGGTCCAGTATGTACATATTAAAAGGATCTAAATGGATTTATTTAGTGTATAATCACCTGAAAATAGGAATAGTTGTGTTTGCATTACCTTGGATGGAGACATTTTATCTGCAGACACTGTGGAGGATTTTTCTACAGTAGCCCAAAATGGACAAACAATATACTGGCTCAAGGTTTTTCTCACGTTTCGTAACCATATTTTCTTCCTCCTGGTGAAGGAAGTGAGTTGCAATCTGCAACTATACTGCTAGATGCCACTAAATCCTACACTAACTGGATTCTAGAAATATGTTATTGTTAATGTTATATGTAACACCTATGCTTTTGTGACTAAAATGAGTCAAAATGTCTGCTGTGGTCACCTAAAAAAACATTAAAATTGTAAGAAATACGTTCGAAAAAAAAGTAAGATCATAAAACTGATGCTCCATAAACAACAATAAACCTTATGAAGAAAAAGTCTTCATCATGCCGAGGGTGGGCTTATGTGATAGAGCTAGATTTCCATTTGTTTGTTTTGAGTTCATACAGCATGTTAGGCTTGTAAGTGGAATCAGAAACAAGGCCAGTGTGTACTCCCTCCACGCCTCCTCACACACTCTGTATTTTTAGCCAGGAAGCCCCAGATAGCACGCCAACCACCCTTCTTGAACTCAATGCATTTTAAGCAGACTTATATTAGGTTTAACTTGTGCTGACTGAGTAAGCACGCTGCGCCATAAGGCAGCAGCAATTTAGTGCTCCGGTCCTCTCTCTGATATTCCTGTCGTCTCCTAAACTCCGTCCTCTTTAATGCGTCACACAGCAACTCTTCAGTGTTCCCGTTTTCTCCTTATTTCCCACCCAAACACTCAAAATAGTGCCAGAGAGCGCCTCAGAGTGCCCTGTATTTGCTGCTCCTAACTCCATAGTTGTCAAGGTGGGATAATATTTGTCACATGATATTTAATGTCAAAAAGCCGAAAGCGCAGATCCAAACTTGTCTAAGCTCCCTCATGCAACATCCATGTCTAGAGCCAGAGGCTTTCTGTTCATACACGTGTAATTTATAATGGGGGTTTCCTGTACCTGTGCCTAGTGCCTGTGTTCTCCAAAAACTGTCAGCAGAGAAGCTGAATCTAATCTTTGCTTTTGATGGAAGAGCTCTGGCTATGTGACGTAAAAATTGATTAGTTGTTTTAACAAACCTTTATTGCCTTGGCGCACTGCCAAATTGCCAGCTCGGAGGAGGGAATAGCTTTCACGTCAATAGGTTCTCCAAAGTCCACAGTAAATCAGAATAGTGTTAAAAGTAATGTGAGGCCCGCTGTCTAGAGGGTTGAGCTGAAAGCACTGTGAGTTTGGTGCTAATTTAATATGTACCCAAATTAAGGCGACACCTAATGATGACCCTTTGTGGTCAAGTGTGTATTAAAGTTATAGCATGCTGCTTTTACGGTTTAGTTACTCATTATTCATTTATTCATGGATTCATTCGTTTATTCATAGACTCCAGAGATCTTTAGGATGCTTGGCAGTGTTTATGCATGAAAAACCTCAACCAGGATCAGTCCAACACATTTCTGAAGGAACTTTTGCATCTGAGTTCACACTCAGTTCATTCTGCTGTCTCATCAATTCAACTTTTTTTTTTTGCTCGTAGCAATGAATCGATTATCAACTAACCCAGCGTTTCAGCTCTAGATACTGTAGTTTCAGTTTGATGGTTTTGAGATATTCTCCTCAAACTCTTCCTCAATACGATGGAGGGAAAGGAATTTAACTCATGTAGCTCAAAACAGACAGAAAAACTCAACAGCAGCATGGTTTTCTCTGGTCTTTCTCTAATTTGCACACCTTGTTATTAACAGTTTTTATTACATTTCACTAGTAGAAAGTACAGTGGCTCTAAAGAAAACTGTTGACAGGGAAATCTGGACTGTTTAGTGTAACCAGGTCTTTTTTTCTGGAAAGAAACGCTATAAATGTCAAATTTTTAAGGCTGTTAGCACCAAAAACGTCATCATCATCATCATCATCATATAGAGGTGGCGGCTTTAATTTCGGAGACTGATATCTGACAACATGAGCAAATAAAACCTAAAGCTATATGCATGACTAGAGGTGAAAAAGTATGTCCTTTTGTTTGCTCGCTCTTTAAGTTAGTGTAAATGTTGCCCTTGGCGACTGCTTTCAGCCAGTGTAGTTGGAAGCATTTTCCTGTTCCATAAGAAGAAGTAATTTACAGCACTGTCACTGGCTCTTACTCAGTATGAAAAACTTTCACTGTTGTGAAAATTGCTGGAGCTATAATCCATCACAGTAACCACCACGCCTTGATTCGGTTTTGTCAAAAGTTTCAGTTTTATTGCCGTTTCATCCTGCTCCAGTAGAGTGTTTTCATATCAGCGCTCACACTACTTCAGTGTCAATCACCTCACACCCACGGGGCGAAATGAAGTGTCTGCCAGGAAATAATCCCTCAAAAACATATCGCCTTACAAACATGATTGTTACATTGATGTCTTCTTATTCAGAGACTTTTGCCCGGTCAGTGGTTCATTTCACGCTAGATCTGAGACAGCAGAGATGGTATTTCAAAACCAGTGAAAAATAAGTCAGTGTTAGAAGAATAAAAAGTGTGAGCTATCTGTAGACAGTAGCACACAGTGACTACTATATTTTTCCTTTAATCTAGGTGATTCTGTGCCACCCTAATGCATATGAGCTGTAAGTGTTTTCATTGTGGTTCTCTCCCCTTTAGGGACCGCTCTGGTGGTGCAATGGGATCATGTCCACCTCCAGGATAACTACAACCTGGGAAGCTTCACCTTCCAGGCAACACTGCACAACACCGGCAGGATTGTTTTTGCATATAAAGAGGTCAGGACTCATTTATCAAACCAGTTTTTCCTATTTTATCTTCAGTATCTGATTTACTAAGACAGTGATCTTATGTCTAATCTTTATACTCTTTCTGACACAATTTATCTGTTTTTTATTGTCTATTAAACTACGCCTAACCATAAAAAGTCAGCTCCAAAGTGCTGCAGCTGGATTTCATGTACAAAAAAGTTATAAAATAAAGAAAACAGACATGAGCAATGTTCACAATCAGATCTTCAGACCTTCATTGTCGACAGCAAAATTCATAAATCACTGACATTTACTGTAACACTGGAGAAATCAGATTAAACACTAATTAAGTAATCCATCTTGCCTTATTTTCCAGGCTTTTGAGACAGACTAACCCTAACTAAGTAACTGATCTATGATAATTGCGACTATTATAAAAGCAGAGCGGCTTCTTTTATGACTGATGCCTCCTTTTTTAATTTGTTATTTTTCACATAATAGAAGCTATTAGACTTGTTTCTAATAGGTATCTCATTATGCTGCTATTACCGGTCTGAAAAAAGTAACCTGACCTCTGTTCTCATTTACCTTTAAGAATTTATCCCTGTACTTTTGTCTAGTTTAACTCATTTCTTGATGTGTTGTGTGAAATCAAAATACCTGATTTAAAATGTAACTTGCATTGGACCATAAACGTCAGGGTCTCTCTCTCTGACTGATATAAGTCAGGTCTCAGTTGAGTTGTTTCTCATTTTAAATGTTTATTCTCTGCACCGAAGATAGCCATATGCTTATTGAGGTTGCATAATGCCTCAGCAGATTTCCTATGGGAGATAGTAATAAATTGGTTGAATTGTCAATGCTGACGGGCCCGGTCTGTCCCACTCACATTGTTGTGTTTCTGGTAATTGATTTTCCCTGTCTTCTATTTCAGATCCCGATTGAGGTGTCACAGATCAGCTCTGTCAATCACCCGGTGAAGGTGGGTCTGTCTGATGCCTTTGTGGTGGTCCACAAGATCCAACAGATACCCAGTGAGTAAAAACACAGCTTTCGAGCTTACATTTGCTCACTTTTACACAGAAAGAAACAAATTAATAACTTTTTTTTAATATAGAAAATAATGAATGATTGAACCATGCCACTAAGCCCTTGCCCTCAACAGCAACTGTCCAATCATAGCAAGTGTATCTTCAGCATTTGACACCTGACAAAGATCTCCGTTAGATCAAAACATAGCTCAATAGAATAGCTGCAAGCTATTAGTACAGTGTGTGGATCTTTTGTCTGGTTCTTTTGCCTTTGATCCAACACCTGTCAAAGGTTTTTGGATGTGTTTGTACCCTCCGCTCCATTTGTCTTTGGTGTCTTTTTGAGCAAAATTGGAAGAAATAGGTTAAACAGTGTGTTTATTTCTGATAAATGCTAAACATTTGCATGGATTGGGGAAGCTCACGCACAAGAAAACTCCAGCCAAACTCGTTACTCGAGGTGCCAAACATTTTTGGATTGTCCTCATCTTAAAAGTGAAACAATGTGGTTTGAAAATACAAACAATAATGCATAAGTCTGACCTTCAAAGCTGCTTTTCTACTTTACATGAATCACCAACTGGAGAAGATACTAATTAGAACATGTAGCTTTAGCCTCAGTCTTGCAGCATATGTGGATACTAAAATAAAATACACACCCTATAGCCACAGTCTGTTCGCTGCACCACTACCCTACTACACTACCCTACAAAGGCAAACCGCAGTAACTACAGTTCTGGTCGAATTTGAGTTATGACTGAAATGGAGCTTTTAAATGTTTTATCTTACAAAATCCAACCAAAAACCAAACCAAGATACAGATTTAATGTAATAAGACATCAAATTAGATTTAGATTTTTCTCAGGAAGAAGACACTAAAACTGAAGCTAATGCACTCTGTCTTTGAATCTGTTTATGGTAATAAAAAGTAAAGTAACTGCATTTTTTCAAGCATAGGTCAAATACATGGTCATTGTTTTTAAGCCATGAAAATTACTTAGAGAATCAATATTTAACCTACCTAAAACGCATTTGGCTGGCAGTCAAAAAAGTGTAGTTACTGCTTTGGAGAGCGGCTTCTTTCCTCAGAATGTGGGAATATATTTATTTTTATGACTTATATATTCATCCATTTAAATATTTCATGTTTTGTGAGTTGCACAAAGGGTTTACAACTTGCATTTTGTTATTCAACCCTGTGTTGTGAAATGAGTAATGAATACATTTTGTATTTAGGACCCTTTGGACCCTTTTAGCTCATATTAGCTGCTAATGACATTCAACATTTCAACCGATTCTGTGTGGAATCAATGAATTATTAAGAATTAGCACTGTTGTCAGGGTAACCGCATTCTAGAATGCAAAGCTTAACGGGCATAGCAACAGTAAATAAGGAGGGGCGAACTTAGCAGAGGGTCATTAATGCAGAGTGCATTGTTTCCTCAGCTTTTAATTTACCCTTTAAACTGTGTGTCGTAGCTCTGGGTTCAGTCTTGTCTGTTTTGCTTTAGCTCCAACTGTCACCACCTCTTCTCCAGCGCCGTTCCACCTCTCTCAGTGGGCAGCGGGCAGAGCGGTGGGCACGGCTCCAGATCTGCCTCTCCCACTTGCTTTTGAGTTATACAATTTAGGCCCATTAAATTTAAAGCAAATGTGAGCAAAGGGGAGAGACTTCAAACCATTTCATCCACAGTCAGACTCTCTCTCTCTCTCTCTCTCTCCCTGTCTCTCCCATGGGCTCTGATTCAAAGTCGGCCACAATAACGAGTTGTCAAACATGATTTATTCAGTAATTTAAACTCTGTTTTGATTGCGTGTCTGAAACTTGGATTGCATTTATTTCAAAGTTAATAACTTATAACTTAAATTCCAGTGCGTATGTCCTTCACTTGGCATCTTTATGTTGAGTTTGACGGGGGGAGGCAATGTTGCGAGAATTACTTTTCAAAGTCTGTTTGAAGAGTAAAACAACTCTCCGAAACACCAGATCCTTGGAGTGATTTTCTGACATGGACTTTTGTCTCATCTGAAGTCATTTCCTACAAAATCTCTTTCTAGAAGGTTGTAGTTGGCACTGAGTGATTTGTATATTGAACCTGTTAGCATAGTCCTCCTAGACTTCATAAACCAAGCTGTCTTTGATGCCCTTGACACAGCATGATGAAACCAGCGTGTGCAGCTTCTCGGTTATGGAGTGATGAAATCTTGAATGGAAGCAGACCGAGACCGAGGCGTTGTGTTGAACATGAACGATGTCTCTGAGGAGTATGCGTTTTCTTCCTTATGCCAGACCTGTTTTTCCACTCTGATCATCTGAAACTACCACTGTGCTTTTTTTCAGCCTCTCAAGAAACCCGAATGTTTTAATACACCTCATTTTTGGGGAGAGATAAAACAGCCAAAACTGAATTCCTACAGATGCAAACAACTAAATGCAACAGCTGTCTCGTCCTCATTGACATATATTACATGAAATCCAAGCGATGTGGCAACATCTGAGACATTGCTTGGTTACTGACCCTTTGACCCCCCTTTGGTTACTGTAGCTATGCCCGTCACAACATTCCATTCTAGAATGAAGTTTACCATGGCAACAGCAGCTGATTTACTCACTCGGAATTCTTCTAGTTAAATGAGAAGAAGTGAACAGCACCTTCTTTTTAGCCGTTCTAGTCGTTTGATTTTATCAGCTGAAATGCCAAATGTCACTAACAGGTTTTATTGGCGTATGTAAGCTAAATAACGCTATACCCTGTGAGTTGATTGAAAATTACTCTGATTGAAATTTGTAGTAACTTTTGGCTCAAACAAAGTCACAATTTTAGCCAGAGACCGTCAATTCTGACAACTCAAATGACAACTGTCTAACTAATTAAGCTTGTAAAGTCTTGTAAATGGCATCTTAAATATGCATTTGGTGGCTACATGATGCAGTCCTAAAAGACTGAAGCTAAAGCTAACATGCCCCAGACTATAAAGAAATAAAGAACAAAGAAACAAAATGAGTAAGGAGTAAGAGCAGACTGTTATTTTATTCATACTTGTTTATATTTTCAAACATCATATTTTCACTTTTAGCGTTACAAGACAAAAGGCTGTTGAGGACTACCCGCTGTGTTCGGCAAACGCAACGCTATCTCGGGGAACATTGGCTGTGGTTGCTGGAGTTTTAGGTTCCCAGCTAATGATAGATCAGACAAACACACAGTTTAATTCATTCCCTAAATTTATGCTCTAGGCTTTTGGTTTTGGGAAGGCAAATCAACCCCCCCTCCAAACTCTTTAAATGCACACTATCTATCTTACTAAAGGCCCCGTGCACACTGCTCCAACATGTGGAGAAATCAATATCTTAACCGGCCTGCCTTGCCTAGTGATTACTACAGTAAGTTATGATTAGACAATTGCTGTTCAGTGGAGGGTTTTTTGATGAATAATCAATCGCTAAGACTGCCTTCAGTTGCCGTGAACAAAATCAAACTCTTGCCACAGCTGAAACAAACAAGGCTTTGTTTTCTTGCTGTGCAACGAGCACATGATATTTGCAAAGTGCACAGGTTCACGTTCACGTCTGAAGGAAAAGGGCAGTATTTGCATCCTGCACCTGTCAGTCTAAAGGGTTTGACGTGCCCAGCGAGCTGTACGACGAGAGTCTGCGGAGACTGCAAAGGATGCAACATCTAAGATCACAGGTTCTTATAGTAATAGTCCTTATACTGATGCAAATTAATAGGAAACTATTCATTGATGGACCGGGACTAACCTTTAGAAAAAGCAAGAATCAGCAGTTGTATTGGAGATATAGTACTTCATTTATCCACAGGTATTTAGTCCTTCTTTGCAGCATGGTCAAGTTACCTTTTTCTTGCACGACTATACTCAGTAGACATATAGGTTGAAAAAGATACTGCTGAGAAGACTAGTAGACTTTCTAGTACAGAAATGTTATTATTTATATTTATATATTTATATATATATATATATATTATTTATCTGGAAAAAGTGAAGGCTGTGCTTTGGATCTGTCTTTATCTGCTTCACATCTCATTTAAGGGCTATAAACTTCCTGAAGGAAAAATATTTTGACATGTTTATTATCATCTATCAGGGCAGTCATGCCAGACTAAATAATACATGGCTACTGATAGCTGGTATGTTAAGTTTCCATGTCCCAAGAACATTAAGCCTTAATATTACCAGAGAAAAAAAGCCATTACCACTGCAGGCTGTACCACGAAAAAGGGTTTCAACTCAGTTAATTGTCTCTGCAGCCAATTACTGCACGGCAACCATGGCAACAAGAGGGACATTTTTTAACTGACTGTAGCTTTGCCCTGGATTAAAAGCTCAAATAAAGCATTTTACACTGCCTCCAGGCAGAGGCCAACAGCCCATCCAGTAAAAGAAAAAGATGAGAGAGAAGATTTGTGGGTGTCCTGTGGCCACAGTGTGTAATTAACAGGTCAGGTACGAGCACATGTGAAGACCCAGGCTTTATTTTATACTTTCTCAGAGCTAGATTAAGCATCATCAGTCAGAGCGAGTTATTCTTAAAATCCATATGTATCTTCTTGTCTGTACTTGGATTCCTAGTGGGAAGAGCTATTCATTATAAACAGTATACGGCTGTCATTCTAAGTTGTGATAAATATTTTGGAGATATTAATGAGCCAGGAGTGTAATCATGAGGTTAAAGTGGTCGATTGAAGACGTAATATTTTGTACAGCCAGTGTGCTGTCTGATGAGCAGACACAGAGAGCCTGCCACTTCACCATCGATCTTCAACTCACTGTCTTGACATCACATTTCTATTGATTTCCATGTAGTTCGTCCAGATGGGTGAATAAGCAATAAGAGTGACTACTATAGTGATTTTATTTTGTTTTTTTTAGCTTAAGATAGTGACAATATGTGCAAGAGTATTAACTTTTCTGGATTTGTATGTATGGGTTAACTGACCCTTTAACTTATCACACTTTTGCAAATCCGCCTTTGTTTGATAGTATCAGTGGAAGGTAGCTAAATCCTCATTAGGTCTTGTTTATGTTGTGGCTGAGACCAAGCTATAATTGACCTGATTTGCGGCTTCCTTCCACCTGCAAACCAGAGGCCAACGAGGCTGCACAGCCTGCCCACACATCAGCAGCCTCGGGCTGGGGAACTGACCTTCCTCTGGCCCCCACCGTGTCATTAGGCACCTGATAATCCTTTTGCTAGAAGCGAGAGGAAGTCAGGCACCAGGGGACGAGAGGGGGGGGGAGGAAGGGTGGTCTTACTCTCAGGTTAAACCGAGTTGGCTCACATTTGGTGCTTTGATCAGTTGTCTTGTGTGTAATCAAACCAAGCAGGTCTGCAGGCAAACAACATCCTGTCACATGAGAAGAACAACACTGTAAACCAGCACAGTCAACAACTCCCAGATCAAAAATCAATCAACCAAATAAAAGAAAGTAACAGTAAATAGTGTTAAATGAATGTTTTTACATTTTAGAAAACACTCTTATTTGCATCCTTATGGGTTCAAGTGGAAACAAGTTATGAACATCCAGACATATTATCATCTTTTAAACTACTTTGTTTGCTTATTTACTCCATTTACTTAACAGTTACGGCGCAACATTAGCACTCATTTGGAGTCATATTTCTTGAACCTGATAAATGTAAGCCCAATATTCACTCTTTGCTTTTGGTCTCCACCAAATCCTGAGTGAAAATATCTGGCTCTTTATGTTCACCAGCTAGTCTGCCTGCTGTCAGTCTGCCTGACAGGCAGTGTACGGTTGTTTTTTAGGGGCCTTTTCTCTGAAAACAGCTGCCAGCGGTGCCTGAAAATGACTCTATGTGAGCTCTGAGAGTGAACAAAATCACACTAAACACTAAACAATGAACTGAAACTTGCTATAACGTTAAGGAGCTGCAGATTCAGGTGGTAATTGTCTGTGAGTTCATCACTGAGAGCAACCCTTTTCACATTGTTATGTGATATATTACTATCGAAATATCCTCTTGAACAAGAAAGTCAAGGTTTAACTAGGGGAGAAGATGGTTATTGCTGTTAAGTATGTCCTAGTATGAAGCTACAGCCAGGAGATGGTTAGCTTAGCACAAATCCTTCTGTAAAACCACAGTTTTTTTTTTCACCAAACAAATATGTAACAATAATTAGTGAGCTTTAGACGCACTGATGCAGATTATTTTACCTTTGGACACTGTCTCCTGACTGTAGCTTCATATTTAATGGATACATCAGAATCTTATTAATAGGCTTATTTCCCAAAATGTCAAACTATTCCTTTAACTTTGAAAGAGTTTCAGCATTATTACAATACTATATGATGGATGAGACTCGCAAGTCACTGCTCGCTGTATATGTTACACAGCCATAGTCTGCTGTATTGAATTTCAATTTTGTAGCTCATTGCTCAAGCAAATACAAGTGTTATAGGAAATGTCATGTAGTGAGCAATGCGACGATGCGCGTTTCAGTGCATATCAGTGATTTATTCTCCAGATTTACCGTTTCATTCCTGGAACGCCTGCATGAAAAAGTCTTATAACATTCCAATTAGGTTTTAGATTAACCACTATATTAACAGCACCAAGGAGTTATTATGAGATCTCTTAAGACACTGCACACGAAAAGAACCTTTTTGACTTTAACAAAGGATGTAATTTATCCTCCTCTTTTCCATTTCCACTGATGATAGTGAAGATGCATGGCCAGCAAAAGCAAGCAGCCCATTTTTCACTGACCCATATGAGTTATAAGGGCCAGAATGCAATGAGAGTCAATGATCTATCTAATCAATAGCTCCATCTTTTCCCTGGCTGATGACTTGCTGTTACAGATGACTGGGAAGGCAGCCTTTCAACAGGGTCTGATTGATATCGGCTCCCAGGGGAAATTGCTACCGTCCATTGCCAAGTTGTGGGGCTGACACTTGGGCACAAAGAGAGGGGGAGAAATAAAGTGCTGTGGTAGCATCCCTTATGACCTGATTCTGCCTCCCGCTCTCTTTCCTCTTTCTTCAGGGACCACTTGTCCCAGTTTTTATCTCTGTGTGGAAGATTTGTGATGGTGTGTTCGCTCCCTCACTCTGTCTCCTCTTTCTCCAAAATATAGACGTGAGGCGGAGGACGATCTACGAGTACCACCGCGTGGAGCTGACGAAGACAAAGATCACTAATTCTACAGCCGTGGAAATGATGCCTTTACCCAGTAAGAAGGATTTATTGTAACAGCTTTTGGCCCACTCAGGGTCGGCTCCTGGGCGAGTGTTATTAGATTGTTATTGAGACTCCTTCTTATTACATGGCGTGTAGACCTTTTCCTTGGCTGTGTGTCCATTAGGCTATTGATTGTATAAATTGTTTTAGATTTGACCAGTTTTTTTCCATTCCTCCTCTCCAGCTTGTCTCCAGTTCACCAGCTGTAGCTCGTGCATCTCCTCACAGATCAACTTCAACTGTAGCTGGTGCCACCGGCTCAACAGGTTGGACACTTTTACTCTCATTTCACTCCTCTCCTTCCAACACATTCCCACTAAGGCTGCAACTGACATGAAATGTCAAAACATTGTAAAAAAAATGTCCGTCACAGTTTCCCAGAGCCTAACGGGACGTCTTCAAACGGCTGACAAACTGTCCAAAAACTAAAGATATTCAGTTTGCAGATATATAAAACGGAGAAATGTAGCAGATGGAATCACAGAATAGTTTGGCAATTTTGCCTGAAACTGTTAATTAATCATCAGAATAGTTGCCAATCATTTTTCTTTTGGTCAAGTAATAAATTAATCAACAAGTCGTTTTAACTCTAAATTCACCCTCATATTTCAGAAGCTGGAACTGATACATTTTTAGCATTTGTTCTTAAAAAATTACAGTAAGCAATTGATTAGCTATTGTTGTGCAGATTGATCTTCCATTGATTGACAAACGCAAAGTGTTTTATCACTAAATCTCACCCCCATTAACCCTCACTGTAAGCAATCTAAGAACAACTGCATTTTTAAAGAGGTCTATAAAAGTTGGATCTGAAAATACCACATTTTTCTTACTGAGTGGATGTTTAGGTAAATTGTACATATAAATTCTTTATATAAAGAAATATTTCAAGAATTAAGTCCATACAATATTTGGTTAGTAGCAGAGCACAACCTTTATCAAGCAATGTGTATTTTGGTGATTCCATCCCTTTCAATGTATTTATTAACATTTAAACTCGGATGACAAGTTTATGGAAAATACAGTACAGGTTTAAGGCTCACACTGAACTGTGCAGCAAGAGTTGGATTCAGTAAATAATGTGGCTCAAGCTGCTCGTCTTCTATTGAAAGATCAGCTGAATCAAGCTGAAATACTTTGTGTTTATTAGAGTTACAAGTATAGAAGCTCATTTTGTTGTATGTAGGCTTCATTATCTTAAAAACACACTTGTGCCAACCAGTCACCACGAGCTGTCACCGTGATGTGCACCAGAACAGAAATGTTCAGCATTAACACTTTGATGTTAGAATAACTTAATTTGGTCGATGTTAAATTTATGGCCTGCGGTTTTTGCATATTTGAATCACCCATCTGGAGTACACACAGCTGTCTACACTATCTCTGTTACCATTTCAGTTAGTATCCTATTCAATAAATGAGAATGTAGTTCTATCATTTAGACGAGACAGTAACTCATTTTAACATTCATACAACTCACACCTGTTCTGTCAACCTCTGCTCTTCTTTTTATCTTATCCTCCCCGTCTCCGCTGCACTTCAAACAAAAGTAAATATTTGAGCTGCTAAAAGAAAGTGTTAGTGTTCCTCCCTAGAATTTCCTGACGGCTGAAATATGAGCTGGTGGGTTTTGTTTTGCTGGATGGAAAAAGTTTGAGTTAAATAGACAGAGGGGATAAATAAATGATGGGGAGACAGAGTTGTGTTATCATCCATAGACTGAAAGTTCAGAAACTTTCAACTTGAGAGTCAGAAGATGTTTACTGTCCTGATAAATGTGTAGCCTGAATATGCAGAAAATGTATTTGGAGGTTGTTGTTGGGGTTCATTCAGTCTGACTCGGGGCAGCCGCCATCTCTTCTCTCTTGTATGCTGCTGCACTTTGAATGCCTCCAGCATCAAATATTAATCTTCCACTCCTTTATTTTGCACTCATCATTTATTCTGTGAGTAATGTGGTTGACTGAAGAAATGTGCAGCACTTCTGCTCTGCCCGTTGACATTTGTTATTTAGGACTTACGTGGAGTTTTGAATTTGACTTTTCATCTGCTCTGCATCCTAAATTCTCCTTTCTTTGACGGAGACAAACTAATTTACAGTGCAACGACTTGAAGAAGTGTTTTTCCTCTCATTTATGGACGGCGTGGAGAGATACTGTACGCCTGTAGCAGTGATCTCATTAAGCTGCGTTTTAATTAGCTTTCTAACTGTGTTGATATCTGACTGTTCAGCCTTATTCTGCCCTTTGTATCCTTCAGCCACTTCCTTTGAAAGAGGCAAACATGCTTTAAACACGTGCTAATTAAAAACCGTGGCGCCCTCGTTGGCTTCGGGGTTAATGAAAGGCGCTGACATTATAGAGAACAACCCTAATGAACTTTTCTTACAGTGAAGTGCTGGGAAGGTGAGCGCCTCTCTCTCATGCTAAGTTCTGAACTAAATCCCTTTGTTGTGGCTGGTGTGTGCAGCCGGTGCTGAAGCAGGTTAATAAACCATGACAGAAGTCCCAGTGGACCCTCAGTGGTGCCTGTGTAGCTGTACGTTGATGTGTTTAGAGGACTTTCGGGGATTTGTTTACCCTGAAAAGCTGGTGAGCATCACAAATGCAGCTCATATAAAATTAATGTCTGTTCAGGAAACAAATATTGAGTTTTAATATGTCTTTGTCTCCCAGGAAGTTGTTAATGCATCCTGTTATGTTGAGAAACTGCGTACTCGCAGGCTCGCCATTCTTTTTGAGCTGTCAATGAACTGCTAAACAATCAGGGATGGAAGAAGTATTCACTTCCTTTACTTAAAGCACCCACAAGGAACTTTTATTTCGTGTTGATTCTGGCACTGTGGGCAGAAGCCGGTAGTGTTTCCACTGCCTCATTTAATTGAATCCAAACTGGTGGCAAACTTTAAGAGTATCTATATTGAAACAGTTAATCTTGATGAAAACCCAGTAATGAAATCTATCCATCCTGCTGTGAATGACGGAAACCTGAAGAGAAGTATTCCCTTTTGCGGGTTAATTTATATTCAAATGAACCACCTCCACCCATTTGTAATTAGAAGCATTGTGGCTCCCTGTGCTAGATGGAAACTAGCTGAGATGGATGCCATTGAGAAGAAACAAAACATAAGCTCCCCAGAGGGACAGGTTGGACCAGACCTGCTCGGTAATGTTGTGTCTCGTTTTGCTTCCCTCTCCTCCCCTCTCCGGGGTGAAAGCAGTCGGGGAAAAGTGGGGGATTAAGCAGAGGAATCTGTCTCGCCTGATTGAACAGATGAGGTAGAATTTTTTTTTTTTGGTGGAAGGGGGAAATAGAAAGGAATGGGATGATTAGAGAGGTAGAGAGATGAAAATGGACTCCTTCACATAAAGCCATTAACATAACAATATGTTCACCAGAGAGATGGGGCCTGCCGGGGATGTCTAACACTCTACGGGACTCATATTGTCCTCGCTGCACAAAGCACAGATACCATTACTGGTGCTTTTCCGTGCTGTGAGTCGGTCATAGGTTGTTTTCATTCATGTGCTTTTTTCTATACATCTACCACCTGAAGTGACAATTTGCAGGCTGCCAAAGTGTTTCACTTATTGGACATGACAAAGTGTGAGTGGGTTTACTGATTTGCATACTAACTTTTCCTTCCAGACTCGGTGCTGTTTGCGGCCTAGACAGAGTGATGGCGAGTTCACCAGTGGGCGAGTTATATTTTGATCCATTTACAGCATGAAGGATTAGTTGCTGCCGCCTCGATTACTGTCTGCCTTTTGAGGTTATTAGAAGTCTTGGACTGGATACAAAGTCTACTTAACAGCACCCTTATCCCAAGGCCCCATGACCCATTGAACTTCCCCCTCACAGATCCTCCGTCTTCATACTGTACAAAGCCGCTCCCTCCTTGAGTCCAGACCTCAGGGGGAGGCAGGGAGTGGGAGGTGCAGATGTTTGATTCAGAGTTCAAAAAGATTAAAGGTCCAGTGTGTAATATAATATGTAGGAAGATATATTGGAATAAATGGAATAGGTTTTCATCAGTGTGTAATTACCCTAGATTGAGTCGTTGGGTTGCCTTTCACAGTGCACCATTTTCTACAGTAGTCAAGAATGACCGAACCAAACTGGCTTTAGAAAGGTTTTTTTTGTGAGTTTCTTAGGGTCAGGGTTATTAGATTAAAGGCAAAAATTATCAAAAAAAATAAACAGAATATGTCTTATGTATATACGCCCCCAAGTTCATCGCAACTGAGGAAAAGAGATGCACTTTTATATAGAAATACTCAACTTGCTATATATTTGGCATATCCCAGAGATAACTAAACAATTAACACAAAAAATCTGTGTCTTGAAACACCCTGAAGAAACCCTGCATTATAAATTGTGATGAAGTTTAACTTGCAAGAAGCATTGAAAGAAGAATTGGTCTAAGGAAGTCTAAAGAAGAACTGGTATTATGGGCAATTTACATAGATCTCCAGCCCATATTTGGGACTAAAAGTGCTCCTTTTAATATGTCTCTTACCACTTATTTATTAAATATACAGAAGATTCACCTGATATTTGTCCCCAATGCCTTCAGATGTTCCAGTGGCTTCGACCGCCATCGGCAGGACTGGGTGGACAACAGCTGTCCAGATGAGGTACGCAGTCAAGATAAAGACTAATAGTGATCAGATGTGACTTGAATCTGTCTGATACTAATTTAGAATGTTCAGCGTCTTGCTTTTTGAATGGCGAAACACATGTGTGTGAGTGCGTTTGGAGCCGCCCAGATGGTGAATGAATGCATTTCTTTTTGAGAGACTGCACACAGCAATGACGGCGTTTCTCATCTTCTTAGACCAAGGATAAGTTGTGTGACATCATCGACACCACGTATCTCTACCCGTTCACCACCACGATCGTCGCCAAAACAACATCCAGAAGCAAAGAGGCCACTGCCGGCAGGGACACACCCTCCACCTCCCACCCTCCCACCAGCGTCCCCACTGAAGGTAAAGTAGAAAACAGAGATCTGGAACGAGGCCACGGTGCAAGTTGTGTTGGAGCCCAGAGCTCTCTCTAAAATAGTGATGGATGCTCTGTTCTGGCAGGATGTTAAATGAAGTGCATTTGCTGGAACTGTTCTTTATTGGTATTGATGTGTTTCTTTTTTTTTTTTTACAACATAAACAAGACACTGCTCTCTTTTGGAGATAAATAAATGATATGTAATGTAGCTCTCCACTTAAGCAAAAAAAGAATTAACTCCAGATGGAGGCAGTGGAGCAAGACGCAGCAGCTGTGTTTGTAACAACTTTTAAACAATGTGGATTGAATTAGAACAAATCTTACCAGTCCAAAAGAGATGCACCGACACAATCCTGTGATCACGACGTTGGCTCGCCATCAATCTTTGTTCCTCAAAACTTTTTCTGACGACAGATCGGTTGACGTATCAAAAGTATTCTCCTTCTGTTATTATTAATTTTTCAGGTTAATTATAAAGCAGTGACTTGCAGTATTTGACTTTGAGGGCGAATGAAGGCCACTTTTCATTTTTGAAGGCTGAACGTTAAATAGGAAATTAGATTGTGTGCTGCCTTTTGTCACAGTAAGTAGAAAGTGACTTAACAATCATTTTGGAGTTTGTGAAATTAACTCGATCTGTTTCAGATATTGAGGCTTTCTGAAAGCTGTTATTATTACCTGTATTCTCTCTCTCTCCCGCTCTCTTTCAAGGTCTCATTTTACATTTGAGGGCTCTTTCTTGTCGGGTCCCATGATTGTGACTTCTTAGAGATAAAGAGAAAACAGTGAACAGAGGCAAAATTAAATTACATTTTGGTTAAACAGACGATGGAGAGAAAGGGAACATTCTCAGGTTATTTTGAATATTTCCCATGAAGCCACAAAGGCAATGTACAGATAAATAGAGCCATGTATATAATATGTGTTTGGTTAGATATGAATATTCCTGTACGGAATACGGCTAATATACTGTGTTTGTGACACATTAGCATCTAAGAGTTGTAGATGTCGTAGCTAGCTTGGAAAGTTAAGTACTTAAATTCTGCTAAATCAACAATCACTAAACAGCTATAATAAGAAGAGTAACTACAGATGATACTAAAGTAAGCACATTTGAGTAGTGAATAAAAGATGTCTTAGCTCGCTTTGCATGTTTGCACATACAATATTTATGATTATATTAGGATATAGTGGTCTTTTTTATTATATATAAATCCCAAAATGTGAAATATTCAGTCAAAATATGTTTTAAATATGACATTTACTGTAGATAAGTATTCAAAGATAAAATCTGTCAGTATTAATGTGCTTCAGTTGATCTTCTCTCACTCATAGTATTCCCGGCAAAGTTGGAGGGGGGTCGTGCTCCTTTGATATTGCAGCGTAAAGTATTGAGCACACGATTCACTGAACCCCAGCGGGAGACTAACTCAAACCATACTGCAGCATAATCTCCCGAGTTATCTAATGCAAATCGTCTTTCATAGGAAAACAACCAAGGTGTCCTTTAAAGTTTGTTTGCTTAATTTTTTTATTTTTTTCATTGTCTCTAGAGATGCAAGAGTTACGAGTCGGCTGAATTTATTGAGCCAATTTTCAGCTCATTCCCCTTTTTTATGGGTTTGAGCAATTTATTTAAGTAAACGGGCAATTAATCTTAATCTGCTCCAGATGTGGTGTTGGATCGAAGTGATAGGAAGGAGCCACTCACCTAACTGACATCAGTTTAAAGTGTGTGTTTATAATCAAAAGCACACACACACACACACACACACTGTACTGTATGTATCCTGCCTTGTGTTAATTGTATGTGAAGTCTGGGACACACAATGAGCACATTGAGCCAATCATTTCAGACATCCACTCTTATCCTTGTGATAAATTAATTTACTGAATCCTTTTAAGAACATGGTGACCCCTCCATAGAGTAGGTGAGCCTCTGAAGGACACAGCTTAAACTGTGTATCTGACTCATACTCAGAAAACCTTTATTGTGCATGAGAAATTTGTCTTTGACACGACTTACAAGGTACATTTTGGTGTATGGCTGTAAAAGCAAAATGCAAAGATATGTGCCAGTGTTAGGGTAGAGTGTCCTTCATTGCTTATAGATATACAGATAACGTCAGTGTTATTATGTTTGTCAGCTAATCTCACAGAAAGACAATGTGTTAGTCGGTCTCTTAATACTTTCTGACTCTCCTATCATTGTCTGTGGCTCCCAGCGCTCAAGCCCATTCATCCCAACTGAAGGTCATAAATATATGCTTTCATTTTTAGAGGCTCAGTTATAGTTTTTTAGTAAATATTGGGCACTGTGTTTGCACTGCAGTACTACGTTTTCCTCCTGTTCTCCTGTAATCCCTCCTTTGTAACTGAGTTTTGAAATCTTAAAGATAGGATTTTTTAGGAGACTAAATAACTTGCGATGGACTCTTTTTTTTGTGTAAGTCTGCAGCGTATGCAGTGTTATTTCACTCTGCTATCTTGGAAAATTTTATTTTTTTTATGGCTTTCTACATTCAAGCCTGGGTTATCCATTATTTCATTCTCACAAAAAAAGGCATTTACTTTTTCAGTAGCCGACCTTTTCTCCCATCGCACCCCCATTAATCATTTTGTGGGGGCTGAGTTTAAATGGACACTCGGTTCGCAGTTGGGGTGCTGGATGTGCTGCTGGGGATGAGGGTGGATGCAGTGAGTGCAGGGAGGAGTGTGAAAACCCGTCTGACTGTGAGGAAAAACACAAAGAGTAACCCCACAGATCAAACCGGGGAATGGCGAGAGAGCTGACAGAGGATTAGAGAAAATAAAAAATGTTTGGTTTATGTGTGTGTGACTGCATGTGCGTGTGTTTTAGCTTCCAGGAGGTCAAGAAGGTCATTCTGTGGTATTTGTTGTGTGGCCGACAGTGAGAAACTCCTCGCACACTTTCTGACACGTACAGCGGATCAGTTTCCTTCAGTTTCCTTGCCTGTCTGTTCAGCTGCAGGGGTCGAAGGTCAGGTTAGAGAACAGGCAGGGTGGCTAACGCTCATGCTGGTGACCTGCAGCTGAACGAGAGAGCGGGAGAAATGAAACGAGACAGCCCGGAGAAGAGAAATGTATCTGTGTGGGTGGAGGAAATCCCTACGTGGTACACTTAGCCAAAACTAATACAACAGTCCTGCAATAAACCCCACCTTCATGGAGATTATAATGTTCAGAGAGGTGTTGATTCAACCGAGGATGCGGTTGAATTATATATTAGTTTTCACCAGATTTGATGTTGCCCTGGTGTTGTTTTTACCTCATGATGTGATATTGAAGCCTGGCACCTTGCTGAAGTTAGGGACCGTCTCAAAAGTCCAAATATATCAGTCAAGAAAGCTTTATTGATTTTAGTGAACAGCTTTCTGGTTGATTTATAGATACTTTGCATGGACAACAGCCTTTTTTAAATTACGTTATATGGCCCAATGAATTATTATGGCGCATTTTTTTTCAATATCTTTCAGATTTTCATTATTATAAACACTTTAGACCAACTTTACATTCTTGTGGGCCTCAAGTCATGAGCTGAAGTCAGAGACCGTCTCAAAAGTACAAGCCGAATTATGCCAGTTTCTTATTTTTATTTCTTATTTTTATGTTTTTGTCAGTATCTTTCTTCTTTTTTATTCCAAACATTTTACACACATTTACTTCTGAATATACAAAACGTTTTAAAAGTTTAAAAGAAAAAAATTTTTTTATACCAGTAAAAACCTGTAAATACCACCATAAAAAGTTACACCGCATTCTTATTTAAACAATGTTTATACTTAGACTTACAACACAAATCATGCTTTAATATGTAAGTAATCTGCGTACATGGTTAAAATATGATGTTATTTTAAAAACCTTACTTGTACATATATGTATGAGGAGTATAAATGGCAGCAGAACACTATTTAACACAGAAAATGAAACATTCTAGATGATTTCCACCCACTTCTGGTATAAACCTGAACACTGATATGAATATAGACATTTCTGTGAAATAAACAGACATAGATAATTGCAGTCATCCCCTAGAGGCAACTTTTCCTTGAGCAGCGCTGATGATTCATATTCATGACCCTCACTCTAGTGTGGGATTGACTCGGACTAAATTTTGCGCGGTCGCTTAAAGTACAATATCTCATTTAATGATTCATTTTCAGACACCAAAATGTGGCTGCATTCACTATTTTTGAGGATTGAAATAGAAAATCCTTTTGATTTACATCGTTCAGTGAAATATATCTGGTAGCGTATGTGCTGAATTTGCATAATGTGAAAATCCTATGGTGTGTGTAAATGTCTGCTACCATTCAAGTGGCTAGTGGAAGTGGGTCACGCTACATTTCCATATTTCACGTGTATAGTTAACCCCAGACAGCTTTTATCTGTTGCATTATGCATGCTGTACCATTATATTCAAACAATTAATTTTTAATCAGATTTAAAGTGTTGTAAATGTAAATATCATGTTGAAGGGGAAGATGGTACGCTAATGAAAGAAGCTTCAAAACTCATTTGGGACCTTGTGTATAGTGTTAGAGCTTCAAAAGCTAACTACAAAGAGAAATATTGATTATTATGGCTGACGCTCGCATGTGTTTCTCTCTTTGTCTCTCCACAGATGATACCAAGATCGCCCTGCATCTCAGAGACAACCAGGGTAGGTCCCCATCTTCCTATGGCTGCTGCTAGACGGTGCCTTTCTTTGTCTGCCTCCTGTTTTGTTTTCTTCACTGATGTATTGGTCCCTGATTGCTTTTTGATCTTTTTGGAGGATGCTGGGCTCAATCGGCTGATAAACTTTATCCAGCCGCAGACTGTAATGCTTAACTGTCCTTGGTGGGCTGCTGCGATCAATTATAGTATCTGGACTGGTGTGAGGGAGAGTAGAGGCTGCGTGACCTAAAGTTGTAGTTGTTTAAAGTAACAATAGTCACAAAGGCAATATACAGAAGATGATTTTTTACATTAACACCTCGCTATCTCTACGGTATGAAGAAAGTGTCTATACAAACATAAAGATTTAGAGTTTTAGATGTCAACTAGTATGAATGTTCGACTAAAAATACGATATATTTCTCATATTGGAGGAGTAAAGGAAAGGTAAGAAGCTTGTTTGGTATGTTTGTGTATACAGAATATAGGTATACGAGACGGTGATCTTCTCACTATTTGAAAACAATTATTTTAACACTTCGTATTAAGATGGAAAATTGCTTCTTACACTGTGGATACAGGATTGTCTGGCTTTGTTTGTGGCATTATACAACATTATAAATGCCAAAATGAAAATTAGGCTTTTCTACAGACTTCTTATGCATCGGTTATCATTAATCAGAAATCAAGTTAGGAAGCCGTTGCATGCAAAGATTATTTTATTATCGATTAAAGGGGCTTTCCAGCTATTTAGTATCGTACTTCCATACATTTGTGGGACTTGTGAGACATAGATTGAAAACAGTGTCTCATTTTGTGCGACCATGCTTGAAAATGACTCACTGATACATTTTTCTGCCATTCAACAAATCAATTAACTGACTAATCATTTCAAGTCTTCCAGCATTTTTTTTAGATGCAAATAGAGAATCGGGTGAATTGTCTATTCAAAGATTACTTTCAACATTTACCCAAACCTGATGCCAGAGCTTAAGACAGTCTTTTTTTGACATTTATCTTAATTCTTTACATCAGTTTAATCAAACTAAATTCAATTACAAATAATTTAACACTGCTATGCTAATGCTATATTTGGTACAGCACCTTGACAGTTCAGTATTTCTCTCACACTGAGCTCCACATGCGTTAGCTGCTAATATGTGCAAAACACCCCAACTCTGAAATGACTTCCAACTCTATCAGTTTTTTTTTTTTGGCTGTAGCCTCTCAAATGTTTCATTTCCTGCTTGAGAGGAATTGGAAATCCGCTTCCATCACACTTTCATTACACAAACGCTGCCTGTCTCTCTTCACTCTTGTGCCGGCGCCTGGCACTGTGATGATAATCGTAGCACTTTTTTTCATGCATCGAACCTTTTTTCATCACATACTTGCCAATAATGTTGTTCAGGGTGAAAAGAAATTGCGGGGAAGGCGCCGGGATTATCACTGAGAATAGAAAACATGGATTAAAGCATGAATTTCTACTGACCAAATCAAAGATGATTTATTGATTTTAGACACAAAGTTTAGTACATATTATAACTACTTAATATTTATCAAGGTTTAATTAATCAGACTGTTTTTTTAAATAATATTTTATTAAATTTTCTCAATCCAAACAAAGAACAATAGAGCAGATATTGCCACATTGCAAGACAAGAAGTGATTAATTAACACACATGGTTTGCAATATGAATTACATCATATGCATTCTTGTTCATATTAGTACCGTGTCCAAGGAAAGAAAGAGAAAACAAAAAACTGTGTCTGTGACTTGTTTCTGAAGACTTTCTGCAGTAGGTCAATGATAAACAATAACAATAAGATAATAAAGGAACGGTTGCCAACTTTTATAAAAGAGGTTGTCGTTGCCCTTTAATGTAGCACTGAGTTGTTCCATAGGATAAACCCGTAAAATGTTTCTCCTAAAATGTGTCCACTTCATGATCCAGAATGTCATCAGCTGTTCAATTCTCATATCAGGCAGTAACACCAAGATGTCCTCTGACCTTGACTGTGGTAGGAAACGTCGAGATTACAGCCACAGGAAGTGCTGAGATAAGGAAACAAACTGCCCTTTCTCCTCCTGAGCAGGGACACTGGAAGTCAGTCAGAGTTGGGAGGTGCTGAGAGAAAATCTATCTATATAATGACGTCATACTGAATGCTAAATGCATGGTTAATGGTGGTTTTTACATGAATTTGAATGGGCTATTAACAAAAGAGTTATTAACAAAAAGTTTGAAATTTTTTAGTGGATAAAACTGATAAAAAATAAGGCAAAACCTTCCTTCCTGCTATAAATACCAGTAAAAAAAAGAAAAAAAAGAGCGAAAGTAAACATTTTTATGAACTATATGTGTTTATTTTCTGTATGTGAGACTATGTACAGTCTGTGGCAACAAATTCCCTGGAAAGAACAATAAAGAATCTATGTATCTAATGGTTTTCATTATGCTGCAGCTCCCTCAGCACACCTACTTCCAGCGCCCATGCTCCTCAGTTCATTTACAAAGAGTCCGAATTAATAGGTCTGCACAGCTTGTATTGTTAGTCTCCTAAAAACCCATTAGCCAGGTGAGAGAACGGTTGTGCTCCGGTGTTACTGTGAATGTAGAGCTGAAAAAGGAACAGCTTGGCTTGGTTTTCCATCGCTCTCATTTGTCCTCTCTCAAAAGCTCTAATGTACATTATTGCTGTCTAAGAGCTCTGCTGTCCATTAGTGTGTACTCGGTCTCCTCGGGTTCTTGCAGTCAGGAGGACAAAGCTAATGGAGAATGAATTTGGGGCAATTTGCTAAAGACATGCCATTTCTGTGTCCATAATTATGAATTCAAGAGTTTTAGCCATATTTGAGGCATGGTTCTTTAGTGTTGGTTTTTTGATTGGTCAGCAACAATTCTGATAATTGATTAATCGTTTGAGTCAGTTATCAAGTAAAAATGCCAAATATTCAATGGTTTCAGCATATTACATTTGAGGATTTACTGCTTTTGTCTT
This sequence comes from Morone saxatilis, assembly GCF_004916995.1. Taxonomy (NCBI): domain Eukaryota; kingdom Metazoa; phylum Chordata; class Actinopteri; family Moronidae; genus Morone; species Morone saxatilis. Next base: position 14,235,126 of record NW_023339650.1, read on the forward strand.
TGTTTTGTTGTTCATTAAATACCTTTGGGTTTATACTTTTGCAATTGGGCAATTGGAAGATGTTAGCTCCCTACTTCCAGTTGTTTTATGGACTAGATAATTAATACATCAAATAAATAGTAGAGTAGAGTTAACTTTATTGTCCAGGAGGGGAAATTTGTCTTGGGCAGAGGAGAAGGGATGTACAGGCTCTGCATGGGCTCTTTAATCATCTAACATTTTTCCCATCAGCCTCAGCTGTACTTTGTCATAACAAGGACAAAAATGGCAAGGCAAAGCAGACATGAAGACTAAAACATACTTGTTTAATAATTTTAATACTTTCAACAACCTAATATGACCCAGTATAAATTATATTTTGTCTCCACTGTCTTACTTGTTCAAATGTACCACTCAGAAGAGCCTCGACCTGTGTCTGCTAGCATCCCGCTGGTTATTTAGCTGCTAGGCTGTTGGTTTGTCAGTGTGTCTACATCTCGGCTCAGCCGCATGCCCCCTGCTAACCTACCAACACCCCAGACTAACAGCCTGTCGCTTCGTTTGGACTTCCAGCTGACCAAGAGATGGCTCTTGGACTCTTGTAGCTCTGACAGATAAACACAGGAAAATGCCTTTCTAAAAAAACAGGAGAAAATCAAACACCCTTTTAGTGTGTTTTTGTTTTATGATTAAGTACATTTTCCCTGCCAAGTTGTTTTTCTCTGAAAAGCAGGGCTCCTGATTTGCAGCGTGTAAAGCTCTGAGAGCTATCATGAAAAACACCAAATGGCATTATAAAAACAGTCGGATTATGGACAATGGAGGTAATCTAGTGTTTTGTTTTGTTTGTTTAATGTGAAAATATTATGTTTCAGCACACCAAATTATCCCTACTTTGTCCTTTATTTCCAGCTTTCAGGAGTGCACATAATGGCTACACTGACTTACACAACCACACATTCACAGTGACTGCCCACACACATCGGACAGGTTTGATTACCACCCGGTTATTCTGTGTGCTGGAAATCAATGAGGCAGGGAGCCAGGGGAGAGGCTGGTTGGCTGACGGGCTCAGCAGTGGCTATAGCTGCTAATTAAAGCCAGGGAGGAGCCCGGGGGAGAGGTTGTCAGGGGGGCAGAGAAGAAGAAATCTGAGAATAGATCTGGACTGACCTGCTATAAATCTGTGCGAGATAAGCTTTGGAGGGGCAGCATCCTTGCAGTTTGTTTCATAATCACTTTATTAGTTCTCTCTGCTATGATTAGTGTTTCGCTGCTGGGACGTGCGAGCACTATCAACACTTTTTTTTGTTTGGTCTTCTATTCTTATTCTATGTGTTCTTTTAGCAGACAAATTGCAGGTGTTTTTTTTTTTTTTTGGGGTGTTTGGAAATTGTGCCTCCATAGATGAAAACAGATATATATTCCCAGTAGGCTACAGGACGCTCTCATCATCTTCAAAAGAACTCTCAAAACACCTGCTGGGTCGACTTTGAGGCTGAATCTGAAAAAGTAACATTAAAGACGAGAGAGCTCTACCAAGGCTCACTCAAGGACAGATATATTATGTAGTCACTTGATACAGCCTCTTCAGTTTGCATTGCCACGACTTGAGGCTACAATAGGACTCTTATCAGCTATCTATAGGCCGTATCCTCCTCCTCCTCCTATCAGTTCCATATGCTGCTAACCTTGATTTGAGATTAACTCTTACTCGCCGTACTCGCGGGGGAGAAAAAACTGCTCATGAATACCTAAACAGACCACAGATGATGATACCACAGAGAGCCAAAGACCCTGTTTAAACATGAACCTTGAATCTGCTCTGATAGTGAAGGAAATGTCCTCTTAATTACCTTCACAAGGACATTAAAAAACTCTGTAATCCACTGATAATTCATATAAACGTAACTATTTTTAAACAAACATGGCTGAGGGAGATTTACAGTAGACGTGTGTCATTGTTTTAAGTCTTTTTTCCCCCAATGTGGTGACATTTAGCTAAATTTGGGAAATCAATCAATTTTAAGGTATATTGGTACATGTAAGGAAGGAAGGCATTGATGAATGATGAGTGTCCCCTGCTGGCCAACAATGGAACTGCAGCAAAAGGAGAAAAACATCATTTTGGTGCTTTTTATCCAAAGTATATCTGCATTTTAGGCATGTTTATTTGTTTATTTATAGGAGACAGTGCTCATTAATCAACAGTGACATTTTAACAACTTCAGTTTAAATGTGCTGAGGTTAACAGCTAATTGCACCCATGGGACTACTAACAAATAATGAAAAGCAGTCGTACACAAAGTTAGAATGACAATAGGAGAAAATACTAAAAAAAGCTATAAAAACACAAGTATTGGTTTGTCTCAAAAAAAGGTTGTAACAGGCTGTTTTTGTGTGTTGTTTTTCAGTGATGCCAGCAGACAGCGCTGTAGACAGGATGCCAGGTACACACCCATTGCACATTGGTCTGATCCTCGGCATCCTCCTGGTGATGCTCATCATGGTTGCCGGCGTGCTGGTCACTGTCTACGTCTACCACCACCCGACCTCTGCAGCCAGCCTCTTCCTTATTGAGGTGAGTAAGAGACGCCGCTGCTGCTGCCAGGTGTTTGATTCCCAAATGAAATCGTTTACTGAGAGTGAAAGTCTATACTTGTCCGCTGAAACAGTAGTTAACAAAATAATCTCACCACAAGGTCCTTTTAGTAGCTGTGTTGGATCTTTCAAGATTGACAGCTCATACTCGATCTACTGAGGTAAACTCTTAAACTTTTAAGCCAACATGTACGAGAAGTCCTTGAAGTGCTCCAAAAGACTGCATCTTCTGAGAGAGACTGTGGGATTTGATCAAAAAGCTCAGCTACTTAATAGACTAAATAGTTCATATTCTGAAAAAGATTTGAACAATTTATGGACCCGTAGATGAAGAAGATAGGTAGTAGGTTTGTGCTTTAACAAAAAAGATAGATCCTCTATATGTTTGGTATGTTAAATGATGAATTATTCAATCATTTGGAAATTAAATTTATGAGTGGCCTTTTTTTCTCTACTTTTTTACTTAAATGTGAATACTGTTTCAATCATTACTGTCACTAATCAATCAATTATTATTCAATCATTTGGAAATTAAATCCTCATTAATATGTTTGTTCCTTTGCTGGGGAAAAGAGTTTTTGTCTGACTTCCTCAATCAGTTCAATATTTTTTCGTCTTAAAACGCAGACAGTTATCCCTTGCCAGACTATTAAGTTAGGAATGTGTAAGAAGTTTTTTTAGTTTTAATAAGACACACTTATTCTCAAACCCTCAGACATTCCAGTGTAATAGCAAGAAAAGATATCTGGCCGACTGTACAAAAACACACCACATTCTGTGCTCGGTGCATTTTATCCTTCAAATCCTGACTCATAAATATGCATTGTGATTTTCAGAGGGGAATGATGAAACTTGGTGCACACAGCCTGTCTTAATAAATGAATGTGAATCCCCCCGAGGATGAGTAGGTGCTGTTTGGAGAGTGTGTGCTTATGTTCAAACATCTTTTAAAAACAAAACAGCTCTTGTGCAAAGTTGTTCTCAGTGTCGGTATTACAAGGTCATGATCAGTCACAAGAACTCCCTGATGTGGATCTTGGCATACTGTACATCAGACGGAGGATTTATCATTTCCTGTTTATAGTTTATCTCTTTAAAGGATAAAGAAGGTGAACAAATCTCCGGAAAATAGCAAAATTGGTGATGGTCTCCTTAAAAAAGGCTAAATAGTGTTACTCACAGTAAAATAGTGCATTTGTTGGGGACTGTTTTTAGCCTTGGATCACTCATTTTCCTGGGACTCGCACAAGGAATCGCAAAATTTAAGGGGTCACAAGATTATTTCCTGGGTAGAAAGAAAGAAAAAGAACAAAATGTGCTACACAGATGTTTTTTTTCTTTTTTCTTGTGAAATACTGAATATTTTTACTTCTTCAGCCCCCTTTAAAAAAATTCAAATGAGTCAGAGCAGGGAAGATTACACTTTGATAAGACTGCTCACATCTCTGAATATCATGAGACTTCAGCATATTACACTTACACACTTTAACTTTAACAGAGGATTACCAGAGTGGTTTGTTCTGAGGATGTCTTCCCTCATTCTCACTACTCCCTCTATAACACACTCAATAGTTTATTCTAAAGTGAGCAGAGTGACCTTTTTAGATGTATAAAATGTGTTTAAAAAATGGCATTGTGGGATTGTTTGCGGAAAGTAGTGAACATACTATGGACGCTACTTTTTGTGTTCCATTGTGGCGTTACATACAGCATAACTTACACACTCAAACACTCAAATCAAATGGTAGTGGGTGAATATAGTTTTCAGACGCTGGCTGTCCTCAGGTCACAAAGATCAACCTCAGCTGTAACCCTTTAGATGACACTGTGACCTCTGACCCTAACCCTCACACACGTCCTCTCCCTTGCAGAGACGCCCAAGCAGGTGGCCAGCCATGAAGTTTCGCCGGGGGTCGGGTCACCCAGCATACGCAGAGGTGGAGCCGGTGGGCCAGGAGAAGGAGGGCTTCATCGAGTCCGAGCAGTGCTGAGGGAGGAGGGGGCGCCTGCTTCCCCGCAGCCCCCCCCTTTTCCTGTGCCGACCCTCCTTCCTCCTGCTCCACGGGGACTTCTCAGAACCTCCAGGATCTGCCTATCGGCGGAGGAGCTCAGTGTACACAATGACTCGTTAAAGACTGTGGAATCGGCCCATTGAGCGCTACATGAGACTGGATAGAGCAGACAAATGATATGAGGAAGTGAGAAAACCCTGAAAACTGATCCCAGACTTGAACCCGTTGTTCAGCTCCTGTTGGCAAGGAACTGATCCACTGGGGGCAGAGGGAGGGAACAGCATTGATGTCATCGACTCCGTCAGCATTGGTTAAGTTTTGTACGGCTGCTATCATGTTGCCATGGAGGGATTGTACAGCCTGACTGCCTAGACTGGATACTGGTGTGTCTGAGGGGGGGGTGGATTATACAATATATATTTTCAGAAACAATACAGAGTATGTGAACAGAGATTTCCACTTTATTGTCGGAGGGGGTTATACTGTATAGGCCTTTGTATATCCATCAGGTTTTTACTTATTTCCTTTTTCTTTCAGTATGTTGATTTCAAAGGGGTTGGCACATTTATCTGTATAGACCGTCGGTATTGCTTTTCAATACCATAGCAGGCTTAATTGACTTTTCCACAGCCCGCTCTGCACAGAGAGGTTGCAGATATGACGCTGAGCTGAACTCCTGCCGCTGCGATCGATCGCGGCTCAGAGAGAAAAGCTCTGAACATCGGTGTTTGAATTAGTTTGTGATTTTTTTTTTGGCTGGTTTCATTTCCTGAAAATGAAGTGTAAGATATTTTTTTGTTCACTGAGAATATCTCAGCGGGTTTTTATTTTTAATGGGTGATGGGCACACTCTTTCTCTTTCTTTTGATTGGATCTTTGATTGATCATTGATACCATTTTTTCATTACTGCCGTGCCATTTTGTCCCTGACTAGAGTTTGCACATTTTTTTTTTCCATGCACATTTTCTTTTCTCATTTGACATGTGGTACTAATGCAAAATGACAAGACAGGCGCTTGTGAGTGTGTATGCTGAATATATTTTCTAAAGTGTAATTGATTCTGTGTGTGTGTGTGTGTGTGTGAATGCAAAAGAGAGCAGTTTACAGTAGTGGTTGGATATCCACCTGCTTTATGGGTGCATATGTTTGAGCTGGCTCTGCAACAGTTGATTCTTATTGATTTGAATCTGAGGTATCTGGATACGGTTTGTGTGAGCCAGAAAACACACTGGTATGGTTGGAGTTTTTCTTGATTTTTACAGTGTGGTTTCCTTTTTGTAGTATGTTGCCAGCATAACCATTGGCTAGTCTGTGTTTATGTTCTGATTGGCTCGTCCGTGTAATACACATTAATGTATATACCAAGGCCAAAACATTTGCAGATTCAGGTAACTCATGGCAAACATTTGTAGAATAGCAGTATAGTACAGAAAAAAACTTTTTTTATTTTTTATGAGTGGCCTTTTTTTCTCTACTTTTTTACTTAAATGTGAATACTGTTTCAATCATTACTGTCACTAATCAATCAAGGCTTCTAACTGAAGAAATTCAAACACTCATTTATACTTTTAGCTATTATTTCAAGACAAAAAAAATCATGTTTTTACAATGATCACCAACGATTGTACTCATTTTAGAGACACTATCAGCATCCTGGAATTCTACTGAAAAATAAAAACGTGCAATATTACACTGAAAACACATAAAAATAACAATCATCTGGATTTATTTTCTTTTAGTCACACCTTGTCGTCATCACATTGAGACCAAAGACTAATCAGCATCTGAGTGAGATATATTTCCAAGTATTTACCTCAACCCCCCCACAGCCTCAGCAGCCATACCAGTTTAGTTGTAGCCACAGTGTTTTACTGGTTATAGTGGTGTTTCTCAGCCATTCACAATATAAAACTGCTACACACCTGACTGTTCTCTAAAGCCCTCCCCCTATCAGCGAGTGTCCAATCGTAGCTTAGCAACCGTAACTAGACACAGCATAGCCTGTCCAGCTTTGTTTATGAGCTAAGTGACCCCGCATTTTAAGAGTTTGGAGAGTGGTTTCTTTTTATTTATTACAAGAGCAAACGTGTACGAAGTGGATTAAACTATCTGCTTGTCTGCAGTCATTAGCATGCGCGGCTAACTAACTTGCTTCCTACAGTAGTAATGAACCATAATGCCGCCAAGGCTAAGAACCGCGGCGTTAGCTCAATCAAAACAAAGATGGCAGCCGACTACCTGAATAAGAGTCCTAACTTGAGAAACTGGTTAAAATCCGATTAGTCATTTAGTGGAGAGAATATTTTTTTAACCATGAGCTTGTATGAGTTGTTGAGGATTTGGAAAACACCGCCAGAATATCGGCAACTGTTTAAACAACTTTCTTTGTGGCTAGTTAATTATCTATAACCGATGATGCCAATATACAGGAGAGGGATAAAGTTGGCTAACGTTACCTCAGGTACCAAGCCAAGCATCTAAACAGGGTTATGGTGACAGTATTTGTTTCTTTATTAAAACAGTAACTTATAATATGGGACTCTGCCTGGGACTGCTTTAGCCTTTTAGTATTAGTGTGTGGCCGTCGTGTGCATATTCGACAAGATTCATGTTTTAAAACAAGTCAGCTTTTTCAACCGACTCCTGGAGCTAGCATTCGCTTAATTATCTAGCTAACTAGTAACTCTGAGTATTAAACAGCCACAGTTGTCATTTAGCTACAAACGAGAAGCCTGCACTTGTCTAAAGTCAAGCAGTTCTAGTTCGAATTTCGATCGTAAATCCGCCCCTCTATTAAACCGACGTTCTAGAACGGAACGGAGAGCTTGGCGGGCGTAGCAACAGTAACGAAGGGGGCGGGGCTTGGCCGACGTAGCCATTCCCTCCTCTCAATTACACTTCACACATCAGCACGTCACACGCGCACCCAAAGAGCCATGCACAGTACCAAATGAAGGACTCACTGGCTGTTTTCAACCTTCACACAGACCCTTCTTTACAACCGATGTGGTCTCATTGGTGTCGACCAGAGAGTACAAACTCCTGCTTTTTATGACTCCCCATAACTCCTTTCCACAGCTGTTTTTTTTAAAGCATACAGGAGGATTAAGTTTAACAAGCCAATGGCTTTTTTTCAACATTGTAACATTGATCCCTGTGGAGAAATTATCTTTGCAAGTGCTTGGCACATCTGCTTGTTGTACACTGCCACCTGAAACTGCAAGTGTTTTTTTTTTTTATAACTACATTCAAAATGCAGTCAGAGAAGGTGGTTTGTGTGAATCACGTACACAAAAGCCGGAACACTTTGAGGGTTGTCTAGCTAGCAAAGTCTTCACTTGCTTCACTGGACTTGACTAATCACTTTCACTCCCACTTTATTAACGATGTTATTTCAGATGATGAGAAGCAGCATAGTGGTGTTATTGCGATAGGTTACTGCTGTGTGATCTGATTTTTTATCTCTGACTGAGTTGGATGGAAAGATGTTAAAGTCACACAGATTCAGAGGCGATTGGCGGAGCTCAATATAAAGAAACAAGAACTGTGACCTTGTTTTTATCTTATCATCACACTCCACAGCACACAACGAGACTCAAAATCACACAGTATCATAGCTGTCTGTAATTTCTGTAACTGCTGTTGTTTTGATTACATTTGAAATAATAAACAATGTTGTTAAATACAAGGACATCCTATGAATATTTCTATTGCACTAAGGAGCTAATATCATATATAACCACTTCCATGAATCAGTATTCGTGTATTATTCTAAAGCACAAATATGGAGAAACACCATAATCTGTTTTAAAAATGCCTGCCAAAAAATAAAATAAAGTTGGGAAAGCCAATGTTTGACTGACAGAAGGCTGAATGCTTTCTGTCAATGTTCATTCTGCCATCAAGTCCATCAGTTGACAGCTGTGTGCAGCCCATTTCTGAACAAAAATACCACATTTCTTCTTTAAGGCGTCTATATTGGTCCTGAAAGAGAGCACGACAGTGAAAAAAATGCTGTCTGGTTTATTTGAAAAGCTTGGATCAGGTAGATAGTGGAACTGCTTCCCTGCAGATTGAGGAGATAGGGCTCTACAGCAGTACAGAGAGAAAGCTGAGTAAACAACACCGCAAAGGGAAGCTCGCAAGCTGGGAGGGATGACGAAGGAGGAAAATATTACTGACCGAGCAAGGAAGAGCTTTTTTTTTTTTAAGCCTATTTTCTTCCACGTAAGATTGGTTCAGTAGCACGAAGGACAAAAAGGGAATTAAACTTCTGTAATGTTTGGTGGTAGAGCTATAACTCAAGGACATCGTCAGGAAGTAATGACGCGTGCTACATAAACACAGGCACTGCACATTTTGCCTATAAACAATAATAAGTGGGTGTTGATGGTCGGACACCCAGCTATTACATTCCCCAAATCAAGTCAATGAATCTATTGTAGGTGAGGTCATACCAGTGCCGTGAATCATGTTAACGTGGCCCATCATCTCTGTGATGTTTTACTGCCATCTAGTGGTCAAACTACAGAACTGCTGTCCATAAAGGAACAAAAACAAGTGAGGTGGGTATGTTTAATGCATTATGTTTCAGTCATTTATTTCCTATAAATTACAATACAATCTAATATATTTCTTGTCTGTACACAAAGAAGGAAGAGGTTTTAGTGCTTTTATTTATCATATATGAAGATCAATTAAATATCTTTTGGAATTATTTGAAGGCATCACCGTGAGCTTCTGAGAAATTCTGATACATTTGTTTTAACATTACATAGATTAAATGATTAATAGATCAATCAAGAAAAGAATCTGCAGCTTAATCAATGATGAAAAAAGGAAGTTGCAGCCTTAGTACAAGGCTAGCCTTTATATTTAATTCATAAAAGCTTGTGGAAGGCATTAAAAATCACCTCAAACCCATAATTTAACAAATTAAAGATACATTTTAGTGAAGTCTTCACCTGTAAAATGTAAATATTCAAGGAACAGGCCCCAGAGTTTGCTTAGAATATACATTTATTTGGACCTAATAGAAAAACCACACAGTGCAGCTCTCGTTAAAGCAATTAATGCATTATGTTTCAGTCATTTATTTCCTATAAATTACAATACAATAAAACAGTCTAATTTATTTCTTGTCTCTACACAACAAGACTTCCTGGTCTCCTCATATTCAGGCTGTTCACTATACTAGATTAGTTTGTAGGCAAAAGGAGTAATCAATTAGTCTGCAACTACTTTAAAGGCTGCATCTTCCATTTCAGTTTGGGAAATCACCTGTAAAATGTAAAATGTAAATATTCAAGGAACAGGCCCCAGAGTTTGCTTAGAATATACATTTATTTGGACCTAATAGGAAAACCACACAGTGCAGCTCTCGTTAAAGCAATTCCATCTTTAAGCAAATCTTCAGAGAGCCAATATAAGAGACGTAGCAGGCCTACAAAGGGTACAGCGAAAGCCAAGATAGACGACTGCTTCTTTCATTAATGTCTTAAGAGTAACTTGATTCACATGCTGGACTTTTGACAGTAACTCAATCCCCATTACAAACACTGCTACAAAGGTGGGTTGTATTAGGTTGCACGCCTAACGGCAGTTTCTGTGTGCACATCTTTTGGCACTTTTTCGCAAAACTCTTCTCCTATATATTAAATAATTCAGCTGTGACTGGTGCCTTAGTTCATATCACAGCGCTGATTTCCACTGAAAATGTAGCAAAGTTGACATTAAACCAAATGCAGTGTGTCTCACATCTGTAGCAGTGTTTGTAATTGTAAAAATTCAGAGTTTGTCAAAACCACGACAGGGTGCAACAGGTCCACAGCATGCCCGTTTCCTGTCTCATATTTCTGTGTTCAATGTCAACAAACATTCACCTACACTGGGTGAAATGGCCAAAGTGCATATCTGAGTGTACAGCATTGAGTTTAACAGCTGCTTTAAGGAAACAGATGGACAGTATTTACAGCGTCCCCGTGATAAAGCACTCCATTGTTTTAAACCTTGGCTCTTAGGCCCTGCTGGCTTTCTATCTGACCATCTTGGTGATCGCATTCACCAGGTCCCAGAATGAAAAGCAGCAGATCCTGAGGGACAGGAGTGAGAACAGCTCTGACATTTCCAAAAGACTGAAGGCATCCTTTAAACTGACAGCCGCTTTAACAATGTTATTAGTGCCGGATTCACATGCACATTTCAACAGTTCAACTACAACTGGTTCCAAGTAACTGAAACAAATAAAAGTAACAGCATATGTGAAGTGATCGTGGCAGAAGGATAGGTTAAGGGCAAGGATTCACTACTGTGTTCAGCGAGGCGCCATAAACAGAGACACAAGAGGTAGGACTGTAGGGATTGAAGTGGGTCACACAACCATGGTTAACTACAGTATACTATTGTTACTGGTGGTGTTACACAACCCGATTCATCTGGTGGTCAGTACGGCTCACAAAACACAAGTGAGCTATCGAGGGCCTATAAAAAACAGTGACACCCCCCTTAATGGAAGATTTGAGGGTCTGTCCAGAGCAGCTGACTCTACTCTGTTAGGCAGAGCTCCATGAGTCTCAGCTGGCTGCACACAGGAGAAGATAGTCCACGTACAATATGTATTTCCTCTAGCTCAGGCTCATTGTAATCCAACGATAGTACACTTTAACAAAAACCTAAAAGGTGTCCTGTGGAGGTTTCTTGTAAACTAACAGAGGTTATGTTTTTATTTAGTGCTTTTAAAACACAAGTTGTATCCTTAAAGAATAAGTTAAGCTGAAAAGCAGTGCCCCCCTGTGGTTTAAAATTTCACCTCTAACCACGCCCACCGGGGATGTCACAGCGTCCTGGCAGCCTGTCAACGCGGCCAACGCGTACAAAACAGTGAAAGGTGTGATAATCACATTTTTGTAGGACTGTTTGTAAGAAAGAAGGCTTGGGTCTGTAACTGTCTATAATCACCCAGGGCTCTCTGAGAGGGCTCTCTCAGTGGGAGCAACAGCCAATGAGAGCGAAAGTTATTGAAGGCACTTTATCAAGCAGTTCAAAGGGTGGTCTCATAAAAAACACAAAGCCAATTTCCTTGTGTGCAGCGTTTGTAGCTTCTCCTGAATGGAAACGTCAGACTCCCTGCATTAGGTCTCCTCTATACCCCAGAAACCTCTCAGGTCCTGTAGCCATAGCTGCCACAGACACTGTGGATTCTGCCCCCGATAGAGCTGGCATGAAATACAGCGCCGTCTTTAAACTGTAGTAAAGACGTGTTTATAGTAAAGTAGCTGCTTCCAGCGAGACTCAGTAACTCACCTTTTTAACACTTCTATACCGACCTTCAACCGAAATTCTTCCTCCGATTAATTGTAAGTGAGTGTATCTGTATGTGAGGAGGCTTCATGAGTCGCTTCAGTGGCAGAATTCACGAGCAGGGCCGCATCTCAAGATTGTTAATCAGTGATGAATCTCTATTTATTTTCTTGATTAATTGATAAAACATTTGGTCTATAAATGTCAAGAAACAGTTAAAAATACTCTTCACAGTCTCCTGAAGGCAAAGAGGACGTCCTGAAATTGCTTGTTTCGTCCAACCATCCATCCTTGCCTCAAAAACATCCCCCTGCCACAAAGATCCATTGAAGGGAAACAACATCATTTCTTTAAGGTAACACAAAACAGACAAAAATCAGCAACTGCTCAAGTGTTTTATAACTGACAGTGTAATAAACCTTACAGCAAGAGAAAAGCATTTACAGTTTGGTCACAACAAATGGGAATAGTTTACAGCAATTCCCTTAACAGTCATCAACAGAGTATTATGGTAACAATTTAGTAGTGCAGTTCTGCCGTTGGTATCCGCCATGACGAAGGAGTGTACACACTGGGTTTAGAAATAACGACGGCTACCTGTGTAACAGCTTGTGCTTCCTTGTTTTAGGTTAAATTTAATCATTTCCTCGTCACACAACCCTCGAGACAACATTACGAACCAAAGATCTTCCAAACTACAGAACAGAACATCATTAAAACAGGAGAATAAAAAGGGCATTTTTGTGGCAAAGGCCTCCGAGATCACAGTGAGAAGATAGGGCATCATAAACAAATGCGCACAACTAAAACACACAGTAACGCGTCTGATTGGAAAAATAAATATCATAAAATCACACAGGTTTGTACATTCAGTAACATTTCTGTTATTTACCCTTTTCTTTCTTGTCAAATAAGCAGCTTTGCCTCGGGTACAGTAAGGCAGGGGCTCCGATAATGGTGATTTAGAGGACCAGTCAAGAGTCTTGTTAATCTGAAATCAAACACACGGTGCGTTATTGATACAGCTCCTTTTTAATATAAAAAGAAACATTCAGCATTTCAGTAAACTACTCTGATATCACTGTTACTATAGTGGTGTTAAACAGGAAATAGGATCTCTCCTTGTCTTACTTTGGTTTTTATGGAGACGAAGGAGGAAATGACAAAAAAATGTGCTGGAGGTGTGGAAATAATCCCTGCTGCAATCTAACTTTCATACATACCAGACTGTCACAAAGCATTTACAACCTGAAGGGAGGCTAACGAGTGCATCTACTCTAAAGACATGGTAACAAAAGACTGGAGGCCTCGGAGCCGAGACTGCTGATCACTCACTGGAAAGCGTCTCCACCTCCATGGCTTTCGACAAATTCAGACCAGAGTTCTGTTTGGGCCGCGCCCCGAGCTCTCGCACGTCCCTGGCTGCATTCTGGTTCTCGTCCAGAGCTTTCTTCTCCTTCTCCTTCTCCTTCTCCACCTCCTCTGGGTTGTAGAAGCCCCCCTCATCTGCTACCATCTTCTCCACTTTCTCCAGCAGGCGCCGTACCTGGGGATGCTCCCCGAATATGCAGTTGTTAATGACAAAGTACCTCCGCTTGCACTTCTCCAGCACCCGCTGCAGCTCCTTGCCCTCCCTGCGAATGTACCTCTCGATAGAAATGGTCCTCAGCACCTCGGCCCAGCTGAAAACCACAATGGTGTGCTTCCACACATGCTCGCCGAAGAGACTCACGTGCTCCTCGATGCGAGCGCGGTCCACCTCCGTGAACATGCCCACGGGGATGACGAGCAGGAAGGCGTGTGGACCTGGAGGGCAAAGCGACGCCCCCCTCACTAGCTCCTGTTTATAGGAGGGAGGTGTGTCCTGGGCGGAGAACCAGCCAGGAGTGTCCACCACGGTCACCTGCCGCCCCTCCACTTCCGCCTGCCTCTTCACGCAGAACTCGGCGGCTCGCTCCAAGCGGAACTCCTCTCGGCCGATGATGGTGTTTCCGGTCAGGCTCTTCCCCGGCCACCTCCAGCCCAGCACCACCAGGCGAACTTCGGGCAGGCGGTTCGCTGCCTTGGCTGCAGCTGCTGCCGCCTTTTTGGCGTCCTCGTCTGTCCCAGGGGCATCTCCGGCTGTGGTCATTCATTTATATATTTCAGGGTTGGAATAGAGCATTTATACACCAACTGTTATTTTCATCATCAATTCATCTGCTGGGTGTTTTCTAAAATGATTGTTTGGTCTGTAACATGTCAGAAAATAATCAAAATTCCCTCAAATTAAGATATTAAAACAGCTTCTTTTGTCCAATCAATAATAATAAACTAAGGAAACCAGCAAATATTCACATTTGAGAAACTGAAACCAGTGAATTTACTTCTATTTCTGCTTTAAAATGACCTAACTGACTATCAAAAAATAGTAGCCATACATTTTAATGAAGTGACACCTAATTTAATAGTTAAAACCTTTTCTTAAATATCATATAAAACTCACAATATAACCTAGTTACATCAATACAAGAAGACAAGACGACGTATACTGAATGTAATATACTAAAAGTGTATCTGTAGTCTTCTTTTAAAGCGTTATAAACTGTGAATTGTGCCTTTAATCTCTTAAATAATCATTAACACAAAAACATTTGCCTATCAGGTTAGCGGGCAGGTTAAAAGGTCTCAGGACTCAACTTAACAACAGTGTAAGAACACAAAAAGTAGGTGAAATATGTATTAATACAGTCTCTATATCTGTCACAACATATAAAACATATAAAACGTGTGAAACGTGTCACATCCCGGTTTAACGTCATCCTGGACGACAGCTCGCTAACTTTAGCGCTAATTTTAATAGCCGCGGAAACTCCCCAGTATTTGTTCGGCATGTCGCGGGATAACAACAGTTTTTAGAGAAGAGATATTAAAGTTACCGGCTCACCTGCCGTCTGAGGTGGTCTATTCGCTTCCATACTCTGTTTAACTCCCGGCTGTGGTTTTATTGGGGGTCTTTTTGTTTTAAAGAGGCTCGTTCTCCGGAGAAGGACTTCCTCCTATCTGACAGCGGACGCGACAAGCTGGCCGGAATGTGAGGGCGGTACTTCCGGCCACGTCTTTCAAAATAAAGGCCGTGACAAAACGGATGTAGATTTCAGAATAAGAATCAGAAATACTTTAATAATCCCAGGGGGAAATTATTTTTGTTACAAGACTCCAGGTATACAAACAACATATATTATACAATATCTATGGGTTTTTTTTTATAAAAAGTTCTATATCTACATATTACTTTTTTTTTCCGACCTGTACATACTGCCTCTCCTATATCCTGTTGTGCTATGTGTCATTGTAACGTAATTTAATTTTATGCAAATCCAAACATGACAAATAAAGTCTAAAGTCTAAGCTCTAAGTGAAATCTGTTATCAATTCAATATCAATTACAAACTGTAAATGTTGATTTTAACTGTAAAATTTGATCTTTTATATATTTTTGTATATATATATAGTATAATAGTTATATATATATTATATTTTGTTCTTAATTAGATGTTTGCCATAATATGTATATTGTGTGTATGTATATCTGGAGTGTGTAACGGAAAGTAATGTTCCCGCCTGGGGATTTATTAAAGGTGATTTCTGATTCTGA